>NC_135903.1:35311922-35940592 GCF_964194155.1 Cetorhinus maximus | reverse complement strand
CTTCCAGTGCCCCTGATTTAAAGACCTTCAGTGAATTAGTAGACCTCGTTAAGAGACATTTTCAACTCAAGTCCTCAGTCATAATGCAGAGGTTCACGTTCAATTCACGGAATAGAGCCCCATGGTGACCATATGTGGCAAAATTAAAACAACTAACAGAAAATTGTGATTTTGGTGAAACCCTGAATGATAGGGATCGTTTGGTCTGTGACGTGAAAGGGGATTCTATTCAGCGAAGATTGCTGGCTGAAGTGGATCTTGATTTTAAGGAAGCGTGAGAAATAGCGTTTGCAATGGAAAGCGCTGTAAGGGATTCACAGGTGATTCAAGGTGTGCAAAATGACGCCATTTTCCTAGGTGGCCGGGAATGGTCAGCCAAAAGTGGCGTGAAAAGCCGGGACTCTGCTGCGGAGTGGGAAACAGAAAATTTAAAACCGAAAATTTAGAGGAAACAGCTTAGCAGCAAATTCAAAAACTAATTTCTGTTGACATGGAAACAACCATGCTCTTAACAATTTAAAGAAACGGAATGTTATTTTTGTCACGAAAGAGGGCACACATTGAAACATTGCAAAGCAAGATTAAAATAGGCTTCCAGGCAACAAACAAAGTCCGATGAAGTATATAGTGTGGAAGAGCCAGAAACAACCAATTCTGACATTTATTCCTTATTCAACAGGAGTGTTGGGAAGACACAGCCAATTACTGTCGCATTGAAAGTGAATGGTGAACCCTTAAAAATGGAAGGAGACACGGATGCTTCTACCCTGTAATAGGAGAACACACTTTCAGATATTTAAATAAAGGTGCTCAGCAACAAAATTTGAAACCAACCTCTGCCAAGTTGAAAACGTACACAGGCGAAGAAATCCAGCTAAAAGGTATCACCAGAGTAACCGTTTATTACAGACACCAATCAGCACAGCTATCAGTGATGGTGTTAGAAGGCAGAGGACCAAGCCTTCTAGGCCAAAATTGGTTGAGGGAAATTAACCTTGATTGGCCAGTGAGATTTCAAAAGGAAGCAGGAAGAGTTCCCGAGTTGGAAAAGAAACAAAGCAAGGTATTTCAGAAAGAGCCTGGAGAGCCCAAGGACCGCAACTGGATGAAAAAGGAGCATGTAGCCATTCAGCAACCTGAAGAAATGAAGACTGTCTTAAACAACGACTCGGAAGAACAGCCAAGAAACTCAAGGGGACTCTGCTGAATGACAGAATTCAAGATGAAGCGAGTGAGCTTTGCAAAGAAAAGGAAAACCTGTTGACAGATCTTCACACACTACAATGATTCCTCAGATCAAAGTTTGTACCTCTGGAAAATTACGAAGAGAAACAGGAAGAATTTAACACCACTGAGCAAACTGAATAATCAGTTGGCAGAAAAGACACAGCAATGTTCAAGATTCCAGGAGGAAGCCCACAGATACAAGGAGGAGACAGAAGAGCTGAAGAATCAACTGAATGAAGCTAAAGAGGCCTTGAAAGGCAAAGTCGTAGAACGTTCCAAGATGCAAGTAGATAATGAAGTCATGGGTAGTTCAACTACTGAACTAAGAAAAGTTGAGTTTTCACCTGTGAGGAGTCTGGTGAAGAGTGAAGTCAGAAAGAAGGCTGAGGCTAAGCTCTGTGGTAGAAAGAAGACGACACGTAGGAAGAGGATGAAGAGTTAATGATGAGGCGCCATCTTTGAACAAGACCAAGTCTGATACTTCCCAATTTGGAGGGGAAGGTGGAGAAAAGTCAAGGGAACCAAAAAGCAACTCAAGATTTGCATAGTCATGAGCTACAATTTACTGTTGGTGAAGCAGTATATGTAAGGAATTTCAGTGGAGGACCGAAGTGGTTACCTGGTAAAGCAAGCTCTCTGACCGGACCATTGTCGTACCACGTGGAAGTGGAGGGCCAGATCACCCATATGCATGTGGATCATTTAAGAAGAAGGGAGATACCCCAACAAAATGATGTTCTACCTGTAACCATTGCTGAACCTGTGGTTCCTGTTGAAGTTGATATGGCCGATGTCTCTGTTGGAGTGGAAGACACTGAACTGCCTGTGCCTAATGAGGTACCTGCTGTTAATGCGCTCCAGAGAATGTGGTTCCTTTCAAAGGATCGGAATTCGTGGAGCTGCGACGTTCCACATGGATCAGGAAACCACCTGAAAGACTGAACTTGTAATTTCATGAGCTGTGTAAATATTGTAATGTTATGAGATAAATATCCTTGTAAATACAAAATGTACAGAAAACTTAAAGGGGGAGGAATGTAGTAATTATAGTTCTAATAAACGTAGGACTGTAGCTTTAAGAATAATCCGGTATTGGAAGGTCACATGATTTGTGTAAACCAATGAGTTAACAGCGTGGGAAACCTCTAGGGGAGAATTCTTCTTTAGTTACAAAGTTAGATGCACATATGTAGCTGCTGCTGCTATCTTGTAAATAAAGTTCAATGTTTCCACCAAGAAAAGTTGCCTGGAAAATCAACTCTAACAGGGGACAAGGTCTAAAACTAGAAATGGGAACTGAACAATTTATTGAACACAGTTCAGTGAAGCTTCTTAAGAGCACTGATAATTGAATTGATACTTTACTCTGATGCTTGACCTGCCAAGATATGATCACCATTCTTGTGCAGTGTTCGATATTCAGCAGCAAATAGTAAAGGAAGCCTTTGAGAAGACTTGCCAGAATTGTTTTGGTTAAGTTCATTTGTAACCTGTTTCTTGGGGAATTCTTTCAAGTGTGAGGAATTCATAAATTCTTCAATCTGGCAGAAAGGAGGTGGAGATTGAAGTACAGATAACATCTGATAAATCCAAAAAAACACCGACAACATTCCCCTATACATTTCTTGCGGCAACAGGATAAAGTGAGGGGGGTTGAAATGAGTGTCTTAAAAGCAACCTGGTCACTTCTTTAACCCTCATAATTGAGGCAACAATATAAAATAATATCAAGAGGTGGTTTATATCTCTGACAGCCAGTCTAACTATAGAATGTTTTCACAATTACTGCACATCACCAACAACTTGCACTTATACCAAGCCGAAAATATTGCAAGGTGCTTCCTAGGAGGGTAATCAGACAATAATTCACACTGAGCTAAAGGAGGCATAAGGAAAGGTGACAAAGGTGTAGGTTTTATGGAGCATTTTAAAGGATGGGCAGAGAGGTTTAAGAAGTGAATTCCCAGAGTTTAGGGCCTAGGCAGTTGAAGGCACCACTGCCAGTTCGGGGGGCAAAGGGAGTGGGGGCTGCACCAGAGGCTAGAGGAGGTGGAGGATTGTAGAGCTCTCGGTGGGCTGTAGGGCTGAAGGAGGTTGCAGAGATAAGGAGGGGTGAGACCATAAAGGCATTTGAACACAAGGGTCAAAATTTTAAAAAGGTGGCGTTGCTGGACTGCAAGCCAATGTAGGTCGGTGAGCTACATTGAATGGTACATGGTGCAAGTTAGGCGTATATTGTGTAAAATGAAGTAAATTTCACAGTGGAGAAGGCTGTATGAGTACAGAGACTTGGAAGCAAGTGATGCATTAAAGGATGCATTTCATCTCATTTCTATATGTCTCAGTTCTGATGAAGGATCAGACGGACTCGAAACGTCAACTGTATCCCTCTCCGCAGAAGCTGTCAGACCTAAGTTTTTCCAGGTATTTTTGTTTTTGTTCATTGAAGGATCAGTCTGACTGGTAGCAAAGAAATGGGATCAGTGAAGGTTCACACAATTGCACAGACAGTGAAAAAAATAAGGTGCCATAACTTCCAATTGAGTTGGATTGCCACTCTGCTCCAAAGGAAGAAGGCGGGAGAATGGGGTTGAGAAACTTATCAGCCATGATTCAATGGCGGAGCAGACTCGATGGGCTGATTGGCCTAATTTCTGCTCCTATGTCTTATGGTCTAAAGTTCTTACTTCGACCTTCAAGCCGGGGCGAGATCTGTACAGCGCAGCATGTCCCCAGGGCCTAGTGTTGAGGGCTATAGAGTAGTGGGTAAGGAAGCCACGCCCCTTCTTATGGCACTAGCAGCTATAAACCAGGAAAGTTTAAAAGTCCAGCCAGGTTTAAAGGTCCATGACAAGCTACAGAGAGGGTCAGCATATAAGGTAAGTGGGAAGGATTTGCAAAGGGGTGGGGGGTGGTGGTGGTATCAAGTTGCTGTCTTTAGGGGGGAAGGTTTTGTCGGCTCAAGTCAGGCCTTATGTTGAAGATTTTGGGGGGGGGGGGGGGGGGGGGGGCGGCGGTGTCAGTTGGATCAGGTCGGGCCTTGTTGTGGCGAGGGTTGCGGATGAGAGTCCGGTGGTGGCGGGGGAGGGGTCAGCAGTCAGGTCTGGTGGTGGCAGGGGATGAGGGGGTCTCGTCCCTTGGGGGCAGGGTGGGGGTAGTCCTGTGGAGGGCCAGTGTGGGACTGTACAATAGTTACCAGAAGCCAGAACTTTTTCTGATGTAAGACAGTTGGAACCATCCGAAGTTTATGATTTAAGTAGCATTTTTGTATGCTTCCCATTGCAGGCCAATTGCCCATCGGAGGTTTGCACTTCCAAGGCAATTGCCACGCAAGCCTTACCTGGGAATTTCTGGGAGATGGAGTTGGAGGGGGGTGGGGGGTAGTTCTCCAGCACATCTTTGGGGTAGCCCCCAAATATGACACCCTAGAGCCCACAAATCACGGCCCATTGTTTAGCAGGTCTCTGTAGTGTGGTGGTCATCATATTCCCCCTCACTTCTTAAAAAATTGCAGGAGGAGGATCGCAAGTGGACAATAACAAAGCAGTTGTTAAAAAGCTTCCTCAATGACCTGTGAAGAGTTGCTCCTTTCCTGCTTGTGAAGAAACAACTCACTGCTACTCGGCAACATCATGGAGAACCTTGTGCCAAATCAACAAATTTAGTTCCAGCTAGAGCAATAATCTACCATGAAGGGTCGCTTCTCCCCTTGACATTCAATGGCACTGCCATCGCTGAATCCCCCACTATCAACATCCTGGGGGTTACCATTGACCAGGAACTGAACTGGACTAGCCATAAAAATACTGTGGCTAAAAGAACAGGTCAGAGGCTGGGAATCCTGTGGCAAGTAACTCACCTCCTGACTCCCCAATAGCCTGTCCACCATCAACAAGGCACAAGTCAGGAGTGTGATGGAATACTCTCCAATTGCCTGGATAAGTGCAGCTCCCACAACACTCAAGAAGCTCAACATCACCGATGTCAAAGCAGCCCCCTTGATTGGCACCACATCCACAAACATTCACCCCCTCTACCACCAATGCACAGTGGCAGCTGTGCGTAACACCTACAAGGTGCACTGCAGGAATTCACCAAGGCTCCTTCAAAACCAACGACAACTACCATTTAGAAGGACAAGGACAGCAAACACTTGGGAACACCACCACCTGGAAGTTCCCCTCCAAGTCACTCACTACCCTGACTTGGAAATATATCGCTGTTCCTTCACCATCGCTGGGTCAAAATCCTGGTACTCCCTTCCTAGCAGCACTGTGGGTGTACCTACACCAAATGGACTGCAGTGGTTCAAGAAGGCAGCTCACCACCACCTTCTCAAGGGCAAACTAGGGATGGGAAATAAATGCTGGCCTAGCCAGCAATGCCCACATCCCATGAATTAATAAATAAAAAATGTATTCGTCATCGTTTATTATGGGCTACTCCTTAAACCCAGTTGGCTTACTCCATTTTCAACTCAGGGGGAGCTATGGTTGCAGAACAGCATGATTTGTAACTATTTGCTACAAATCTCTCCCAATACTCCCTTCCTTCTATAAAGAAAGATTTATTGTGCCAGGTTATAATGTACAGCTCCAAATCTCTTTAGCAGTAATGATTTGTTCATTTGCTGGCTTAAGGGGCAAACTGACATTAAAAATAGCAAAAGCATCAAAGGCAGGAGTCCGCCCAGCTCAGACAAGTTTATGCTGCCTAAATTATAACGTGGTGTAGTTTCATCAAGAGGCTGCTACAGGTATGGAACAAGGCACTGAGTACTACAAAAACTGCTCAATGAGGCACTAATTAATGCACTGTATTTAACAAAGTATTAACAAAAAAGATCCTTTCCAAAAATCTCTGAAAATTACTAGAAATGATCCCAGAGAGTTGGACACATAGGGGAGAATTTTCTCCCCGTCGGGGGGGAGGGGGTTGGGGCTGGAGTGGGCGATCGCTGCCCGCTATCGGCTGCGTGCCGCCATTTTACGTGGGCGGGCAAATTAAGGCCCCCCCAGCGTGAGGGTGCACCCGGAAGCGCCAAGCACTCCCTGTGCGGTCGGGGAGGGGGGAGTCGGTGTGCGCTCTTTCGTGCACGCGCGCAAAAGCGTGCAGAAATCTCCGAGGCACAGAGCTGCCTCGGGGGGGTGGTCAGTTTGATTTTCAAACATTTTAATAAAGAGAAAAAAGTATTTTTTAAGACATGTCCCAGCTCATGTGACAGTGTCACATGAGCTGGGACATGTCAATGAACTTTAATTTAAAAACTTATTTAATTTATAAGCCCTTTGTGAAGCCCATCCCGCCCTTGGATGAGGTCTCACGATAACTGTGAAGGCCGCCTGGGCTCTTCGCCTGCCCCCCGCCAACATTAAGGTTGGACAGGCAGCTCAGTTAATCATTTTAATTAGTTTTTAAATGGCCTTTGACAGTTCGGCAGGCGCACAGCCGACTCCGCTGCCCGTCCGCCCCGATCTGAATGACGTGCGGTGATATTGGGACACACGCCCGACGTCACCGTGCATCATTTTATGCGTCAGCAAGCGGGGCCCATTCATACTTCCCATAGTCTTACACTTCCTTGCAGATATGAGGGGTCGCTGCATTGAGGTGCTGCCTTTTGGATGAAGTGATAAATCTATCATCTCTTTCAGATAGACTTACAAGGTGCCTATGGCACTATTCAAAGAAGATTGGCCCTCAGTTTAATATCTCTGTTTAAATGTATGTTTGTGGTTCAGAAGTGGTTGGTCAATTTAGACTTTAACACTGGAAGGGTATTTTTTTTTCTTGCAGTAATGTTCAGTCGTATTTTATAAACAGAATGCAAAATTCAAGTTGGAAATGTAAATAAAATGGTAGGGTTGCCAACCCTCCAGGAGTCTCAAGGAATTAAGGTCACTCTCCAGGACACAACTCTGTACAACCCTGAAGAAATATCATCAAGACATTAAGACAGTTTTTTTTTGTAACATTTCTCTTCACTAGATATGAAAATATTGAAAATGTGGAATAAAGACTGTTTAGCTAATAGTGAAACATCATTCAATTAGGCAATGAGACTTTTTGCTTTCCAATTGGTGTAGGAGGAGTCACAAGGATGGATGTGTTGGCCGACTAATGGCTAGAGTGTGGGGGCAAGTCATGTGATGAAACCTCTGTAGTATAAGGGTCTGGCACATATAGGGTACAGTACTACGCATACAGCGATCTAACAGAGCACATACTCCATACCCAGGGTCAACCTAGTGTTGGACAGAGCCGTGTGTACCAGCCAGCATGGAGACAGCTCCTAGCTTGTACCCTTGACTGTATATTTGTAAATGGTTTTAAGAGTCAATAAAGACCTACAGTTAACCTACGTATGACTACAAAGACTTCTTCAGGCCTACCAAACTATAACCAACACCCTACAACAACCTACTGGAACACATTTAATCAGAGTTGGCAACCCAATGGTTCAAGGAAATGAAATCTATAGAAAATCAATTTTGAATTGGTGAATTGGAATATTTAATCTTTTTTATTGAGTTAATGGTTAAACACACACAAGCACTATATCAACATGCAGAGAGGGTCGGGGGAAGTAGTAGCTTCGTGATGCATCACTGAGCACTGGGACCCATGTAGGTTGCCACAGTTTGTTTATGAGGGAGAGGCATCCCTTGCCTTGTTCTCACAAGGTGAGAGAAAAATCAGTTTGGAACATTTTCGCATTACTTCTGACAACTAGTTACATAGCAGGATTGCTGCCAGCAGGCAACGGGCTTCAAAACCCTGCTAGTGGATGGGGAACATTACAGAGATAAGATCATAAAAGTAAAAATGAGTGAAGTTGATCAGCTTCATTTTCGTATCAGGTGATTATGGATTTGAGCCCCACTCCAGGGATCTGAATACAATCTAGGCTGGAACTTGATCAGTGTAGCACTGCTGGATGAGATGTTGTAGCGAGGCACTGTTTGCCCACTTAAGTGGATGTAAAACATTCCATGTCAAGGAATGCCAACATTTATCCCAACACCTTTAAACCCAACAACCACTTGCATTTATATAGAGCCTTTAACTTAGTAAAACACCCTCAGGGGCTTCAGAAGAGCAATCAGACAAAAATTTTACAATAGGCCATATAAAAAGATATTTGGACAGCTGACCAAAAACTTGAACAAAGAGGTAAGTTTTAAGTACATCTTCTTAAAGGAGGAAAGAGAGATAGGGAGAGAGGTTTATGGGGCGAATTCCAGAGTTTAAAGCCTAAGCAGCTGAGGGCAAGGCCGCCCATGATAAAACGATTAAACTTGCAGATATGCAAGATGCCAAAATTGGATAAATGCAGTAATCTCGAAGGCTTGTAGGCTGCAGAGATAGGGCGGGGTGAGGCCATGGAAGGATTTGAAAACAATGATGAGAATCTTAAAATTGAGACATTGCCAGACCGGGAACCAATGTCTGTCAGCAGGCACAGGCATGATAAGTGAATGGAGCTTGGTGCCAAATACGATATTGGCAGCAGAGTTTTGAATAAGCTCAAATTTATGTTGGTGGAAGAGGAATTTCCAGGTAGAAGAACATCAAAACAGACAAGTCTAAAGGTAACAAAAGCATAGATGAGGGTTTCAGCAGCAGATAAGCTGAGGCTGGGGAAGAGTCAGGTGATGTTAAAGAGATGGAAACAGGCGTTTCTGTTGACGACACGGACGTATATTTCATAGATTTTCTTGTGCCTGATATGACACCAAGGTTACAAATAGTTTGGTTCATTGTCAGACAGTTGCCAGAGAAAGAGATAGAGTCAATGGCTAGCGTTTGGAGTTTGAGGCAGGGACCTTGGTCTTCCCAATATTTAGCTCCAGGAAATTCTGGAAGAATTTTGCAAGAAGCCCAACAGCATCTGAGACAAAGCAGCCCACTTGTTTGGCACCCCATCTACCACCTTAAACATTCACTCCCTCCACTAACGACGTATAGTGGCAGCAGTGTGTACCATCTACAAGGTGCATTGTAGTAGCCAAGGCTCCTTCAACAGCATCTTCCAAACCCACAACCTCTGCCACCTAAAAGGACAAGGGCAACAGATGAAGACCACCAAAACCACACGCTATCCTGACTTGGAACTATATCACCACTCCTTCACTGTCGCTGGGTCAAAATCCTGGAACTCCCTCCCTAACAGCACTGTGGTTGTACCTACACCACATGGGCTGCAGCAGTTCAAGAAGGCAGCTCACCACCACCTTCTCAAGGGCAATTAGGGATGGGCAATAAAAATACTAGCCTAGCCAGTAACATTCACATCCCATGGACGAATAAAAAAGTGTAAAAAATGATCGACAAAATCCAATTTTGAGTGCGATTCTGTGCCAAGCTAGCTGATCTCAGTCGCTACAGCAGTGAAGACTACACAATTGATCTAAGCAATGCTGTATACAATTGGAAATAACTGGGAAGTGATAAGTGGGTGAATTCAATTTATGTTTCTTCAAGTGGTATCAAGGTCGACCTCCTCAATGAACAACTAAAAATTTCAGAACAAGGCTTGAAGTGAGTCACTTGCCACAATAGCACAGCCTCTTTGTGTATCATGGTATAAACCCTGGGTAAGTCTATGTAAGGTTTCTGAACAAAGAGTGTGATACTAGAAAAGACAAAACATAAAACGACATTTATCTTCAGCTTACTTTTCCAACATAAAGCAGTGTGAACAAAGAATGAGCAATATTTAAACCAACCACAAAACTGATTCACTGCATTCCACTCTGAGTCTCTGTCCACCTTCTGCCAAATAACGGAGAATAAATGAGTTTCAAATTATTGGAACGCCATCAGTCCTTCTCTTTCATGAGGAGGGAAAGAAAGGTCAAAATGAGTCAAAGTCCATTCAGTGCCATTTCGACTCTTCAGCCCGATATGCAGCTGCATTTTGAATTTCCCCAATATCACTGTCTCCACCAACTTAGCTGCAGGGTCATTACAGCTGTTTATCACCATTTCTGTAAAGGAGTTTTCCTAAAATTTGTTTTTTTTTTGCTAACTTAAATCTATGTCCTATTGACATTGATTACCAAGTAAAAAATATGGTTTCATTTGGTTCAATAGAATGAACAAACTTTTATTTATAAAGCATGTTGCATTACCAAAGACATTTCAAAGTATGACACAAACAATGAAGTGAGTGTAGCCGCTGCCGTACAGGGGTTCTCATCCAGGGGGTCTCCCCTGTATATTGCGACAAGTGGAATCGTCTCAGCAATACAGAGACACAGTCAATTCAGATTCTTCTTGTTGGGAACCATAAGGAAAGTCCCTTTGTGTGTCACTGACTTTTCTGCCAGCATTTATCTTGGCAAGATTTTTTTTTGATCCAGCCCTACGCACTTCCAAGGTCATAAACCACTCACTGTTTTTAACTTGATAAAAGACTTTTTTTTCCCCCCCCACCGATTAAACTGGTGTTTGATTTGGTGAGCATGGCCTTTGGTGTAGGGAAACCTGGGTGAGACGGTGGAGAGAAAGAGATTTTCCAGTGTCTGGGCTTGCAGCTCATTGTAAATAATCAGGATCTGGTGTGATTCTCTCCTTCAGTGTCTTCAACTGAGTAAATAAAATAGCAGAAGGCATTATCACTATTTTTCTCGCTCCTCAGCCTTAGAGCGTTATATTCATGCTATGTGCTTCTCTTTCTGATAAATAGGCCTAATCTGGGATTCTTTGAGTTGATCCTGTTGGCTAATCGTAAGGGCTGGGGAGGAGGAAAGAAGGGCCTGAATTTGACACAAAGATTTATCGTGATGAGGTGGGCTGGGTAAAGTTGCTCAGGGTCTTCTTCGGGCTGAATATTATGGGGGGGGCGGAGGAGGAGGGGCCTAACAGAGGCCGAGTAGGACTTCCATTCCTCACGGAGGAGGAAGTCCTGCCGTCAGGAGCTGCCAGCCAATTGGATTGGCCAGCGGCTCCATCAGTCTCAGCAGCGCCAAGAGTGCTTAAGTGGCCGCTGCCGGGGCTGCAAGAGGAGGAGGAATAAGGTCCATGGATCCCAGAGACAGACAAGTCTGAGGTCTTGCAGGGTTTGAGCAGCTCGGGGCAGGGAGGCAATGAAGGCTACAAAACAGGTAGGAAGACGGTGGGGTGGCCCCAGATGCACCCCCCCACCCCCCCCCCACACCCACCTCCTCAACAAGGACAGCCCCCAAGATAGAACATCCCCTCTACTTCCTTCCCGCTCTTTAAAGAGCTGCCCACTCCCACCCGACTGCCAATATTTTACGGCATGGGCAGCGTATTATCAGGGTCAATTGGCTAGGTAACAAACCTAATTGACCCTTGACTATCTATATTTAAATAGAGTGGCTGGGCTGCCAATTTCAGCGCCTGCGTGCCACCCCCCACCCCCACCCCCCCCTTCCACCATTATGGGCGTGAGAAGCAAGACAATGAGGTGGGCACCCGCCTTAATTTAGTGCGCCCCCCCCCCCTGCCGAAATGTAAAATTCAGCCCTTTATTTCTCCATTTCTTTCATGTTCCAATCTCCCTCCATCATTACTGGTGCTGTCAATTCAAGTTGCTGGCTGGCTTTCACCACAGCATTCAGGTTTGGTATTTAAATCAGAGGCAAGTTCTGCTTCCGAAATGGAGGATGTAGACCTGGAATTTTAGTCCAGTCTGACCGAACATGGTCAAAATGAGCCTGTAATCAGCACCGCGCTTGCTACTCCTGGTTCATTTTTCGTTGAGCAAATGGTTCATGGGGCGGAGCAGACCTTGGGCAGCAAATATACACATGTAAATTTAGGAGTTAATGAATTTTTCTTTATGCAAAGGTGTAATAGATCAAGGAGGAGCAAGAAAATGAGAAGAAAGGAAAAGAAAATGACAAAAAACGAAAATATTTTGAACACACAATAAATAGCTGTAATGACTTGATGTACCAGACAGATTCCTTTTTGAAACAGATAACTTTATTACAGAGCTCTTTTAGAAGCTATATGCATGAACCAGGCCCATGGCTAGAAAGCTCCTCCGGATTACCCGCGCTTATGGCTCATTCGTCAAGACAATCACGTGACCTCTAACAGGCAGTAGGAAAAGCTACACCTTCAATCAGTACAATAGCGGATGCAGATAAATTATAAATGTGACCATCAGCTTCACAACAACAAAACCCACAGTGGTGAAGCTTAACTTCCTTCATCGAGTTAAATTTTACCAAGGAGATGAATATGTGAGTAACAAAATGTAAAGCTGCCATTAACCCAGCAAAGTTAATGAAATACAAGTAAGTTTCTTGTATTTGTTTTATTTGTACTGGAAATGGAGATGTACCGCACTGTCTAATTTGTGCACAAATATTATCCAATGAAATTTTGAACCTTCAAATAACAGAGACATTTGATCACCAAACACAAAATAAACAAGGAGAGGCAACACACATTTTTTTTGAACAAAAGGCTAAGGAACTGCTCAGTACCAAAACAGCAATTATATCTACAACTACAACTTCAAATCAGATCCTACATGGAGGAGCAGAAAATAGCTAAAAGCAATAAAATCATACACAATTGCTGAGGAATTGGTAATGTCATATGTCACTTAAATGGTAAGTGAAATGATGGAGTGCAGAATGCCTAAGAACTAGAAAAAAAATGGTGCAAAATGACACTGGCAAATGAAAGATTGATTTATCAGAAGATATAGTTTTGCAGTGTATTTATCAGCTACGTGACAATAACTTGCTATACTTGATGACTTATGAATCTACAGACATTTCTAAAATGTCCCATTACATACCATGCTCACTATATCTGGAATAAGGAAATAAAACACAACTTTCTGTTTCGCAAGGAGTTCACGCCAACAGCAAAGTCAGTCAATATTTTCAAATTGTTGGATGATTTCGTGCCTTCAACAGAAATCAGCTGGGCAAAATGCATTAGGGTCTGCAGTGATGGAACTGCAGCAATGACCAGAAAGTATTTTGGTGTCATGCAAAAAATAAGACCCGCTGCATCCTGCGCTATTGGGACACATTACTTTTTTATACTGCGAATTCCTTGCTGCACAAGGTATTGAACCCCTCTACAGTGCTCTCAACACAACAATAACGCTCGTCAAATTGACTAAACCCAAAGCAGCAAATGTCAGCTGTTTTGCAGCACTTTGAGAGGAAGTGGATGCAGAGCACAATTTCATGCTCCTGCCTACCACAGGTGAGATGGCTATGTCAAGTCAGAACGTTTACCTCTGCATTTTATTCCAGGGAGGAGTTATGTACATTCCTAGTTGATATTTAACTTCTGCATTGCTGAATGATGATGTATGACTAGCTAAACTGGGTTACTTCACAGACATATTCAGTGAAATGAATAAAGCTATGCAAGGCAGGAGGACTCATTTTCTTGCCCAGCATGAAAGAATTGACACATTCAAACAGATACTGCATTAACCAATATGTCTGACCTCTTGCATTCCTTCATTCAAGGAAAAAATGCTGACTTTAATGTAGTCAAACCACAGCTGGCAGCACATCTCTTTGGCCTACACAACAAACTTAATACTCATTTTCCAGAACTCATGATGGACCAATCTGCCACACACCCCTTTAGCAAGAAAACACTGAAGCTAAAATGCAAACCCTCTGCCCCAAAGCTGTTAGAAGAGCTCATTGAGATTTCATGAGACCAGCTCCTTCAGGAGCAAGTTCAGTGAAATGTCACTGGAAGACATTTGTGTGCGAGTGAATGCTATGATGAATTCGGCACTGCTCCTTCTGCAGCCCTGACTATGTTGGTCCCACTTTGCACAGCCTCTACTTCTGTGAAACTGGATTTTCAGTAATGACAGTAACGAAAACAAAGTACTGAACTAGGATTAACATTGACCGTGCATGTGTGCGCTTGGCGAAGATACCTCCATGTTGCTCAGCGCCAGCAACGAGTTTCACATTGTGAAAGAAAAATAGCTATACACATTTAACTGTATAACATTATAATACAGAAAAAAACTTGCATTACAGAGAGTCCAGAGAATTTTTATAACAGAGGAAGGGGGCCTCAGAAACAAAAAGGTTGAGAACCCCTGTTATGGGAAATGCGACAGGCAATTTTCATAGAGAATGGTCCCACAACAATAAGAAAAAAAAAATCAAATAACCTGTTTTAGTAATGTTTGAAGGATCCATATTGATTAGGCCCTGAGAGACATCCCTAGCCTATTTCAAAACAATGTCATGAAGTGTTTTACATCTACACAAGGGGGTAATCAGAAGCTTGGTTTAACATTTCAATCTGAAAGATGGCACACTCCGTCATTGCTGCACTGAGGTGGCAGTCTAGAGCACATTGTCAAGCCTCTGAAGTGGGGCCAACATTTATTTTTCAACCAACATCACTAAAGCTGGTTATTTGGTTTCCTTATCTCATGTATAATTGCCCTAAGTTTTCTCTTAACGTTAGTTTTAAAAAAATTATTACAACTGATTGTTGAAGAGATTATTAACACACTGCGTTTGTAATGAGTAGGCGGTCATTTTAATTCAAACGTAGGATACAGATTTTTATAAGCTATTCTTCTATGCAATCCGCTCTGTTGCCATAGTCAGTACTCCCTGGTTTCACTGGTAAAATGTGCTTATTTAGCAAATCTCCATTGTATGGCAGCAATCAGTCCAACGTGGTATGATTCAGCTCGTAGTGCGTGCTTCCTTTTATTGTGTATTGCCTCTATGTTTGCTTATACTGTAGTATTCCATAAACAATGAATGAATCACATTTTAAGTTTTTGAAGAGTTATTAGTAACCAGAAGCAATGACTAGTGAACAATTCTTGTCCTCATGCCCTTTAATCCTACCACGAAAAGGCTATGGTAGGGTGGTGTTGACAGTCAGTTCAGACCTTATTACTCCACTGCATTTCTTGAAAAGTTGTGTTTGCCTTTCTAATGACAAATGAACAAACGAATCATAATTTACAACAGCACAAAAACTGCTGATTTCATACCATGAGAGCAACAAGACATGTTCAAGGCAGACAAACATCCAATGCACAAGATTGCTTTTCTGCTTTTCATGCATAGGATGCATGTATTTATGCCACCGATATCCTTGGTATTACTCAGCAGTAAAATTGCCAACTGATTGGTTGTGTTTCTGGAGGTTTCATCACATGATCTCCTGAATCCAACTGCTCCTCCGCCACTCTCTTGTCATTGGTTGCCTGACATCAATTTTCATGCTGCATCATCTTCTCCAGCCAATGGGAAAGCAAACAGGCCCTCTATTACCCAATTCTTGACTGCCAAAGAACCTTTTCCCTATCTCCAATATCTTTACGACTAATAAGCAAAAGTGCTGAAAATGTTTAGAGTTCTCCTTTTTAAATCCCCCTATGATTTTTCTAAGTTGGTTGTAGCAATATCCTGGAGATTAATCTTTAATTTGTGGAGGAGAATCCTGGAGTTTTTACAAGTGACAACCTGACTCACCAGGTGCATAAGCATGTATTGGGAATCCAAGGTGCTCCAACCCAGATTACCTCAGGGTATTAACTGTCCCAGGTTCATTTTGACTTTGCTTCCTGAACAGAGTATGTAGCCACAAAAAAAGAAAGTAAAGACCATGAGGACTGCTCTTTCAGCAGGTACAAAAGAATAAGAGAAGACTCAGAGACCCACCAAACCAGCCCCATCCAGATACAGTGACCAATTTGTGAAATCCTCAGAGGCTAAAAGGCACTAACACTCAGTTGTATTGCACCTGTATATAGGGAATTTTTCAAAAGAACACAGTACATATGGTCTTTCAATGGAATCAGTGGTTTCATAGGAAGGGAGAAAGTAATCATAAAAGTAACTATAATTTAATACTGTATGGCCAGAAACATCAAAACACTCAAAATTTTATTTGTCTTATCACTTGCAAAGGAAGTCCACAAATCCTGAAATGTTGTATAACAAGGGCCACAAACAGGCAATAATCTAAAACAAAAACAAAAATAAAAATACCTGGAAAAACTCAGCAGGTCTGACAGCATCTGCGGAGAGGAATACAGTTAACATTTCGAGTCCGTATGACTCTTCAACAGAAATAATCTAAAGTGGGATATAGAGCTCTATGAAGTTAAAGAGATGTTAATCACCACAGCCTCTCCTCTGCAATGCAGCTCCCCTCTTCCCCAACCCACCTCACCTCACCACCCGCTCAAAATATCTTAATATCTTCAGAGAAGGATAACATTTGGATTTAGGTTTACCATGCCCCTCCCACAGTTATCATTTTGTCTTACTGCCTATGTTATTGTACGTCGCTGGGTAGGACTACTCTCACCTGGTTCCATTCTTACCTATCTAACTGCAGCCAGAGAATCACTCTCAATGGCTTCTCTTCCTGTTCCCACACCGTTGCCTCTAGTGTCTCCCAAACATCAATCCTCAGCCCTCTCCTATTTCTCATCTACATCCGATTTATTTTCTGCAACATCATCTTTCACATGTGCCCTGACAACACCCAGTTTTACCTCACCACCACCACCTCCCTCAACTCTTCGACTGTTGCTAAATTACCAGGGTATTTACCCAATATCCAGTAGTCAATGAGTAGAAATTTCCTCCAATTAAATATTGGGAAGGTTGAAACCACTATTTTCAGTCTCCACTCCAAATTCCATTCCCTAGCTACTGACTTCATCCCTCTCCCAGACAACAGGCTGAGATTAAACCTATCTGGTCACAACCTTGGTATCATATCAGATCCCAGGATGAGTTTCTGACCTCATACACATGCCTTCACTAAGACTGCCTATTTCCAGCTCCGTAACATCACCTGACTTCACCCCTGTTTCAGCTTATCTGCTGAAACCCTCGTTTATGCCTTAGTTGCTGCCAGGCTCGACTATTCCAATACACTCCTGGCTGGTCTCCCATATTCTACCCTCTTTAACATGGAGGTTATCCAAAATTCTGATGTTCATGTTTTAACTCACACTTAGTCCTGTTCCCAAATCACCCCCGTGCTCGCTGACCTACATTGGCTCCCAATCAAGCAAAGTCTTGATTTTAAAATTCTCGTTCTTGTTTTCAAAACACTTCATGACCTTGCCCCTCCCTATCTCAATAATCTCCTCTGAACCCACAGCCCTCAGATATATTTGCATTCCTCTAATTCTGGCCTCTTGTCCATCCCTGGTTTTAACTGTCCCACCATTAGTGGCCGGCCCTACAGCTGCTCAGGCCCGAAGCTCTGGAATACCTCCTCCCTTCACCTCTCTCCTCTCATTATTCTCTTTAGGGCACTCCTCAAAACCTACACCTTTGCCCAAGCTTTTGGTCATCTGATCTAACATCTCCTTATGTGGCTCAGTGTCATGCTTTGTTTTATAATGCTCCCACGAAGCACCTTGAGACGTCTCATTATGTTAACGGTGCCACATATACACAAGCTGTTGTATTTGATGATGATTCAGTGCAATTATTTATGTTGCAACCTCACAGAGGTTTTACATTGTGCCTTTCAGTAAGGCTGCTTCCATTTCATTAGATCTCATGCTGTGCTTTATTTTCAAATTTGGAGTTTAATCTATTGGAATTATATAAGTTTACAGCACAGAATGTAGCCATTTGGCCCATCGTGCCCACATTATATCTTTGCTGGAACAAAGCAAAATTAATCACACTGCTCTGCTTTTGCCCCATTCATCTGCTTCAAATATTTATCCACACTCCCCTTAAAACATACAATGGTCTCTAGCACAACTATTACTTGCTGTTAGTCATTCTATACTCCAACACTTGAGACAGATATTCCTCCCAATTGCATTCCTCACTGAATGACGGTCTTAAAATTAATGACCCCCTCATCATTCATTCCCCAAGCAGACGAGATACTCTTTTCCCTATTCAGGGAGATGCAATATAAACTAAAGGGTGCAATTCTAAAGAAGAAGCAGGAACATAGAGACTGGGCGTTCACATGCACAAGTCCTGGGAGGAGGCAGGGCAGATAGAGAAAGCAGTTGAAAAGGTATATGGAATTCTGAGCTTTATAAATTAAGACAGAACAAAATCAAGCAAGTTATGATGAACCTTAAAGAACACAGGTACAGTCTCAACTGGAGAACTGTCTCCAATTCAGGGCACCAAACTTTGGGAAGGATGTGAAGGTTTTAGAGAGGGAGCAGAAACGAGTAACAAGAACTCTGTCATTTACAAGGACAGATTGGAGAAGTTTGGACCGTTCTCCTTGGAGAAGAAAAGGTTGACAGAAGATTTGTTAGAGCTGTTCAAAGTCATGAGAGGTCAAGAGAGAGTAGATAGAGAGAAACTGTCGCCAGAAGGATCGAGGGACCAAAGGACACAGATTTGGCAAAAGAACCTAAGGCAACATGAAGAAAAACTATTTATGCAGCAAGTGGTTAGGATCTGGAATGCATTGCCTGAGAAGGTGGTGGAAGCAGATTTAATATTGACTTTTAACAGGGAATGGGATAAGCACCTGAAGATAAAAGATTTGCATGTTTACAGGGAAAGGGACTAGCTGAGTTGTCCTTGCATAGAGCCAGCAAGGACTTGATGGGTTGAATGGCCCTACTTCTGTGCAGTGACCATTCTATTAGTCACTACCGAAATTAAGGCTCAAAATTTTAAATCATTTTTTAAAATCTCTATTACATCTTTCTCTGTTCCAGTGGTAATAATCCCATGATTCTTTACATCACTAAATGCTCTTTTTCTTAGCATCATCTTGGTGAAGGAGTATGATCTTTGCGTCTCTAACGTCCTTTCTATTTTGAGATACCCAAAACTGCCCATTTTTTCTGACAGTGACCGTTTAACCATTACAGAGAAACTATGCGGCATTTACTGAAACCTCTAGCTGACATAAGCTAAAGTTGCTGTAGATTTACAAGTGTTGCTCAGTCATAACTTACAGAATAATGGAAATCAAACGTCCACTCCTCCATCACCCCCTACACCTCAACCCCCTCACACAGCGCCTTCCCATACAACTGCAAGAGGTGCAACACCTGCCCCTTTACTTCCCCCCCTCCTCACCGTCCAAGGGCCCAAACACTCCTTTCAAGTGAAGCAGCATTTCACTTGCACTTCCCTCAATTTAGTCTACTGCATTCGCTGCTCCCAATGCGGTTTCCTCTACATTGGAGAGACCAAACGCAGACTGGGTGACCACTTTGCGGAACGCCTCCGGTCTGTCCGCAAGCATGACCCAGACCTCCCTGTCGCTTGTCATTTCAACACTCCACACTGCTCTCATGCCCACATGTCCATCCTTGGCCTGCTACAATGTTCCAGTGAAGTTCAACGCAAACTGGAGGAACAGCACCTCATCTTCCGACCAGGTACTTTACAGCCTTCCGGACTGAATATTGAGTTCAACAACTTTAGATCATGAACTCTCCCCTCCATCCCCACCCCCTTTCCGATCCCCCTTTCTCCAATAATTTATATAGATTTTTCTTTTCCCACCTATTTCTATTATTTTTAAATGTATTTCCATCCATTGTTTTATCTCTACTTTTTATCCTACTTCAATCCCCCCCACCCCACCCCCACTAGGGCTATCTGTCCCTTGCTCGTCCTGCTTTCTACCCTTAATGTCCCCATTAGCACATTCCTTAGATAATATCACCACCGTCAACACCTCTTTGTCCCTTTGTCTGTGACATCTTTTGGTTATCTCCACCTATCGCTGGCCCTCTATCCAGCTCTACCTGTCCTACCCCCCCTTAAACGAGCTTATATTTCACCTCTTTTCTATTTTTCCTTAGTTCTGACGAAGAGTCATTCGGACTCGAAACGTTAACTGTGTTCCTCTCCGCAAATGCTGTCAGACCTGCTGAGTTTTTCCAGGTATTTTTGTTTTTGTGTAGTGTATTCTGAACTGTATTTGATGACACATGTCTATGCTTAGAAAGTGTTTTTTTTTAAATCATGCTCTTAAATGCTTGTATTCAACTGCTTTTTAACTACTTCATCAGAAGTGCAGCAGATCAGTTTATCCACTTTAGGTAGAGTTTCTGGCATGCTTCCAGTGAAGGAATGCCGGCAGAGCAGGATTAACTCCTAAGAATTTTCCAACCCTAAGGCTGTTCTCAAGGCACGCTGGTTGAATAGAACTGCAATCACAGCCCAGAAAAAACTCTCCTTATGTCTACCTAATTCATGCTTCACATCACTTTACAGCCTGAATCAACTCCCCTCCCAATTCTTTCCCTCTAAACTAATTCAGCATCTCTTCAACTTGTCCTGAAATAAACCTATTCCCTCATCTCTAATCTCTTTCCAATTTGTCAGCATCATTTGCAAGATAAGGAGCCAAACTTGCACATATTATTCTAAATGTAATTTGAAAACACATTAAAACAAGTCCTTTTGATCTTTGGTCAGGTGTCCTTGACATGTATTCCGGTGATTAACTAGCCCCATTCCACATTAATTGGTTACTATCAGTGAATGGTCAGCAATCGAACACAAATCTTTTCCCATGTTGCAAATGGACATCCATACATTGTGTATTGTACTTTTTATTACAATATCCACTAGTTTATAAATATTCACACGTCATTCTACCTGCAAAACTTTTGCCTATAATATTTTACACAAGTCCTTACAAGGCTATGATTTGATCTCAAGCCACTGATCACATAACTTGGTGTCATTATCAGATTTAGATTTTCTAACACTAGACCAGTGATATCCAATACTTCAGCCAGTAGCCACTTTTGGCTAATTATACTTTTGGTTAATAAATAAAACTGAGCAATTAACACCAATATTGGGTGTGTGACGTGAATGCTCTTTTGCAGGGTGTATGCACGTGAACTTTAACATTTTTGTGTGTTCTTCTCTAAAATGGTTAAAAAAAAATCCGCACTTTAATTCCTTGGTTAGTGCTTATTGGTCATTTTTTAAAATGGTGCGTAATACAAATGAAACCATGGAAACACTAGCAACACTGCATGGGGAGGGCAGCCACCATTGCGGTCAGTTAAGCGATTTGGAATAACAGCTCCAGGTGAGAAGAAAACCAGCCCAGCCAATCAACCAGCAATAAGGCACAGCAAGGCAAAGGGCAAGCAGCATCTAACTGCACTCTGGATGGAAAGTTATTTCCATTGAGCGAGTCAACATTCTCAACAAATCAGTACTCTGGTAAAACCCAGTTTTTATTTCTGCCCTGTTACCAATTTTCTCAGGAGATTTTGTTCTCAAACAAAATATTCTACTTGCATTCAGAATTTATACTAATGCCCACACTTTAATTGATCTTTTTTGAAAAGATTAGGTTATGGAAAATGCCTCCTTTTCTCACACAAAAAGGCTCTGTTCAAAATAATAGACTACGCTTCTGGTTAGAGCTGGGCTGGGGAACAGGACTAATTCCTAAAAGGCTGACCAAATCCACCTCAAGAAATTCCAACTGACATTCAGTTAAACTGAAGTTAGACAACAATAGACCAAATTACAATTTGGTTTCCTTTTCCACCCCTCCAAGTGAAAATGGCCAACTTCACCCCTGCTATATTGAACACCCAAAACAAACCACATTTATCTTACTACCTAGTTATATAACCATTATATTTAGGGTAAAATGAGAAAACATCAACAAGTGCAGAAATAATCAATGTCTGTATGAAGAGCGGAGGCTTGCTTTTGCAAATTATCTAGCACAGGGTTGAATAAGGGGGCTACAGATAATCAAGGTTCTCCTGCACAATGGTCAGCTGGGCAAAGCTTGGCACCTCTCCACGCATCTAAGGTGAGGAATTTGAAGAATGGAGCTCAATGTCCAACATGCTATCCTGTGGACAGGATGATAAATCACTAAAAATAGTCACATTTTACAAGTTACTCTATCTAGAAATGTAAATTTGCATAAAGCAATGACCAGAAATCCATACTTCAATCTCTGTCCATCCTCCGGGCAAAATTTGGAGAATGAAATTTTAAATATGAACACAGCCTGCGCAATGCTATTCTCACATTTCATTTCCTTTAATAGCGGTCATACGTTTCATGAACATTTATTGTCTTTTACTTTCTGCTACTAAAGCAATAATTATCAGCTGCATTAAAATAAAATCCCTTGTAAATGACAGCAACTTACTGAGGACATTATCCAAGACTTCCATCATTTACACACTGAAAACAGGTGCTTTCTCAAGGTGCTCTGACTTTTCTTTTTTGAAAGTTGTCCCTCTTTACAGAGCACAAAAATGTGGAACAAAAATGAAACAAATCATGCTCACCCAGATAAGCTGGTCATTTGAAACAAATACTGAAAATGCTGGAAACTCTGAGCAGGTCAGTCAGAATTTGTGGAGCAAATAAATGAGTTAATATTTCAGGCGCAGAACTGGGAGTTTTGATGATGGACCTTTATCCAAAATGTTGCCTCATCTGCTCTCTTCATAGCTGCGGTTTCTATTATTTGCTTCAGATTTCCAAAATTAATTTTCAGCTATTGGCTGGTTAATTGTCTCTTTGAACAATAGTTTCCACATTTGCCTACAAGTCACTCAACCTCAAGATAATTAATTGTAGCAGTAATCTGGGGTGTTACAAAGGCTTGCCACACACACACAAAAAAGGGCCCAACTTGAAGGAGAGATTGTGCGAGTTACCTGATCTAATGGCAGGTTTAGCAGTAGGTGCTACAATCATACAACAGTGACAACACCCAAGCAATACTTAAATAGTTGTAAAGCAATTTAAAACACCCCAAGGCTGTTAAAGCCACTATATAAATGCCACCTTCTTTCTTCTTCGGCCAAAGGCAGCAAAAAAAATCATCCAGGGTTCCTCGTCCTCATTACTGTTTATACACTTGCTGCAGAGTACTTATAGGTACTTACAGGTAGACATTGGACAAGGGGACAAAAATCAGACTTGGCAGTGATGGTTCCCACTGTTGTATGTTGGTTGGACTGGCTGAGGAATGATTGCTCAAATTGTGGTATGTCTGAACAATAACTGGTTTATTGGATATAACAGGACTATATAAGATGTTCATGACTAGATGTTACTCTGTTCAAGCTAGAAGCATTCTCCCTCTTGACTCTTGGTCATGTGTGCGATGCTTTTTACATAGCCCCACACATGAAACCTTTCTAAAATAATACTACATCTGCCCCCAAGTCATGGTCCAGTTACTTTTTTACATTCATATTGGCAAAACACCCCATTCTCCCCCCCAACTCTGACTTCATAGGTTCAATCTGTCAGGAGGCTTCACAACTCTAGCCAATCACGTTTTCGTCAGACTTGGAAGATCAATAGTCTCTCTTTGAATTTCTTTTGCTTGACGTGGTTGGTCTTCATTGAGAGTTGCAGTATTGGGTTTTTTGTCATTTGTGACTCAACATCTGGTTCTTCCAAATGTATGACTGATGGTCATAAAGAACAAAGAAAAGTACAGCACAGGAACAGGCCCTTCGGCCCTCCAAGCCTGTGCCGATCATATTGCCTGTTAAACTAAAACAGTTTACAATTCCAGGGTCCGTATCCCTCTATTCCCATCCTATTCATGTATTTGTCAAGCTGCCTCTTAAACACCACTATCGTACCTGCTTCCACCACCTCCTTTGGCAGCGAATTCCGGACACTCACTACCCTCTGTGTAAAAAAACTTGCCCTGCACATCTCCTCTAAGTTTTCTCCCCTCACCTTAAATCTATGTCCCCTAGTAATTGACTCTTCCACCCTGGGAAAAAGCTTCTGACTATCTACTCTGTCCGTGCCACTCATAATTTTGTAAACTTCTATCAAGTCGCCCTTCAATCTCCGTCACTCTAGTGAGAACAATCCGAGTTTCTCTAACCTCTCCTCATAACTAATAACCTCCAGACCAGGCAGCATCCTGGTAAACCTCCTCTGCACCCTCTTCAATGCCTCCATATCCATCTGATAATGTGGCGATCAGAATTGCACGCTATTATCCAAGTGTGGCCTAACCAAGGTTTTATACAGTGCAGCATGACTTCCCAGCTTTTATACTCAATACCCCTGCCGATGAAGGCAAGCATGCCATATGCCTTCCTGACTACCTTATCCACCTGCGTTGCCACTTTCAGTGACCTGTGGACCTGTATACCCAGATCCCTCTGCTCGTCAATGCACTTAAGGGTTCTACCATTTACTGTATAATTCCCACCTGTATTACACCTTCCAAAATGCATTACCTCGCATTTGTCCTGATTAAACTCCATCTGCCATTTCTCCGCCCAAGTCTCCAACCGATCTATATCCCGTTGGATCCTTTGACAATCCTCTTCACTATCTGCAACTCCTCCAACCTTAGTGTCGTCTGCAAACTTACTAATTAGCCCAGTTACATTTCCCTCCAAATCATTTACGTATACTACAAAGAGCAAAGGTCCCAGCACTGATCCCTGCGAAACACCACTAGTCACAGCTCTCCATTCAGAAAAGCACCCTTCCACTGCTACCCTCTGTCTTCTATGACCAAACTAATTCCGTATCCATCTTGCCAGATCACCTCTGATCCCGTGCGACTTTACCTTCTATACCAGTCTGCCATGAGGGACCTTGTCAAAGGCCTTACTGAAATCCATGTATATAACATCCACTGCCCCTCCATCGTCGATCATCTTTGTCACTTCCTCGAAAAACTCGATCAAGTTAGTGAGAACGATCTCCCCTTCACAAAACCATGCTTCCTCTCACTATTACGCCCATTTGCTTCCAAATGGTAGTAAATCCTGTCATGAAGAATCTTCTCCAATAATTTCCCTACCACTGACGCAAGGCTCACCTGCCTGTAATTTCCTGGATTATCCCTGCTACCCTTCTTAAACAATGGAACAACACTGGCCATTCTCCAATCTTCTGCGACCTCACTCGTAGCCAGTGAGGATACAAAGATTTATGTCAAGGACCCAGCAATCTCCTCCCTTGCCTCCCTCAGTACTCTGGGGTAGATCTCATCTGGCCTTGGGGACTTATCCACCTTAATCATCTTTTAGCAATAAGGATAAGATTTCTCCTGTCAATTTGGATTGCACCTTCTGAAGCGTTGATCATCTCTGTCCAGACCTCTGTTTATCTCACCAGCTTCATTGCTGTCTCCAAGGTTAGGTCTTCCTTAGATTGCAATAGATCTGATAGGGTGTCATCAGTAACAACAGTTACAATGTGATCCCATTGTTAATTCTGTTTTTAGGTCTCCACACTTGCATCCTTAGCCAGTCTGTAAAGGTAATTAATAAAAGTATTTTCTAGTTCATCTGGTTTATGGACCCTTTTGTTGAATTTGGCCCCTTCCAGAATCTTGTAGCTCCTTATGTTGAAATATTTATCGAGGGCTTTTAAGACTTCTTCAAATTTATCTGAGGTTTCATTAATGCCTTTTCTTGCAATATCATCTGCTATTGTTCCAATGGAGTAAAGTAATGTATTGACTTGTTCAGCTTCAGACACATTGTCCAACTTTGAAGCAATTCACCTCAAGAATCTTTTTTTCTGCAACGTGCCCAATTTCGAGTTTGATTTGGTCCTTCCATACGCCCAAATCTCTCAGGTATTGTAAATTTAGAATCCATAGCTGCTCTGATTTTCTAGGTGGTTTGCCTTAAGTTTGAAACTTTTCTTGCGGTAATTGCTGTGTCCCTGCGCTGATCAGCCTCTCGTTGAGACCCACTGTAGTCACTGTCTCTTCTAGGCATTTGCTTCTTAAACTCTGCAAAGCCTTTAAACTCTTTGCTTGAAATTATTGCATTACCCTCTTCACTTTGTTCCTCAGAAGCATCAAGTATATGCAGCAGTTCCCCCCCACCCCCCGCCCCGTTTGCTGCCTCACCGTCACCAAGTATAATGGCACCAATCTCGGATCCAGACTGCGGGGTGTATTGTAACCAGCGCTTGCAAAGGATGCAATCTTCCCAGTGCTGCCTGCCTAGTGCGCCGATAAAATGAAGGTTTTTTTTTTACCCTTAAAATTGCTCACCAGTTCCATGATCGTTGTTTGGTTCTCCAACTCTTGCGCTGAATTGGGATTTTCTTCATGGAGCACCATGTGCCATCCTGCAGCCCTGACTGTGTTAAACAGTTAATTTTCCTACTGTTCCTATTTCCGATTCATCCATGGAGCAGGTTTTAAGAGTCCTTTAATTGTGCCTCACTGAGTTCTACAGTTTTGGTGCCACTTTTCTAAATCAAACTTGCAAACGTCTTTAAAGCTGACTTTTCAAGCTTTCAGGGTCCTTCATGCTGCCACCATGTTGTATGTTAGCTGCTGGCTAAGGAATAATTGCTGAGACACTGGTATGTCTGAACAATAACTGGTTTATTGGATATAACAGAACTATATACAGATAATGTCTAGGTGTTACTCTGTTCAAGGTAGAAGCATTCTCCCTCTCGAATCTTGATCATGTGTGTCTTACATCACCATTATGGGGGTGCTGGTTACAGTCCCACACATTAACCCTTTCAACCCTAATACTATACCCATGATCAAATTTTCCCAACAACACCCACTCTCAAGGCATCTCAAAGCACATTAAAGCAAAGAATGTAGTTAGGACGTGTACTCACTGTTGTGATCTAGGGGCTCATGGCAGCCAAACAGCAAGGTCCCACAAACAGCAATGAGCTAAATGACCAGGTAATTTGTTTTAGTGATGTTGGTTGAAGTATAAATGTGGCAGGACACCAGAAAAGCTCTTTTGCTTTTCTTAAATAACGGCATGGGATCTTTCCTATCCACTTGAGACGGCAGACACAGCTCACCCAAAACACGGTAAAGTGCTCTTTCAGGATGGCACTGAAGTAGCAACCTAGACTAAAATACCAAAGGGTTGCTGACACACAAGGCACTATGCACTCTGTAAGGTACCATATGCATTAATAAGAGGAGAAACTGAAGACATTGAGTGTGCAAAGAAATGTGATCATCAAATCTCACTTGTGGGGTGTTGCTGATTTTTAAATTTTTTTCTGACTCTCTGCCACTCACTCCTGAAGTATAGTTCCCACAAGCGCTGTTTACATGCAGGTGCCTGAGCAAAATAGATCTGTTTTCTAAAACACACCATAGCACTAACACCTTTCAAGACATTCCTTAAACACAATTGATTGCCCAGTCCTATGAACAATGAATATTTTTTTTTTAGAAACATTTCATCGTATTTCCTAATTCTTAGACTGCAAGCAAATAGAAGCTGCAAGTGGAAAGTCTTAGTCTGACGCTGGAAATTTTACGTGTCTATTTTGTCATAGCCCAAAGCCTACCAAAGATCCATTACCAAAGATTCAAGGTTCTTCAAATTCTATATACCACTGTATTGAACAATTGCTGTTGTGAAAGTATAGTGTGCAATTTTCTGCAAAACTATGAGCATAATACACTTTTTCTAACCCCATGACCCTTGTGACACTTGGCAAGTTCTCATTGCTATCCAGGTGAAGCAGCATCTCCCATGTCCATAGGACAGCAGGTGAAAGATTTGACAATTTAAATCATTATTTTAAAATAAAAATGTCTACTAAAAACAAGTAAGTATACTGCTCTTAATTCAAAGTTGATCAATTGAAATAGATGATGATTTACATTTTTCCCCAATAAATTCCCTCGTAGCTATTTTATATATCGTTTATTTCAAATGATTGCACAGAAATAGGAACGCACAACTCTTTCACACAAAAGACTTGTGGAATAAGTTACCAAGAAAGGGCAGTGAAACAGACAGCACTTTTGGCTTCATGATATAATCAAATATATTGTTGAAGGGAGAAGAGATTAAGATAAATTGAGAGAAGGTGGAGAAATGATCAAAAAGGGAGTAAGGCTAATGGCCTCAACCTGTTCTTAAAAATTGCTACACGCTGATGTATCTTGCCCTCATGGTTATTTAAATGTCTCAATTTAATCACAGCTCTACAACTTTCACCGCTTAGGTAATAGAGATAGCTATAAAAAGAGTAAATTATGCTTGTATATTTTTTTAAATTCATTCACAGGATGTGGGCTTCGCTGCCTAGGCCAGCATTTATTGCCCATCCCTAGTTGCCCTTGAGAAGGCGATGGTGAGCTACCTTCTTGAGCCACTGCACTCCACGTGGTGTAGGTACACCCATAGTGCTGTTAGGAAGGGAGTTCTAGGATTTTGACCCAGCGACAGTGAAGGAACGGCGATATATTTCCAAGTCAGGATGGTGAATGACTTGGAGTGGGACTTCCAGGTGGTGGTGTTTCCATCTATCTGCTGCCCTTGTCCTTCTAGATGGTAGTGGTTGTGGGTTTGGAAGGTGCTTTCAAGGGAGCCTTGGTGAATTCCTACAGTGCATAGATGGTACACACTGCTGCTACTGTGTGTTGGTGGTGGAGGGAGTGAATGCCTGTAGCTGTGATGCCAATCAAGCAGGCTGCTTTTTCCTGGACGGTGTCAAGCTTCGAGTGTTATGGGAGCTGTAATCATCCAGGCAAGTGGAGAGTATTCCATCACACTCCTGACTTGTGCCTTGTAGATGGTGGACAGGCTTTGGGGATTCAGGAGGTGAGTTACTCGTCGTACGATTCCTAGCCTCTGACCTGCTCTAGTAGCCACAATATTTATATGGCTAGTTCAGGTCAGTTTCTGATCAATGGTAACCCCCAGAATGTTGATAGGGGGATTCAGTGATGGTAATGCCATTAAGCATCAAGGGGCAATGGCTGGATTCTATCCTGTTGGAGATGGTCATTGCTTGACACTTGTGTGGCACAGATGTTACTTGCCAGTTGCCAGCCCAAGCCTGGGTATTGTCCAGGTCTTGCTGCATTTGGACAAGGACTGCTTCAGTATCTGAGGACTCATGAAGGTTACTAAACATTGTGCAATCAGTGAATATCCCCACTTCTGACCTTATGAAGGAAGGTATTGATGAAGTAGCTGAAGATCGTTGGGCTGAGGACACTACCCTTGAGTGCTGGAAATGAGTTTTAGCTTTAAGTTTTAAGTTTGATTTGTATTTCTGCGCCTGTGTGTGTTAAGAAACATCAAATGGAGTTTCACTTTCACTTTAAAAAGGTGCCTGCATTTCTAATGAGTTGGACTACTACTAAGAAGAAGTTAAACAATAGAAAACTGGCTGTCGCCTAGCAACAGGGGGCCAGTGAGCCAGGTCCCTCCCACAGACACTCACAGAAGAGAAACAGCAGCGTGTTCTGGAAGCTGTTGGAGTCCAACCGGTTTGGAAGACAGCTGCTAAACGGAAGCCACCTGGAAAGGACACACAGCCAGACCTGGGCTAAAATTGGTTGAAAATAGCAGCCAGGAGAGACTGGAGCAAAAGGGACAGTTAGCCAGTCCCAAGATAAAGAAAAACCCCAAAATCCAGGGGAGTGGAAGAGGGGAAAGTCCAAAGCAGACCTTCTTGTCAAAGGAAGGACAGGAACCTGGAAAAGGTTCTGTTAAGTGAAGTTAAGAGTGAGGGGCAGAGAGAAAGGTGCCAAGCTTCAGATTTAAAGAGACAAAAGCTGCAGAAAGCAGATTTAAAGTGAGAACAGCGTGCAAGAGGCAAGAATGTCCAAAGAGCCAACTGAAGGTCTCTACCTCTTTGCTATGGGCATGTGAAGCGGGGAGGCAATGGCATAGTGGTATTGTCGCTGGACTAGTAATCCAGCGACTCAGGGTAATGCTCTGGGAACCCAGTTTTAAATCCTGCCACACCAGATGATGGAATTTGAATGAAAAGTCTAACGATGACCATGAAACCATTGTCGATTGTTGTAAAAACCCATCTGGTTCACTAATGCCCTTTAGGGAAGGAAATCTGTTGTCCTTACCTGGTTTGGCCTATATGTGACTCCAGACCCACAGCAATGTTGTTGACTCTTAAATGCCCTCGGCCACTCAGTTGTGACAAACCGCTACAAAGTCACAAAAAAGGAATGAAACCGGACAGACCACCCGGCATCAATCTAGGCACCAGAAACGACAACAGCACTCGCAGCCATGTTGAACCTGCAAAGTCCTCCTTACTAACATCTGGGGGCTAGTGCCAAAATTGGGAGAGCTGTCTCACCGACTTGTCAAGCAACAGCCTGACATAGTCATACTCATGGAATCATATGTTACAGATAATGTCCCGGACTCCACCATCACCATCCCTGGGTATCTCCTGTCCCACCGGCAGGACAGACCCAGCAGAGGTGGTGGCACAGTGGTATACAGTCGGGAGGGAGTTGCCCTGGGAGTCCTCAACATCGACTCCAGACCTCATGAAGTCCCATGGCATCAGGTCAAACATGGGCAAGGAAACCTCCTGCTGATTATCACATACCGCCCTCCCTCAGCTGATGAATCAGTGCTCCTCCATCTTGAACAGCACTTGGAGGAAGCACTGAGGGTGGCAAGGGTGCAGAATGTACTCTGGGTGGGGGGCTTCAATGTTCATCACCAAGAGTGGCTTGGTAGCATCACTACTGTCCGAGCTGGTCGAGTCCTAAATGACATAGCTGCGAGACTGGGTCTGTGCCAGGTGGTGAGGAAGCCAACAAGAGGGAAAAAAATGCTTGACCTCATCCTCACCAACCTGCCTGCCGCAGATGCATCTGTCCATGACAGTATCGATCTGCGTTACCACTGCACAGTCATTGTCAAGACGAAGTCCAGTCTTCACATTGAGGATACCCTCTAATGTCTTGTGTGGCACTACCACCATGCTAAATGAGATAGATTTCAAACAAATCTAGCAACTCAAGACTGGGCATCCATGAGCGATGTGGGCCATCATCAGCAGCAGCAGAATTGTACGCGAACACAATCTGCAACCTCATGGTCTAGCATATCCCCCGCTCTACCATTACCATCAAGCCAGGGGATCCATCTTGGTTCAATGAAGATTGCAGGAGGGCATGCCAGGTGCAGCACCAGGCGTACCTAAAAATGAAGTGTCAACCTAATGAAACTATAGCACAGGACTACTTGTCTGTCAAACAGCATAAGCAGCAGGTGATAGACAGTGCTAAGCGATCCCACAACCAACGAATCATATCTAAGCTCTGCACCCAGTCATGAATAGAGATGGACAATTAAATAACTCACTGGAGGAAGAGGCTCCACAAATATCCCCATCCTCAGTGATGGAGGAGCCCAACACAGCAGTGCAAAAGATAACATTTGCAACAATCTTCAGCCAGAAGTGCTGTGTGGATGATCCATCTTGGCCTCCTCTGGAGGTCTCCAGCATCACAGATGCCAATCTTCTGCCAATTCAATTCACTCCATGTGATATCATGAAATGGCTGAAGGCACTGGATATTGCAAAGGCTATGGGCCCTGAGAATATTCTGGCAATAGTACTGAAGACTTGTGCTCCAGAACTTACCACGCCCCTAGCCAAGCTGTTCCCGTACAGCTACAATAGTGGCATCTACCTGGCTTCGTGGAAAATTGCCCAGGTATGTCCTGTACACAAAAAGCAGGACAAATCCAACCCAGCCAATAACCGCCCCATCAGTCTACTCTCGATCATCAGTAAAGTAATGGAAGGGGTCATCAACAGTGCTATCAAGCGGCACTTGCTTAGGAATAACCTGCTCACTGACGCCCAGTTTAGGTTCCGCCAGGGCCACTCAGCTCCTGACCTCATTACCGCCTTGGTTCAAACATGCCAAAAGAGCTAAATTCCCGAGGTGAGGTGAGAGTGACTGCCCTTGATATCAAGGCAGTGTCTGACCGAGTGTGGCATCAAGGAACCCTAGCAAAACTGGAGTCAATGCGAATCAGGGGGTAAACTCTCCACTGGCTGGAGTCATGCCTAGCACAAAGGGAGATGATTGTGGTTGTTGGAAGTCAGTCAGCTCAGCTCTAGGACATCACTGCAGGAGTTCATCAGGGTAGTGTCATCGGCCCAACCATCTTCAGCTACTTCATCAATCACCTTCCTTCCATCATATGGTCAGAAGTGAGGATGTTCGCTGATGATTGCACAACGTTCAGCACCATTCGCGACTCCTTAGAAACTGAAGCAGTCCATTTCCAAATGCAGCAAGACCTGGACAATATCCAGGTTTGGGCTGATACCTGGCAAGTAAGATTCGCACCACACAAGTGTCAGGCAATGACCATCTCCAACAAGAGGGAATCCAACCATCACCCCTTAATGTTCAATGGCATTACCATCACTGAATCCTCCACTATCAACATCCTGGGGGTTACCATTGACCAGAAATTGAACTGGACTAGCCACATAAATATTGTGGCTACAAGTGCAGGTCAGAGGTGAGGAATCATGCGATGAGTAACTCACCTCCTGAATCTCCAAAGCCTGTCCACCATGTACAAGGCACAAGTCAGGAGTGTGATGGAATGCTCTCCACTTGCCTGGATGAGTGCAGCTTCCACAACACTCAAGAAGCTTGACACCTTCCAGGACAAAACAGCCCGCTTGATTGGTACCACATCCACGCCTCCACCATTGACGCACAGTAGCAACAGTGTGTACCATCTACAAGATGCACTGTAGGAATTCACCAAGGCTCCTTCGACAGCACCTTCCAAACCCACAACCACTACCACCTAGATGGACAAGGGCAGCAGATAGATAGGAACACTACCACCTGGAAGTTCCCCTCCAAGTCACTCACCATCCCAACTTGGAAATATATTGCCACTCCTTCCCTGTCGCTGGGTCAAAATCCTGGAACTCCCTTCCTAACAGCACTGTGGGTGTACCTGCACCAAACAAACTGCAGTGGTTCAAGAAGGCAGCTCACAACCACCTTCTCAAGGGCAGCTAGGGATGGGCAATAAATGCTGGCCCAGCCAGCGAAACCCACATCCCATGAATGAATTTTTAAAAAGTTTGTACTGTTGACGGCTGAATCGATGAGAGAGAGTGCATGGAAGACAGCTTGAGTGCATGTAGTGACCCAGGGAAGAGGAACATCAGGAGGAGAGTTTGAAACCCTGGAGGTGAACCCTTGTGGAAGACATCTGAGAGAAAGTGTCGGTATATGAGAAGATTCCAAAGCGAATTCTTAGAGTGTGCAGATTGGAAACCCTCATGTAAAAGACGGTGTTCAGTGAGACCGGTTGGCTCACGGTTTGATAAGCATCTGGAGGAAGTTGATGAGAGACCATAGCATCTGTTTAAGGTGGCATCTGTCACTTGGTTTCAGAGCGTGGTGTGTCTGACCACAGGTCACCTATTGGTTTACATGGGCTATGTACTTACTGTGATCATTAAAGCTTTTGTAAGCTTGCGTTATCCTTACAAATCTGTAAATATCTGTAAAAGTATAGTGGATGAAGGAGTGTTGTAATATAGTTAATCCTTTCTTGTTTAATAAGTGTTTTATTCTTTTGTTAAATGTTCATCAGCTGATTTCTGTGCCTCTGTTCAGTATTTACTCTCCACATATCTAAACAAACAAAATAAAGGTTAGGTTCTATCAAGCTGGGTTCTACTTTGGGATCAGGCTTGTCCAGGGGTAACCTCAGCTGGGATCATAACACACCAAAGATTTTATACACACCACACATTATGTGTAGTTAGCCATGAGAGATTAAGCTATTGGAAGGTTTTTCTTATGCATTGGTAACACTGTCAAACTGAAAAAGAGCAAGAGGTAAATAGAGAATGAAGTATAAGTCATTAAAACAAAAACATTATAATTCATTCTTTTTAAAACTCACTAATCATCACAACGATTGCACCCTCACCATCCATGGAAACAGTGGGTCATGCTCATGCTTTGGTAAGCATACCATCTTTTTACTACATCTTTGGTGTCAATGCTAACAGTACAATATAAAGGCGCAGGCTGATTCAGTGCTAGAGACATCATTGAGGTAGTCTGAAGTTGTTTGGGGTTTGCACCAATTGCTTAAAAGAAGTGAGAAATGAGAAAAAATTAAGACAGGCTGGTGAACTGCACTGTTTTATCAACGAGGAGCACTTCTCTTCAAAACTCTCACTGGCACAATGCCAGTGAGGCCACTAATGTATGAACAGGGCATTTGGAATACCAACAGTAGTCACGATCTGTCTAACGGCAGTTCCTCTACTCAAATCTCCACACTTGTGCTTTCCTCTTCAGTTGTTCGTAGGAGCCTCCCATTCAATTTCAAGTTGTCAAACATCATCCAATACCAGCACCCTGTACAACTCTGCTCTTGTGATAAAGCAGCTGGCTGGCAGCAAAGTAAATTTAGGGAGCTAGCATGTGGACATTGGTCTCCTGTCATTTCAGCAAAGGGGGCCCAAGTGTTAAAAATAACTGCAGAGGAACCAAGATCCCATTCCTAGGAACCGAGGCTGAAAAGTGCAAAAGAGATGAAGTCAAGTCAGTAAGTAAAAATGATGTTCTATAAGTAGACACGAGCATAACTACATTGGAATACATCTCCCCTTGACATCCAATGGCATTATTATCACTGAATCCCCCACTATCAATATCCTGGGCGATTACCATTGACCAGAAACTGAACTGGATCAGCCATATAAATACTGTGGCTACAAGAGCAGGTTAGAGGCTGCAAATTCTGTAGAAACTCCCCAAAGCCTGTTCGCCATCTACAAGATACAAATTAGGAATGTGACAAAATACTCCCCATTTGCCTAGTTGAGTGCAGCTCCAACACAAGAAGCTCAATACAATCCAGGACAAAGCAGCCCACTTGATCAGCACTACATCTACCACCTTAAACATTCATTCCTTCCACCACTAGCGCACAGTGGCAGCAGCATGCACCATTTAGAGAATGCACTGCAGCACTTTACAAATCCACAGCCTCTACCATCTGGAAGAACAAGGGCAGCAGCCATATGGGAACAATACCGGCTGCAAGTTACCCGCCAGCAATCCTGACTTGGAACTACATCGCCGTTCCTTCACTGTCGCTGATTCAAAATCCTGGAACTCGCTCCTCAACAGCATGGTGGGTGTACTTACATGACATGAACTGCAGCTCACCACCACCTTCTCAAGGTCAATTAAGGGTGGGCAACAAATGCTGGCCTCGCTAGCATTGCTCACATCACAAGAATAAAAATATATATACCTGGCTACATTTCTGGCATAAGACAAACCATGAAATATGGCATCAATAATACTTATGAGTAAACAAACAGCAGTTTTGAAGCTTTAAACAAAGGTTTTTGTAATACAAGTGCTCTGTGTTACAAAGTAATGCGTTCTAAGCCGAAACAATACAAATTAGTTACACCGAACAATTTCCAGATTGGGGTTAACTAGACTCAGCAACAAAGCATTTCCGCGCATGCATAAGCACAAGCAACTTTAATTGATCTCATTTTAGTCTTTAAATTCATGTTTTTGTTTTAATTCTCATTTCCTCCCACTCCCACCTCCCTCCAAACATTCCTTACAGATGGAATAAAAGCAAAAATGCAGTTAAAACAAATCCCTCCGCTAAACACACCCTCCAGCAACAGATTAAACAGCTTGTTTCAGATAAAGAGGGGAAATCTTTTGACCCTTTCAGGCTGACTTTAGTGCTTTGAACAACTTGTTCTAAAGAAAGGAAAGCTCTGCCACTGGTTGCTAGGTCCCAAACACTGAAATTCTCTCCCTAAACCTCTGCCTTTCCCCTGTCAAGATGGTCCTTAAAATCGACTTATTTGACCCAGCCTTTTGGACACCTGTCCAAGTATTTCCTTATGTGGTTCAGTGTCAAACCTTATCTGACAATGCTCCTGTAAAGAGCCTTGAGCCATTTTTCATACGTTAAAAGTGCAATATAAATATATGTTTCTCCTGCTGTTCTAGCATTCTGCTTTTGTTTTTATGGGGCCAAGTTTATGCATGTGCAAAAAAATTTACATTGCTCACTGTACAAAATTGTTGACGTGACAAAACTGCCAGATTACTGAAGGCAATTATTGTGTACTCTCTGTACAAACACCTGGTCAAATGAAAGGGCTATTTTAGCTAGGTCTGCCTTTAAAAAAATAAAACCCCACTTCCAATGTCAGATGACGCACCTACCATAGCATCAGGGCTCTGACTCAGATTCTTCTGATACCAAAATAAGTCCGATCATGCCACATGATTTAGTAATACGCAAAGAAATAACATATGGACAGTAGAACTGGAATGTACCATCTAATTCACCAAGAATTGATTACCTCTTTTGGCTTAATATATATGGCTAAAGAAGAAAGCAGTGGTGATCAGAATGCACTCCAGCTAATAGTTAGACCGATACATGATTTGGATTACAGGAATGAATGTTGGGCTCAAGATAAAAGAGCTAGTGCTTAGTCATCGTTTGACATTTCATTCTGTGGCAAGATGCATTATAGATATAGCATGTCTCAGGGTCTGAAACTGGGCTCCAGATTTCATTTGAGGTTTAAAATTTTAGAATAATGTACTTGCATACGTTTTTAAAGACACGCTCTAGCATAGCTTTCAAGGTAGCACCTTATATTTAAAAAGTGTATTGACATTTTTCTTTTGTACTGATTTTAAGAGCTACTTTTTGGAGCAGATATTATATGTTATGAGAAATCAGTTAGTGTAGTGTATAATGAGTAGAACAGAGCATGTTCAGAGCACCATTGCTTACACCAGTATTTTGTCTTACATTCTCATGCACAGACTGAAAGGTTTATTTTCTTGTTTGGTTGTTTATGAACATACAAACAAGGAGCAGGAGTAAGCCATTCAGCCCCATGAGCCTGCTCCACCATTTAATAAGATCATGGCTGACTTGATAGTAACCTGAAATCTGCATCCCACCTACCGCCGCTTACCAAGACTCTATCCACCTCTGCCTTAAAAATATTCAAAAACTTTGCTTCCACCACCTTTTCAGGAAGAGTGTTCCAAAGACTCATGACCCTCACTGTTTGTAGTCCCTCAATGCAGCACAAAGCACAGAAATGCATTATTCGTCTTTCACAATGTTCCAGATCACAAGTAATCTTCTCTAAATTTTACACAATATCAACTAAAGCCAAGTTTTTGCATCACCCTTCAGCTTTTTCTCGCTGAGTGTCCATACCACAACTAAGCTGTGTTCCTGCAACGTGAGCTCTAGGCTGCCTCAAAAGAGAGCCCCAGGATGCCCAAGCATGAGCTGAAGACACAACAGGAAGTTCCTGGAACAAAAGCTATTAGACATCTTCAACCACCATCACTAAATTGGAATTATCACAATGCTGCTTGTGGAAGCTTGCTGTCTACAGGTTGGCTGCTGCATTCCCTGAATTACAGCAATGATGACTTATTAAGTGCTTAATTGGCTGTAAAGCACTTTGGGTGTCTGGAGGTCACCCGGAAATTGTGAAAGGCACTTTAAAAATGCAAGTCTTTCGTTCACTTTAGAACAAGTGCGACTTCAAGAATACTAATCACATTGAAGAATATTTCCAATATCATGGATTTTCTTATTTGGATCTGTAAGTACGCTACGTAGTTCAGAAGGGGATTAGATTTCTATTGATCAGATGTTCGGCAATGTTAAGGACAGTATTTTTAGAATATATTCTACATTTTTACTTGTTTACTTATTGGCATTGCGATCCAGTTGCTGTATACAAGCAAAAAAGTTTCCTTTGGATATCTGACACAGTATTTCAAAAATTAGAAGGGGAAGCCGGAGAGATTATTATACCTGCAGAGGAATAAATCAATATTTGCAAGATTCAGTAAATTTCAGTATATAAATGCTGACAAGACGTTAGCTCCTTCATCCTCTACCCAACATTCAAGCCTGTAATCATTTATAGCCCTAATATTAGCTGGAGTTTATTCTCAAACACTGCTTTTTTTCTTTAAATTTATAAATTTAAGCAAAAAGAGGTATCATTCTTGGTAAATACAGTTTCAAGGTGTGCTCCAATTCTGCTGTCAATGTTGTTGTTTCTTTGTGTATTACCAATGTGCAAATTCATCTTTCCCCAAAGAGAACGGTCTGAGAATCACTCCGCCTCATGAGATGATCTTTCTACTGACTGTAGTGCAGTGTGTTAGAAAAACAATTATGTTTGACCAAGTCCATAGTTTTCAGATATAACAACAACTTGTATTTACATAGTACCTTTAACATAGTAAAACAGCCCAAAGGTCTTCACTGGAGCATAATCAGACAAAATTTGACACCAAGGTGCACAAGAAGCTTTTTGGATGCGTGATGAAAAACCTGATCAAGGACGTGAGTTTTAAAGAGCATCTTAAAGGAAGAAAGAGCTATAGAGAGGTTTAGGGGGGGGAACTTCACAGAGCTCGGGGCCTTGGCAGCTGAAGGTGCAACCACCAGTGGTGAAGCAATCAAACTCAGATGTGCAAGAAATCAGAATTAGAGCAGATATCGGAGGATTGCAGGGCTGGAGGAAGTTACAGAGATAAGGAATGAGTGAGAGCATGGAGGGATTTTAGAAGGATAAGAATTTTAAAACCACAATACTGGACAAACTGCTGAATCACAATCTATTTTCGCACAAGATTTGAACTTCTACCAAGGAGGGTTACAATTCTGGAACTTGCTACCTAACAACATTGTAGGAGTACCTTCACTGCATGAACTGTAGCAGTTCAAGAAAGCCAGTGATGCCCACATTCCATAAATTAATTTTTAAAAATGTAACTAAACAGAAAAACCTAACGGAATGGAGAAAGTAAATCCAAAATATTATTTTAAATTAAACCTTGACAGTAGAACAAAGGGACAGGTTCAATCTAGAATTTTAGGGCCATTATCAAGAAATTCTTCTGCAAAAAAGTGATCTTATGAAATACAATTCTACCGAATACTGGAGGTAAAAACTCCCAAATCACTCAAAAAGCAATTGGCTACTACAATAGAGGGATTATCAGAACTTTCTGGGTTAAATGGCCTTCCTTAGCCACAATTATCATGCAAAATAAATATTACAAAACCTTTGAAGGGCAATGATCTAATAAAAAACACAATCTTTGTTATTCATTCATTCTCAGGATATGGGCTTCACTGACAAGGTAAGCATTTTCTGCCCAACCCTCGTTTCCTTGAGGAGCTGGTAGTGAGCCTGCCTCTTGAACCACTGCAGCCCATGTGTTCAACATGGAAGAGTACCAATTCATCAGCTGCGGGAGGGTGGTGGTGGTGGTGGCAATCAGCAGAAGATCTCCTTGCCCATGTTTGACTTGAGGCTATGAGACCTCATGGCATCTAGAGTCAATGCTGAGGCCACCCAGGACAACTCCCATATGATTGTATATTATGCCTTCATCACTGGTGAGGGTCTGTCCTGCCAATGAGTCAGCGCATATCCAGGTGATAGAGGAGTCTGCAACGTTAGCTAATAGGAATGATTCTGAGAGTATGATTAAGGCTTTTTTCCTCTCTCTGCAATCTTCTCAACTTGTTCACCACTCAGTTCCCCACTAAGGGCACAGAGCCTTGTTGGGGAATAATTCTTTTAGTGCTGACAGCCATCCAAGTAGAAGTTCCCCATGTACAAGCCTGGGCAATGAATATCAGCAAGCTATTTGACAATGGTAGGTGTATCAGTGGAGGGGCTTGAAAACCACAGCCAAACCCCAGTGACATCTTCATCAAACATCCACATGCTCACTGCTCAGCAGAGCTTCTGAGATCAGCAATCAGGAGTAAAATTCATGTCTGCATTTTTCATCCGCTGCCCAAGAAAGTAAAGTCTAATTATAGCTGCCTAGGCTAAGTTTAGAGCCACTGTGAAGAAAAATAGATTAGCTTTTTTCAAGCATTATTGTGTATCCACAAGGCGTCCTGCATGAGAGTGGATCTGGTACATGTGGACACACAGCAGGGCAGGAAGCAAAGGCAATTAAATAGCTTTCATTTAAGTTACGCAAGTGCGCTGCCTGCAGAGCAGCTTTGGAAAATCTGTAGCCAACTTCGCAACCAAAGCATCCAACTATTAGTCAGAACAAAAATATTGTTTGAGAAGGCAGCTATTTTTAAAATGCTCAGGAAACATTCAGCTTAACAGTGGCTCTCGTATTACACAGTATTTTCATTCGCTCCGTGGCTACATCAATGTTCTGCCTAATGCTACCACGCTATCACAGTATAATCTGGCTTTGATTTTCTCCCAGATGTTGGGCCAGACAGACTAATTTTTGTTTAAACTGGGCTACAATGCCAAGCTACATTGACTGAACTGAACTGAACATCAACGTTACAAGTGGACAGGATCACAAAGCTAGTGGGAAAGCTAGGGGCGGAATCTTCCTGTATGCGACGGGACAGGGGTGAGCAACATTCCCACCCGGGTGGGACGGCTGGCCAGGCAGGATTTACTCGGCAGACAACCAATTAGCGATGCGTGTGCGAGGCGTGCTGCGCGTCATGCGGCAACAGGTGGGCAGGAAGCCACCGTCCCTGTTCTTATCTCAGAGGGTCAGAGGTCCAGGCACCATATTTAAAGGGCACCTAGACAGGCATTCATTCCCTGCAAGCCAGGTGCATCAGTCTGGTTGTCTTTCTGGAGGCGTTGACACTTTTTCACCCCTGTGGAAAACCTACTGCTACTACCATCATGTCACACAATGGACAACAAATGGCCCCTCGGTTCAGCAATACCTTCCTGCAGGTTATCCTCTAGGCCATCTGGGAAAGGTGGGAGGTCCTGTTTCCCAGGGATGGCAGCAGGAGGCCCTCCCATCTGACCAAAGTGGCCTGGACAAAGGTCACAGCATGGGTTAGCGCCTATGGGGGGGGGGGGGGGGGGGGGCCCACTCCAAAGCCTTGGTGCAGTGCAGGAAAAGGATGAACAATCTGCCACACTCTGCCAAGGTTAAGTGGCACCATGTAGTCACTATAAAGTGACACTTATAATGGCATCAAGCAGTGCAAGTGTGCGAGTGCAGAAGGATTTCAGACAGGGGTTTGGGTTGCAGTCCTCAGCAGATGGGAAATGTGCACTGAATGCATGGGAGCCACTTGATGCTGTGAATGTTGTACCAGCTGCAGGACAGTCTGGGTATCAACACTTACTGGGAAGGGCTCAGGAGCCTCATGGGCATGCACACTCAAAGTGGTCATGCACCCATTGGGGATGACACTCAGTCGTTCTCTCTATCTGCAGGGGAAAAATTGCCGGGAACGATTAAAGACTGGAGGAGGTGTCCTCGATATTAGAATCCTGACCCTGTTTGAGGAAGAGGCTGCAGAACTTGCCGGGGAGGGTCGGGACCGAGCCTGTGCATATAGAGAGACGGGAGTGTCGCAGCCAATCAGTGAGGATGTCTCCAGTCTGCTATTCACAAATGGACATACAGGAGTAACGCCTGAAGCACTGTTGAGAAAAAGGATTGTGCATAACCTCAGCTTATCCTTTTTGTTCTCCACTGCAGGTTTTCACAGCAAGTCAAAATCTGAAAAGGGCAGACAGCCTTCCCCTGGCTCCAACTCTGAGGATGTTGACACCGAATTCTCGAGAGGAAGCACCGTCACAGCATTCCCCTGCACCCTCCACCACCGCAGACACATTCACCTTGGTGGGTGCACGTACTAGATGAAGTTCAGGATCACAATCTGAGCACTTACAGGCACATGTGGAGGAGGCGGCATGGTGGTATTGTCACTGGAGAAGTTGTGAGTACTGCGATTGCTCTGGCATGTGAGCACTTGGCTTCCTCCATGGAGGGTGGCAACCAACATGGAGAGCCTTACCTGGCAAAATACTCAGGGGCTGCCAGATATGCACTTGGACATGCATTCCATTGCACAAGGCATGGGTGCACTGAAGCAATAGCTAGGCGAGAGGGAGAGGAGGCATCTCAACCTCCCTTTATGTGCCCCATCTCCTCAAGGAGTCAGGGAGGTGCCATCTCTCATGGACAGAGAGAGGGGGAGTATCAGCAAGGTTCCCCAGGGGCTTCCTCTCAGGACACTCCAAAGGTGCCCTGCCTCTCCACCTCCCCTCTGCCAGTGACCCCATCACCTCGTGTCAAAGAGTGTGCACTTGCACCTGTGCAGGAGGCCGGAATCCTCTAGAGGACCACCTCCAGGGTCATCCCAGGCTATGGGGAATAGCAGTCAGCAGGATGCCTCCACATCAGCTATGGCTGTCGAGGCTATACCTAGGCACAATGATAGGAAAAGAAAGATTAAGAAATTATAAGGGCACAAAGGTGGCACAGGCATCTAATCACTGAATATATGAAACACACTGGTAAAAATATGATTAATTGCATTTTATTTATGTATGTGGTATTTTCATTATGCTGCTAGTTGCTGCAATGGTCATGTACATTCAAAGGCATTGCTAGGATTGGCCTGGAATCTCCAGGAATGGAAGATCAACACCCAGGACACTGCTGCGTGCAACCTTGGAGAAATATCATTGGGACAGGAAAAAACGTGGTGTCTTTTGTCATTTTCTTAGAACATTTCTCTTTACCAGATATAAAAATATTGAAAATGTGGGGGGGGGGGGGGGGGGGAGAAGAAGGTTTGGCTAAAAGTCAAGCATCTTCCAATTGGTGGAGGAAGGTAGTGCATCACAAAGATGGACGTGTCAGCCGACTAATGGCTGGAGCGTGGGGTAAATCATGTGATGAAACATCCAGGAATACATTTAATTACAGTTGGCAACCCTAGGTATTGCACTTCGTTCCCAACCAGTCTAGGATGATGTGGTCCTATAGATACATCATCAGTGGTGGGATTGCTCAGTAATCTGATATGCGTAAGATTGAAGCTTGGGCATCATTTGTAAAGTTGCAGCCTTGGAACGCATATGGGGAACCCATCAGGTGCTGTTCACTCGATTATCATCCCCCTGAAGCTGCTGTCTGAGTAACGTCTGCAGCCAGGTTATTGCATGCCTTGCTGGTATCCCCATGGCAGAGTTCTTTGCAAGGCATTACCCTCATTTGGACAATGTGTCAGTGAAGCATGAGTGTATCCCCGCCAAATTAAGAGTGGATGTGCCTTCCAATATGGAATGCCTGTTTGTACCAAAGGCCTGCAGCATTTTTCCTTCCATGTGCCAGAGGTCATGGGAATATGCAGTGTTACACAGGTAGTTTTGCCTTCCTGCTGGCACTGACACCATAGTGTTGTCAGAGAAGCACATTTTGTGCAAGTGGGATGTGTTCCATTTCAGGTTGGCACATACACCAGGATTACAATGCCAGCAGTTTCAATTGAAAACATAAAATTTAATGCAGCCAGCAGAACATAAGAACAATTAAATGAAGCAATAATGTCCATAACCACTAGGGAACCGCCCACAGTGTAGTAGAGATGTATTGCTGTCTCTCAGCCTGGAATCTGTTGGCAATAAGATTGTCACGGGTCTGTCAGCCACGTTGCACCATTACCCTGGCTTCAGCCGCTGCATCCGCAACATCTACTCCCTCACCAGTAGCAGCATCTTCCCCTTCCTCCTCGTCAGAGGAGACATCTGACTCCTCCATCATCCCCTCTGTAAAATCAACCCTCCATTGCCGAGCGAGGTTGCGCAGGGTGCAGCAGACCACAATGATCTGGGACACTCTTCCTGGCGAGTACTGAAGTGCTCCACCTGAGTGTGCCAAGAAGCGGAACCTCACTTTAAGAAGTCATATCGTCTGCTCTATTGTTGCCCTTGTTGAGGCATGAGCAGCTCTGTACCTCTGGTGTCATCAGCCAGGTCCTCTGTTAGTAGCCCCTGTCGCCAACGAGCCAGACCTGCAGTCAATGAGGGGAAGCCAAGGCTTGCAGCACCTGTGAGTTGTTCAGAATATAGGCATCCTGAGAGCTCCCTGGGTAGTGCACACATATCTGAAGAATCTGTTCTGTGATCACATACCAGCTGCACAGTAATAGTGTGAACTCCTTTCTGTTAATGAATGCAGCAGGCTGATCCCAGGGAGCTCTCAGCGCCACATGTCTGCAGTCAATTGCCCCTTGAACTTGTGGGAGTCCAGTGATTGCAGCAAAATCCTGGCTGCCTGGCTCCTGGGGTCCACAGTGAATTTTACAAAATCATTTGCTCTTCTGAAGAGGGCACCTGTCACCTCCCAGATACGTTTGTGCATTCCAGACTGGAATCTCTTGCACGTGTCCCCACCGAAACCCTGGAAAGAGCCTTGGTGAAGATGCTCAACTTGGCTGTCGCGTTTAACGCTACTAGCATTACGTTGCTTTTCAGTCCTCGCAGATGCAGGTCTTCATGGAGCTGCTGGCATATGCAAGTTATCACATCCCGGGACATCCTAAGCCACCTCCAGCATTGACTATCAGGTATCGGCAGGTAGCTGCACTGCCTATGGTAGATACGATTGCGCACTGGCACTCACCATCGCACTGGCCACCGGTTGCCAGCATCCTGCGCTGCTTCACCCTTTGCTGCCTCTCCTTGTTAATGTTCAGGCAGCTGCTCTGTATGGCCCTGGACCACCCTCCGCCAGTTCCTCCACAGCTGCAACATAGCTTGCACGGTGCTGGGTTGACCTGCCCCACCCCATCAACCTCAGGCAGACATGATATTTGTGAACAAACTGCGGCGAACGATCTGGTCAGCATATTCGCTGAGGCCCTCCCTCCTGTCATGAATGCTTCTGCCCAATGGGAAGGCCTACACTTAGCAGCATACAAACGCTGGCCTCCCCTCACCCCACCGTGATCAATCCCATCCTGGAGGATCAATGCCGAGGTCGCTTTTTGTTGATACAGCCATGCGCAGGGAGATTGGAGCATTGGCACTGGAATTGCACCGTGCACCCTCCTATCTCAGAGCTTCGCGCCATCATCCTTGAGCCACAGCCCAACACCCTTGCCTTGGTCGCAGGTAAATTCCACCAACCCCCTTTTCAGCCAAGACCAGCTATCAGGGACCCTCAAGGTTCCCAACCAGCACTGTGCATCCCCCCTCAAAACCTTAACCTTCAACATGCCATCCACCATCCTATGAATCACAGAATCTTAACGGCACAGAATGAGGCCATTTGGCCCATCATGTCTGCACCGGCTCTCCAAATCACCTCATACTTCTCCACATTGAACTTCATCTGCCCACTCCACCAACTTGTCTATGTCCTCTTGAAGTTTCACACCATCCTCCTCACAGTTCACAACACTCCCAAGCTTCGTATCATCTGCAAACTTTGAAATTGTCCCCTGCACACCAAGCTCTAGATCATTATTATATATCAGGAACAGCAAGGGTCCCAATACCAAACCCTGGGGAACTCCACTACAAACCTTCCTCCAGCCTGAAAAATATCCATTTACCATTACTCTCTGCTTCCTATTTTCCAGCCAATTTTGTATCCATGTTGCTACTGTCTCTTTTATTCCACAAGCAATAACTTTTCTCACAAGTCGGTAGTGTGGCACTGTGTCAAATGCCTTTTCAAAGTCCACGTACACCACATCAACAGCATTCCCTCATCGTCCTTTTCTGTTACCTCTCAAACACTCCAGCAAGTTAGTTAATATGATTTCCCCTTTAGAAATCCATGTTGGCTCTTCCTTATTAACCCATATTTTTCCATGTGATTACTAATTCTATCCCGAATAATTGTTTCTAGAATCTTGCCCACCACTGAAGTTAAACTGACTGGTCTGTAATTGCTGGGCTTATCCTTGCAACCTTTTTTGAACAAAGGCATAATGTTTGCAATTCCCCAGATCTCTGGCACCATCCCTGAGTCTAGGAAAGACTGAAAGATTATGGCCAGTGCCCCTGCAATTTCTACTCTCACTTCCTTCATATCCTTGGATACATCTCATCCGGTCCCGGTGCTTTAACAACTTTAAGCACCAATAGCCTTTTCAACACTTCCTCCTTATCAATTTTGAACGCTTCTAGTGACAGAGTTGCTTCCTCTGTCACCATGGCCTGGGTAGCATCTACCTTCTTGGTAAAGACAGATGCAAAGTATTAATTTAATACCTCAGCCATGGCCCCTTCATCCATGTGTAAACACTTCCTCCTTATCAATTTTGAACTCTTCTAGTGACAGCTTCCTCCTCTTTCATCATGGCCTGGGTAGCATCTACCTCCTTGGTAAAGATGGATGCAAAGTATTCATTTAATACCTCAGCTGTGGCCCCTTCATCTATGTGTGAATTCCCTTTTAGATCCCTAATCGGCCCTACTCCTCCTTTTACCACCCTTTTACTATTTATTTGCGGCTTTGGGGTTCCCCTTTATGTTGGACGCCAGTCTTTTCTCATGATCCCTCTTTGCTTCTTGAATATGCTTTTTCACCTCCCCTCTGAACCTTCTGTATTCTCAATTGCTTCTCAATTGCATTTTCTACCTGACACCTGTCACAAGCGCACTTTTCCTTCTTTATCTTAATTTCAAACTCCTTTTTCATCCAGGGAGCTCTGGATTTGTTTGTCCTACCTATCCCTTTCACTGGAATATACCTTGACTGTGCCCGGACCAATTATTTTTTGAAGGTAGCCCATTGTTCAGCTACAGTCTTTCCTGCCAGTCCTTCATTCCAATCTATCTGGCCCAGCTCTGTTCTTGCCCCATCAAAATTGGCTCTTGTCCAGTTAATTATTTTTACTCTGAATTGCCTATTGTCCTTTTCTATCATCATCCTAAAACGTACAATACAATTATCACTGTCTCCTAAATGTTCACCCACTGCCACTTGATCTACTTGGCCCGCCTCATTTCCAAGAACCAGGTCCAGTGTGTCTTTTCTTGTTGGATTGGACACATACTGTAGAAAATTCTCCTGAACACAATCTAGGAATTTTGCCCCTCTCCGCCCTTTACACTATCACTGTCCCAGTCTACATTCGGGTAATTAAAGTCCCACATTACAACTACTCTATAATGCTTGCATCTCTCTGTAATTTCCCTGCAGATTTGTTCCTCTACGCCCTTATCAGCCAAACTACACCGAGCAATGGTCTATAGACTACACCGAGCAATGTAATTGCACGTTTTTTGTTCCTTAGCTCTAGCCAAATTGATTCTGTCCTTAAACCGTCTGGGACATCCTCTTTCTCCAGCACTGCAATGCTCTCCTTAACCAATACCACCACCCCCCTCCTCCTTTCCTTCCTTTCCTATCTCTTCTGAACACCTTGTACCCAGGAATATTTAACACCCAGTTCTGCCCTTACTTGAGCCAGGTCTCTGTTATTGCCACAACAACATATTTTCATATGGCAATCTGTGCCTGTAACTCCCCAATCTTATTTACTACACTCCGTGCATTCACATACATGCATAGTAACCCGATTTAGATTTTGTTACTTTCTCCCTCACCCCGACTTCTCCTATTAATTTACTATTCTCTATATTAGTGCTATCTGTCCCTCCCAGTATTTTGTGCACCCTGGTATTCCTCACTAATATTTTTTCTTGGTTCCCACACCCCTGCCGAGTTAGTTTAAAGCCCTCCCAACAGCACTAGCAAAGTGCCCCGCAAGAAACTCAGTCCCAGCTTTCTTCAGGTGCAAAACGTCCGGCGTGGACAGGTGCCATCTCCACCAGAGCCAGCCCCAGTGTCCCAGGAATCTAAAGCCCTCCCTCCTGCACCATCTTTCCAGCCATGCATTCATCTGCCTTATCCTCCTATTTCTGTACTCACTGGCATGTGGCACTGGGAGCTATCTGGAGATTACTACATTAGAGATCCTGCTTGCTAATTTTTACCTAGCTCCCTAAATTCTGATTGCAAGACCGCATCCCTCTTCCTACCTAAATCATTGGTACCAATATGGACCATGATTTCTGGCTGATCACCCTCCCCCAGAAGAATGTCCTGCAGCCACCCTGTGACATCCTTGACCCTGGCACCAGGGAGGCAACATACCATCCTGGAGTCACGTCTATGACCACAGAAACGTTTGTCTGCTCCCCTAACTAATGAATCCCCTATCACTATAGCTCTTCCTTTCTTCTTCCTCCCCTCCTACCCAGCCGAGCCGCACATGGTGCCACGAATCTGGCTCTGGCCGCACTCCACTGAGGAACCAGAGCCCTCACCAGCTTCCAAAACAGAAAACCGATTTGTGAGCGGGACCCCAAGACAATTCCTGCACTACCTGCCTACTTGGACTGCCTGGTGGTCGCCCATTCCCTCTCTGTCTCCAGGCCCTTAAGTTGCAGTGTGACCACCTCTCTGAACATGTTATCCACGTAACTCTCAGCCCCATGGATGCACCACAGTGACTCCAGCCGCTGCTCAAGCTCTGAAACCCGGAGCTCAAGTTTCTGGAGCTGACAGTGCTTCCTGCACATGTGGTCGTTTAGGATACTGGTTGATTCCATGACTTCACACATATTACAGGACACACATTCCACTTGACTGAGTTGTCCTGCCATGTCTAAACTCTACTTCCCTTACGTTAACTTTATTCTACTTTGGATTATTTATATTACTTTATTATGTTGGTCCAGTGCTTTGCAGTTAAATCCAAGTATAGGAACTTTAAAAATATTACACTTATCTAAATTACTCACCAGTTCCTACTTACCAAGGCTGCCGCTCTTCTTTCTGAGCAAAGGTAGAAAAAGAAAGGAGCATCTCCGCCCTTAGTCACCAAACTCCAACTGAAGTTCTCTACTGCAGCCAAAAACAGCACTCCAGCGCAGACAAAGTCAGCACTATAAGATAGCCTACTTTTTACGCATTCCCTCTATCGTCCTTGGTCTTCCCTCCATTACCCTCAAGTCTCAGGACCTCGGGAATACCATTCCTTGTATGTCCCTTGATCTTCCCACAATCATTCTGGACATCCGAGCTTCTGACATTTGGGTTCCCTGCATGGTCCAGTATCCTCCCTCTGTTTCTGCAGGCCCCACCCCCAGCGCTCATGGTACTGCCAACTCCCTCCCTCCCCCACTGCCTCGGTCAGCAGAAGCTGCTCTTCAGTGTGTACTCTCCTCCAGCTCCTGACCTTGCTGGGATCTCACTAGGAGACCCATGGGTCAGGCATCAATGTTACTATGTTCGGAGTGTGACCATACAGAGGAGAATAAACTTAAGCATTGTTCGCATCCAGTTAACTCATGATTATTAGGGTATCCCTTTAGTCAGTTAATTGTGCTCACCATTAACTCCATCCACCCAAAAAGACCCTTCTCCCACTTTCAGCGGTTGCACTTACTGATAGACCGCATTTTCTGGTAAAAAAATAAAAAGATGACGTGCGTCAACTTTCAGACCCACCCAATATAATCATTCATCTCCTCTCTGTCACTCTTGAACCTCCTACAATTACCCTTCACCCCATTACCATCATCCTCCATATGCCTTCTCTACCCTCTGATCTTACACCTATTACCCATTCACATCCCCGCCTTGACCTGACCCTTCTCATTATGTGCGCCACCTGTTTTGTCCGTTTCCATGGCTCCCCACTCAATAGGCCATCTGCAAGCCAACCATGACCCTGGACCTGTCACCCTACCACATGTTACTACCCCCTCTCTCAGTGACTGTTCCATCCCCAGCCCAGTACCCTCAACCCCCAGGACCCCGCCGTACGCAGCACTGACCTTGCCCTTTAGGACCATCTCTCTCCCACCAGCCCTGCTCAGAAACCCCACCCAAGCCAATCACTGGGGCCCAACACCAAACATGCAAGGCCCTTCCCTTCCTCCCATGCCCCTGCACCACTGCCTTCCCTCCTGGTTCCCTCCCTGCCTGGGACAACCTGCCTCCCTTGGCCCCCTGGCCCGTGCTCCTTAGATTACTGCCACCCAATTATCACATTATTGAACAACGCTCTCCAAAGAGGAAAAAAAAAGCTACTCGCTCCAACTCCAGCAAGTTGACTACCTTGCCTGCTGTACGCCACTTATATGCAATTGTAAATCTGAAAGGCATGTACTGCTAACTCACAGATAACTTAATTGGGAAGGGGAACTTAACTCTGGCGAGATGGACTTTTAATGAACATGCCTGACACGCATACGCATGCAAAAGTGTTCCTTGATGCTTGCCGTCAAGAAGCACAACCCGCCTTCAAACTTCCCTGAACTTAATAACTTAGTTTCATCCCACCATCGGGAAGCTGATTTTTGGTCTCCCGCTCAATTAAGCTCCCCTGCCTGCCTTGCTTCTCGCTCCCAGGAGCAGCACAAGATTCTGCCCTGGATGCTTGAAGTTCTTTCTCCTACCCTTAAACTAAAGAGTAGGTAATTCCACAGCCAAATCCCAGACAGTTTTATGCTATCAGTGTCATGATACATTAATGATCAATGTTCACAAAGGCCCCTTTCAGCAATGTATGGTCGGTTGTTACTGGACTGATGCCAGTATTATTGTTATGCCCTAGTTTATGTAATTGCGCTAGTCTAGTTGTTATTCTTTTCATCTGGAAAACATGTGGTGCTTCTGAAAAAGGCAAAACAATGGAGGAAACCAATCTGGTCAATGTTCCTATGATCCTGCACTAAGTGTTCCATTGCTTCAAGAGCACCCACCCAAATTAAACAGGGTCAAATTCAAGATACTTGCAAACCACTGAAATTTTAATATAAAATATCATTTAAAAGAGGGGACAGTACCATATTATAGAAAGGACATTTTAATTCCCAATTAAAATATAGAATGCTCGATCTAACAGCATTCAGGCTCCCAAAGTACAACTTCAGACATTTGTAGACTACATCTTGGGCCAGGGATCAAGGCAATTTGCATGCGGCACCAAGGGAAGGAGAATTTATTTTTAATAATTACTAATTGCTAAAAATTACTAATACCTCAACTATTAATACTGCAAATAGTAAGTAAAACTACATTTAAAATTATTGTCAAAGCTAAAATATATATCAAAATTGAGGCAATAACAGCTGTGCAAACTCAATTTTTGTTTTAATATGTTGCACCACAACCTCGAAAACACAAACTTATAGGCCCTGATATTCTGCCATAATCCAAGCAGAATCTCCAAAGGAAATGGCCGAAACTTGGTTATGCTGGGTCCCCAGGATTTCTGGGAGTTTCCTCATTGATATGTAAAGGGAAGAACTTCCATCTGATCTCAAAAGGCAAACGATCCACCACAGGTACTCCTGCTCCACACTTAAGACGTAGCGTTGGTATGCTAACCAGTACACTGAGTGACCGGAGGTGTATTGGCCTCCACGTTGCCATTCACTCTTGTTCAGAAAACCAATAGGACAACTGCCGGGTACTTGGCAGGGTGGGTTGCGGGGGAGAGGGAGTGTTCAGCTACCCCATCCAAAGTGCAGAAACTTCCAGGGATGAAATGGAATGGTGCATTCTTGTGCCCAACTGCCCCACACTAATGTAGTTCCCTCCCATTGACCCTGTCTCTGCTGGAGGGCACCATTGGCTGCAATCAGGGCTGCTGCAAACTCTAGGCAAACTAGGCAGTCGCCAAGGGCAACAAAAGTTGGCGGTGGTTGGGGGGGGGGATGTGTGGCAAAAACTGAACTGATATTACATGGAGTTTTAAAATATGAACTACTTTCAACTACTTTCCACGAGTGCCTAAAGTTTCCAAAGGTGAATCCGAAACTCTGGAATTTTCTAAAGTAGCTCTTTCCCAACCCCACCCACCCACATGTTCGTTAAACCTCCACTGACAGCAATCCCCAGCTCCTCCTTACTCACTGATCCATCAATCACAACCTCCCCTTCCCCTCTGTGTTCACTAATGCGCCAATCATAATCTCCCCTGTCCCTTCGTGCTCACTGACCCACCATGTGCACTGATCCCCACTATGCACCCACCCCAGGTGCTCGCTGATCCTCCAATCTCAGCCACCCATTCCCCTCGGTGTACTAGCTGACCATCCAATCATAGATAGCTTTCCCTTTTCTTGCGATCCCTGCCCCCAAACCCCACGTGCTCATTGATCCTCCAATTACAGTTTCCCCTCATTCCCACTCTCTGCAGCCACTTGTGCTGGTTACCTAGCAATTCTGCATTTTCAAACAATCAGAAAATTCTGAGTGATCCTGTGGTGACGTGGGTGAGAGGTGCGGGGGGGTGTAAACCCAGTGAGCGGCGCCAAGGGAACATGGTGCTGAAGAACAGTGGGAGGCTGAGACTGGTGTGAGGGTAGGCCACTGATAACAACTACCCTGCTTGACAATATTTAGTGGTTGTGAGAGTGTGAGACTGATGCAGAACAAGTGTTGGTGCCATTTTACTGTATTGGTTTAAGAAAGTTAATTGCGGTGAAGAGGATTTTTGGAGTCACAAGGTTGAATGTTCACCTCGGATGCCAAGTACTGTTACACCGGCCCTAGGTGCAATCCCAGAACAACCACCGAAATCACTAGTAGAGGGGTTCCAGGGTCATATTGTTTAGGACATTTTAAAATTTGTGGAAGAACAAAATGCGAAAATTATGCTTCAATATGTTTGGTTAAAATTGGTGAGACCATACCCTAGAGAGCTATGAACAGTTTTGGTCTCCTTAATTAAGGAAGGATATACTTGTATTGGGAGCAGCTCAAGGAAGGCTCACTAAGCTGATTTCTGGGGTGAAGGGGTTGTCTTATGGGGGAAGGTTGAGCACTTTGGACTTATACTCACTGCAATCTAGAAGAATAGAAGATGCTCTTATCAAAACATATTGGATTCTGAGGATAAATGCAGGGAGGATGTTTCCCCTCATATGGGAATCTAGAACTAGATGGCACAGATTCAGAATAAGGGGTCTTCCATTTAAGACAGGGGTGAGGAGAAATTGCTTTTCTCAGAAGGTTATCATTTATTGCTAAGGGAATTGAATACAAAAGTAGGGAGGTTATGCTTCAGTTGTACAGGGCACAAGCAAGACCACACCTGGAGTACTGTGTACAGTAATGGTCACCTTATTTAAGGAAGGATGTAAATACATTGGAAGCAGTTCAGAGAAGGTTTATGAGACCAATACCTGGAATGGGTGGGTTGTCTTATGGGGAAAGGTTGGACAGACTGGGTTCGTATCCGCTGAAGCTTAGAAGAGTAAGAGGCAACTTGACTGAAACATATAAGATCTTGAGGGGTCTTGACAGGGTGGATGTGGAGAGGATGTTTCCTCTTGTGGAAGAATTTAGAACTAGGGGTCACTGTTTAAAAATAAGGGGTTGCCCATTTAAAACAGAGATGAGGTGAATTTTTTTCCAGAGGGTCGAGAGTCTTTGGAACTCTCTTCCTGAAAAGGTGGTGGAAGCAGAGTCTTTGAATATTTTTAAGGCAGAAGTAAATAGATTTTGGTAAGCAAGGGGGTGATAGGTTTTTGGCGGTAGATGGGATGCAGATTTCAGGTTACTATCAGATCAGCCATGATCTTATTAAATGGCAGAGCAGGCTTGAGGGACTGAATGGCCTACTCCTACTCCATGTCTGTATGTTCGTACGTCAATAATCTTTGTAATTCTCTTCCCCAAAGAGCAGTGGATGCTGGGTCATTGAATATATTCAAGTCTGAATTAGACAGAGTTTTGATCTACAAGCAGGCAGGAAAGTGGAGTTAAGGTCACAATCAGATCAGCAATGATCTTATTGAATGGTGGAGGCAGTTTAAGGAACCGAATGCTCTACTCCTGCTCCTGTTTCTTATGATATTGGCTGAGTGTAGCTCTCTCACATCAAAGTCAGAAGGTTGAGAGTTTCAGCTTCACTCGAGCAATTTGAGCACAGGCACTAGAAAGCAGTACTGTAGGAGTGCTGCACTGTCAAGAGGTGTCATCTGTCAGGTGAGATGTTAAGCTGGTGCACAAGATTCCATGGTACTACTTAAGAAAAGCAAGGCAGTTCAACCAATGTCCGGGCCAAAGTTTATTCCACAACCAATACCCAAAGAAGACTACAAGAGATTGTTGTACACAAATTGGCTATTGCACTTTCTACATTAGAACAGTGACTGCACTTCAAAGGTATTTCACCGTCTATAAAGTACTTTGGGGTCTCAAGATCTTTGAAGGTGCTATTTTAATGCAAGTTTTTTTTTTCATGCTTTACATTGCAATAGTGATTTAGTTGGCTGTGTACTTCAAGAATACAAGTATTATTCAAATCCACTCCTATTCATTTAATTCAACCTATTTCATATCCTGTTTTCTCAACGGTCAATGTTCCAGGGGATGCCAAAGAAAACACTTCAAAGATACTCTGGAGGTCTCCTTGAAGCATTGACATTGATGAATGGGAGGAGCTTGCTGCCAATAGTTCAGAGCTTTTCTATAAAGCTGCAACACTCTTTGAGACCCAACGTCTAATGACGAGACAGAGCGGCAGTACAGCGGGAAAGAAAAGGAAGCAAATCCTGCATTCCAGATCCCACTAACTCATGGGACACCTTGTCCCATGTGTCCAAAGATCTGTGGGTCAAGAATCGGCCTGTTCAGTCACATGAAGACCCACACAGAAACCTGCTAGTTGAGGAACTACCAACGATGATTCATTTAGTTCAAACTGCTATATAATTATTTTTTTCCAAGCTAAAGAGTCTCCCAAGCACTGTTAGTTCAGTTGATTAATTCAATTACTGGTTAACTCAGAATTTTGTAGCGCTAGAAACAATTTTAAATCAACAGGAGTAGAGTGTACTTCTAACAGACACTGCTCCAGACCATCTTGATTAAACTTGTTCTTCTCCTAACAACCCCACTGCTGCAGAGGTTTTATGGACCAGCCCTGCTATTTCATCTGATGGTGAACAATTACTTTTAACTCACTTGGACTTCTTTAATTTTATTGCCAAGTGTTTTGTTTTCCTCCCAAAATAGTCTAAGCTCAGTAAATGAAACACTTCTGGACACTGAGTCTAAGGATAATGTTATTAACTATTTATTCTTAATGCCAGTAATATATTGACACCAGGGCTTTTAAAATAAAATCCATCAACGGTGGTCAGTTCATTACAATGTATAAGTATCAATGCTCTTACAAATTTCCAGTCATAGTCAAAAAGGATGTGAAAATGTTGAAGACCATTAAGATGGTGCTGTCACATAGAAACAATGGCAGGAATTTGGAGCTGCTGCCATTCTGCATGCCCTCAAATTGGTCTCGTTTTATATAGCAAAGCAAATGGGATGCTGCATTGGGTCAGATTAGATCAAGTAAATCAAAAACAGAATTACCTGGAAAAACTCAGCAGGTCTGGCAGCATCGGCGGAGAAGAAATCAGTTAACGTTTCGAGCCTTTATGGCCCTTCGGCAGAACTGAAGCATAGTTAGGAGAAAGGAGAAATATAAACTGGTTTAAGGTGGGGGGGGGGGGGGGGGGAGGGGAAGAGAGAAGTTGAGGGTGTGGTGATTGTGGAGATAAGCAAGCCGTGATAGGAGCAGATAATCAAAATATGTCACAGACAAAAGGATCAAAGAGGTGTTGAAGGTGGTGATATTTGTCTAAGAAAAGTGCTAATTAAGAATGGAAGACAGGATACTCAAAGTACAGCTCTAGTGGGGGTGGGGTGGACAGACTAACAAGGTTTTAGTTTTAGATTTAAAAATAATGGAAATAGGTGGGGAAAGAAGAATCTATATAAATTATTGAAAAAAAAGGGGGGGGTGGGGGGAGAAACAGGGTGGGGATGGGGGGAGGGGGAGTTTAAGATCTAAAGTTGTTGAATTCAATATTCAGCCCGGAAGGCTGTAAAGTGCCTAGTCGGAAGATGAGGTGCTGTTCCTCCAGTTTGCGTTGGGCTTCACTGGAACAATGCAGCAGGCCAAGGACAGACATGTGGGCAAGAGAACAGGGTGGAGTGTTAAAATGGCAAGCGACAGGGAGGTTTGGGTCTTTCTTGCGGACAGACCGCAGGTGTTCCGCAAAACGGTCACCTAGTTTGCGTTTGGTCTCTCCAATGTAGAGGAGACCGCATGGGGAGCAACGAATGCAGTGGACTAAGTTAGGGGAAATGCAAGTGAAATGCTGCTTCACTTGAAAGGAGTGTTTGGGCCCTTGGACGGTGAGGAGAGAGGAAGTGAAGGGGCAGCTGTTGCATCTTCTGCGTGGGCATGGGGAGGTGCCATAAGTGGGGGTTGAGGAGTAGGGGGTGATGGAGGAGTGGACCAGGGTGTCCCGGAGGGAACGATCCCTACGGAATGCCGTCAGGGGGGGTGAAGGGAAGATGTGTTTGGTGGTGGCATCATGCTGGAATTGGCGGAAATGGCGGAGGATGATCCTTTGAATGCGGAGGCTGGTGGGGTGATAAGTGAGGACAAGGGGGACCCTATCATGTTTCTGGGAAGGAGGAGAAGGCGTGAGGGAGGATGCGCGGGATATGGGCTGGACACGGTTGAGGGCCCTGTCAATGACCGTGGATGGAAAACCTCGGTTAAGGAAGAAGGAGGACATGTCAGAGGAGCTGTTTTTGAAGGTAGCGTCATCAGAACAGATGCGATGGAGGCGAAGGAACTGAGAGAATGGGATGGAGTCTTTACAGGAAGCGGGGTGTGAGGAGCTGTAGTCGAGGTAGCTGTGGGAGTCGGTTTTTTTCAATAATTTATATAGATTCTTCTTTCCCCACCTATTTCCATTATTTTTAAATCTAAAACTAAAACCTTGTTAGTCTGTCCACCCCACTCCCACTAGAGCTGTACTTTGAGTATCCTGTCTTCCATTCTTAATTAGCACTTTTCTTAGACAAATATCACCACCTTCAACACCTCTTTGATCCTTTTATCTGTGATATCTTTTGATTATCTGCTCCTATCACGGCTTGCTTATCTCCACAATCACCACACCCTCAACTTCTCTCTTCCCCCCCCCCCCACCCCCACCCCACCACCTTAAACCAGTTTATATTTCTCCTTTCTCCTAACTATGCTTCAGTTCTGCCGAAGGGCCATGAAGGCTCGAAACGTTAACTGATTTCTTCTCCGCCGATGCTGCCAGACCTGCTGAGTTTTTCCAGGTAATTCTGTTTTTGTTTTGGATTTCCAGCATCCGCAGTAGCTTTTAGCTTTTTGTTTAGATCAAGTAAATTGGAGCTTGAACCTAGAACCTGACTCAGATTCAGAGGTAAGTGTGTTACCATGGAATCAAGTCTAATGCTTGTGGGAAATAACACTGTAAAATAAATTTTCAAGAGTGAAGCCATCTTCTTTGTGATTTGGCTTGGTCTATGGATAATGTTGATAAATTTATTAAATGTACAACAGGTTCTGAATTATTTCTAGCGCTTATTCTTGAGGGAATATATCCATTTTTTCTGAAATATTACCTTGCGTTGCCTACGTGACACATGGAATATTTTACTTGCCGTACCTTTAAACCTGTTTTTGAACAAAATTTGTTATGTATGTAAAGTTCATCATTGCGCTGTTTAATGTTTCAGTGGACAGAGCATCAGTCATGGTTCTCTAATTGCATTGAAAACCACATACAATGTTTTTCATATCTGGGTCAAAAGGATAAAAAAAATGTTGTTTTCTTATATAAACGAAAAATCCAACCACAAAGTCCAAATCAGGCCCGAACTCAGTATCTTCCTGTTTATAACTATTAACATCACCCATTGCATTTTTGACTCGAGTTCTATTGAGCCAGAAAAACTTCAAAAATGACAATGATTTTGTAGACTTCTTCAAATTTATTTTTTATTATGGCTGATTAAGACGAGAATAGAACTTGCATTTCTAAAAAGTGCATTTCAGATCAAATCCCAAAATGTTCTACAGTCAATTAATTACTTTTGCAGTGTGGTCACTGTTATGTAGTAAGCATTCATGGCAGTCTATGTGCATATAGCAAATGCCAATTAGGTACATGACCTGTTAATCTGTTTGGCGCTGACTGCAAGATATATTTTAACAGGACACCAGTAGAACCCCCTGTTCTTTTTCAAATAGTGCCATAAGATCTTTTAGTTAACCTAACCAAAGCAGTCTAGATCGCATCAAGAAGATGGCACCTCCAACAGTGCAACATACTGCACACAGTTTCAGCCTAGTGTGCTCAAATCTTGTGATGGGACTTGAACCCACAGCATTCAGACTCGGAGGCAAAAGCGCCATTCACTGAGCCACAACCCATTTGGGGATTTGAAACATTTTCAAAAACAGTTGGAATTTTCATTAATAGTTATGTATTCTGCCAACTTTGGAAGAGAAGTAAAAGGTATTCCAAAAGTTAAAATACTGTTTATTGCTGGGACACACTACAGGGTACATTCCAAAAACTAATGCCCTCAGCAAAGGGCTTTGTGTAGTTTAGCAGAAATTAAGAATTTGGCATGGAGCTCACGCACCCAAAAGATTTTCCATCCGTTAATTTTAATGCATATGAGGAATATGATAAAAGAAGCCGGAAAGAACAAATGCTTGGGGACATAAAAATCTGCAGATGCAAGTTCTCAATATGCACTAGCATCATGCAAAATCTGCATTAGTTCTAGCACTAGAACACTAATTCCCAACAGGTACCTTTATGGTCACCTCCAGACTAAACTATTCCAATGTTCTCCTGCCCAGCTTCTGAGTCCCCACAATCTGTAAACTTCAAATCTGCTGCCCTTATCTCATCCTGCACCCACTTACCGACAACCCCTGCCTCGGCTGACCTACTGGCTCTCAGTCCTTAATGCCTACAACAAAAATATTCATCCTTGTATTTCCTGTCCCTTCATGTCCTGGGCCTTCCCTACTTCTGTAACTTTCTCCAGTGCCAGTCCTCCTAACCATTTCTTCAATTCTAGTCTCTTGAATATTCACCCTCCCTTCATCCCAACATTGGCAGCCGTACCTACAGCTATCTAGGAGTCATACAGCAAAGCTCTCTCACATCAATGGAGTTGCTAGTTCAAATATGAAGCAGTAAAACTGCACACTTTGCTCTCCAAAATAGGATCCAGCATCAGGTTCACTAAACAAGACAGACAGTTGGTTAAGGATACTACAGGAGCGAATCTTTACTGTCTTACATTCATTTACAGAGTTAAACATTGCAAGAAATCACCTCCCAAACTTAATAAGGGTCTCTTTATACATGCTCAAGTGAAACCCCAGTTAATGGCCACCATCTGCACACAATTAATACACTATTAACATCAAGAGCTCAAGTATAAACATCTCAAAGGGGATTCCACATGGAGTTAAACTCGGACCATATGCTGTAGCAATTTTTCCTTCTGCAATCTGTTGCCCGTGATTTCAGTCCTTATTTCGAAGTACAGGGAGTTTTCCCCAGTGTCCTGACCAACATTTATCCCTCCTCCAATACCTAAAAACAGAATTTACTTATTTATCTCATGGATGTTAGCGCTAAGTTTTATCTCAACATTAGCTTTTTATTTAAAAAATGTATTGCAACTGATTTATCACATTGCTGGAGTGGGGAAAAATGTTTTAATCAAACAAATCTTCCAGAAGAGCAAGAGATAAATCTACATCCATTAAGGTGTCCACCAAGCAGTGGTGAAGATGAACTAAAACAACTTTCCTGGGCATGAGTTTACAATCCTGATTGTAAGTTAATTCAAATCACTGAATTGAATTTAAATGCTAAAATAATCCCAATAATGTCCATTTCTGTTAAAGTACTTGTTCTAAAAATGGAAATGATGGCTTGAGATTGTGTTGATTCAGTATGTATTATTATAGGCATCCAGCGCTGCACTGTACTGGTACTAGATATGTACAATGAACTCCCTGCATTCTAAGCAGGTCTGGCAGCATCGGTGGAGAAGAAATCAGTTAACATTTCGAGCCTTCACGGCCCTTCGGCAGAACTGAAGCTTAGTTAGGAGAAAGGAGAAATATAAGCTGGTTTAAGGTGGGTGGGGGGGGAAGAGAGAAGTTGAGGGTGTGGTGATTGTGGAGATAAGCAAGCCGTGATAGGAGCAGATAATCAAAAGATGTCACAGACAAAAGGATCAAAGAGGTGTTGAAGGTGGTGATATTTGTCTAAGAAAAGTGCTAATTAAGAATGGAAGACAGGACACTCAAAGTACAGCTCTAGTGGGGGTGGGGTGGAAAAGACTAACAAGGTTTTAGTTTTAGATTTAAAAATAATGGAAATAGGTGGGGAAAGAAGAATCTATATAAATTATTGAAAAAAAAAGGGGGGGTGGGGGGAGAAACGGGGTGGGGATGGGGGGAGGGGGAGTTTAAGATCTAAAGTTGTTGAATTCAATATTCAGCCCGGAAGGCTGTAAAGTGCCTAGTCGGAAGATGAGGTACTAAATGAAAACTAAACTAGATGAGACACTAAAACCTTGTTAGTCTTTTCCACCCCACCCCCACTAGAGCTGTACTTTGAGTGTCCTGTCTTCCATTCTTAATTAGCACTTTTCTTAGACAAATATCACCACCTTCAACACCTCTTTGATCCTTTTGTCTGTGACACCTTTTGATTATCTGCTCCTATCACGGCTTGCTTATCTCCACAATCACCACACCCTCAACTTCTCTCTTCCCCACGCCGCCCCCCCCCCCCCCACCCCGCCACCTTAAACCAGCTTATATTTCTCCTTTCTCCTAACTATGCTTCAGTTCTGCCGAAGGGCCGTGAAGGCTCGAAACGTTAACTGATTTCTTCTCCACCGATGCTGCCAGACCTGCTGAGTTTTTCCAGGTAATTCTGTTTTTGTTTTGGATTTCCAGCATCCGCAGTAGCTTTTAGCTTTTTGTTTTTATCCCTGCATTCTAATATGGGTGTCCCACTATCAGTACTAAGTAATACTGTACACATGCATGGCACCAATACCTCCACATCTGTTGAAGTGAGCATTCAATACAAAATAGATACAGAATCAGCTCAGACATTTTTAGTGCAATCTATTCCTATACAATTTGGCATGAATGATGTCTTCATTATATCAAGGGGTGTTAATGCTGGCATGGATTATTTTCCCTCCAATTAGCACTTAATTTTCACAACTACTTTCACATCAGACATCCTCAGGGTTAAATACAGTGAAATGTCTTTGGCAATGCCTGAACAAATATCCTTTGACCCCAGTCTAAGGACATCATCATTTACTGTTGATATTTAAGTATTACTGCTATCCAATTTCTTGGTAATTTGGATTGTGTTCAGTGCAGGAAGGCAGTCAGAACTGCACAAACTTCTTTCACTTAAGACCAAGTGAGTGACAGCACAAGCAAGTTGGGGGGGGGAGTCATATAGCAGAGGAGGATGAGCCATGCAGATCATTGTCCTGTACCAGCTTTTTGAAGGAGCTGTGCAATTAGTCCCATTCCTCTCCTCTTTCCTCACAGCCCTGAAAATTGCTCCTTTTCAAGTACTTATCCAATTCCTTTTTGAAAGCTATTATTTAATCTACTTCCACCACCCTTTCAGGCAGTGCATAATATAACAGATCATAACAGTTTGTGGTGTAAAAAGTTTCTCATCTCCCCTCTGGTTCTTTTGCCACTCATCTCAAATCTATATCCTCTGGTTATTAACCCTTCTGCCAATGAAAAAACTTTTACCCGGTTTACAGGTGGTGGAGTGGTAACGTAATTGAACTAGTAATCCAGAGGCCCAGGAATACACCCTGGGAACACCAGTTCAAATCCCACTATGGCAGCTGGTGGGATTTAAATTCAATTAACGAATCTGGAATTGAATGCTAGTCTCAGTAATGGTGACCACGAAATTATCACCAATTGTTGTAAAAACCCATCTGGTTCATTAATGTCCTGTAGGGAAGGAAATCTGCCATCCTTACCTGGTCTGGACCACATGTGACTCCAGACCACAGCAATGTGGTTTGACTCTTAACTGCCCTCTGAAATGACCTAGCAAGCCACTCATTTCAAGAGCAGTTAGGGATGGGCAACAAATGCTGGCCTTGCCAGCAATGCCCACATCCCATGGAAGAATAAAGTAAAAAAATAACTCCATCAAAACCCTACACAGTTTTGAACACTTCGATTTAATTGCCCCTAAACTTCCTCTGCTCTAAGGTGAACAATCCCAGCTTCTCTAGTCTCTCCATGTAACTGAAGCCCCTAAACCCTGCTAGATAATGTGAAAGCACAAGGCATTTTCACGCCAAAATCTGGGCTGGATTGAAAGGCCCCAAATATAACAAGACAATGCCCCGCTCAGCCGAAGAATTTTTTTAATGCTAAGTATACAGCTGGCCAAGGTCAGGCAACAGACAGGCGGTTAAAGTATCCAGTGTAAGGAAGGACATATGGTTGCTATTTCCTCCTCACTCTCAAAACTGTTGCACGAAAACACAATATTTAGGCTGCGGTTATTTTGGCAATTGGACTACAGTGAAGGTAGCAACAGAAGAATGAGAGAATGGTTGGAAACAGGTGTCAACAGGTAGAAAATCTCCAGTTAGCTGATAGTTCCAGGTCTGGGTGATTTTGTTTACTTGTCAGTGCACTCACTAGACACATGCAAAGAACACAACTATTTTCAACCATTCAAATTTAAAAGTACAATTTGATTTGGCTTTGCCACAAGTGTCTGTCTGTGTCTCCAGCTGATGGAATGCCCACAGTTATCCTAACAATGCTGTGAATGCAGAACAGTGGGAGTACAAAGGGATATTGTACACACCACAAAATCTATAGAAATAATCTATGAGTAATGACACCGACATCAACACAACAAAACGACAAAGTCTTCCAAAAGGGTCTCCACCCTCTGCTAAAACCAACAGCCTATAATTTACATTCCACATCATTAGTACTTTCTGTCTCACTAACGTTTTGGAAATGCTTCCTATTTCCTCTCTGGAAAAACACATTTGTTCCCTCCCAATTGGATACTTCTGTTAGTGAGAATAACAACATTATGTTTTCCTAAAACAAGATCAATATACTCAGTAACCACTAATATGTGTTTTCCTTCATTTAGAATATGCCTTGCATTAATCCCATTGACAGTGGCATCCTCACAAAACACTAGAACGCAATATTTTTAATATTGTGCACCAAGGGATAGCAATGATTCTAGTTATGATGCAGCCTAAACCCAGTCTATTTCCCACAAAATTTCTCCACTCTCAAAGAGAAAAAGAACTCAAGAATGGTACTTGTGTATTTCATGACTTCAAGTTGTCACGGTGAACTTTACAGCCAATTAATTATTTTTTATGCCGTCACTATTATAGTGTAAGAAACATGGTAGTTAATTTGCATGCAGCAAGGTCCCACAAACATAACTTAATAAACCATTTTAATGATGGTTGAGGGATAAATAGTAATCAGAACACCAGAAGAACTCTTGCTTTTCTTCGAAGATGCCATGGGATCTTTTCCACCTGAGAGGGCAGACAGTCTTTGTTCAGCTAAAAGCAAAAGTAAAAATACCTGGAAAAACTCAGCAGGTCTGACAGCATCTGCGGAGAGGAACACCGTTAACGTTTCGAGTCCGTATGACTCTTGAACAGAACTAAGGAAAAATAGAAAAGAGGTGAAATATAAGCTGGTTTGGTGGGGGGTGGGTGGGGGACAGGTAGAGCTGGATAGAGGGCCAGTGATAGGTGGAGATAACCAAAAGATGTCATAGACAAAAGGACAAAGAGGTGTTGAAGCTCGTGATATTATCTAAGGAATGTGATAATAAAGGTACAGATAGCCCTAGTGGGGGTGGGGTGGGGGGAAGGGATCGAAATAGGCTAAAAGGCAGAGATAAAACAATGGATGGCAATACATTTAAAAATAATGGAAATAGGTGGGAAAAGAAAAATCTATATAAATATTTGGAAAAAAGGGGGATCGGAAAGGCGGTGGGGATGGAGGAGAGAGTTCATGATCTAAAATTGTTGAACTCAATATTCAGCCCGGAAGGCTGTAAAGTGCCTAGTCGGAAGATGAGGTGCTGTTCCTCCAGTTTGCGTTGAGCTTCACTGGAACAATGCAGCAGGCCAAGGATGGACATGTGGGCATGAGAGCAGGGTGGAGTGTTGAAATGGCAAGCGACAGGGAGGTCGGGGTCTTTGTTAAGCATCTCCTACAGGCACCCCCTTTGCCATCCCAGCACTCCAACAATACTGTACTGGAGTGTGAGCCAAGTTTTCATGTTCAATCCTGGGGTGGGGCTTGAACCCACAACCTTCTGGCTCAGGTCAAAGTATTACCAACAGAGGGCCACAGCTAACACAGGGGCTCTGTTTGTTCTCCAACTACTTGAAAGATAGCTAACAACATTTGTCCACAATTTTAAAACAAAGCGTCAATGTGCAAACAGCAGATTGTTTTGTGCAAAAGTTAAATATGAAAAAAATACATACAATGCACTGTCATGAATAAAATTAATAAAACAATTAGACATCCTTATCACAGAAAGACCAAAAATGCTCTATATGGATATAACATTCTATGGTTAGCACATAAGCACTTAGCTGTGTTGTTAAGGACAGGGAGGGGTGAAAAATAAGTTAGGAAAGCTGAAGGTAGGCTTTATTTTGACCAAAAAGAAGCTGGTTTCTTGTTGAGTGGCTGTACTGATTATAGTTCTGATAAACATAGGCCTGTAGCTTTAAGAATAATCATGTGTTGCAAAATCACATGATCTGTGTAAACCAATGGATTAGCAGCGCGGGGAACCTCTAGGGGAGAGTTCTTCTTTAGTTATAGGGCAGGATTTTTACCTCGTCAGGCGGGCGGGCCTGGGAGTAGTCGCAAAACCGACCGCCACCCACCATTTTGGGCCACGACCACGATTTCATGCTGGTTGGCCAATTAACGGCCAGCGTGAATTGTGCGCTGCAACGCTGAGCATGCCGGGGTGGAGGCGGGAGGAGGGTGAGCACGGAAGTTTGCGCATGCACGCAGGTACATGCACTGAAAGCTCCCTGAAGTCACAGAGCTGCCTCAGGGAGCTGAAGAATTTTAAAACCCATAATTAAAGTAGTTAAAAATGTTAAAATCATGTTCCCTCATGTGACTCTGTTACATGAGTAGTGACGTGTTAAAAATGAGTTTCAAAAGTTTTTTTAGAAAAAATCACTGGTTAGAACCTCATCCCACCCGTGGATGAGGTTTCACAAAAAATGCAAAGGCCAAATTGTTGGACGGGCAGCAAAAAAAAAAATCAGATTTAATTAATTGATTAAGGGCCTTAATAGGCCTCTTAATTGTCGGCGGGCGTGCTGCCGCCTCTCGCACACGCCCGCAGAGTGAAATATCGCAAGAGTGCGCGGAGACGTTGGGACGCTCGCCCGTCGTCATTGTGTACTATTTTACTCTCACTCAGATCAGGCGCCCGTCCGCCCGACAAGGGAAAAATTCTGCCCGTAGAGTTTGACGCACACATGTAGTTGCTGTTGCTGTCTTGTAAATAAAGTTAAATGTGTCCACCAAGAAAAGTTGCCTGGAAGATCTACAACTGTGGCCTTTGCAAACATTTGTGAACTGCCTGTTACTAAATTCACAATGTTTGCAACTTATGCGCAATGGAAATGTAGGTGCAATTCAATCTAAAATTCAGACAGTGCGGCTGGTCTATCATTTACAGGTTCACTCCCCCCCCCCCCCCCCCCCCCCCCCCACCCCCGTTTCTTCCACAGAAAACCTGATATCCATGGTGCATTTTTGGAAGGAACAGGGAACACGGGCAGTAAAGCCGTTGTTCAAAGCCCTTCTGAGGCCAGGAAATTCACTCCCAACGTCGCAGACAAAGTCAATTCCAAAGGGTAGACATTTGTCTACGCAGCACGATCGTGTCCAAGGCTCTTTAGACATTACTGTTTTATATGCAGAAAATATGCTACACTTCACGGGTAAACAGCTGCACACAACGTCAACAGCTGTTATCGATAGTTTACAGAGTTGACGGTACCTCAGAACAACCCAAAGTGATTATGATATTGTTTACTGTATATTAATCCCCAATTATGGTTCAACATAATAAGGAAACATGTTAAGGCACCTGCAGAGAAAACAATATTTACATATATCAATGAAAATTACTCAATTATTTAACTGGCATAAACAGTAAACCAAGATCCAGTTGAAAACATACCTACCCTACATCTGTTTATACATTATACATAAACGTACACACCCATTTCACAGGTATTCCTGTTATTTATACTTTGAGTGGCTCTCTTATATTGTTGCTTATGGAAATAGTGTTCATATTTTGCTTAGACCTGGACAGTGAAGTGCAGGAATAGGAATCTGATCATAAGCTGCTGGTGCTTATGAATTGTGGAACTGCAGGCATGACTACGAGACAGGTAGCTTAACAATGGGAAAATCCTATTGCTATGCCATCTAGAGGCATGACATAGTGGTGGTACCCAAACAAGAAATGCATGCCATTTATGACAAATATAATTTATTACAGATGGTGCATATGATTTATGTTTCCCTATTCTGATTAAAGATCACAGGCCTAAGGATGGAATTTTTTGCTCTCACTGGTGGTGAGCTTGGAGGTGGGAAGGGCATGTAATTAGGTGGGATGTTGGCGTACCAGAACGTTGCTACCTTCCCATCTCCGCCAGAACTAAGCTCTGGCAATCAGTGCCTGATTGAGGTACTTGACATCAGGAAGGGAGGAGGGGCGGGCACTGAGAGTTACCTCCCCTGTCCTTGTCAACTTCCCAACAGCCCTCTTCCCACAATCCCCAAACTTCCACCTGCAAACCACCCTGTTGCTTGGGTACTGCGACCCTGGGGCTCCACTAGGTGTTTTTCCTGCATCAGCCACCGCCTCCCATTTGGTGCTGCTGAGGACAAGAACTGCCAGCCTCTGATTGGCCTGCAGCTCTCAGTAAGTGAGATTTTCACCCCGGGGGTCTTGATTCCAGGGGAAGGCCTGTCACTGCCTAATTGGCTCGTGGTTCAGTAGACCTTTGCAAAAAGAGGCAGGCAGCATAGGTCTCAGCCAGGAGGCAAACCCTTAAACACCTCAACAAGATTCCACCTATTAACTCTGTTTCTCTCTCACCCATGCTGCCAGACCTCCTGAGTATTTCTGACATTTTCTACAATCATACCTGTGTTTGTTTGGGTCCAAAAGCAAATACAGAGGCAGAAAACTCCAGGTTTAATTCGCAAAACTGAATAGGAAGTAAAATGAGCAAAATACTTTAAATAAATATTTACAAATCTACTCCACTTTGTGAAGGCTCAAGAGTCTTGGCAAAAGTCAATAAATGGACTTCAAACATCTCCAAGTAACTCTGCTCAGATACCGCAAATAATTTTATTCAGCCATTTAATAAAGCAAGCAACTGAATGTCTCACATTAGAATGGTAGAAAGCTCAAGTTTTGCTGAAAAAAAGAGACATGCTGTTGAAGCTTTTGGTCTTGCACTCATCAGGACAGTTTGCAAGAATACAAACAGTAAAGGAAACAACAATTTATACTGCATGAGAAGAGAGTGCTGATTGGTTGGCAAGTGGTCTCTGATTGGTACAGCAATGGAGAATGCAGCAGGGAACAGTTAACTTCCCAGCATTGCTCAAATTCAAATCGGGCGGGTCGACGCTAATTGATCAAGGCATTGCCATGGGGAATGAACCAGGGAATGGCTGTCCCCCAAGCTTTTGTTTAGTTGAAAAAAGCACAATGCGTGGACATGCTCCTTCTGTTTGCAAAGGACAGGGCTCTGTGTATGAATATATGCAGCTTCTAGTACGCATAAGTGAGCCACACCGCAAGCCCGACTGATAATCTTAACCTGGTTTTCAGTGTAATTCTTAGCACAATCAGGATTGTTTAGCCAGTGTCATGCAATCGCGGAATCACATCTGATGTTGGACACTATGTTTTGAGTTTTGCAAGCACCGGCTGGTCGGGTACAGTCAGTACTTTGCCTATTGCAAAAAGCCGAAGGGACGTGCTGTTTGATATGATCCGCCAGTCGTTGGAAAATACATACCTGGCATCACACCAGCACTGAAATTCATATACCACATTACTCATTTATGTGATGGGCAGAACGTTTTTTTGGCTTGATGGCAGCATCCAGTTAGTGAAGGATATCACTCATGTTCCTACTGCATAGTAACAGCATGAAAAGGTTGGCCTCACTTGTTGCTGAAATTTCTGAGACACCTTACACTTCCAGGGTAATCGGAAATAGACTGGGCACGTTTCTGTGCTGAAAATGGCGGCCTTAGGCCCATTCATAAGTTTGTCTGATACACAGCGAGCAATGATCTGATCGGGGTAGCCATTATCCCACAGGATAGCTTTGATGTATCCTACTTCACCATCAAACTTGCACAATGAACAAATGGCTTGGGCCCAATTTACAAGGTTGCCGATAAGGCCAATCTTATAGTGCATGGAACTGTTAAGAATTCCAATGTGTATCTTGACCAGCCAAGGTAGGCTTGCAGTAGACAGTAGTAGAGAACCCACTGGCAGATTTCTCAACTGGCACGTTGAGGAAATGGAGCTAATTTGAGTGCTCCATTTTAAAGGTGAATTTGAGTGCAGGATGGAGCCCGTTAAAGTGTGTAAGGAAGTTCTTACATGCAGCTGCAGATTCAAATACAGTAAACATTTCATCTACCTACCAGAAATTTGCAAGGTGTCATTACATTGAAGATGTTTGAGAGAGCTGGGCCTAGAGGGGGTCCCATGGCAACACCATCTAATTGGGCATACATGGTGTCATTAAAACTGAACTCAACTGCACAGGTTGCAGAGTTCATAAGTTCAATGAATACAGATTCAGACAATAGTGGTCCCTCTAGTCACCGCAGTGCAAATGTCAATGGCTTCCTTGAGTGGTACACTGGTAAATAGGCTAGCAATATTGAACGAGCACATGGATACAGCATTACTATCAATATGCGAGTGCTGTATGGTCTTCGCAAAGGTGGAGGAATCCTTCCCAGTGTATGTGGCAAACATGCTCAAAACTGGTTGCAGCAACTCATCCAAACATTTGGCTAATTCATCTTGTGCAGAACCAGTCATAGATAAGATAGGGCGTAAAGGAATATAACTTCTCTGTGACTTCGGCAACCCACACATATGCAGATGCAGTGAGCCGCGAGGATGAATCCTCTCATATATACCACCTGGCAGCTCATTGCTCTTAGACAAGTCCAACAAATGTTTTTATAACTTGCTTTCGAGCAGGGCTGTCCGGTAATGCTTAGCGGCAGATCCAATAGATACGAATTTGGACCTATCATTAAGAATGGCATGGCCTTTGCTGATACAGTCGCACTTGTTAAGGATGACTATTCCAGTCCCTTTATGGGTCTGCAGATATATACACCTGGGTTGGTCTTGAGGCCTCACAACACTACCATACATTTGCATTGCATGTGAAAATCAGCCAACTCGTTCAGAATCCCACAATATGCACACACAAGATCAGCTAGGCGCACTTTCAAGGATTCCGCATCTTCAGCAGACACTGGCTTGTGGCTGGATAGCTGAGAATAGAGTTCAAACTCAGCAAATACTTCTTCCTGTTTGACGTGGGATGAAAGTACACCAAAATTGAAGCCATGCACAAGAACAAACTCTTCATTTTCAGAGATTTCACAGTCAAAGAGATTGACTAGTGTCATTAATTGCGCTGCCAAACTGCTTCCACTGTTGACAGTGTGGGTGCGTTTCAAGCGGATATTGTTTAAGGTGTGGTCATGATTGAAGCAATGTAACTCTTTTAAGAGTCAACCAATTAAACAGCACAAACAGATCAAATTGGAAAATGAAAGAAATTTGCCTATCTCAGACCAAACAGAGTGTAGGGCACGGTGTAAATTAGTAACCTTACTACCAATCTGTTCAATCTTATCTTGCATAAATGCTCACTCAATCGTGAGCCTATGTCTCACCTTAGCATTATCAATAAGCTTGGAAATGAACACTGGCACAACCTTGGGTATAATACACTCTCAAGAGAAATTCGATAGACAGGTTAGCTGTTCTTAACTTCCACTGAGTCGAACTATGTTGTTGATATCCCAAATTTGGTCTTTGTTGTACATCTGTCTCAGGTGTACAAATAATTGTTTAGTCACACAGAAGTTGAGTGTTGATGAAAAAAGAGACATGCTGTTGAAGCTTTTCATCTTGTACTCATCAGGACTGTTGACCTGCCTGGTTTGAATTTGTACAAAAGCTTGGCAGTTAACTGTTCCCTGGTGCATTCTCCATGACAATGCCTCTACCAATCAGAGTCCACTTACCAACCAATCAGCATTCTCTTCTCATGCAGTACAAATTGTTGTTCCCTTTACTATTAATATTCTTGTGAACTGTCCTGATGAGTGCAAGACAAAAAGCTTCGACAGCTTCTCTTTTTTCATCACTACTCAAGTTCTGTACTACCAAACGACAAAGTTCAAGTTGATGGCTTAAAAAAAAATTAGGTTTAACCTAATTTGGAACTCACCAAGGGAAGAGGGAGTGAGTTAAGGTTCATTATAAATAGATGGGCAGATGTCCCAATTCTCTTCTAGTAACAAGAATTCTTTTTCCTAGGCCCTGTTTTTTACCCCAATTATTTCCTCTCCTCTACTATAGGATACACTAGCAGCCCTCCAATAGCTTTCCCAAGTCAATGCATTTTGTATGTCCCTAACCAGGGACTGTAGAGGGCTTCAGTGTGATCGTAGAGCACACTGCTGCTTTGCTATACCCTTTCCACAACTGGCATTAGCATACTTTCCATTTGATAGCGATCAAGAGCAGGAAACCTAGCTGATTTTTTCATTTCCTTAGTCCTAGGACACTGGCTGACTGAATCATCCTGATTGCCGCCCAGCTGAGATCAGCCAACTTTGCACAGGCAAAAAATTGAATCAAAAGGCCTTCCTCATCTGTATGGCTCAGTTACAACATGGGTAATTAACTTACTAAATGAGGTCTCAGGGGAATTGGATTATATTGCTAATCAGATGCGCTGCAGCATGGAAGGTTAATCCAACACAGAATTTTGAGGCTTTTACACCACAAAGTTAAGAAATTTCAGCTATTTCTGGTTAACAGTCTATTCGTGACATAGGATCTGTATGAAACTGTAACCAAATGTATATGGTCCTGGGCCAATGTTCATGTTGGAAACATTTTAAAAGAAACACTTAAACTGATTGCATTCTGTTTACAATAACCCAGAACTCTCCCTCTTCCTCCCTCTCCCTACTAAATGCCTGAATCTACCCTGTCCCTGGGGTTTACATAAATTAACGTGATTATAGAAGGCAGGAAGATTAGTCATTTCAGCCATGGTTGTCATGCTACTGCTGTCAGACAGTAGGCTTTTAAATAGTAAGCGTGTCTTCTTTCTTTGGTCAGAGCAGAGTACGCTACGTTACTGGAAACTTGTTCAGTGTAGGCAACATGGAACACTTACTGAACATGCATAGACTGGCACAGGACAGAATGCACCCTGAGCAGAACACAAGAAACAGATAACGTCTGCACAACCAGACTAGTTGGATCATTTCCAGAACCAATGAACACACAGTATATTCAGGCTGATAAGGAATTTAGCTGCATTCGCAACAAAAGGAACCTAATTTAGATCATGCATGGCAATATTTACACTAAGGCAGAGTCTACGCTGTTTCATAAGGGCAGGTAACACGTAATGTAGAATGCTTTATTCTAAGTGGAGTTGCATTTAAGATGGTTGACTCCTTTGCGGACACATCATCTAATTGACCACCAGGTTTGCAAAAATTAGAGGCCAATTGTTGTTGGTGAGAGACTTTTGCAAATGGCAAGGTGCTTGTGGCTTTCAAATCCAGTGAGAAATCATGAATTGGTTGCCTTTTCATTCTTTTTAAATACACATGACAATTTGAAATATAATATTAAAGCATGATGGACACACATTGGAGTCATGTCCACCATTTTTACTTGATACGACATACAATCACTGGTCAACTATCCTTCATGTTGCTGTACAGCAAAAGGCAAGACCAAGTATAGTCTTCAGGTGAAGTGGATTAAAGGGCAAGAGTAATTCAACCGGGTGTGAAGACCCCACTCACTCAGCATTTTATAATTATATATCCTGTCCACAATTTTCTATTTCTGTTATAAACTGCTAGGCTCATACTTACATTGAAAAGTGCCAATGTCAACTTCTCTCCCTGTAATTACACCCTCCTGCCAGTCTCTGCATGAAGGAGTGCAGAGAATTCTAAATCTGGACCTGGAAATTTCCTGGAATATGACGACAGGATTTTTGACAATATTTTAAATTCATTTTATCAAGATAATTACCCATGCACAGACATACGCATGTATTACATTAAAAGGAAGCTTTCAGAGGGAAGACAAAAATAGATAGAGGCACGATCTCTCAGCTTTCAACTACAGTATTTATTATTTTTTCCCTCTTCTTCTATCTCCTGTTTGTCTCTCCCTGCTGCAAGCATGAGTCAGCTTTGTGGAATTAGCTTTCATTCCTAGAGGATTCAGTGATTCAGCTGGGATGGAAGAGCCCAGTGTACAAGCACCCACTTAATGCAAATTATGCTCCTTGTTTTGAGCTCTTTATAAGTAATTTGATGATCAAGTTTTGATAGATTATTTTAGATTAAATCTTTGGACGAATCCATGCCATCCTATTCTCACGCTCCTTGCATTGGTTATATGCGTCCCCACAACTAAAAAGGTTGCCAAACCACAAACTCACTCCAACTGCTGGAAACACGAAAAATTTCCTTTGCACACTGAGTTATTAATACCTTAGAAATTCTCACTGCATGTGGAATTCTTTATCCTCCAATCAGATCCATGCTCAGTTCATAAGGGGCACTTGCAAATTGTCCTGATTTCTAAATGATACTGGAGCTGTAAGGGTTAAATTGTGAGGCTTATGAAGCTTGGGTTTGTTTTCCAGAACAAAGAGGATTAAAGGGGTGATCTCATTCAGAAGTTTAAGATGATTAAAGGATTAACAGGGCAGAAGAGAAAGAAACCATTTCCTCTGGTGCGAGAGTCCAGAACAAGGGTGTACAACCTCAAAATTAGAGCCAGGCCATACAGCAGTGATATCAGAAGCCAGTTGTTCAGAGAAAAGAACTCTTTCCCACCTCCCACCGCCCCCCGCCCACTCCAAAAAAAAGGTCTGTCGAAGCTTGGGGAATTGAAAATTTCAAAACTGAGTTTAATAGATTTTTGTTAGGCTAGGGTATTGAGGGTTGCAGAACCTAGATGGTTACACAGAGTCAAGATACAGGTTAACCATTATCTAATTGAATGGTGGAATAATGGAGTGGCTGAATATCCTACTCCCTGTGTTTCAGTGTCCAAACTAACCCTGCAGCTTGCATTTACATAGTGCCTTTAATACGGACGACAGCTCAAGCTGTTTATTAGCTGCTTAGACTAAGAGAAAGCGGGAACATGAGCTGGGGGCCACAAAGCAAAGAACTGTTTTTATTGATATAGCATTTTGTGTCTCTGAAACTGAGCCATGGAAGGATTTGAGGACCCATGAGGTTGGTGACAAATTTCAGGGTAGGTCAATGTGAATGAAGCAATAGACAAGCAGGATATTCGCCGGTGCGCAGATGAATTCTAAAGACACTGGAGTTTATGAAGCACGGTAGGCCACCATGGAGGACATGGCAGGAAAAAGTGTTTGCCAAAATTTCAGCATTAGTTCACTGAAACTTGGTTTTGGTAGTCTGCAAGTGCATCACTGCATACCATATAGATTCTCACCTACATATTAGAGCTTCAACCATCCACAATCTGAATTAAATAGCTCAACATGTAGGAACCCTTAGCTGACACAGCGTGTCTGCACATGAATCCTATTTCAAGCAAGTTTGATTTGTCAAAATAATCTCTGAGAAATTTCAAAGGCACAAGGTGCTATGTAAATTAAAACAATTCTTCGCTCCATTGCCTCCACCTCATGTCCCTGCTTCCTCCTGGCCTAAGCTCCCAGTTCTTTTTCATCCATCTGCATTTTGGAAACTCTTTGCATATCAGTTGGGACTGTAGTTCCAGATCCAACACAAAAGCCATTCTAGGTTAATCGGCTATTAGAGCAATACCTTGGGATTCTGTTCTGTAGTTCACGTTATTTCGAAGGTGCAATATTAGAAAATTTGCTGACACCAAACTACATGACCGGATGCTGATCTTAGCTGCTCCTCCTTCTCACATATCCTGACATTCACCAAGTCCCATTCACCCATCACCCCTGTGTTCACTCACCTACTTTGGCTCCCACTCAAGCAATATTTCAACCTTGAAATTCTCATCTTTATTTTCAAATTCCTCCATGGCTTCACCTTTCTCTAACCCTGCAACCTACTCCAGCCCTAAAACTCTCCAAGATATTTGCACTCTTCCAATTCTGGCCTTGATTTTCATTGCTCCAGCATTGGTGGCAATCTCTTCAGCTGCTCTGGAATTTTCTCCCTAAACCTCTCTGCCTCACTCTCTCTCTCTTCGCTTTTAAGATACTGCTTAAAACCTACATCCTAATATAACAAGATCTCCTTGTGGTTCAGTGTCAAAGTCTGCCTGATAACACTCCTGTAAAGGATCTTGGGGTGTTTACTAGGTTAAAGGCACTTTATAAATGCAAGATGTTGCTGTTGAGGATGCAAAGTTGAGCATATGATTTCATAAGTAGCACCATCTCAGTGACCACCTTTCATGGGCAATTTTCAGTGTCAGAGGCAATTCAACCGTGATCACACCAAAGCCTTTTTCAATGTCCACATGTGTGTGCTTTCCAACAAGGGTTAACAGATCGTAAATAGTAATCAAGAAGAGCGAACAAAGGTCATTTTAGATCATGTCCAAGCCCATGAACATTGAAGCCAATTGAAGTGTCTTACTTGTTGCCAGGGTCTCTATGGGTCAGGTCCACATCAAGTGCTGTGTTTACTATCTATTAGAAGAGGTGTGGATGATCAGGACAGAGAGAAATAATGGAATGTGAAAAAATCCAAATATTATCCACCTTGCAACAGGAATGAGATACATACGAAGGTGACAAAAGAATGTCTCTTTCTTAAGGTAGAAAACAATTTGAACCTGGGTATGATTATTGGCCTTTGACAGTATTAATCACTGCAAATCTATTTATAACAGCATTAAATCAAATATTGAGATCCAGCTGAAGAAAACTTTGTGCAAAGTTTTGGTGAGGCTACATTTGGAATATATAGCATTAGTTCAAGCTTCCCACCTTCAAAAGGCCACTGATAAATTGAAAAAGATTCAAAGATGAATCTAGTACTCAGGATACTTATGTAGACAGATTAACAGAACAAATTTGTATTAAACAAAAATAATACAGATGTAATTAAAGTGGTTAATCTGCACTGACTTCAAAAGTAACTGATGTAAATACAAAATTAACAAACTTGAAGAAAAATCCTCAGATTAGGAGCAAATTACCCTCTCCCCATTAAACTGCATAGGTGAAATTCCAGCTAAAGCAAATCACTTAAATTTAAAGAAACCTACGTGAATTTCTTGTTGGGTACAGGCTGAGAGATTCTAAGAATAAGTACAAAGGAGAGAGAATTGTGTGGAACATGATGGCTCATATTCCTGCTCTACAAAGATCAAGTCAATAAAGGCAATCAGTAAAGGATGGCAAGGTATTCCCAAAATTTAATTGCTTTAGCACTGAGGAGAAAGGGTCAGGATTTTTTTCCTGAGATTAAAGAGGTTGAGTAGTTTTGAGTCGCAGTTGAGTGGCATGTGATACATTCACGTGAAACTGACTTAACGGTGGAGAAGTGTTTGGTTTACACTTTCTCTATTCAATAACTAATCGGCCATTGTGCCCTCTTCCAACTTATAAAAATTGATGTTCTTTAAATAAGAAAACCTCTTTAACAACTGGTCACAACTGCAGATTCCGGTTTCTTGCTGGAACAAATACTATATATTCTCATTTTCTCTTGCTGTCCGATAGATGTACAAACTGTACCTTTTACAAATGTAATTAAGAGGCATTGCATGTGTTATGTTATTTTGCAACAATTACATTTTCTTTATCAATATTTTTTGCAAACTATCTTGTTCCAGCAGCCCAAGATTCCAAACTCTGCACTCAGCCTATGAGACAACCGTCTTAACATCAGGAATTCTGTGCATGTAAAACTGAAAACAGTTGCAGATTTTCCAAAATATAACAAGGACATTTGCTCTAAGAAACGTGGGTGAAATTGCTCAAGATAAAACATCATTTTGAATTAAATGGAGCTGAGTTCTGGGGAGGATCAGTTTACGGTAATTCCACCATGAAATACACTATGGAAGTGAGATGGGACCAAGTTAATTCTCCATTGTAGACTTTGTAATCCAATACCAAACCACACAGATTAACAATATAGCTCACTAACTTGGTCTAGATGGATATACCCACCTTTGAAGGAGTAGAATCTTCCCGTTTGGCTCCAGATAGCCCTATAAGCCAGTGTTGTAATGGGTAGGGTGGCCCTAGTCAGACAAGCAGTGGGAGGTTTAAAAGTGCTCTGTGCAGGTAAATTATGTGGTTTTAGCTGGCTATCTCTAAGCCTTATGTTTTGATAACCTATCTCTCAACTTGGGCAAACTAGACGTGCTTCAATAAAGTGTGGGGCACTCTCAGGCAAATAAGCTTAATTATACTGATTTCCCAGTAGCATAACATTGGGTTTGAGAGGGTTTTTTGCACAATCAGCTAATAAAAAATATGCATCTACTGTTCTCATCTTGAATGACATTTTCTTTCTTCCAGGGAGTATGTCACATGCATAAACTGAATGAATTTACTTTTTTTGATAAACAAGATCTATAATTTAAAGGCTGAATTTACCTAGTCAGTAATCTGAATGGTGGCAAAATATGTCCCCTTACATTATTACTTGTTCACCTGCCCACCATCACAGCAACAATTTAAACACTGTACAACTTGAGTATTGCAAAAGGGGGGATTGAGAAACATTCGTAGTAAGTGGCTAATAAAGGAAGTATATGCATTTTGATACCACTTCAGGTCCTAAAGAGCTTCAAAGCCAATGAAGTACTTCTGGAAACAGGTCACCAAGTTATTTATTCATTTAATGTTTGTGAGATCTTGTTGTAATGCACACTATCTGCCCTGCTTGCCCTTATAGCAGGGACTGCAAATCAAAAGTAATCCATTGATTATTAAGTGTTTCAGGGTTTTCTGAGGAAATGATAATTCCCAACTTAAACGCAAGTTCTTCCTTTCTTGCAAATCCAATGTTAAGTTCTATAAATTTAAGACAAGAGAATTTCTAACAGATTTGGCACATTATCTTGACTATTTGGATGCCTAATTTGATATTATTCAAGTTTAGCAGCGCTTTCCAAAAGTAAATTTTAATGTACAGAATGGTTTCCTGTCTCGAACTTCCCGAAATGGCAGTAAGGAAGTTGATTTTCCAGCAAGCAACCACTTTTCTTCAGCCATATTGAAATTACACATGAAACACCAAAACTGCCTTGGTAACTGGTCCCCTAAATTAGATCACTTTCATCCAAAATAAGCATCGAATCAGCAATAGGAGTTTTTCCAACTGCACAGAAGCCAAACTTTACGAAAGTCGAAAAACTTTAGGTATCACAACTGACGAAATAAAAAATACATGCTTCAATTTATAACTTAAAGGAAAATATGAAGTTCCAACATGCTCTAAACGCTAAAAGATTATACTAAATGCACAATGAAAAACCAGCTCCACATATAAACATATCTTACAGAAATCTAAATTCTGCCCCTAGCGATGGTTAGATTCTTACTTTCAGAATCTCTATTGCGTTGGCCTGCTCTAGAGGGCCAGCATCCTACCACATTTGGTTGCTCCCTCAAACAGCACAGCCACAAATCCAATAAGAAGCGAACACAGGGGGTCTGGGAGTTTGAAGATTTCGGGAGACTGGGTCTTGCGACCCAGTAAAAACAGAAAATGCTGCAAAAACTCAGCAGGTCTGGCGGCATCTGTGGAGACAGAAACAGAGTTAACATTTCGAGTCCATATGACTCTTCTTCAGAGCTGATGGAGTTAATACTGTTTAAGAGGGTGTGGAGCAGGTGAAGCAAAATAGAAGGTCAGGGATAGGTGGGAGCTCAGGAGAGATTTGACAAAGATGTCATGGATACAAGACGAAGGGAGTGTTAATGGTAGTGTTAAAGACTAAAGGTGGTGCTGATAGTGGCACAGCAGAATGTGTTAAGATAGCAGAACAAGAATCAGCGCTGTGAAAGCAAGCAAAACATAAGAACAAGTGACAGATAGCCCTGTTGGAGGTGGGGGGGGGAGGGGGGGGGATGCGTGTGTTGGGGGGGAAATTTGGATTAAAAAATGGGGTCAAGATGGAGGATAGAGTTAATGGTCTGAAGTTGTTGAACTCAGTGTTAAGTCTATAAGGCTGTAAAGTGCCTAATTGGAAGATGAGGTGCTGTTTTATTTCAGATTTCCAGCATCCACAGAATTTTGCTTTTATTCCCATGACTAGGAGCTCAGTTCTGCATCTAACAGGTCACTCCGAGAAATGTTTCTGATCTTCCACAATGAAGATTAAAGAAGAAATTGGAGGAATAGTGCAGTAATTATAGTTTTGATAAACGTAGGATTGCAGCTTTAAGAATAATCCTGTGTTGTAAATCACATGATCTGTGTAAACCAGTTTGCAGCACAGGGAACCTCTAGGAGGGAATTCTTCTTTAGTTATAGAGTTAGATGCACGCATGTAGCTGCTGCTGCTGCCTTATAAATAAAGTTCAATGTTTCCACCAAGAAAAGTTGCCTGGACAATCAACTCTATAACAAGTAGGTTATATGCCCCTCAAGCCTGCTCTGCCATTTAATAAGAACCTGCTGATCCTCGACCTGAACTACATTTGCTTGCCCAATTCCATTATCCTTTGAATCACTGCAGTCCAAAACGTCTTTATGCCAGCATAATATCAGTGCCAGCAGAACATGGAGAGTGTAACTATGCTTATTTATGAAGGATTAGTATAGAAAACCTACTGGCACCTAGAAAAACATACAGGTACCAGCCCATTTTCCCTTGAATATCCAGTAAAAAAAAAGAAAAGCACTGCAATTTAATCTGAGTGCAGGAACATTATAACATTTTCTCTCGTCAGCTGGACCCTCATTATGTAGACCAATGACGGGATTTTCCGCACTCGCCCACCGCCGGGATCTTCCGGTCCCACCACAAGTCAATGGGCTCCTGGTTGGGGTGCCACCTCGCCCACAGCAGGTCCCACCCATGACGGGGCCGGAAAAACCCAGCTCCAAGTCTACAGCCTGCGGACATGCTGCACTTGGATTTCCAGAAGGCGTTTGATAAGGTGGTACATCAAAGGTTATTGTGGCAAATAAAATCACATGGTGTAGGGGGTAATGTATTAGCGTGGATAGAAGGTTGGCTGGCTGGCAGAAAACAGAGGATGCATAAATGGGTCTTTTTCTGATTGGCAGGATGTGATGAGTGGAGTCCTACAGGGGTCTGCGCTGGGGCCTCAACTTTTTACAATTTATATCAATGAATTAGATGGGGGAAGTGAAGGCACGGTAGCTAAATTTGCAGATGATACTAAGATAGGTAGGAAAATATCTTGTGAGGAGGACATAAGGAGGTTGCAGATAGATATAGATAGGTTGAGTGATGGGCAAAAATCTGGTAGATAGAGTATAATGTGGGAAAACATGAAGTTGTTCACTTTGGCAAGAATAAAAAAGCAGAGTAGTACTTAAATGGAGAAAGGCTGCAACATTCCGAGCTGCAGAGGGATCTAGGTGTTCTAGTGCATGAGTCACAGAATCACACAGTGCAGAAGAGGCCCTTCGGCCCATCGAGTCTGCACCGACACGTGAGAAACACCTGACCTACGTAAATCCTATTTACCAGCACTTGGCCCATAGCCTTGAATGTTATGATGTGCCAAGTGCTCATCCAGGTACTTTTTTAAAGGATGTGAGGCAACCCGCCTCCACCACACTCCCAGGCAGCGCATTCCAAACCGTCACCACCCTCTGGGTAAAAAAGTTTTTCCTCACATCCCCCCTAAACCTCCTGCCCCTCACCTTGAACTTGTGTCCCCTCGTGACTGACCCATCAACCAAGAGGAATAGCTGCTCCCTATCCACCCTGTCCATGCCCCTCATAAACTTGTACACCTCGATCAGGTCGCCCCTCAGTCTTCTCTGCTCCAACAAAAACAACCCAAGTCTATCCAACCTCTCTTCATAACTTAAATGTTTCATCCCACGCAACATCCTGGTGAATCTCCTCTCCGCCCACTCCAGTGCAATCACATCCTTCCTATAATGTGGCGACCAGAACTGCACACAGTACTCCAGCTGTGGCCTCACCAAAGTTCTATACAACTCCAACATGACCTCCCTACTTTTCTAATCTATGCTTCGATTGATAAAGGCAAGTGTCCCATATGCCTTTTTAAACACCCCACTAACATGCCCCTCCGCCTTCAGAGATTCAGAGTCACTAAAAGTTAGTATGCAGCTACAGCAAGTAATTAAGGCGGCTAATGGAATGCTATCCTTTATTACAAGAGGAATTGAACATACAAGTTGTGATGTTATGCTTCAGTTATACAGGGCATTGGCAAGACCACATCTCGAATACCGTGCGCAGTTTTGGGCTCCTTATTTACAGAAGGATGTAAATATACTGGAGGCGGCTCAGGGGAGATTTACTACTGATACCTGGAATGAGCGGGTTGTCTTATGAGGAAAGGTTAGACAGATTGGGCTAGATTGGAGTGGAGAAGAGGGAGGGGTAATTTGATTGAAGTATACAAGATCCTGAATGGTTTTGACAAGTTGGAGCTGGAAAGGGTGTTTCCTCTTGCGGGTGAGTCCAGAACTAGGGGTCACTGTTTTAAAATTAAGGGCTGCCCTTTGAGAACAGAGATGAGGAGAAATTTTTTCTCTCAGAGGGTCGTGCGACTTTGGAACTCTGCCTCAGAAAGCAGTGGGGTCATTAACTATTTTTTAAAGTGCAGGTAGATTGATTCTCTTGCTTAACAAGAATCTAAGGTTATTGGGGGTCGATGGGAATTTGGAATTCGAAACACAAACAGATCAGCCATGATCTTAATGAATGGCAGAGCAGGCTCGAGGGGCCAAATGGCCTATTTCTGCTCCTATTTCGTATGTCACAAGTACACACGCTGCATTTCTCACTAGATTTGAGTAATTGTATTGCGCATAAGCAATATTCAGACCACATGCCAACATACGGATCTATGCTTCATTCTGTCATGCTCTATAACAAAAATAAAAACCATAACACTGGGTAGGATCTTCCGGGCCCACCTGCCGGTGGGATCTTCCGGTCCTGCCGAAGTCAATGGACTTTTGGCTGGCTCACCGTGTCCACTTCGGTGGGATCCACCGCACCGGGGCCGGAAATTCCTGGCCACTGACTCTGAATGTGATAGTGTAATAGCACCGTCTTGTGGTCGTGTGTGTGCGTGTGCGCGTGTGTATATTCAAACCAGAATAAACTCATTCCAGTTGGTACGGACTTTCAATGTGGCACACTGTCTCTTCTGTTCTGCAAAGATATCACTTGGAAGCTCGCTCAGTTCATTAGTCTATGTCATAATTTGAAGATATCCGGTCAAAGTAGAAAAGCCATGAGGCTTGTTACATATTGTGGAATGGATTTTTTCCACAGAGAATATTGCTGCACTTTTCACAGGCGTTTAGTCCATGAAAATATAATTGCTGCAGAACTGCATACCAAGTCAGAGAGGCAAAAAATATCAGCATTTGAAGTATTCTCAAAAATGGATGTTTCCCAACCCATGAATTTAATTGTGCATGCAGTTCTGCTGTAGAGGGTTATCTTGTATCAACTAAAGTGGCTGGAAATAATCTCAAAGCTAGTTTTGGATAACTTTTTTTTAAACTCCATCCATTTTTTTCTCTCATCCAATCACCTACCCCAGCCAATAACTACAGTAACACAGGTTACTTCAGGGCACAGAGTTAAAACAATTGGCAAAAGGAGCAAAAGCAACATGACAAAAAACTTTGTTATGCAGCGAGTGCTTAAGGTCAGGAATCCACTGCCTGGGAGTGTGGTAGAGGCAGGTTCAATCAAAGCATTCAAAGGGGAATGAAATTTATCTGAAATGGAACAGTGTGTAGGGTTACGGAATAAATGCAGAAGAATTACTAGGTGAATTGCTCATTCGGAGAGCAGGTGCAGACACAATGGACTGAATGGCCTCCTTTTGCACTGTAACAATTCTGTGATCCTGTAACTTGTCTTCAGAGGTTTAAAGAACTACCATCAACCTCCACCCCTGAATAGACTTTCCGGAAATGTTTTTATAAACAGGGGCATGTGGCAATGATTTCTGTTTGCCTTGAACAATGAACATCAGTACAAAGCAAATTGGATGTCATCTGAAAGATTCTTTACTCATCTCAATTTTTTCCACTGCTCTCCTGAACACAGCAAATCCAAGGTGTCACAATTGCACACACACAGGGGCAGCTCCCCCATACCTCATCTATTTGGCTATTACTGATAGGTGAGTATAAATGGCATTCGTGGACTATTTGATTCTGAAAGGAATCATAGGAAAACCTGATCCTATCTTCATCCATACACAACATGTTTTGCAGCTGCAATTGGTAACAGGAACCCAGCTGATTTCCTTCTAACCAGTTTACTTGAGACTAATTGTAGTGTCTAACTCATATCTTGGCTGAAATCAAGTAACTCATCATAGACTGGGCATGAAACTTGGAATCTTCCTGATACGTACACAACTTAGGGCCTCATTTGGGAGAGGACTGAACCACCGAACTAACATAAGGATTGGGAAAAAAAAATCCAATTAAGCTTTACTGTTGCACAAAAAACTTTGCACGTTCTTAAAATGGCTACTTGCACTAACAATGTACAGTTTAGTCTTGAAGATGCATTGGAGCTATTTTTCTCTCCATTTTTTTCCATAAATAGTGCCTAGCAGTTGACTCGCCACAAAGATATTTGTTAAATCAGCCATTGGTTCAGTACAAAATTCTTTTGATTGTTTAGTTTTCCACAAGACTATTTTGTTACTTGCTAAATATACACACCATCCCTTAAAATTCCTTTGGAAAAAAAGTAACGTGAGCACCAGAAATGAAAGTTGTGTATCAAAAGTAGGCAATTACTTCAACTTCATTTGTCTTCAATCTCCAAACTGAGAGCATAAAAGCAAAAATTCCTTAGGTAAAGTTCAGCATCCTTGGTTTATATCTGTAGTCCAATGGAAAGGAATGTTTTTTATAATGTAATGTATTTTTAAAAGAGTTTTATCCTTTTTCACCTCAACCTGATCCCTCCAAGCCTTCCATCATTCTTTAGTCAACACAGACGGCTCCCATTCCTTCATAATTTGACTCAAACTTGCTAATTTGGAAGTTTAGGAATGATTCTGGAGATGACACCACAGTTTTTGACTATAATTTCAAGAGGAGATGATGGCATAATGGTAATTTCATTGGACTAGTAATCCAGGGGCCCAGGCTAATGCTCCGGGGATAAAGGGTTCAAATCCCACTATGACAGCTGGTAGAATTTAAATACAATTCAAAGCTAGTAACGATGACCATGAAACTATCATCGATTGTCATGAAACCCGATCTGGTTCACTGATACCCTTCAGAGAAATCTGCCATCCTTACACTGAAGACTCGAAACGTTAACTGATTTCTTCTCCAACAATGCTGCCAGACCCGCTGAGTTTTTCCAGGTAATTCTGTTTTTGTTTTGCCTTCCTTACACTGTCTGGCCTACATATGACTCCAGATCTGGTTGACTCTTAACTGCCCTCTGAAACGACCTAGCAAGCCACTCAGTTCAAAGGCAATTGGGGATGGGCAACAAATGTTGGTCTTGCCAGCAATGTCCACATCCCATAAAAGAACAAAAGTAACTTATATGAAATGGGTCACCATCTGCATTATGGGAAAAACAAAGTATCAGGTAATATCTGAATTTCACCAAATACATCTACAGAAATATATCAAGCAGCTCAGTGATTATGGGGTCACAGGAACAAACTTGCAATGATACTGAGATAAACCATTTTGACTTATAAATTATGGCCCCTTGGTTTTAAAATTCTGAAGAATCTCATTCTGGAGCATAATTCAGTGCATCTTTTATACGGTTTTGATCATTGAAGGGTTTAAAATAGTCTTCTGATTACCCAGCACTGAAAGACTCAAGGTCTCATACTGAACATTTGTGCTACAAGTTCTATAAGTTGTAAACATACACTTGTACAAGTGCAACTATGGTACACTGCCTCAGAACAAGTACTGTACAACCTAGACTTATCACTCATGACGTCATTGATTACTCAGCAAAATGAATGGGTTAGCATTCAGTCTATAGGAAAGCCATATTAATTCAAGACTGAACCACCACTGCAGTGAAGTAAGGAATCCTTCTTTTCCTTATCACTACCCACAGACCCATATTGCAAAGTGAACTTCTGTGTAGGCAACAAGTAAAGGTAGCACTGGGCTTGGTTGCAATGATGTCCAAAGTCTGAAAGTTGGCCAACAATCGGTTTAGATTCATCTTGGTGAGGTACCAGGCAGCTACTGCTGGCAGTGGAATAGTATTCAAGTTCAAGTCACTGCCTCTAGAAGTGGAAGAAAGTTGGGCGGTGGGAAAATGGGAGGGTGTTTAGGGAGGACAAAAATCCTTAAATTTCAATGTGGTAAGATAGTTCAGCTAGATGTGCAATTATTTTTCTGAGAGTCAAACATTTCAGTTGACTTTGGGATAGATGACAGGGAGTTGGATCAAGTAATTGCTTAGCAACATCTGTCCCAAGGATAGCTATGGTTTTTCATATTATATCTATCCAAGCATAGTCCCAAATCCTCTTCCAAATGATCAGTGCGAACACTGACCATAAGCGTGCTGCCAGAGACCAAACTGTTATTTGTTGCAACCTTGGTTTGTTAGAGCAAAAGCCAGAACAGTGACCAGATTAGAGCTTGGCTACTCAAGTCAACTCAATTCTCAAACCAGTGCGGCTTTCATCAGATAAAATGTGAAATACAACCAAAACCAACAGCTTAAAACAGTAATTAGTCCAATATTAGGATGATAGCCCCACACGGAGCAATGATTTAGGCTTTTTAAAAAAGCCTGTACGAAATGTCGAGGTGCATAATGAAGCATATGTGCCTTCGCCGAGGTTTCTCTTCCAGCACACGTTAACAGTGAGCTGTAGGTATGATGGAGGCTGCCATCAGCACTGGAGTGGATTGAAACAGCATTCCCAAAATACTCCAGTCACAAATCACATGCTTGCAGTGCAGTGGCATTCTAATCTGAAAATCCTGAAGAATGCTGTGCAACCAGCAACAGTTTTTCAATTACTTGTGGTTCCAATCTATGTTTTAACCTCAAAATTTTGTATCCTCCTTTTCCAACACAGTAATTTGGGGATAATACATCAGACGTTAAAAATACTACAGCAATGCAATTTGACTTCATTTTCATCTGTTCTGTATGGTTTCCCGACTCCACACACCATACAGAGCTGAGTCCACACTGAACTTCGCTTTGCCTCCCTCCCTCCCTCTGGTGAACTACTTGGTTTCTGCTCATTGCTAAGCTTAAAACAGTGAACTCATTGCCTGTAGAAAACACAGACATGTTTTTAAATGATAATTCGCTTCACTGATGGTGGAGCAAATTCCAAACTCAAATAGCTCCATGCAAGGTTTTCTCCTACATTAAAAGACCATCCTTTTCTTGATTCAATCACATAGCAACAGTGGACAGCATACATTTTACTCACTAAGACTTAAGACAAGACCTTGCAATTCTGTTGAACAATTATGTTCAATTTTGTTGTCAGCCCTACAACTCTCGAGGTTTCTGTGTTCCATCAATTCTGGTCCCCTGGTGCATCATTTTTTCCCTTCGCTCCACAAAGGGAGACTGGATCTTCAACTGCTTATGATATGCTGGAATTCTCTCTCTAAGCCTCTCTGCTTCTCTTTCTTGCTTTAAGATGCTCCTTAAATTGACCTCTTTGAACACCTGTCCAAGTATATGTGGCTTAGTGTCAAATTGTGCCTGATAGCACTCCTATGAAGCACTGTGGGACATTCTACTGTGTTAAAGGCACTATATAGATGCAATGTGGCTCAGTATCCAATTGTGTCAGATAACACTCCAACGAAGTGCGGTGGGTCATTCTGCTGCGTTAAAGGCACTCTATAAATGCAAATTCTGATAGTTCAGCGGGTGAATCCAGTGCACAGTAAAGCCGGGAGGACGCCAATGTGAGCCCTGGTCCGTGGTAAGCTAGCTGATCTCAGATAAGGCAAAAAAATGCAGCAGTACAATTCACTTCAGCGTTTCGCAACTCAGGAACGAGGAGGTGGGGGGGAGAAAATTAGGGGTCCAAATTCTTACCTGGTATCAATTCAAAAGTGCATGTTGATATTGGTGAAAAATAGTTTCAGCCCAAGTCCACTCATTCATTCATCTCTTGCCAACACCTGTTTAACAACCAGCTGGCACTCATTGTCCAGGTCCCCACAAGAGTGAACAAACTTGGCTGCACCTTAGCCTTAGTTGGAACATTCATGAGAAGGGTGTAAAATTATAATGGTCACCAAATCTTTGAAATAAATAAAACCACTCTTAGAACATAACAGCATAAGGAGTAGGAACAGGAGTAGACCATTCAGCCCCTCGAGCCTGTTCCGCCATTGATAGCAAGAAGTCTGATGCCAAGTGGCTTCAGTGTTGGGAAGTTGAAACAGAAACAAAGGCCACAGCCCCAGCTCCTATTAATTGCCATGCCCCTGCTGGAAGTGTGCATGTATGTAGACAGAGTTGAGCTCGACTGTCCTATTCTGTGGTCAAATGGCCTATCAAGTTCACATTTAGTGCCACACTGGCAAGCTACCAGGTAGCAACTAAGAAATAGAACCCACTAAGCCATACCCCAACAAAGGGTCAATGTCTTTGGGCAAGGAAACAGACAAAATTTCAGAGAAAATACATCAAAAGAAAAACCAAGGTGCCTTACTGTACAGAGAGCAAACACAGAAGCAATAGCCCCTTCAGATAGAAATGGAAAAGCATGGCCTCTAATGGATAAAAGAGAGGACCAACTGAAATTATTAAGCAAGAAGCCTGTTGGAGGCACAAAACATAAATTTCTCAAATGGTACTGAAAGATCCATCACTTGCCATTATTATCTGAAAAACATGAAAATACATAAGTATGTGTCTAAGGACTTGAACGCACTTGTGACTCATGCAACTATTTATCAAATGCAACAAGAATTTGATCACTTGATCTTTAGGAATTCATATGAAAAAATGCACATGAATTAAAACATTATCAATTCTTAGCTCCAGGACATGGTTAAAATGCTTTACCAAATCTGCAAGAGATCTGATAGTGCTCTATCAGGAAATATGGCAGCATAAAAGCCATGTTGAAAACAAGCCAGAATTTTCCTCCTGGCATGTGCACTGCAATTTTTGATTTTTCATAATTACACATTTATTAATGTACCAGCCTTCAATTCCATCCAAAATGTTAAATTATTTCTCTGTTCACTTGTTTCACTGTTTGAGACGCTGATTGACCGGCACACTTCCAGCAGTTTGTCCTCATTATCACACCTTCTCTTTGACCCAAGACGAAAAAGAGCAGTTACTAGCCCATTGCACAGATGGTTTCCAAATCTATACCTGCACCACATAATATGCCAGTCACACCCTAGTTTCTAGTCTGCCAGAATAAGCAAGCCTCATCAAATTGTGAGACTTCAGTAACAGGACTTCAAAAGTGAACAATGGACAACCACAAGATTAAATTTATACATAGCTGCCACTGAGGTCTGGGCTTAGGAACTAAGGGTAACTCCGCTAAAAGATTTGTACGATTTCTCAGGGGGGCAAGGTGTCAGGGCATTTGGGGGGGGTGGGGGGTGCAGTCCAGGTAATGCGAACAAACGTAGACCTCTTCAAAATCACTTCACATATTCTAAAAACCTGTTTCCCTGCCAGAATGCAGAGGAGGTAATGGATGAGTGTATTGAGGGATCTGGGAGATTTGGATCAGAAGTTCACTGTTTATAATTTTCAAGGTTTTGATGTCATCACTTAAGCCCAATTCAGTTTGTTTGTGGTTCAGCTATTTAGTAAAACAAAATTATACAGCCTGGTGTCTGAATGCACATGATTATGTCTCTACCTATAAAAGGAAACTATATCTATACCTTTGTGGCTTTCAGTTTCAACAAAAAAGACAACTGTATAACACAGGGAAATAACCTGTCTATCAGATCAAACAGGAGAGAACTTGAGCAATTGAGCAGCATTGTGAGTGAGGCATGGAGTGAATTTAAACAGCAGGGGAGAACTAGGGTGGTGGAGCATTGTGGGAGAGGCCCAAAGTGAGTTTAAACAACAGGGGACAATGGGACTCATACTGGGATAGGAAAGAGCTATGCTGCTTCACCTGAACCAGGTGCACGTTAAGGTTCTAGCAGAAAGGATAACTGGGCTGAAAAAACAAATTCAAAACAATAAGGAGAAGAGGAGGAGGAAAGGTTGGGGTGAAATAATAACCTAAATATAAGAACAAGAGATGTGAGCAGAAGTCAGACTAGAACTAATCAAGATAAATACTCATGGTATAGAAAAGGTATGGGAAAAATAATAAAATAAATATTAAAAATAAAGGAGCAATAAGAATATATTAAATTGCCCATACAGCACAAGAGGCTGGCAGAGGACAGAGGTTCCATGGATGGGTGGTTGGGGGGTAAAGAGGAGGATATAGGGATAGATGGAGAGGTTGTGGGATACCCAAAGGAAAAGATGATTAGGCAGGGTGTAAAGCATGCTGCTGATTCTCTAATGCTGATTCTGTACCATTGCCCAAATTCAAAGGCTTTGATCTTCCCAATGGTGAGCTGAACTAAGTGATGACACATCCAGGACTCAGCAGGAAAACAACTGACAAGATGAAAATGAGGTGGGGAGAGGCATCAAATGAAAGCTGATAATATATTTTTGAATGCTAAAGTTGGTATCAGAACTTGCATTAGGGGCATTAAGATTTTTTTTTAAAATTGGATAACTATCCAAATTAGTTGAACTGATCTATATGTTATTTCATTTCAAGATCTCCCTACAGACTGCTCTACATTTAGGGTTTCTTAAAAGGTGCAACAAACTTGTAAGATTTTACAGTAACACCACAAAAAAGTAAAAAGTCGTCTCTTTGCCATTGTCTTTGCACACCATGTATTCGTACAGTCATCATCTGCGGCAAGGTGCTGGATAACCATTGTGGGATGTACTTACATTCAAATGACTAGATGTGATGTGGCATAACAGGATGTAGTTGCAAACAACTGTAACAAGGCTAATTTTGTCTCAAATTAGGTCACTCTCTTGGCTGGGAGCTGACATATTTGGAAAAAACAGTTTTCAGGTTCCAGTCAAGGGCAGATTGAGGATTTTCACTTGTTGATGAGGTTCTCCAGCCACCTGCATCACTTGCTATATTCTCCTGTAGATCTTTTGGGGTGCATTAATAGTTCAAAAGTGATTTTCACCATGTAAATTTAGGCAGCTGTACATAGCTATACTACATAGCTGTACATAGGCCAAAGGGCCAACCGGAAATCTGGTCATAGGCATGACTGCTGTCATCCAAAACAGCTGAAAGCCACTGACAGTAGTCAGTTGTCCCAGTCGCTCTGCCATACATTGTTTCACAGCTCTTGATATGCTGGTGTAGTTACTATGACAAACCGTATAGTGACCTCACACGATACAGTTATGTATTCTCTTTCTAAGGGCAATAAAAGAACCTATGAAAATCAAAGGGGGAAATACAACCAAAATGGCCTGAACTATCCTTAAGTTCTCCCTTAGAAATCAACAAATTGGAAGCGATGGATCATTAGCAGATAAATTCAATCTTTCAGTAATACAGCTTCTCCTAATTTAGTGACACATTAATTCTTTCTGCGCATCCAACTGGATATGTTAGTGGGAGCTTTACTGCTCATTCACAGTGTGAAGTTGAGATGCGTTCCAGGGTGCTGGAGATGGGTGATCAACCAGCATTGTGGGGTCCTGTGTATCATGGGAAAAGCTGAAGGCGAATAAGAGAGAATGAGAGGTAGAGATGCATTCCAGGGTACTCCTGTACATGAATTCTGGCTGACAGTTTTCAACTATTTTGTCCCCTCAAGACTGTACCGTTTTCAGATTCCATGTTTATTTCTGTGCAATGCTTAAACGGTAATCTGAATGAGCATTCAAAAATCAATAGCAATACGGCAAATTGTAAGTTTAAAACTTATCCTGAGTTTTATTTTTTTCCTTTTCCAGAACTTAGTATTACTAACATTTACAAAGGGCATGATATTTGCGCTATTTAAATGATAGGGTGAGTGCTGATGGGTCTTTTTTTGCTCTACTTTTCTTACACAGCTACACGAGGAAAACTAGCTCAAACAAGGATTTCCAATTGCAATGGAGAGGCCACCATACCTCACCAGTTAAATATCTTCGTGGTTATCTCCACAATTCAACCATCTCCAAAGTAATGGAATATGAGAGGTTTATTCCAACCAGATTTCCACAATTCCAAGGAATATGAAGGAATAAGGAAAGGTAGAAGTGCCAGCACATTTGCCTCTTTTGTCCAGGATTCATCTTGCAGTTAGATGATCTAGAATTCAACAGGGCAAGAATATTCTTCTCATTGAAGAATATCTTTGTGACCACAGATTATGTTGTTTTAATTAACAGAAGAGTAGAGAGAGGGTGCTGGTAAGAGACAAACAATTATCTGGCCTATTAACTAAACAGAGAAAGTACAAAACCTCTAACATGATTAGACAATGACAATTATTGTACCAATTTTTAACAGAATACTGCATAAATTACCACAGTAAATTAGAGAGCCTAACATATGCTACAAAACCAATCCCAAATCTCCTGAAGGCTTGACAACACAGCAAATTATACCCCATGTGGTTTGCTTACATGGTTAACTGGGTTAAAAAACCTCATTACACTAGGCCTATTTATAGATTAGAATCCTCGACTGATCCAACACACAACTCAACAGCATAGACTACTTATTCAAAATCACTTATACTGTGGAAATTTGGTGAAGGTGTATTAGTGTTAAACTTCAATGCCGAGTAGTTGCTTCCATTTCTTTATGCTCTTAAAGTTAAAATTATGACCACAAAAACAACATCAGAAAGATATTCTGAGGAAATATTTTTTTGCCTGAATGTCAACTGTCTCGTATTTTCTCAATGGATGCTGGCAGGCCTACTGAGTACCCCCAGAGTTTTTGTTTTTATTTTAAACTTTTGCTCTGTCAAAAGAGTAATCTTATTCTAATATTGAAATGCGCCTAGTTTCTCTCTCTCTACTTCTGGTCAATATGTATCCCTCAACCAACATCACTAGAACAGGTTATTTGGTCATTATTCCACTGCTTTCTTGGACCTGTACAAACTGGCTGCCATGTTTCTTCATTACAACAGCGGTTACCCTACAAAAAGTACTTAATTGGCTATAGTGCTGTGGGATGTCGTGAGGTTGTGAGATGCACTATATAAATGCAAGTTCTTTATTTTTGTTTACTAAACACAGCCATCTATTTATCTAGTTCTAGGATATTCTCTTTATTTTTCTCTGTGTTGTATACGTTTTACCTTTCTAAATGGTACTTGTTCTCTGTGCGATTTATCCTGTTCCTTTTTGTTCTCTCATGTTCCTGCCATCACATTACTGTTTCTATAATTTAAAAGCTCACCAATGCACAGATGTAGGCTTATTGATAATGTTTCTATGATGATTCTCTCAAACCACTAGCAGAATTATACTAATTGTTTATACATGACAACTGACAGTGAAACTAGTCTTTCTAATCAATTCCATTGTTCCCCCAAATTAGCCTGGCAGCCATTCTAGCAAGTTGCCTACCGCATTGATTGTGCCAACCCTGGTCTTCAGGGGATTTGGTGTTAGTGGCTTATGTGGTGCCATCCTTTCATCTCTGGAACATGGGTCAAATTCGAGCCCCCACTATTGTTTGATTTTAGGAAATCTCAGAGACCTACAGATTACAAACTTAAGTAAAATAGCTCACAAAATTGTCACTTTTTCAGCATAACAATAGAAATAAATGGTGCATCAATAGAAATGTCAAATAAATATTGTACAAGGTGTTTCCCCACCTCCGGGACTAAAGAGTTATGAAAACAATTTGTCAAACTTTTTTTTAAATTGCAAACCAAAACACATGATGACGTAAATAATGTTGACATGGGTCAATGCATTAAGACATGGTTCTCCTCCTGACCAAAACAAAAACCAGTTGTCAGATACTCTCTAAAAGAGCAAGTTTTGCCTTAATGCACATTGATTAGAAGAGCAGAGTTGGTTTTCCTATGCATTTGGTCAATATTGAACAGTAAAGCCTGCTTTTAAGACAGGTTTTGAAATACGAGGTCACAAGTTGCACTGAAGAAAAATTAACTCTGCAGACTGAACATTTATTGAACAATTTTCTGGGTCTTCAAAGATAGGTTCCATTACCAAGCTCAAACATCCTACAAAAGGAAACTGTATGGCATACCATTGAACAATTTAAATGCACTATCACAAAATTAAATTCATCACAATCTGGGCTTGAATTCAGCCCATGTTCCAGAGGTGAAAGCACGTCACCATATTAACTGTTACTACTAAATCCCCTGAAGACCAGGTTTGACACTACCAATGGGGTAGACCAGTAAACAACTTGCTAGAATGGCTGCCAGGTTAATCTGGAGGAACAATGGGATTAGAAAGACTAGTTTCACTGTCAGTTGCCATGTACAAGCAATAAGCATAGTTCTACTTAGCAGCACAAGTACCTTTTTACTGAGGAGATTTATGTTCCTGCAGATTTACTCAAGCTCTCCAGCCCAGGAGGAGAACAATTTAAACTATGAAGTCTCATTCCAACAGGTAGTATATCATCTTAACAACTTTTTAAAAATTTAAAATGTTGAATTAAAAAAAACCTTACTTTTTTCTTTGTCTCTTTGCTCTCTATTAATTAATTTTTTTCCATTTCCTTATTTCTCTTCCTGTACCCAATTTGCTCCATCCCAGCTAATAAGTCATCAAAAAAGTTAGGCTATTGATCCTCAGCTGATCCACCATGAGTAGATTGAAGAAAAATCCCACCAGATGTCTTGTGTAGCTTTAGCGAATCCTTTCCCAACAGGGTCCCTGATTGTTTACCCCAGCCAACAAAATAAATGAATATAAGGATTGGAAGAAAGAAGCTGTTATTGTATTGAATGGATAAGATTACACAAAACACAAGGGCAATATTCAACCATTTTACAATCTTTTAAATTTAAAGGTTAGATATTACCTTCAATTATTCAAACTTTCCTGCTTATGTGACATAAACTTGTATTTTTGCACAATTAATATTTTGCTAGGCTTCTTCTTCCCTCATGCTTCAAGTTAATTTCTCTAGTCTCAAGAGGTCCCAAATACTAAGAGTAATTGACACAAATCTGTAAAATCGTTGGTCTGAACTAGACATAAGATAGGTGCCAAAAGCAGTTATTAAAAAAGGAAAGAAACACCTATCAGCAGAATGCAGACAGGCTAATCGCTACACGATGACCTACAGTTGAGCCTGAATGAACAGCACAATGGAGTTCAGTGTGAAATACTAAATTGTCCTGTCTCATTTCAGGTGCTGAATTCCTATTTTAATTTCAGATTTCTAACATGGATTGTGTGTCTTTATATCTCTGCAAAAACAGCGCAGTTTATCTTGAGCATTAGGTATTTGCTTTGAAACACGGCTGTGATCAAAATGTCTTCATTTGCAAAATTGCATATAAACTGCAACCAACGATTTCGTAGCACAATGAAATTTACAACTCTTTCGGTCATCTTGAAAGTCGCTGTAGTCCCAGAGGCTCTCTCATTAGGAAGAGACGACTGGTGGTGAGTTTAACCTGAGGGTCACCATACCTCAGGCAAGGGGTGAGGTTGAGAAGGCGTTGCCTTCATAGATGACCTCAGCCTGGACAGGAATTGAACTGTGCTGTTGGCGTCTTTCTGTATCACAAACCAGCCGTCCAGCCAACTGAGTTAAGCAACCCCCAGCTGACTTGCACCTCCCAGCAAACTAGTGAGAGTTTAAATTCGTACAAATGTGAACTCCTGACAACATTCAATACAAACTCCAGCATTTCAAGCAAAGCGGAAGAGCAGCAGTTACCAGTCCTCCTTTTTCAATGGATTCATGCCTAGTGCTCTTAACATAGGACCCAGTGTATTCCTTTCTAAAAGTGATACAGTAGGAGCTGAATCTATACTTCATTACAAGGAAGGGCATCTGTAATTGCAAGGTAAAAGCAAAAAACTGCGGATGCTGGAAATCCAAAACAAAAATAAAAATACCTGGAAAAACTCAGCAGGTCTGACAGCATCTGCGGAGAGGAACACAGTTAACGTTTCGAGTCTGTGTGACTCTTCAACAGAACTAAGGAAAAATAGAAAAGAAGTGAAATATAAGTTGGTTTAAGAGGGGGTGGGACAAGTAAAGCTGGATAGAGGGCCAGTGATAGGTGGAGATAACCAAAAGATGTGATAGACAAAAGGACAAAGAGATGTTGAAGGTGGTGATATTATCTAAGGAGTGTGCTAATAGGTGACATTAAGGGTAGAAAGCAGGACGAGCATGGTATAGACAGCCCTAGTGGGGGTGGGGTGGGGGGAAGGGATCGAAATAGGCTAAAAGGTAGAGAAAAAACAATGGATGGAAATACATTTAAAAATAATGGAAATAGGTGGGAAAAGAAAAATCGATATAAATTATTGGAAAAAAAGGGGGGTCGGAAAGGGTGTGGGGATGGAGGAGAGAGTTCATGATCTAAAATTGTTGAACTCAATATTCAGTCCGGAAGGCTGTAAAGTGCCTAGTCGGAAGATGAGGTGCTGTTCCTCCAGTTTGCATTGAGCTTCACTGGCCAAGGATGGACATGTGGGCATGAGAGCAGGGTGGAGTGTTGAAATGGCAAGCGACAGGGAGGTCTGAGTCATGCTTGCGGACAGACCGAAGGTGTTCTGCAAAGCGGTCACCCAGTCTGCGTTTGGTCTCTCCAATGTAGAGGAAACCGCATTGGGAGCAGCGAATGCAATAGACTAAATTGAGGGAAGTGCAAGTGAAATGCTGCTTCACTTGAAAGGAATGTTTGGCCCTTGGACGGTGAGAAGAGGGGAAGTAAAGGCACAGGTGTTGCACCTTCTACGGTTGCATGGGACGGTGTCGTGGGAGGGGGTTGAGGTGTAGGGGGTGATGGAGGAGTGGACCAGGGTGTCCGGGAGGGAACGATCCCTGCGGAATGCCGCCAGGGGGGTGAAGGGAAGACGTGTTTGGTGGTGGCATCATGCTGGAGTTGGCGGAAATGGCGGAGGATGATCCTTTGAATGCGGAGGCTGGTGGGGTGACAAGTGAGGACAAGGGGGACCCTATCATGGTTCTGGGAGGGTGGGGAAGGTGTGAGGGCGGATGCGCAGGAGATGGGCTGGACACGGTTGAGGGCCCTGTCAACCACCGTGGGTGGAAAACCTCGGTTAAGGAAGAAGGAAGACATGTCAGAGGAACTGTTTTTGAAAGTGGCATCATCAGAACAGATGCGACGGAGGCGAAGGAACTGAGAGAATGGGATGGAGTCCTTACAGGAAGCGGGGTGTGAGGAGCTGTAGTCGAGGTAGCTGTGAGAGCTTGTAATGAATATTGCTGGACAGTCTATCACCAGAAATTGAGACAGAGAGGTCAAGGAAGGGAAGGGATGGACCATGTGAAAATGATGGAGGGGTGGAAATTGGTAGCAAAATTAATACATTTTTTCAGGTCCAGGCGAGAGCATGAAGCAGCATCAGAGCAATCATCAATGTACCGGAGAAAGAGTTGTGGGAGGGGGCCGGAGTAGGACTGGAACAAGGAATGTTCCACGGACCCCATATAGAGACAGGCATTATTTATATAGATTTTTCTTTTCCCACCTATTTCCATTATTTTTAAATATATTTCCATCCTTTGTTTTATCTCTACCTTTTAGCCTATTTCGATCCCTTCCCCCCACCCCATGCCCACTAGGGCTATCTGTACCTTTATTATCACATTCCTTGGATAATATCACCACCTTCAACACCTCTTTGTCCTTTTGTATATCACATCTTTTGGCTATCTCCACCTATCACTGGCCCTCTATCCAGCTTTACTTGTCCCATCCCCTCTTAAACTAGCTTATATTTCACCTCTTTTCTATTTTTCCTTAGTTCTGTTGAAGAGTCATACGGACTCGAAACGTTAACTGTGTTCCTCTCCGCAGATGCTGCCAGACCTGCTGAGTTTTTCCAGGTATTTTTATTTTTGTTTATAATTGTAAGGTTCTGCCCATGGCCAATTACAGTTTTATAACAATGATTATATGTTTTCCATGTTCGCTTGGGGTTTTGCTAAAATACATAAACTGCTCAAGCTGTATTTGTTGTTCAATATATGACTCAACCGCAGTATTTCTTTGAACAATTTATTTCCTAACATAGACTACGGTGCCCAATTTATCTTTTCATAACAATTATTTTGTCTGGCACGCAAGATACAGCAGCAATAAGAGTTGGATAGGTAGTGAAGATTGTAGATCTCAATACAAGAAGCACAGACTTAACCACAAAGAGTATACATGAGTAATCCCTAAGTAAATGGGCCCTAGCACAGTCCTAACTGTTTGTCATAGTTAGCAAATTATTCACAAGGCACTCCCACAAACTTTGTGCTCAACGATGGTTCAACTGATTTTATCTAAATGCAGAACTATTGCAGTCGTGTTTTACTGGTCAAATGCCAGGCATTTGGGAAAGATCTTGATCAGACTTATCACCATTTGAAACTTTGTCCCATAAAAGAACTTTAAATTGTTCATATTAACTTTCTGTTTGTCATTACTTCCCACATACATTAAATTACACACAGCTTTGGGGAATGAAGTAAGGAGACACCAGCTGCTTCTGTCTGAGCTTATATCAACAAAAGCACAAGTTCACATTTTTTGCTTATAATTCATTCAGATTGTATCTTTATGCTGTCTCCTAGAAATTGAAAAACATCAAACAATAAACACAGAAATAAGGTGGAACTGCTTCTGTATACCTTATTAGCATTTACAACATCTTGCTTAAAAACATAATGCAATGCTGACTCACAGTTTCACATTTCTATGTCAACATGTATCCATGAATTAAAAATAGCTTGTCTGGTTTTTCTAATCATTGAAATAGTAAAGTTGCTACCCAGCATGGAAATGAGTTATGCACAGGAGAGGCCCAGGTTCAATTTCTGGCCTTTGTTCAGTTGGTCACCCTCAAACACCCCTGGCCTGGTGAGGAAGGTTGGAATTAGTCAGGGTTCTTACTGCAGATCACTACCCTATTCACCTGCCACAAGTGTGTGAGTGAAGTGTGTGTGTGTTTGTGTGTGGAGAACTTGCACTCCTATAGGGCTTTAAACTTAGTGAAATATCTGAAGGCACTTCAAAAAGAGACAGACTCAGCCCAAAGGAGGAACTGGGAGAAGAGTCTGATGTGAGCAGAGACTGGTTTGCAGAAGGTTTCTAAAGGTGGGGAAGGTTGTGAGAAAGACGTGAGGAAATTCAGGTAATAATGTAATTTTGTTCTCCCGTCCTCCGGCGGAATTTAATGCCCTCGGCTGAGGCGAGTTTGGTGGCGGGTGGGGGGGGCATTAAATCAAGCAAGAGAGTGGTGGGTGGGACCCTGCTTCTGCCGCAATTACATCCAGGGCAGGAAGACTCATGGGCAGCATTCTCGCCCTGCTGCCAACTGAGGCCCTTAAGTGGGCAATTAATGCCCAGTGAAGGTCCTCATCCCACAGCGGGCATGCCATGCAGGGAGCCCCAAAAGGCAAACCCTTTCCAGGTTGCTTGCCAACTTCCGGTGGTGGCATAGTGGGGGTGCAGGTGGGAGGGGATTGGGGGTGGGGGGGGTTTCCTCCTTCAAATAAACTCAGTGTCTGCTGGGCAGGCACAGCATCAGGAAGTGGCAGCCCTCTGAGAGCCACCCCTCTGTCCTTGATGCAGAACCGCACCCCCCTCCCACCCTTCCCCCACCTTGCAAGCCCCATCCTGCCATCGCTCAGCGCCGGTGACCTGGGTCCCATGTCGATCATGGGCCTTGGGTGGATGCATTGCTGCCAAAAGTCACTCCTCCCGCCGGTGGCACTGCCGGCAATGACAGCTGCCAGCTTCTGATTGGCCAGCAGGATTTCCACCCCCAGGGTCCTTGATCCCAGGGAAGCCCCGCCACTGCCCACTTAAGTGTCTGAGAGTTATTTAATAGCGCGGTTCTTTCTGAAAGGAGTCAGTGCAGGCTGTCAATGGCTCTGCAGCCAGTAAGCGAGACCCTTGGTGCCTCCATTAAATACACTCACATGACAGATGAATATACTGATACTAACTGCCTGGGAACCTGCGGAACCAGGCTGGAGCTCAGTAAGTCATGGGTTCATGCCCCATTCCAGAGACTTGAGAACAAAAATCTATGCTGACACTCCAGTTCAGTATTGAGGGAGTGCTGCACTGTCAGAGGTCTTTGGGAAGAGACATTAAACCAAGGCCCTGCTTGCCCTCTAAAGTGGGAGTAACAGATCCAGAGGTATCATTTTTGAAGAGGACCAGGACTCTTTTCCCTGATATTGTGGTCAATATTCTTTCCTCAATCAACATAAATGAAAGATCTGGTCATGATCACGATGCTGCTTTTGGAACCTTATTGTGCACACATTAGCTGCCTCATTTCCTACATTTCAACATGACTACAATTCAAAAGTACTTCAGTGACTGTAAAGCAGTTTTGGATATCACAAGGTCTTGAACAGTGCTATATAAATACAAGTTTTGCTTAATAATAAACCTGACTAATCCACCACTTACTTCCTCTCAGACCTGCAATTCTCCTTCTCATCCTCAAATCCTTGCATGGCTTCGCATTACATTCCTCCTGCAACCTCCTCCAGGGTTACTTCCATTCCATTGCTTCAGTCAACTAATTCTGGCCTCCTGTGCAAACCACTGTCCCCATTTTACTATTAGTGGCAAAGTTTTCAGCCACCTTCAGCCCTGCTTCCATAAACTCATTCGAGACCACTCCAGAAACTGTCAAGAGGCAACTTTCGCCCCAAGCCTTCAACAGCCCCTATTCAATCTCTCCATCCCGGCTCACTGTTTCATTCCTCTTGTCGATTCTGGGAATTTGGATGGCAAATTTACAACGTTTGGCAACATATTTTCATTTGTGAATAAGTGTTGACATTTTCTAAACGGAACAAAACAAATTTTGTTTCTCTCTCCACAGATGCTGCCAGACCTTGAGTTTTTGTTTTATATTAAAACAAAGTATGTACTGCGTTAAGATTTGTGTTATTAAGCATGATTGTAGAGAGCTCTATAAAGTAGTGAAGGTGTTCCACTGCCCTACAGGCAGCTATGCCTAAACCTACACAATTCTGGCCATTGAGAAGGCTGGAGAGACCATCACACGGCCTTTTCAGCAGAAACATTGGCCCAAATCTTCCGAGGAGTAGCAGTCACCGTCGGATCGCTGCTCTGCTCCTACTTTCCTGAGCCATGCCGGAGCTTTGCATTTATGGCCGGGACTTATGATCCTAGCTTCTCCAAAAATAGGAGGTGCATCTGAAATGGAACTGCTTTTTCGGAGCGCTGGATCGTTAGGGAAAGACAAGCCACACCCGCTTTTCACAATACTAGCTGGTATGTTCTGGCAAATAAAAAGTTTCAATGCCTCAAAGCTTCTTTGAAAATCTACAGAGAGAAGGTACTGGGGTGGGGGGGGCAGAAGGTCAAGGGGGTGTCGGAAAGCCATGTTTTGGGGGGGGAAGCAGATAGGGTGGGTAAAGTAACGGAGTAGGTGCTGAGCTAAGTGGGTAAGGGGCATAAGGTAAGTGGGTAAGGGGATGTGGCAGCAGCTGGGTAGGGTGACGTGGTTGGGTCAGGTCAGGATGGATTGGGCGTTTGGGGGTGGTGGTGGCGGGATAGTGGGAGAGAGAGTTGGATGGTGGGGGCTAGTCAGGTTAGATTGCAGGGGGAAGCGGGGAGTAGGAAGTCAGGGCGGTGAGGTCACGTCAGGTCAGGGGGAGTCGTGTGTTGGTGTCCGGTCAGTTCGGGGCAGGGGGTGTGAGATGTCAGGAGTACGGGGTGGGGAGGAGGGCGTCAGGGCTGTCAATTCTATAGTTAGCCAGGTATTAGGCTAGATTTTGAAGTGTATAACATTCCCCAGTTAACTCTCCAGGTAAGTCAGTTGGAAGTGTCCAAAGTCTCTGACTCTAACTGAGAGTTGGAGAATTTTTTGGAAAGTCCTGGGAGCAGTGGAATTGCCTGAAGTTCAAACTTCCTGGGCAATTCCCACAGAGTCAATGCGTTGTGCATTTTGGGGTTTACGTTTGGTCTCTGGCTATCTGGAAACTGGAGGATCTGGGTCATAAGCAGCAGTTTGGTAGGACAAAGATACCTGGAATGGAAATCCTCCATTCTTCTCATGATCAATTGCAACAGAATTCTTCTTGCTCACATAAAATAGCCATAGTCATTACGGTATAGATGGAGACCATTCAGCCATGGAATCCATGCTAAGAAAAATAGCTAATGTTAGAAATACTCAAAATCTAATGAGCCTTACATCAGAAAAAATGTAGGTTTTAAGCAAGTGCAGGGGCTGAGAAAATGGTGGTGGGGAGGGGGGAATAGTCAGGAGAAGGGAAAAGTGAGGGAGAAAGAATAAAAGGAAAGGTCTGTGATAGGGTGGGAAGCTAGAAGTTTAGTTGCAAGATTACTAAACTAAATTCATAGAAAACTTGAATTGGTCCATTGGTCCAGCCTTAAAATAAAGAACATGGAAGCACATGCATTTATATAGTGCCTTACACAACCTCAGAATGTTACAAAGCATTTACCAGCCAACAAAGTACTTACAAAGCGTAATTACTGTTGTAGTGTGAGAAAAATAGCAGACAATTTGCAAGTCTCCACAAACAGCAATGAGGTAATGACCGCATAATCTATTTGCACTGGTGTTTGTTGAGGAATAAATATTAGGCAGGGCACTCACTTACATCCTCTGTTCAATGGTTCATCCGAGAGACAGAGCTGCGCTGGAGTGTCAGTTGGGATTAATGTGCTCAAATATCAGGAATGGGGCCTGAAACCAATAACTTTATGATTCAGGGACAAGAATGCTACTACTGAGATCAATTTTCTTCCTATAAGTATATCTAAATACCAATGAACAAACACAAATATATTACAAAGGCAGAACAAAAGGTCATTTAGAGCAATAACAAGCAACACAAATCATCACGGTCAGTTGTAGGTTACTCCCCTGCACAAGCGAATACTTTTGAAATTTATAAGTATCAAAACATTGTTCCACATGTCAAATTACCCAGCATTAAACGATATTGTCTACTAAATTCACACAGGGGATTAGCACCAAAAACAGTAGATCCTGAAACCAAATCAAAACAAATCTAAGATGTTGACTAGATATTCAGATGTCATACCCTCTTGTAAGTAGGCTTTGTACAAATTAAATGGAGAGAGTCAAAACTACAATTCAGTCCCAGCCCAAATTAAAGGGTTCAATTGAAAAACACTAGTGCAAGACTTCACATCGTACAAGCTTCTCCTGCAGGTTTTCTGCAACCTTTTTCTAGAAATATAAAAGCAGTAAATTTCCCTTTTTGCTATTAGCTTGGGGCAGACAGGTGGGGGGCAATAGGGTGGGTAGGGAGTGGGGGAAGAGGGGGAGTAGATAACATGGGACAATACTTCCAAACTGAAGTGAAGATAGTCTTCTAATGGTTAGGTTTGTAAAGATGATGTGTCACTGAACCATACAGACCATAGGTTCCAGGTTTGATTCCAGATCTGTGCTAGGTTCACTGACTAAAGTGTAATGGTGCTAAAATTAACTCAGTGCCCCATTTTATAGAAGGATCATTAGTCAGTGGTCAGTAGGTATGAAAATCCAACAAGGATGAGGTTGAACACAGCTCTGATGTTGCCCTTGGTAAATTGGTTTGCTAACACTCAACAACTCATCATACACAGGCATAATGACTAAATATGTTTTAAATGATTCATCATGGCACATTCTTAACAATATAATTTAAGTGACAAAATGTAACATCCTGTTCCACCTTTATAATAAACTTGTGTTAAAGCAAGTGTGAATGACATGATTCAGTCTGGGAAGAAACATGGGGAGTGAAATTCTCAGCCAAGATACAGTAATTAAGAATGCTTCAATGATCAGAAGTTATTTAGACTGCAAGTATTCAGTCAGACAACTCCTCCAAAACAGCTCCCAAATGATGTCATCGGGGGCCAAATTGACAAGCAAAGCAGAAAGCTCAATTGCATCTCAGCTAGAATTCTCTGATTTTCAGGGGTAACATTTTTGCAACTCTTTGCAACAGAGCAGCTTATTTACATGATACTTTGTAGTCCATGTCACAAGGAAACAACCTTTTAGTTTCTCTTTCCCACTTTTACATTTGCAGTGGACAACTGGTCAGTGGCTTTGCTGGGATAAGGGAATGTGACCAATGGTGAGACTAAATCACAATCACTGGTGCTGCTTTGATACTCTTTCTTTAATTTGGATTCCAGGAGCCCACGATCCAGCTCCTGATGTTTACGGTGTTAAATCTGTTTTCCATAGCCTGGTAGTACACTCTGAGGTAAGACTGGGTATAATGGCCTGCTGTTGGGCTACAGAAAATAGATTTAACACCAGAAGTCAGCTCCTCAATAACAGGCTGCCTAAATCCAAATTACATTAGAGGGGTAAAGAAAGAAATGACTCCATATCTCTCAGAAACATCTCAAAGCACTTAGCATACAATGAACTATTTTGAAGTGCAGTTATTGTTATGTAGGCTATCCCAAAATCCCATTTCTGACTTTACAATATGGATTGACAATACATGCAAAGGCCTACCAAAATACTGTTTTGAAGCACAATGTACTATTCTGTTGCAAAACTTTCCCCCCCAAGCCACATAACACAAAGGCACACAGCAAAATGTGGCTGCCAGAATGAATACAATCATGCATTTGTGGTGTGATACAACTAATAGCTATACAAAAGAAAATAAGAGTCAACTGAGATTGTGCCTTGACACAATGATAATCAGAAAATGTTGAATTCCCGCTCCTCCATTGTGTCACAGCCTTGTAGCACACTCCTAGATACCCTCCATTTGTTCAGAATTTAAGCATACGCTTTAACTTAATTTAAAGCAATCATCTGATCTTGGGGTTCAAGTTCAAAGAATATCATCTAAAACCCTTTTCAAAGAATCAAACAACACAGAAATCTGGTATTTGGACATCGTGCCTAATCTGATTCTCTGAAATAGATGCCATTTAGTCCCACTTTCCTGTCTTTCTCTATAATCCTGGAAATATTTTAAGTATAGATCCAATTCCATTTTTAAAGTTACTATTGTATCCGCTTCCACCACCCTTTCAGGTAACGCATTTTAGATCATGAAAACTCATTGAGTAAAATAACTTGGAATTGCAATTCACTAAGACATATCCATTATTGGAGGCAGAGGGAGGGGCAGTCAGTTAGTCATTCATATATGAGAGAGAGAATGTGTGCGCATGTGTTTGGACGCATTAGAAAGAGAAACTTATTTGATTTAGACTTTGCAAAAGTGAAGGGAATAAAAGTTGAATCTGATTGCACTTTTTGTGATGGCCATTTAGAAATGTTCTGTAATGTTCTTTCAGATATTTTATCAATAAAGTATATTTTTGCAAAAACAAAAGAGAATAACCCATGACAAGGAGTTTGGAATTTGAGGGGGAATAAAGCAGAAACATGTCCCCTTTACCTCCCCCACCTCCCAGGCGGTGCCAGTACCCATTAACACTACATTAAAGAGGCAACTGAGAAAACGGCCAGTTGCCATAAAATTAGATATAATCACAGTAACAGTTACCCATTGCTACACAATGATCTACACTATGTTGCAAAACACTTCCGCACAGGTAATGCTCTTGGAATGAAACAGAAATTAACACTTGACAAGTATAAGTTTTTATAACACCTTAATCCCAGATAAAGACATTATTGCATCCAGTACATGAAGTTTCAGTCTACCCAGAGGTAAATGAGCAGGTACTCCTTGTAAGCCCTTACTCCCCCTCTGTAACCTATCAGCCCACCCAGAATCGGTGCATTTATTGTGAATTTTTCCTCTGTTTGCAAACTGGAACGCTGTCATTCCCCACATCTCTGCCTTTATTTTTAATGACACGGTCGAACCTAATCGTCCCTAAATCTTTCCCTTTTCTCTAATTCTCTCATTCATTTCCTCCTTCTCCAACATCCTTCTCCTAATGCCCCTGTTTGGGGGGGTGGGGTCTCCTATCCCCCTTACCACTCTCTTACCTCAGTTTGAGGTTAGCCATGAATTCTGACATGTTGACTGTATCCAGGAGGACAAAGTCTGCCTTCCCGAACTCCAGGCTTTCCTGCTCCGCCATGGTTTTCCCCGTGTCTCTCCGGACCGGCAGAGAGAGAGAGAGAGAAAAGACTTTCTTTATCCCGGACTGCGACTCCTGCTTCTCCTCCTCCTCTTCCTCAGACTTTTCCCTCCTCCACACAGGTTTCCTTTAAAGATCCAGCAGTAAAATGTTCCTTTCAGCGCAATGATTATTGTGTTGGCGGAGTTTCTGTCCCGGGTTATTGGATTATTTTCCTTGTGCTTTTCCACTCTTCCCCCTCCCACTATACACAGACCTCCCTCCACCTCCGCCGACGTCTCCCGATCCTGATGCCCAACTCTCCGCAGCCGCACCTCACCTGGGCGAGACTGTCAGCGCGGGCGCGGTCCCGACAGCGCGGAGCACGCAGCCTTGCGGCGGGGTGGTGGGGGGAGAGGGTGGACGCGCATGCGGCAGTCAGGGCGCGCGCGCGCGCGCGCAACCCCGCGACTGGTGGGCGGAGCTAGTTTCCATGGTAGCCCCGCCCCCCCGTTCCTATTTCTCAGGTAAGGCTTTCAGGTGCAGTCCGGGGGCGGGGCAAGTGTTTAGATGAGAGTTTCACTGAAGTTACTTATTATCATGGCCCTGTTCACCAACAACAACAACAACCACCACCACCACCTATATTCATGTAGCGCCTTTAACCCTGTTAAAAAGTCCCAAGGCACTTCACAGGAGCTTTAGAAAACATAATACGCCAAGCCACCTGAGGAGATATTGGCCCAGATCTCCTGGTCTCCACAGAGATAAAAAACAAAAAAACTACTGCGGATGCTGGAAATCCAAAACAAAAACAGAATTACCTGGAAAAACTCAGCAGGTCTGGCAGCATCGGCGGAGACGAAAAGAGTTGACGTTTCGAGTCCTCATGTTCTGCCGAAGGGTCATGAGGACTCGAAACGTCAACTCTTTTCTTCTCTGCCGATGCTGCCAGACCTGCTGGGTTTTTCCAGGTAGTTCTTTTTTCTCCTGGTCTCCAGATTGTCAGAGACTGGATGTGCCCCGGAGGATGTGCTTCAGGGCCCCTGGAGAGTCCCAATGCAAGGACTCTGGGTGAATTGCCTGGGAAGTCTCAATTTCCGAAGGGCTATTTCCCTGCGTCTGGAACACTCTGAAAAAGTCTCCGATTCTGAGTTAGAGTGAGAGACTTCGGAGGGTTCTGACTCATTTACCTGGATAGTTACCCAGGAACTGTTAGAAAGGATTAAAAATAAATCTAACTATTGGGTAACTATACAACTGACCCCTTCAATCCTCCACCCTGACCCTCTGACCCCACCAACCTTCTGACTACCCCCCCACCTTCTGGCTCCCAACCCTCCGAACCCCTGACCTTTCAACTCCTCCCTGATTCTCTGACTCCTGCCCCAACCCGCTCATTCCCTTTCTGGCTGCCCCACGACCCAACCGGAACACACCATCCTACCCATTCTCCTACCCTGCCTATCTGGTATCCAACTACCCTGCCACCTACTATCCTGCCAGCCCACCCGCTTAGCCACTTTCCTCACTCACAACCATTCACTAACACACTGAAAACCAATTAAACATCCCAACGTGAACTGGTGAATGAAAACTTACCAAAATATGGCAGCTAGTGCTGTAAAATGGAAGGGTGTTTTGGCTTCCCACAATGACCCTGCACTACAAAGGAGGATTCCCAGAATAGGTACTCTCTGCATTTCTGAAATGGATGTCCTGGAATAGATGTCCGGACAAAAAATGCATAGCTCCATCTTAGTGTAAAAAAATAGGAGTGGTGTAGCAATCCAATGATGATTGCCACTCCTCGGAAAATTCAGCCCATTAGATGACCTAATGCTTCCAACCCACTTACACCCTTCCAAAGTGGTGGGTTCTAAGGGACATCTTAAAAGAGGTACGTACGAACACACAAATTAGGAGCAGGACTAGGCTACTTAGCCCCTCGAGCCTGCTCCGCCGTTCAATAAGATCATGGCTGATCTGATTTTAACCTCAACTGCATATTCCTGCCTACCCCTGATAACCTTTCACACCCTTGCTTATCAAGAGTATATCTAACTCTGCCTTAAAGATATTCTGAGGAAGAGAGTTCCAAAGACTCTCAGCCCTTGGAGAGGACAAAAAATTTCCTCAACTCTTCATGAATGGGCGATCCTTAATTTTAAACAGTGACCCCTAGTTCTAGATTCTCCCACAAGAGGAAGCACCCTTTTTACATCCACCCTCTCAAGACCTCTCAGGATCTTATGTGTTTCAATCAAGTTGCCTCTTATTCTTCTAACCTCCAGCAGATACAAGCCTTACTTGTCCAGCCTTTCCCCATAAGACAACCCGCCCATTCCAGGTATTAGTCTCGTAAACCTTCTCTGAAATGCTTCCAATCCACTTTCATCCTTCCTTAAACAAGGAGACCAATACTGTGCAGAGTGCTCCAGATATGGTCTCACCAACGCCCTGCATAAATGAAGCATAACCTCCCTACTTTTGTATTCAATTGCCCTCACAATAAATTATAACATTCTATGAGCTTTGCTAATTACATGCTGTACCTGCATACTAACATTTTGCAATTCATGCACTAGGCTACCCCGATCCCTCTGCATCTCAGTGCTCTGCAATTTCTCACCATTTAGGTAATATGCTTCCTTTGTATTCTTCCTCCCAAAATGGACAATTACACATTTTGTCACATTATACTCCATTTGCAAGATCATTGCCCACTCACCTAACCTATCTTTATCCCTTCGTAGCCTTCTTATGTCCTCTTCACAACTTACTTTCCTGTCTTTGTACCATCAGCAAATTTAGCAACCATATCTTCAGTCCCTTCATCCAAATCATTTATATAAATTGTAAAAAGTTGAGGCCTCAGCACTGATTCCTATGGCACACCACTCGTTACATCTTGCCAACCAGAAAATTAACTATTTATGCCTACTCTCTGTTTTCTGTTAGCTAGCCAATCTTCTATACAAACCAACATGTTACCCCTTACACCATAAGCTTTTATTTTCTGCAATAACCTTTGGTGTGGCACTTTATCAAATGCCTTCTGGACATTTAAGTACAGTACAACCACCAGTTCTCCTTTATCCACAACGCATGTGACTTCTTCAAAGAACTCCAATAAATTGGTTAAACATGATTTCCCTTTCACAAAACCATGTTGACTCTGCCTGATTACCTTTAATTTATCTAAGTGCCCTGCTATAACATCTTTAATATTAGCTTCTAACATTTTCCCTATGACAGATGTTAAGCTAACTGGCCTGTAGATTCCTGCTTTCTGTCTCCCTCCCATTTTGAATAAAGGAGTTACATTTGCTATTTCCCAATCTAATGGATCCTTCCCCGGATCCAGGGAGCTTTGAAAAATTAAAACCAATGCATCAACTATCTCACCACTTCTTTTAAGACCCTAGAATGAAGTTCATCAGGACCAGAGAGCTTGTCAGCCCGCAGTTCCAACAATTTGCTAAGTATTGTTTCCCTGAGGATTGTAATTTTCTTGAGTTCCTCCCTCTCATCCATTTCTGGATTTACAGCTATTTCGCAAATGTTACTTATATCCTCTCTAGTGAAGACTGATGCAAAATACCTGTTCAATTAATCTTCCATCTCTTTATTCTCCATTATTAATTCCCCAGACTCAGTTTCTATGGGCCAACACTCACTTTGTTAACTCCTTTCTTTTTAAAATATCTAGAGAAACTCTTACTATCTGCCTTTATACTTCTAAGCTAGCTTTCTCTCGTACTCTAATTTTTCCCTCCTTATTCATCTTCTAGTCATTCTTTCCTGTTTTTTATATTCTGTCCAACCTTCTGACCTGCCACCCATCTTTGCGCAATTATATGCTTTTTCTTTAAGTTTGCTACAATCTTTAACTTTTTTATTTAACCATGGATGGTGGGTCTTCCCCTTGGAATTTTGCTTTCTTGTTGGAATATATCTATTCTGTATATTCTGGAATATCCCCTTAAATGTCTTAAATGACAGCATCTCAATTGACCTATTCCTTAACCTAATTTGCCAGTCCACTTTAGCTAGCTCTGTCTTCACGCCCTCAAAACTGTCCATATTTAAGTTTAAAATATTACTCTTAGGTAGGGAGGCAGAGAGTGTAGGGAGGTAATTGCAGAGCTTGTGGCCTAGATAACTGAAGATAAAGCCACCAATGGTGGCCTGATTAAAATCATGAATGCACAAGAGGAAGAATTAAAAGAGCGGAGATATCTCAGGGAGTTGTGGGGTTGGAGAAGATTGCAGAAATGAGGAGGGGGCAAGGCCAAGGAGGGATTTTAAAACAACAATGAGAATTTTAAAATTAAGGCATTGTTTAACCAGGAGCCAATATAGGTCAACAAGCATGAGGGTGATAGGTCAACAGAGTTTAGTTCAAGGTAAGACACAGGCAGCAGAGTTTTGGATGACTTCAAGGTTACAGTATATTCGTAGGAGAGACCTTTGTGGTGTTTAAGAGTGGGTTGGGTGATGGGAATTCTCTGGGGGTTTTCTCTTAGCAACATTGAATTGTCCAGAAATCCAAAATTTTAAAAATACCATACAGTAAAAGGCATTTTTATTCAAATGTTCTCCTGACAAGGCTCACAGCTTCTATAAACTTAAGCTCATCTAAAACCCTGCTGCCTACATCCTAACTAACATCAAATTCTAATTACCCCTGTGCTCATGAGTGCCTTGGATGAACATTCTGAATTTAAAGTTCTTAACTTTGTGTTCTGTACGCCTAACTCCCTCCCTATCTCAGTGACCTCCTCCAGCCATACAGCCCTCCAAGAACTCTGTGTTCCTTTATTTTTGCTTCTTGTGGAACCACACCTCCTTCTCCCCGCCATTCATTTTGTGCATTCCACCCCCTTCACTCTGCCATTATGTGGCCCTAGGTGCTGGAATTCCTCCCCTTCTCTCCTCCTTCAAAGACGTTGGGCAGAATTTTACGGACACTCCCGCCAGCAGGATCTTCCGGTCCTGCCAAAGTCAATGGGCTTTCGAATGGCTTGCCACATTTTCCAGCCCCACCCCCACCCCCGCCGCGACAGGTCCATAATATTCTGCTAGCTCTTTAATACCAACCATTTTGGCCAAGCTCTCACTAGGTCACCTATTCTAATACTCCTTCATTGGTCCAGTATTGTTTGACAATGCTCCTATGAAGTGACTTTGGATCTTTTAATATGTCAAAGGAGTGAATTGTTGTATTATACATTGGCATTCTGCCAGAGGGAGCCTTGGTCACAGGCAGCACGTATTGCAAATTCACACACATATTGCCCAAATTTCCAGCATGCGTAAGGGGAAAAGGCTCCCCACTGGCTGCACAGGCACATAAAGTTACCCCTTATGGACCACATGACTTTAGTTGCTTTAATTTGTAAAATATCTGTTCAGTTCATATTTGAATTTGGACCACCTGTCCTCATGGTCTGCTCCACTGTTTCATTGTTGTTATGTTGCGCTATATTATGAACTTTCAGTCGATGCTTTATATTTTTAAAAACTGAACAAAAGGCTGCAAAAGATGGCTGTCCATGGATCACCTGACTTCTTTTGTGGATTGAAACCACTGCCCTGTGTCAAGAGGGAACAAAAGGAACCTTCCAGACTGATGCTGGATCAATGCCTTTCTCTGAAGCCAATTGAAGAGGGTATTATCAATTGAATAGGTCATTGACACACAAAGACACTGGCTGTCTCAAACTCTCAAGGTATGAAATGACAACACAGGATGTGAAATCAGCACACCATCCTTTGTTTGGAAAACAGACTTTGAACTTGTGCAAGTCACATGATGAGACATGGCAAGACATTTGTTGTCTGCCTTTAAATCGGCAAGATGTTGCTTACACACAGAGAGAATTCTACCAAAAACCATTGAATCTGTTGCAAGTCATCCAAGCAGCCAAGGCAATAAACAACAACACCTTGAAAATGGAAGAAAGACTCCCTCTAACCTGTTCCAACTTTGACTTCACCTGAGAACCAACCTCCTGGAAATTCAAATCCAAGAGACCTCACAGCTTATTGATAATTCTTTGCTGTACCAGACTTTCATTTCAACTGCAAAGCATAATCCCATCTAAGAAACTATTAACCTGTCACGAAAGGGACTGAGATAATTATAAAAGCAAAATACTGTGAATGCTGAAGATCTGAAATAAAAGCAGAAAGCATTGGAAAAACTCAGCCAAGTCTGGCAGCATCTGTGGTGAGAGAAACAGAGTTAACATTTCAATTCCAATGTGACTCTTCTTCAGAACAGATAATCATAAGTTGCAACCATATTGTTTTTATCTTCATCTGTATCTAATATTTATGTATGTGAGGTGAGTGAGCGAGATTACATTTTAAATTCTGGGGGAAGTGTGTGAAAATAAGTAACCTCCTTTATTTCAAACTCACAATAAGCTTGCTGTTGGAAATTATTTAATTGGGGTTCTCACTCTGAAGGAAAGAAAACACACATCTTTCTTACACAAACATGCTGATCATGGGTGGTGAAAGGAAAAACAAATTCTGTCTGTGACACCATGGTCGCTGTAAAGTAGTTAAACTAAACAACCTGGTCACCTTTCCTCTGCTATGTCTGTCGTTCTTGTGGTAGGGTTTGTGATGACCTCATACTATTATTAGATATCACACTGTGTATACCACTTAGAATCTTTAATACTTTAATAAGATTGCACCCCCACCCCCACCGCACAGTCACACAAACTCAAGTCTTCTTTTTTGTGTTGTAAACCTTCTCGGATTTTGTAGGTTCTCCTTATATCCAAGATAGCAAGTGGGCTACCCTCCGTTGCCTCTCTCCAACTCCAGGATGCCCTCAGAATATCGAGCCCAGAGAAATGTACAGTGTTCCAAGTGAAGCTAGCTCAATGCTTTGTACAACTTAATTAGTATTTTAGGGGGTTTATCCTCTAATCCTTTGAATATACACCTAAAAGCTTTGTTTTCATTCTGTACTGCTGATGGTTTCAGCAAGATAACATTGAATACTTCCAGCTACCTCACCTGTTTAGCTTCTGTTCCTAGCTATTCCCTTACCTAGTTGTATTACCTTCCATTTATCCATATTAAACAACACCTACCACAAGTTAGCCCAATGTCTTAATCCTTCCAATTCCTTCAAATGATTCAATTGTTTTTTATTTCAAAGGCCCCAGTTCAGTGGCATCAACAAAGTATCAACAAACCATTGTCTCTGTCACCACATTTGAGACCCAGCGCCGATTCCTGTTCAGTTCGCTGGTTACCTCCTTCCTTACAAATATAGCTCCACACGGAAACATTATCGATTACATCTGATTCTCATCATTTTTGCTCCATTTTATAAAATCCCAACTCATGTTTTACAGCATTCATTCTTGTAGGCCAATTTCCTATGTTGCTTTGTGTCATAGGATTTCACTAACATCTAAATGCATTATGTCCAGTGATTTCCCCTTTCCCACCAGGTCTCTATTTCTTCATGTTATCCAATAAAATTGAAAATAATTTTGATTCCATATTAGTCTATATTTAAAACAAAAACAGAATTACCTGGAAAAACTCAGCAGGTCTGGCAGCATCGGCGGAGAAGAAAAGAGTTGATGTTGACGAGTCCTCATGACCCTTCGGCAGAACTTTCTTTTCTTCTCCGCTGATGCTGCCAGACCTGCTGAGTTTTTCCAGGTAATTCTGTTTTTGTTTTGGATTTCCAGCATCTGCAGTAGTTTTTTGTTTTTAGTCTATATTTACTTTGCTGCTCCTTCCTTCAGGATGCCATCAAATGCTTGCCTATTACAGATACACTTACAGGCACACTTATTTACAGTGTATCTTTTAGCTTATCTTTATGTCTATTGCCTATAAATTGGTGTGAGGTTTGTTCTTAGACATCTCCCTTATTGCTAATGATTCAGTACAGACATCCATCGGGACATGATCAATTTTATTACCTACTTCTTTAAGTGTGCTGCCACCCAAGCCGGACCTTTTTTCTCTGTTAGATGTTACATTTCAGCATGCTCATCTCTGAGTCAGAAGATCATGGGTTCAAGCCCGGCCCCAAAGACTTGAGCAGATAATCCCAGTTGATAGAATACATCTGTGCAGTGAAGTTGTGCCTTTTCTATGAGATGTTAAATTTAGGCCCTGTATGCCCTCTTAGGTAAAAGATCCGGTGGTGCTATTCAAAAAAAAAAGCAGTAAAATGCATCTGTTATCCTAGTCACCATGTAACCCTCGACCAACGCCACTTGCAAAACAGGTTATCTGGCTATCTGTATGATTGCTGTTTATGGGACCTTGCTGTGTGCAATTTAGCTGCAGCATTTCCCCACATTACAACAGTGGCTACATTTCAAAAGTACTTAATTAGGCATTAAATGATTTGGGACATCCCAAGGTTGAAAAAGACATTGTGTAAATGCAATTTCTTTCTTTAGTGTCTCCAATTTGTCTGACATCTCTCTTTATTCGGAATTTCTGTCCTTATATTCCTTTTCTGGCCCTGGAAATTATATTTCTGTGTTGTGAAGGCAGGCCATAGTTCCATAAACAGATAAATTGTTATTTAGGGATTGTTCAATAGTCCTATTGTTTCTATGACTGCATATTTCTTCAAATGTACATTTGTAGCAAACCAGAATATGGTGTTCTATATTCTATGCAATCTTAACTCCTTTTTTAAAAAAAATTAACTCTGCTGTCCCATTTCTTACACTCCTTTTATGTATCAGATGTGGCCCAGTGGCTAGCACTCTTGCCTCTGAGTTACAAGGTTCCAGGTTCATGCCTCTCTCAAGGGCTTAAACAGAAAAATCAAGGGTGACATTCCAGCCAGTACTGTGGGAATACTGTTTGGGCAAAGCATTAAACTGAGGTCCTATCTGCTGACTCATGTGGATATAAAGATCCCAAGGCCGTGTTATGAAGAAGAGTAGGGAGGTTATTACTCATATCCTGGCCAATATTTATCTCTCAATCAGCTTCGCAGAAACAGATTATCTGGTCATAATACATTGTGATTGTAGGAGCTTGCTGTGTGCAAATTAGCTGCTGAATTTCCAACAGTTTTTATAACAGTTACTTCAACAGAAGGGTCATGAGGACTCGAAACGTCAACTCTTTTCTTCTCCGCCGATGCTGCCAGACCTGCTGAGTTTTTCCAGGTAATTCAACTTTTAAAAAGTGTTTTGAATTCCCAGCGACCAATTCAGATGATCACATGACAAAATTTCATATTTTAAGACTTATCACAACAAACAAAATAAAATCAACACCTACTATATATTACTTAGTAGGCAACTAATACACTAAACAACTGAAAATATATCCCCCCCTTAGCTTCCTAACATGACCAAAGACCCCACACCTCATATATGTGTTACACTGTACTCTTGCCAGAATTGCAGACTTTACAGGAACTAGTCCAAAGTTCCTCCCAGCTTCCAAAAGGCTCACTTCTTCCCATTTCACTGAGCTGTAAGCCAAAAGTCGTTTCCCTCAGTCTCCTGAGAACCCCCAAGCCAACTTCGATCAGCAAGGCCCACTACAGCCACACCTTCTCCCGGCTATACCAAGGCGAATCTTGCCGTGCCCTTAAACTTCCACAGGTCCCAGAGAATAAGCTTCCACCAGCATCCTGTCTGAAAGCAGCCTCTTCCTCTGCTGCTCACAGCAGCTGCTATTTCTTTATCTCTCTCTCTCCAGGAATCTCTCTCTCCCCACCGCCCCCCCGCCCCACTCTCTCTCTCTTCCCCACCCTCCCCTCTCTCTCTCTCTCTCTCTCTCTGGTCCCTGAGCCAGCAGTGAGGTTAGCTGCCTCTTTCTTTGTCTCTAGGTATTAAAAATTTGCACCTTGCTTTCAATAGGTTTGACCTGGATCCCTATCCCCATGGCAACCCGGTCACATAGGCTTACCAGCGAGCGGATAGTAGGTGGTCACATGCCACTCTCCACTGCTCCATTTCACTTGAATTAAAGGAGACATAGCCATCTTATAAAACTTTGCATCTTATAAAACTCCCCCAAAAAAATGAATTCTACAATGCTTTCAAGATATTGTTACAGAGAGATGGTGGGATAACTTTTCCCCTTTCTCCTCACCTCTTAGTTGTCTGGAGAGGGAGTGTTTTAGAGGAAGCATTTTAAACCTTCTGAGTATTGAAATTTTCAGTAATAAACACAAAGCAGGCTTTCAGGTAAAGCAGGAGATAATGGGCAGAATTTTCTGGCTGTCGGGGGGCGGATGGAGCTGGAGTGGGCGCGGGCGTGTACGGTCCCGATTGCCACCCACGATCGGGTCTGCGCGCCATTTTATGCGGGTGAGCCAATTAAGGCCCGCTCAGTGTGAATCGCGGCTCCCGAGGACAGCGGGAGTGGGCGGTGGGTCTGCAATGACCACCGGGTCCAATGGCGACCTGGCCGCCTGCTTTAAAAAGTTGCTGCAGCCTTTCGAAGGCTGTGAATCACGGCCAGTGGAAGGGCTTCCCAGGGCGCTGCTGGTGAGCAGGACAGGCAGGAGGGTAGGGCAGGGGGGCACAGTGCCCCTTGTTTATCCGATGATTGCCTTGCTGCCGTCCTCCAGGAGGAGGCAACACGGCAGGTGGCCCTCGTGCCCCAGGATGGGAGGAGGAGGCCCCCCCACATGACCAAACGTGCCTGGGAGGAGGTGGCGGAGGTGGTGAGCTCCCACGATGTGGTGCGGTGCACCTGGATCCAGTGTCGCAAACGCTTCAATGACCTGTTGCGCTCAGGAAGGGTGAGGACCATGTTGGCATTGATCACTTAACCCAGTGGGTAGGCTTTCCCCCCTGGCGCCCACCCCTTCCCAACTCTGAGTGTAGTGACTGCATTGAAAGATTGACGGAATGTGTCCTTCGCTGGGTGGGCCAGCAGATATTGCCCATGCCGAAGTCACCCTGAGAGGGTGGTGAAGAGATGGGTTCTGCCCCCGCAGCATGTGGTACACTGAGACCCACATGACTGTTTTGGGGGCAGCCTGAAGGAGCTGCTCCCAGGCGCAATGCTGGAACTCCAGGACATGTCAAAGTCAGGGTGATGACATACTGGGAGGGGAGCTTCAAGGTGACGTGGCACCGATCGATCTGCTGTCCTCTGTGCTCCACGTGCTTGTGCCTCCTTGCTATGGAAGGTTAGATTGTGTGGTGCCCGATGTGATGTAGGCAGCATTTGGTCAAGGGGCTGGGAGGGGGAGGGGGGGGCACGGGTTCAGGCCTAGCATCTTTGTGTGAGTGTTCGGCAGCAGCGGGGTGAGGAGGCACTGGAGCCCTGCAATGTCGCACTCTGGTTGGGGTGGACGGTCCATGAAGAAGGTCCAGGTACTATTAGCACTAATCAATGCTCTTCTGTCCTTTTCAGGAGATGAATGCACATAAGGCCGCCGAGTGGGTGAGGACTGGTGGAGGGCCGGCACAGTTAGCGATTCTCAGCCGCTTCCAGCAGGAGGCCCTAGATTTGGAGAGGTGCCATGTGCCCAGGTCCACTGGTGTCGGTGAGGCTGGGGTGCCACAGGCAGGTGTGTTTGCCCAGCAGTGAAGTCATCATTGTTCTCCCAACAGCCATGGCAGTGCTGAATGTTCAGTGATTGAAGTTTGCAACATTGCTTGAACATTGCTTATGGAAGGATGAGCGCATAATGGTCTGGGAGACAGGGATGTACACTTACATTGTTTCCATGTTGACTGATCCAATGTCATAGAATCACAGAATCACAGTGCAGAAGAGGCCCTTCAGCCCATCGAGTCTGCACTGACAGGGCCGGGAGGAGGAGCAGCAGAGTTCCCCTCTCACACCTGAGGGCCCTGAAGTCTCACCAGTGTCACACCATCTCTGCCAGGCAGGCACCAGCGCAGATACTAGCACCTCAGTGGTAATTAGGACATCGGCTAGTGTCCCGGGGCACAGCGGTGAGGGCACTTCACAGTCGCTGGAGGAGCTGGCACAGACAGAGTGTCCCCATGGTGCCAGCAGTCAGAGGACTGCAGGGGGAAAGGCACATGCTCAGTCGGTGCCTGATGATGTGCCTCTGGAGTCATCCGCGATGCAGCAGGTGCAGGAAATGCGGCCAGGTATGCAGGAGCATCTGGAGGAGATACATGAGGCTATTCTTGGCTTGGTGTCCATGGTGGAGGAGTCTACGCGGACGATCACCGAAGCAATGAGCCACATGTCCGAGCGCCATGCGTCCTCCATGGAGAGAGTGGCAACTCTCGTGGAGAGGCTCCTCCAGGAGACCCATCAGGGCTTCCTGGGGATGCGCTCAGACCAGCAAGCCCTCACATCAGCAATGACCTCAGCTGGTCAGTGCCAGTGTGGGTGATGGTCTGGGCACCAAGTTTCCCAGGTTGGTGCCCATCCATCCATGGTGAGCAGGGAGGTCCGAAGTGACCTCACATCAATGCAGCAGCTGCCTGTTGTCTCTGCGGGCTCCTGTCAGGGTGCTCCGGATGAGGGCGGCAGCTCCTCTGCGCCTCTGCCAGTGACCGTAGCATCCGGTGAGGCTGCAACGACTGGCGAGATGCCAGCTGTGCAACTGGCAGCTCCCTCCCAGGCGGGGCCAGCACAGGCTCCACAGGCCAGAGGACGACCCCCAAGGTCATCGAGGCCAAAAGGACAGCAGAGTCTGCAGGCTGTCTTAGATGCCACTCCAAGTGAGGGGTCAGCACCAAGATGTAGCACCCAAAAACGTAAACATAAGGCACCTTAGGCACACCACGGGTTTATCACTGGTGCTTTTGTGTTGGCCCGCAATTAGGTCCTTTATGATTTGGTGTGATTTTTAACACCTTTGTCATTTTGTTTCATTAAGTTTCTTTGGTTGCAATATTAAATTCAGACATGTCACCATGGCTGAGGGTGCCTCATTTCTTCTGCAGGTGGATGGTTTCCAGCAATGTAATGAGTGTTTTGTGGGACATCAGCTTTATTAACAAAGACCTTAATTAATGTTCCTAACCAGGCGGATTTTGAACTTAGGTCTTGAATATGGACCCTACAGCCCAGGCTTGTCCTGGAGGTCCATATGTGGTGTGCTAGCTGAAGGTTCATTGGATTAAAGCCTCCCGGGTGTCCCTGTCTCCCTGGAGTATGCCTGGATCAGCGTCTACCCCCTCAGCATTTCCCTGTGCCTGCTCATCCTCGGACTCACTGCTGGACTCATCATGTGCAGCCGCAGACACTGCGTCGACATCTTCATCGTCCACTGTGTCCCCCCTTTCCAGCGCAAGATTGTGGAGAGCGCAGCATGCAACTGGTATTACCAACACACGGTCTGGGGGGTACTGGAGTGCACCCCCTAAGCGGTCCAGGCATCAGAAGCGCATCTTGAGAAGACCAATGGCTCTCTCCACCACAGCCCTTGTGGTGCCGTGGCTCCTATTGTACCGCTGCTCAGCTTCTGTTCTTGGATGGCAGAGATGCGTCATGAGCCACCTTCTGAGGGGATAGCCCTTGTCACCCAGCAGCCATCCATCCAGCCGGGCTGGAGCACTGAAGAGCCCCGGCACCTGGGAGTGTCTGAGGATGTAGGCCTCATGGGAGCTGCCTGGGTACCTTGCACAGACTTGTAGAATTAGCATCCTGTGATCACACACTATCTGTACGTTCATGGAGTGGAAGCCCTTCCTGTTGATGAAGGCTCACCTGCTGGTGCCTTGATGGCCACATGTGTACAGTCTATAGCACCTTGGACGCGGGGGAAGCCAGCAATAGCTGCAAAGCCTCTGGCTCACTCTGTCTAGCTGGCCTGGTCCCAACGGAAGTGGATGAAGGTCAATGCCCGTCTGAACAGAGCATCTGTAACCTGCTTGACACAAGTGTGGTCAGCTGATTGGGAGACACCGCAAAGGTCACCCACCGACACCTGAAAGGAGCCAGAGGCATAGATGTTGAGGGCAGTTGTGAGCTTCAGAGCCACTGGCATGGGGTGTCTACTCACACAGTTCATGGAGATCTCAGGCCCAATCTTCTGACAGATATAGCTGACTGTCTCCCTTGAGAGACGGAGCCTCCTTTGGCACTGCACCTCAGTCATATTGAGGTAGCTGCTTTACTGCCTATATACCCTGGCAGCAGGATAGTGGCATCTTCTGTAGCCCTTTCTGCCTTGGACTACCTCTTGGCCCCGCGCCTCTTGTGCCTGTGCCTGGCCTCCCAAAGGTGGCTCCCCTGGAGGCTGAATATGCACTCCTGGCCTCCTCCACCTTCTAGCCCTCCCTTCCTCCTCAGAGGAGGTGCCTCCAGTGGAGAGTTCAGCTCCCATTCCCAGGCTAAGGGAAGGCTTCCTGAAACCTGCAGGCCCAAAAAAGATTCCTCACTGCAGAGTGCTGACCCGAAAGCTGTGAGTCCAGACCAAGCAGCTGGTACGCGTTTTGAAGTATTGCAGATCACACAGGCAAGTATCAGTAACTTTGAAACATCAATATTTGACAGAGCACACTCACGACCCCACTGAGCCCTTTTATCCCGCCCGTGGATGAGGATTATGCAAATGTGTCCTACCCGCCTGCCCGTTGCACCCATGCACCGACCCAAAGATTGCACGGGCGCCAAAAAATCGCAGTTGATCGGCTCCTCAAGGGCCTTAAGTGGCCGGGTAAGTAATGGCGAGCGCGCATCGGAGGTCAATACGCTCGCGCCCAACGAAATATCGAGATGGCGCACGGTGACGTCGGGATGCTTGCCCACGTCACCACGCGTCATTTTACTTGCGTGCGTGCGGAACCCACTCCCGCACCCCAATGGGAAAATTCTGCCCAATGTTTATTCACACAACACCCCAGAATGCAAACGCAACAAAACACACTTACTCCCTCATGCACGCAGACATACACACAAGTAAAGATGGATTCTAGAGAAAAAGCTTGCATTTAGGTTATTAGCAGAAATATAAAAAGTACATCACGTTCAAATTTCAGCCCTTTAAGATGCACATTCTTTGAGCTGGTGAAGGTGGTAAGTTTGCACCTGGAAAACCCACTTGCGTTTTTAAGTAACCTCCCAGACACTCAGTCTGTTGAGAAACCACAAACACAAATCACCTGACTTTCCGGCACCCATTTTGAGAGGGCACATTGTCCACTTCTTAAAATCAATTTCAAAAAGTCCACATGCAACGTAGAGTCGGACTCTTGAAAGTTAGGAATATGATATCTTTACTGGGCATGACAATAGAACATCGTAAACACCTTAACACCTAACTTACCACAAATAGTACAAATAATATTCTTTCCCTTGTTATCAAATTTCACTATTAAACCGTCTTTCTTGGCAACAAGATTATCCTGGTACCAACCAACTGCATGTGGCTGTTAGGATTCAAAGTTCAGTTTGCATGAGTGCTTAGAATTCCAACTCTCTTGCAAACAAGAGCTTACTACTGGCAGCTTCATGTTCCGTTACCCATTGTAGCAAACCTCCTTTCTCATTTCAAGTAGTTTTTACAGCTTTTCTATATCCTGCATTAGAGCATTGTATACTTGGTTTGGTCTGGTTAACTTTGTCAATAACAACATTGCTAATTTCTGACAATCCCTCAGGCTTCCTGGTACCAGCAAGTATGAAATGTAAACCAAGAAGAAATAATGTTTCTTTGCCTCTGGATTCAAAATTTGCCTTTGTTCTTCTTTAAAACCAGTCTTGTCGCAGGGCGTTGAACTTTTAACACAGTCTTTGAACCACACTGTCCAGGTTTTAGCTCCTGACCTCTATTCTCTTCCATGTCTACAGGTTTTTCATGTCCAGACCTGTAAGAAAAGTCTCAACCTGCCACACATCTGAATTGTCCTCACCCTGTTTAAGTTCATGATTGCTTTTATCTTTAAGTTCATTACCATGAAGCTTCTGTGTTCTTTTCCAGGAGATGCAGATTGGACTCCGTCTCCTTTTGTGCAAGCAGTTCACTCTTCTGTAGAGTAAAATCCTCTTTAGTTGCTTTAAGTACTTCGTTAAGGTTATGTCGATAACCAGATAAAAAATCTTGACACTCTTTTCTAGTCAGTTTACGACTTCTTTTAACTACTATTTGCTTTTCATCTTTCCACTCCGCATGAACTTTGACCAATTATTTTCTAACAAGAGCAACAGCTTCGTCATTCTGAAGTTTTAATTTACATTCAAGGACATGTATTCTTCCATGCAGCTCCGCGGCATCATTATTGGTCGGAACTGAGTCTTTTGATTTCAAAGCAATGCTTTCCTTTATTCTATCATCAGTTTTGAGTACCGCTGCTATTTGCTTTGACACCTCTTGCTCAGGCTGTGCCTGCAGGGTTTAATTCAGACAGCTTTAATTTTTCTCTAGCTGCCATTAACCCTTGCTGTCAGTCTGATGTTCCAATGTCCCTTTAACATCAGCAGTCTAGGCGTTTGGCTATTTGGACGCAACTTCAGTTTAAACAGTAATTTCCACAGCAGGATAACAGAAAAGCATGCATTTTTTGTACATCATTTGATTTCCCCTGTATAATTTCAGTTTTAACAACTTCATTGAGCTTTTCTGACATCACTGGAGATGGCAACACCTTATATCCAACTATGTAATTTCCTAATGGAAAATCAAAAATTGTAATTGGGGGATGTGAGGAAAAACTTTTTTACCCAGAGGGTGGTGACGGTCTGGAATGCGCTGCCTAGGAGGGTGGTGGAGGCGGGTTGCCTCACATCCTTTAAAAAATACCTGGATGAGCACTTGGCATGTCATAACATTCAAGACTATGGGCCAAGTGCTGGTAAATGAGATTAGGTAGGTAGGTAGGTCAGGTGTTTCTCACGTGTTGGTGCAGACTCGATGGGCTGAAGAGCCTCTTCTGCACTCTGTGATTCTGTGATTCTGTAATATGTAACTTAGACACAACCCCCACAAACAAAATACCAGAAATTAAACATTTTAAATTAACTTTATGCAACAGAGCAGTTCAACAACCACTATTAATACTCTATATCATTATATTTTTACATGACAAATAATCTAGAGGGAGATCCACGCCACCCACAAGCATCAGCAATTGAGATCGCCCTGTATCTCTAAAAATATTTGTCTGCTTTCCTGCTTTACCAGACAAGAACGGGGATACTTCACCCTTGGATAAAACACTTCTAAAATTTTCTATGCTCTGATTTTTTCCAACAGTAAATACATTCAAGACTACCAGATCATCACAAGATCCACACCCAGTACAGCATTTTCTGAAGAAACACTATGCAATCCCACAAATGCTACAGTCTTGCTTTTTAATTTCCAAAGCTCAGCTTTTATGTGCTCTCTTGTGATGAAAAGAACACATTGATCCCCTTGAATCATACTTATCTTCCATACTGTCTCTTTTACTCCTCTGAGGAGTATCTATATTTCTATTTCTGCTATCTTCCTCACTGTAACCAGTGTTCTGCTCACTCTCAGACTTCTTATCTTTCCAGTTTCTGTATGGATTTGCAAACAAAGGCTTACTGCTACTCACCTGCTTGTTAGACAATTCGTAATACTTTTTAAGTTCTTCCTTTCAAATATCATTTCCTTTTCTCTAGCAAATTCCACAAAAGTCTGATTCTGTTTCTTCCTCAAGTTTCAAAACTTTTGCCTGTACACCTCTAGAACTAACTCATATGCATAACTAACTCTTAACATCATGTTCCCGTCCAGTCCTCCTAGCTTCCTACTCAATCCCTTCAATATCCACATTCCTAAAGTTGACAGTCTTTATTGCACTCCATCCCTTCTCCATTATAAGAGGAAACAGAGAAAAATGGATTGAAGGGGCAAGGATCTATTTCAGCCTAGCCATGTTTATGGCTAGATTTTAATTGCACAGATATCCCAGCTGGAAATTCAATTCTTAACATTTAAACAAAAGGTCATTTTTATTGGTACTGAATAAAATTACTGGAGACAGGAATATGTCTCTCACATGTGGGCACTCATGTTATCTACACTTTTGTTTTAATGAAGCAGTAAAGCCTTTCTTTGAAGATAGGCCGAACCATTTACTATCATCGGTACATGCTGGCTCCCTCTTCTGGTTGGCACTCAGCATTGCACCCAGAAGGGCAAGATTTTGAAAACCAGTCTTATAGCAAGTGTCTGGGCTTTTTTGCTTGGTCCGCTATTGTTTAATCAGGTTGTCCTTAGAAAATGGTTAACACAGGCAGAGGGGTAGTATGAGAAAGTAAAAGTACCTTACTCACAAGCTGTACTGCACACAGGATTGGGCCACCAACTCTGACTGGACAAATTTATGGAAGTGTCATCAGATGATCTGCCTCTAACCACCCCAGCCCCAAACTCCCACCATTGGTCACCAAACATGGCTTTCCCAATTGGAAAGCAAAAGCGCCTCTAAATTTTTGTTGTTGTTGTTGTTATGCTTGGCCGATTCATTCATGTGCGCAGTACCTTTAACTTATTTTGTGTGGCCACACATCTTAAAGCAGACGGCTTCTGTGTGGCCTGTTCACAAATTCCACGTTGCAACTTAAAGAAAAAATTGCTCTCATTACCTGACTGGATGATTGTTGGCTCTCAGTCAAACAGCCTTTTCTTTGACGATTGTATAAATCGCGATAATGGCTCAGCTACCTGTTAAACACCTCTTCCAAGTTTCACAATCATTGAAGTCATGACCCTTTTTGGCAACCATGACGCCTTCGGTTGGATTAGGAGAAAAAAAAAACTTCCATAATGAAAACCAGGGAGTGACGTAAATGGAAATATGTTGCAAGGGCACCTGGGAGTTAAATGTAAGCAGGTTTTCAGCAGCTTTAGATTTCTCAAAGGAGCAATTACAGAGTCATTCCAATTCCAAAGTGCTGGAATGTTTGTGCACTGGGGTGGCCGGCGGTAATGAGCTAGATGAAAGAAAGCAATCTTGTCGGACATCCTTTTAGATTAGCGAGCCTGAGAAGCACCCATATATGGCATCTTGTGGCTTTCCAGCCAGCTTGGTATCCTAGTTTCCAACATCCAGTGCCAGGTAATAGGGTCACTAATCTCGCTGCATAACCCACCTTGGTTCACTTCTCTTTTGAGCAAGTTGGTATTTAATGGATCTCTCATGCACAGTGACACAATTCTTGGAACTGGAATACATATTCCATAAAAAATCTACAATCTCACAGTCCGGTTCCATAGCTTCAAGCTTCTTCACACTTCATCATGCATACAGACCACCCACATCTGCTGCTTTACCATAAGCTGGACAGTGCTGGTCCATGTTCAATACATATTGAATTATCTAGGCATTCTATCTGTGCAGCACACCCCATCGGTTTTCCCAGCCTCCACCCCCACCTTACTGCTGCTTGTTAGGTCTAATAGCAACTCTGTATGATACTCCCTCTAGGCCTTGAGGATACCCTCACAGGTTTGTTGGAGAACATCAGTCATATCAGTGTTCATGACATGTTCCATCATAACCTACCTTGATAGCTGCTCTTGATCACTCCAAGAGGCTTTTTTGAAAGTACCTGTTCAAAGGCCCCCTGCTTTTGCCTATGGTTCTCCAATAGGTGTATAAATGGAATTTTTCATTAGGACCAGTACACTTGTCAAATGATACAATGATTTATTTTTGTTCTTTGTTTACAGGGACAGGGTAGGAAAAGGTAATTAGAATGGGCATCCACTGACATGGGGCAGTTGGGGTGAATGGTGAATGGTCTGTGTCTGTGCTGTGCATTTGATGTAATTCAATGCTTGTTGCTTTTGAATTACGAAAAATAACTTGATGGCCTATTAGGAGAACTGAGTTTGGGGACAGCTGTGCTGATTGTCTCCATGCAGGCCACAAGTCTGATCCTGAGCTCCCTGTAGCATATGCCTCCCAATTCCCATTCTCATCTCTCAGCTGCTTACAAAGTTCAAATCAGGCTCATACAAGCTTCAAAAACAATATCTCATCTTTCTTCTGGGCACTTAAGTAGCCCTCTAGTCTGAACATTGACCCCAGTAACTTGTCTGCTATATCCTCCCTTTATCTTACAGATGGGCTTATTGGTGATTGTGGAGTGGGTCTGAGGATGGAGAAACAGGTTGCCATTTTGTGCAAGGCATCAGAACACGGTGCAGGGGAGATTATGCTCTAATTGTTCACTTATTCTTCCTCATTTTGCATCCTTGCAAGGATCTTCTGGTTTAATTTCAACCTTGATCCCCCATGTTATTTGGTTTCTTTCTCTCCCATCTTATTTGCCTTGCAACTCCTCATGCTTTACCTATCTGGACGTCTTTTAATATCTTTAATGCTTTACTGGGATAATCTGTGACATTATCCAACAGTTATTTCGTCCTCTGTTTCTGTCTGTTTTTCCCCTCCCCCAGTTTGTAATTCTGTGAATACACCAGTTCATCTTTTATTTTGTAGCTCTAAAGAAGAGTACACGCTCAAAAGGTCCACTGTCTGTTCTCTCCACAAATGCTGATGTGTGTTTTCAGCTTTCCTGGGTTTTTTTTATTCAGTGTGCTAGCAGAGGCTGCGCTTTGCTCATAACTTTGTTCCCAAATGACGACTGAATGAGGAATGTGATGGGGTTACAGCGATGGAAGGAGAGAGCTGAGCCAGATAGCAGCCAAATGAGAAAGAGGTAGAGGCGGAGAGGCAAGAAATGGAAGAGCACAAGAGAGACAAAGGAATACGTTCAGAAAAGAAGCGGAAAGAAAGAGGCGAAAGCGAGGGAGAACAAGCTTCATTTTCTTGACTGAAGTGCTTATATTGTCTAAAGTGTTTGGTGTCCTTGGTTTTATTCTGTTATCATAGGAACCTGCAGTTTATTTCAGGTCATGTCCTTTAGGTGCGGGAAAAAGGTTGGTGTCACGCTAATCTGATCACACAGCTTCACAGACCAATGTCCAAACTTAAGTAATGTACCTACGAGTGTGTTACAGGACATTATCAGATCAAAGGGTTCGGAAATCATTATGAAGGATAAAAGCTATAATTGTGAGGCTCCTTAATCCCATTTGAACCCTGAAGTGGAGACTGTAAAGAACCTATTTTTATTTTTCTTGGACTGTGGCTTTAAAATTGGACTGTGGCTTTAAAAACTACAATGGCCGCAGTTTGAAAAACATGTTCACTGAAATAGGATGAGGAATGTCTACAATATTGCCATCCTGGAACAGAGTGTGCCATAAAAGAACAGGATGGTGCCGGAAAGGAATCCTGGACTAAGGGGAACTGCCTGATGACAGCATTATAATTGGCTCCTGACCAGGCAACGAGGGTTTTGTGTGGTAACAGTGCAGGCAGTACAGCGCCTAGCCTGCAAAGAGGGAAGGTCTAAAACCTCTCTCTCCTGTGTTTGTAAGATTTCAGTAATTCTGCCATAGGAGCTGGCTGGATATTCCTCACACCTCTGTAACCTGCTTTTCTCTGAAAACCCCTGTCAAGAGGAAAAGGGGAAAATGACTAGCAGAAACATTGAAAAGTAAATTTTTCAACCAGTGAACCACAGACTGAAAGTGCTGGGAGGCCACCTCATGTCATCAACAACAAACTGCAAGGAATTTGGAAGACATCAATCAAAATCAACCCATCTAATCCTGTACTCCAGATTGGTGCTATCGAATTGTTTTATCTCACCCTTAAAAACCATATTTTGTGTGTTGTGTGTGTGTGTTTGTGATTAAGGATTTAAGAAGGGGTAGAGTTTAAGTTATACAGTTAGAAGTTAGCAGTTGATATTTCTTTCTTTTGCCACTAGTTAAAGTCAATTTGTTCAATAAACAGATATTTACTTATTAAGTTTACAAACCTGGTGCTTGTATTCTGTTAACCTAAATTAAACAGTTAGGTAGAATTGGGGCAATCTGGTGGTTTGGTTAAACTTTTCATATTTGTCACGACTCGGGGATCAGTAGGGCTTGATATTACAGTGCACTATCTCCAGTGCGTTGGGTCAATGTTTGGGGGCTCTAGTTCGGGATATTTTGGAACAAAAGACAACGACGATTTGGGTATAGTTTTAGTAAGTAATAAAAGCTAAAAGGAAGTACCAGATGTGTACTATCAAAAATAAGTTGGCACTGGAAACTGCTAAAACCTTCCTGCAAGTGGAAGAGATGACGCTGACGATTTTACAAGGGATCCCAAAAGCCAGTTTAATTGAATCGACAAGTAAATTAAGAGTTGGATTGCCTTCCAAAGCTAGGAAGGCAGAGATAATCGAAGACATAACACGGCATTTAAAACTGGAAGGAATACTTGAGAGACCGAGTTCTCCAAGGGGTGATCCATTGGAATGGGCTCAAATTCAGTTTGCAAATAACAGAGGCAACAGAAAGAGAAAGGGCATTCCAAAGGGAATTAGAAATGGTGAGGTTGGAAAATGAGGAAAGAGAAAGAGAGAGAGACAGAGAATTCCAGGCAAGAGAGAAGGGCAACGAAAAGGAATACCAGCTTAGAATGCAGGCAGTTAAAAAAGAGACAGCAGGAGGTGAGGCAGGACTTATGTCCAGATCAGAACCCAGTGGGGAGATGTTTAAATTTGTATAAGCTCTTCCAAAATTTGAAGAAGGAGATGCTGAACCATTTTTATTTCATTTGAGAAGATAGCTAAATAGATGAATTGGCCAAAGGAAAACTGGACTTTGCCCTTGCAGAGCAAATTGACAGGTAGAGCACAGGAAATTTATGCCTCATTGTCAGAGGAGGTTTCTAAGGATTATCATGTGGTGAAAAAGGACATTTTGAGTGCATATGAGTTAGTCCCTGAAGCATAACTGACAAAAGTTTTGAAACTTAAGGAACAGCCTGGGCAAATTTGAAAGGATTAAGCAATATAGTTTTGACAGGTGGATATGAGCATTAGGAGTTGAAACTACCTATGAAGTTCTCAGAGAGACTATTCTCTTGGGAGAATTTAAAAACTCCCTACCTACTGTAATAAGAACCCATGTTGAAGACCAAAGGGTTGCAACTGCTAGACAGGCAGCAGTAATGGCTGACAATTATGAACTGATCCATAAAATAAAACCTTTTTTCCATCACCCCAATAAATTTGAAAATGATAGAAAGTGGGAGAGTGAAAGGAAGGCAAGTAGAGTAAAAAATGGATAGCTGGGAGTATTTTGATCAGGAAGGAAGAGGGTGGAGGTGAAACTCAAAGGCCTAAGTGTTTCCATTGTAATAAAGTGGGACACATTCGTTCAGAATGCTAGAGGTTGCGAGGGAAGCCCATGGGACTTATTTGGAGTTCATAAGAGTGAGTACAAAAAGGGAACTCAAAAAGAAAATGCCACGGATCAAATTATAGCTTTAACTACAAATAAGGGACTGGAGGCAAACACTGCTGTGAATGAAGGTGAAGTGAATGAGGTAGATGAGAGATATAAAGGGATTTTGTCTAAAGGGAAGAAAACCCCTTTTTCATCAAATGAGGCAACGACACCCATAACTATATTAAGGGACACAGGAGCTACTCAAACTCTTTTGCCGGAGAAGCACCTACATTTCCCATCAGAGAGCTCAATGAAAGCTTAAGTATTGGTAAACGGGATAAGTGGAGAGTAATCCCGGGTTTCATTGTACAAAGTGCAATTGTAGTGTGATTTGTTGTCTGGGTCGGTGGTTGAGGAGTGGTTAAGAAATTACCCATGGATGGAGTTGATTTACTCCCGGGGAATGATTTGACAGGAGTGAAGGTTATAGCTTCACCCATAATTACAGAAAGTCCGAGAGAGGCTAAAGAGACGGAACAGTTACAAGAACAAGTTCCTGGTACTTTTCTATCATGTGTGGTGACCAGAGCGATGGTTAAACAAAGTCCATCACCAGAGGTCCAAGGAATACGACAAGCAGACGTTAGAGTAGCTGAAACTTTATTTAAGGATGAGGATAATTCAAAGGAAATGTTTGGCAGGGATTCATTAATTGAGGCTCAGAAAGCAGATCCAGAGTTAAACAAGTTAGCACAGTCAGCTCACACTGAAACTCAGGCTGAAAGAATTCAGGAGTGCTATTACATTAAAAACGGAGCTCTGATGAGAAAGTGAAGATGCCCTCACAGACCTGTGGTTGAGGAATGGATAGTTGTTCATCAAATAGTGGCACTGCCCAAATATCATAAGGAGATATTGAGAGTAGCACATGAAATCCCTATGGCAGGACAGGTAGGAATACGCAAAACTTAAGCATCGATAAACAGGCATTTTAACTGGCCAAAACTTCATAAAGACATTGTGCAACTTTGTAAAACGTGTCATACATGTCAGGTAGTAGGTAAGCCTCAACATGTAATCAAACCAGTGCCTTTAATACCCAAACTAGATTTGGAAGAACTATTCAGTCGGGTATTAGTAGATTGTGTAGGACCATTACCCAAGTCAAAAGCAGGACATCAATATATCCTTCCAATCACCCGATTTCCAGAAGCTATTCCTTTAAGGACAATTACAGCTAAAGTGATAGTGGAAAAGTTAACCCAGTTTTTCACTCGTTATGACCTACCAATTGAAATACAATCTGACCAAGGTTCTAACTTCATGTCTAAAATTTTCCTGGACATAATTAGCAATTTGGGTATCAAACAACTAAAGCCTACTGTCTATCATCCACAGACACAGGGAGCTTTAAAGAGATATCATCAGACTCTCAAAACCATGATTAATACCTACTGCCATGAATACCCAAAGAATTCAGACGAAGGATTAGATTTCTTACTATTTACTACCAGGGATTCTCCCAATGAATCTACTGGATTTAGTCCATTCGAATTGATCTATGGTCATGAAATAAGAGATCCATTAAAAGTGATTAAGGAAAAGTTCCTAAAGTAGAAAGACGAATCCTTCATGTTGGATTATGTGTCCATGTTTATAGAAAGACTCACAGGAACACGTAAAGTAACATGAGAGCAGACTAATGGAAAAGAGTTGGAGAAACAAGTCAAGTCAAAATACAGCACACGTGATTCAGGGCAGAGGAACGGTAGAGGTGAAATCCAGAGGTGGAGATCGTAAACAGAGTAAAAGCAGAGAGCGAGGAAGTAGAGCCAAATCAAAATCTAGAAGCTGAGATAGAGAACAGAGTAAAGGCAAAGATAGAGGGAAAAGGGACAAATCTAGAAGTAAAGATAAAGTGAAAGAAAAAGTAAAGAAAGAGAAAAATATGCGAACTCAAGAAGAGGAGGCAGGGAACAAAATCACAAAGAAAACTGGGTTATATCCAATAGTAATAACGCGGAACAGGGCAAGAGTAAAGATCAAGGAAAGAAGAAGAAAATCCTAAAGCAAGGAAAGGGATAGAGAAGCCGGTGGGGCACTTATCCAAGAAACTTAATCAATATCAGAGGAAGTACTCTCCAGTAGAAAAACAAACTCTAGCATTGTTGTTGTCTCTTCAACACTTTGAAGTTTATGTCTGACATGATAACGAAGAAACACTAATCTACACTGATCATAATCCACTGGCATTCATTGAGATGTTTAAAATTCAAAATGTGAGACTGTATACATGGAGTCTATTGTTTCAACCATTCAATTTAAAGATTGTTCACATTGGTGGTAAAGATAATGTGATCGCGGATGCATGGTCCCAGGTGTAAATTACTGAAATAAGTATAAGGGGAAGGATGGATGAATGAATGTAAGTCTCATGTTTTGTTATCCATGTGTCACATACCTTGTGATGAAATGCATTTTTAAAATGGTGTTTTATCCTTTTTAAGGGTGGAGGCATGTAAAGAACCTATTTTTATTATTCTTGGACTGTGTCTTTAAAATTTGACTGTGGCTTTAAAATTGGACTGTGGCTTTATAAACGACCATGGCTGCAGTTTGAAAGACATGTTCACTGGAATAGGATGAGGAATATATACAGTGTTGCTATCGTGGAACAGAGTGTGCCATAAAAGAACAGGATGAGGCCGGAAAGGAACCCTGGACTAAGGGGAACTGCCTGACCCTGACCAGTGACCAGTGTTTTGTGTGGTAATAATGCAGGCAGAATAGCTCCTAACCTGCAAAGAGGAAAGACCTAAAACCTCTCTCTCCTGTGTTTGTAAGATTCCAGTAATTCTGCCATAGGAGCTGGCTGGATATTCCTCACATCTCTGTAACCTGCTTTCTCTGAAAACGCCTGTCAAGAGGAAAATGACCAGTAGAGACATTGAAAAGTAAGTTTTTCAACCAGTGAACCACAGACTGAAAGTGCTGGGAGGCCACCTCGTGTTATCAACAACAAACTGCAAGGAATTTGGAAGACATCAACCAAAATCAACCCATCTAATCCTGTACTCCAGATTGGTGCTATAGAACTGTTTTATCTCACCCTTAAAATCCATGTTTTATGTGTCTTATGTGTGTGTATGTTTGTGTGCATGTTTGTGTATAAGGGTTTAAGAAGGGGTAGAGTTTAAGTTATAGAGTTAGAAGTTAGCAGTTCATATTTCTTTCTTTTGCTACTAGTTAAAGACAATTTGTTGAATAAACGATTATTTACTTATTAAGTTTACAAACCTGGCACTCGTATTCTGTTAACCTTAATTAAACAGTTAGGTAGAATTGGGGCAATCTGGTGGTTTGGTTAAACTTTTCACATTTGTCGCGGCTCAGGGAACAGTGGGGCTCAATAATACAGTGCACTATCCCCAGTGAGTCGTGACAAGACACATTTCTTTACTCTTCATCCTTAAAGCTGCACAGCAATGTAATGAGATAAGATCACCCAAATGGTAGACACTTTAAGGTACAGCCCAGAGAGTGCACTTTAGTGACATTCTACCATCATTCTCTTCACTTGGGATTTTTTCTTTGAAAAATCATTTATTTTGGATATATTGTTGTTCATAATTGATCATTTATCTTTAACTAATAAATAGTCTAAAATCTTGTGCAGACATACCATGCTACATGGTTTAAAGATATTGCACATCATGTGCTCATAAAAACTACATGACAGAAATAGGCCATTCAGCCCATTATTATGATATTTGAAATTACCCCCATTCCCGCTCCTCTCCCCTTAGCCCAGCAAATTATTTCTTTTTAAGAAAATATTTAATTCTCTTTTGTAAGTTACTATTGAATCTGCTTCTACCACCCTTTCGGGCAGTGGGTTCCAGATTATAACCACTTATTTGCTGTAAATAATTCTCCTTACATCTCCCCTATGTTTTTTTTTGCCAATTCCATTAAACCTGCCCGCTCTGATTACTGGCTCTCCTGTCAGTGGAAACAGTTGTCTCTGTATTTACTCTATTAAAACTTCCCTAACCTCTCTGCCCTCAGGAAAATAATTTCCAGTTCCTGTAGTCTCTCCACCGAATGGAAGTAAAAAAAAACACCGCTTCGCATTACAAGGTGCAATTAGTGATTGTCTGAAGTGAACAGTTATCAAATACCAAGATAAAAGCAAAATACTGCGGATGCTGGAAACCTGAAACAAAAACAAAAATACCCGGAAAAACTCAGCAGGTCTGTTAGCATCAGCGGAGAGGAACACAGTTGACGTTTCGAGTCCGTATGACTCTTCATCAGATCTAAGGGAATAGAAAAATGAGGTGAAATATGAGGCCCCCTATCCAGCTCTACCTGTCCCAACTCCCCCTCTACCAGCTTATATTTCACCTCATTTCTCTATTTCCTTAGTTCTGATGAAGAGTCATACAAACTCGAAACGTCAACTGTGCTCCTCTCCGCTGATGCTGTCAGACCTGCTGAGTCTTTCCGGGTATTTTTGTTTTTGTTTTAGTTATCAAATACCTACTGACTAGCCATGAATGGATCAAAAGCAGTTCAACTGAATCAATAGGTAAGAATAAATAACTAATAAGCAGAAAACTGAACAATGAGTTCTGTTCAATTGTTTTTGAAAGCTACCAATCCCGAAATAGCAAGAAATAGGAACTGACCAGTGAAATTGTCAATAAAGTAATTTTGCAATGTTACTTTGAGCTACCATCTAATATTTTTAGCTGCCTGTAAAGGTAACGTTTATGTGATCAAACAAAAGGATAAACAATTCAAAATAAAGTGCTTATTCTTACCCATTAGGGTCATCTGTATGTTGCAGTAAAAATGTTCCCTTGGAAAGGCCTACTCCTAGGCCTCAGGTTCATTTTGGAGCTGGAGCTTCTATATTTGACTTGGGATTTACTGAGGTCAAAGCTAGTCGTCATCGCTACATACATGGTATATTTTAAATTATGATACCAGTTGCATTTTGTCACTGTGGCCATTTTCTTCAAAGCTCTTGTGTCCGTGGTCTTTTCTCAGCCTCGATGAGCCATTGCAAAGCGCTCACATGAACCATTTCCTTGAAACACTCAACAGGTCAGGCAGCATCTGTGGAGAGAAAAACAGGGATTAGCAATCCCGTTAACGGCCGGGATTTTCCACCCCCATCGTGGCGGGACCCACTGTGGGAGATTCGGTGGCCTAGCCAAAAGCCCATTGACTTTCGGCGGGACCGGACAATCCTGGCGGCGGGAGGGGCTGGAAAATCCCGCCCGTGGTTTCAAGTTTGTGGCCGTTCATCAGAACATCCTGAGATGTCCCATTGGAGATCCCCTTCGGAAATTCTAGGGGCTGTTTTCCTTCTTCACAAACTTCGGTCCAACTAGAGTGAGATTTTCCTTGTGGGGCTGGCAGTTCCTGGGTGGCAAACTGGGACATCCAGTGAGGGGCTGCAAGTAAGGGACTGACAGTGTGACACTGTCAGTATGAGTTTGCCAGTGTCTAAGGTTTCAATGTGGGTCTGCCAGTGCCTGAGCTGCCAGTGCACGGCTGCCAGTGTCTGAGCTGCCAGTTGGACTGCCAGTGCTCATCAAATAAGATCTTTTGTGCAGATGATGAGAGGAAAATTTGAGTAGCACAAATAACATTTTCATCGTCAGAAATAAACTGAAAATGTATCTATTTCTGTGTGTTTCACATAAAGATTTTTGGCAGTTTCTGTGTGATATTAGATAACATTGAATGTCACTTTGACATGACAAAGCAACAGCAGCACCCTCCGTTGGTCAATAATGTGACATAAGCTGAGACTTTAAGATGAGAAAATGCTGGAAATACTTCAGCAGGTACTGAGCAGTTCTCATGAAAGGACATCGATCTGAACATTGGGCTGAATTTTAACGTGGGATTCAGGACACCCATGTCAGGCCAAAGAGTCTGTCTAGAGTCTGCACTTGTCTGTAGTGGGACCGTCTTGGCCATTTTAAGCAGCCTCCTCACATGGTGGGGCTGTTCTTCATCGACAAACTGCCAGCGACCCTGTAAAATGGCCCTTAATAGTGTCTTTAATTGAGGGTCTCAGCTGCCTGATATTTTACCACCCCCACCCCACCTCCACAGGTATTATCACTGGATGGTATTCCTGAGACCCAGGGTAATGTTCTCAGGACCTGGGTTCAAATCCCACCATGGCAGAATGCAATAAAAATCTGCAATTAAAAGTCTGACAATGACCTCAAAACCATTGGCAATTGTTGTAAAAACCCTAAGATAAAAGCAAAATACTGCAGATGCTGGAAATCGAAAACAAAAATAGCTGGAAAAACTAAGCAGGTCTGACAGCATCTGCAGAGAGGAATGCAGTTAACGTTTCAAGTCTGTATGACTCTTCATCAGAAGTTGTAAAGACCCATCTGGTTCACTAATATCCCTTGGGGAAGGAAATCTACTGTCCTTACCTGGTCTGGTCTACATGTGACTCCAGACCTACAGCAATGTAGCTGACTCTTAAATGCCCTCTGAATAAGGGCAATTAGGGATGGGCAATAAATGCTGGCCTAAACAGTGACACCCTCATCCCAGGAACAAAACAAAAAACCTGGGGGCTGGTAAAATTCAGTCTGTTCCTCTCCCCATAGATGCTGCCTGATCTGCTGTGTATTTCCAGCATTTTCTGTTTTTATTTCAGATTTCCAGCATTCACATTTGCTTTTGGTTGTTGATAAATTGGGCAAGAATTTGGGATCATCTTCACCCATTTTTTGGGAGGCTACTAGTGCCATCCCTTGCAGTAATATTCACCTGTCCATGAGCATAAACATTCAATAATACCTGTGCACCCAGTCTAAAAGGTTGAGCTGGGGTAAAACAAAAAGTCCCATCTGGAATGGGACAGATCAGGTCCCTGTACTGGTATTTCCGTTGTGTGGTTTTGACACAATATTCCCCCTTTATATGCCACATATGTAGGGAACTCTGTTTCCCGGGTCACCGTGATCATGCAATTGGGCCCTTCATAATCCCAAGTGAACCCGTAGGTTGGTGCTGCATTTTCAGTTACATCATATGGGCAAACAAAAGTATCCCCTCTCCAAGTGCACCCAGACAAATCCGGGGCTACCCAAATAATTCCATCCACTTGTGCCACGTACCTAGTGTATTGGTCATAACATGGTATATGGCCCTGACTTTCTACCCCAATGCTTTTGACCCTAAAAAGAGGATTATTTTTCTTCCCTTCCTTTAGGACAGGATAATACAGAACCTACCCTAGCATGCCCATGCTACTGTTCCCCAGATTGCATTCATGTTCCATGGGGTGTAACAGCACAAGGCCCCTGATTTTACAGATACCAGTGGACACAGCCTTGAGATATTCATCAGTGACCCAGGAAGGCAACCTGCCTTCCACAATCTTTTGAAGGTTTTCACAGGCCTGTTCCACCAATGAAGAACCAAACAATTTACAAACATCTATATAAAAACAAAAAGCTAAAAGCTACTGCGGATGCTGGAAATCCATGATGTTTACAAACATCGTTTTCCACAGCTTCAACAGTGGCATTTTTATCCTCTTTTAGAATTTCATTCATACAGTGGGCATGCCTTTCCAATTCCCCCAACACATCATGCAAATGAACGGTCATCATTTGGTCTTCCTGTAATTCATCCATATCCAAATCATTCATTTTGTTCAATATTTTCCTTAACCTAACTCTAACAGTTTTTACCGATTTATCTAAAGTGGCTAAATCTAAACTATTTACAAGTGATGTCAGTGTTAAATACGGTTGCCTTATCATTAATTGAGCTACGTCGTACCAGCCCGTGAGAGTGAGATTTTGTTTGATGCCCTGAGCCCTCACACAGACTAGTGCGTTCATCATCATCAATCGCAGTGCCAATTCATTCCCAGAATTACCTCAAAACTTGATGCAGTATTTGATTCTGCAATTCTCAGGTTTGATGTTTATACCATTGGGGTAGTCCCAAGTCCGCTAAATTAATCATAATTGGCACCACCTCGTGGTGCATATCATGATATAGTACCATTCATGTGGGAATGACAACCACTCTGCTCTTTGGTCCCGATGTATGCAGAGGTCTTTGGATTAATCTTGATCTTATTAGCAAAGGGAATGAGCTCCCTTGTGGCCTTTAATGTTACAATGGGAACATTTCCCCCTTTTGCTGGTGCACAGACCTGAGGAGTCCATGTATTGTCCTTACCAGGGCGGTACCATGCAATGCCGAGGGGGTACACTTCACCACTGAGAACGACACAACCTGACCTCCCTTTGGGACTCTAACTGGGTAGGTGAAGTTTGTGGATTGCAGGCCTAGTCTAAGTGCACAACCAGTTCAACTGCCCAATCAAACTTCTCAACTGTTCCATTTCTTCTCTGGTAGCAGGATTGTCTTTTTGTGAGGATCTACCATGAGTTATTGGAGCATAATTAACATTTTCTAGATAAGATTGTTGATTCAATGTCAGTCCTAACTTGCTCTGCTTAACGTCTAAACCTATGTATTTAAAGGCCCCAGAAGCCTGACTTCCAACTTGGAATTCCTTCCTTATCTTTTCGATTACCCATTGTTCAAATTCTACAGATCCTCCCCACAGGAAATCATCAACACGCATGATAAAGATCCCAGCTAGTTTCTCCTTATGGTACCAGTAGAACATCATGGGCTCTGCCTTTAACTGAATGCAACCTATTTTCAACAAGACAGGCCTCACAGAATAATACCATACTCTTAATGCATCATTCAACCCATAAACACACTTATTCAATTTCCATAGCTTTCCTTCTACATCCCCGGCTTCCTTGGGTGGTTTCAAAAAAACTTCCCTTTGAAACTTCTCCCCCTGTAAAAATGAAGCTTTTATATCAATCAGTTTGCACTCCCAGGAATAGGATGCCAAAATAGCTTAAAAAATTTTCAAACTCACTTTCCCCACAATAGGCGAGTCCTGATCTCCTAGTCTCTCTTCAAAGCCTCAGGCTACTAATCTCACTTTGGCCTTATATTTGCCCTCTGGGAGTACCTTTTCTGTACAGATCCATCTGTGAGATAAAGCTGGTTGTCCTGTCAGGTATTTCACAATATACCACAAATTCCTTCCAACTTTCTAACTCTTTCCATATGGCTTCCTTTATCAGCTTACTTTACAATTTATTAGCAGCTTCTAGAATCTCTCTGTCATAAGGACTTCTACTTCTACTGAGATTGCTAGCTTGCTCTCTAGTCTTCCTTGTTAAGCTACCGCCTCTACTCACATTCCTCTCCCTTTCTGGACTGCTACTATTTGATCGTCCTCCCATGCGAATACAACTCCGTTCGCAAGTCTGTGATCATTTTCCTAGGGCCCCAGCCACTTTCTGGTCCATTGTCAGAACTCATACTGCACTTTCTGGGTTTCCACACCTTTACCTTGGTTTGCCAATCGATAGGTCTTGTCTCCTGTCCTTCATCCTGCACATTTAGCCAATGATTGTATTTACCAGTGGCCTTTCCTGCTCTCTCTATGATGGTGGCATCCCTCCACATACTGGTCCCTTCTGGCATGTATGTTACCTTTGATCCTACTTTGGGTAATTGCCCTTTTGGGCAAATAGCGTTGTCCTGTACCTCAGTGTTACTTTGTTCATAGTCAATCAACCCTGTATCTGACATCGTCTGCTCCTCATAACTACCCAGTAGTATGTGTATGTGAAATGCATGGTGCCTCCTCACATTCTATGCTCTGTTCAGAACCTGTAAAAGTATAGTCAGGACCAATTAACCGTGAAGAACGTGCCCTAACAGTTTGATTACCGTGTTGCACAATTACTACTTTCCCATCACTCCCTATAACCTTGCCAGATCCTTTCCACTCTTTCTGGCCTTCACTTTTATAATCTACCACGTCTCCTTGTCTAAACTGTATTCCCGATGGTCTTATGAGGTGCCATAGGGCCCTCCGAATTTTCCCCAAAAGCTCAGCTTTAAGGAAAGCTTTTCTGCCCACATGCAAAGCATTCAGATGAGCAGAAAAAGTGGAGCTAATGCTCGTCCCTTCTAGAGCAGGGGGAGCATCTGACAACACCAAAGGTAACTTCGGATTTCTTCTGTACAACAACTGATTCGAACTGTATCCCCCAACCATTTGCAGAGAGTACTTTGCGTGCACCGCCTATGCTAGTGCTGTTTGCAGTTTACAACCTGGTTGATCAGCTAATATTTTATGTAACATGTCATCTTTTACTGCATGGTTTCTTTCACAAAGACCATTAGTAAATGGGGTCTCAGCTGCAGAATGCATAACTATGATGTTTAAATTTTCGCACGTATCTCGAAATTCCTCAACAAAAATAAAAATACCTGGAAAAACTCAGCAGGTCTGGCAGCATCTGCGGAGAGGAACACAGTTAACGTTTCGAGTCTGTATGACTCTTCATCAGAACTAAGTAAAAATAGAAAATAGGTGAAATATAACCTGGTTTAAAGTGGGGGGTAGAGTTGGATAGAGGGCCAGTGATAGGTGGAGATAGCCAAAAGATTTCATAGACAAAAGGACAAAGAGGTGTTGAAGGTGGTGATATTATCTAAGGAATGTGCTAATTAAGGGTAGAAAGCAGGACAAGCAAGGTACAGATAGCCCTAGTGGGGGTGGGGTGGGGGGAAGGAATCGAAATAGTCTAAAAGGTAGAGATAAAACAATGGATGGAAATACATTTAAAAATAATGGAAATAGGTGGGAAAAGAAAATTCTATATAAATTATTGGGAAAAAAAGGGGGGGATCGGAAAGGGGGTGGGGATGGAGGAGAGAGTTCATGATCTAAAATTGTTGAACTCAATATTCAGTCCGGAAGGCTGTAAAGTGCCGAGTCGGAAGATGAGGTGCTGTTCCTCCAGTCTGCGTTGAGCTTCACTGGAACAATGCAGCAGGCCAAGGACGGACATGTGGGCATGAGAGCAGGGTGGAGCGTTGAAATGGTAAGCGATAGCGAGGTCTGGGTCATGCTTGCGGACAGACCGAAGGTGTTCTGCAAAGTGGTCACCTAGTCTGCGTTTGGTCCCTCCAATGTAGAGTAAACCGTATTGGGAGCAACGAATGCAGTAGACTAAATTGAGGGAAAAAGCATGATAGAGTACCCCTTGTCCTCACTTATGACCCCACCAGCCTCCGCATTCAAAGGATCATCCTCCGCTATTTCCGCCAACTCCAGCATGATGCCACCACCAAACACATCTTCCCTTCACCCCCCCCGGTGGCATTCCGCAGGGATCGTTCCCTCCGGGATACCCTGGTCCACTCCTCCATCACCCCCTACACGTCAACCCCCTCCCACGGCACCTTCCCATGTAACTGCAGAAAGTGCAACACCTGCCCCTTTACTTCCCCCCTCCTCACCGTCCAAGGGCCCAAACACTCCTTTCAAGTGAAGCAGCATTTCACTTGCACTTCCCATCAATTTAGTCTACTGCATTCGTTGCTCCCAATGCGGTTTCCTCTACACTGGAGAGACCAAACGCAGACTGGGTGACCGCTTTGCAGAACACCTTCGGTCTCTCCGCAAGCATGACCCAGACCTCCCTGTCCCCTGCCATTTCAACACACCACCCTGCTCTCATGCCCACATGTCCGTCCTTGGCCTGCTGCATTGTTCCAGTGAAGCTCAACGCAAACTGGAGGAACAGCACCTCATCTTCTGACTAGGCACTTTACAGCCTTCTGGACTGAATATTGAGTTCAACAATTTTAGATCATGAACTCTCTCCTCCATCTCCACCCCCTTTCCGATCCCCCCCTTTTTATTCCAATAATTTATATAGATTTTTCTTTTCCCACCTATTTCCATTATTTTTAAATGTAATTCCATCCATTGTTTTATCTCTACCTTTTAGCCTAACTCAATTCCTTCCCTTCACCCTACCCCACCCCCACTAGGGCTATCTGTACCTTGCTTGTCCTGCTTTCTACCCTTAATTAGCACATTCCTTAGATAATATCACCACCTTCAACACCTCTTTGTCCTTTTGTCTATGACAAATTTTGGCTATCGCCACCTATCACTGGCCCTCTATCCTGCTCTACCCCTCCCCCCCCATAAACCAGCTTATATTTCACCTCTTTTCAATTTTTACTTAGTTCTGTTGAAGAGTCATACGGACTCGAAACGTTAACTGTGTTCCTCTCCGCAGATGCTGCCAGACCTGCTGAGTTTTTCCAGGTATTTTTATTTTTGTTTTGGATTTCCAGCATTCGCAGTTTTTTGCTTTTATCTCGAAATTCCTCATTGGCAAATTCCCTACCATTATCTGTGAGGAACTTCGTTGGTGTTCCTAATCCTGTTCCTACCCATTTCTCCATGACCTTAACAACAATGGTCCTTTTGTCTTTACTATGTATCACAGTGGATAGACTAAATCTGGTTGCCATATCTATGAAGTGTAGTAAAAAAATACCCCTATTCTTGTCCCAAACTTTTAAGTCCATTGCCACTGCATCGTTAAACTCCCTGGCTAGTGGCAAGCTCACAACAGGACACAGAGGTGTCTTGCAATATTTAAGGCAAATTTCACACTCAGCAGTGACTTGTTCAATAAGATCATCACATCCTTTATCGGCCATTCCCGCATCTCGAAGCAGAGTCTTCACTTTCTGTGGTGCCGGATGTGCAAACTGTCTGTGTAATTTCCAAATGATCTTTTTTGTCCACTAAATTCTCATTCTCAGCTATTAACAAAACTTCATGAGCTTTTTGATGAGAAATCTCTGGCTTCCTTGGTGGCAAGCAGTAATGGCCTGACTGAGTAAAATGGGGATCCACATTTTTCCCCAAACATGACTGCTCTATCATTCTTCATATCTAGCATCATCTGAGCCTTCTTCATCGCGGATCGACTCAATAATAGTGTATCTCGCTAGAAACCACATCAGTACTGATAGATAGATTGATCCCTGTTATCTTACAAGGGAGGATCACCCGTTTGGAGGCTGTTAATGTATTGTCATCTCCAAACCTGAAGCAGGTAGACCTTTCATACTTCTTGACCTTCCGCCAGTCTGCCTCATCGAGAGACTCCAGATAGCAGTCAAGCCAGTCCATGCCGCACACCGTAGAAGTGCAACCACTGTCCAGAACTGCACAGTTGAAGGAATCTACCATCAAGATGCTCATCACTGGATTCAAACTCTCAGTGATCAATACAATTCCATCGTGGCAGTCACCATCATAATTTTCAGTTTCAGATGAATCCGTCTCATGGGTCACTTCAAAAACACGATTCCTTTGCTGTGGGCAGTTCATTACGTAATGGTACTAGGAATAACACCGATTAACCATTCCCCTTGCATTTTTTGGGTTTAAACGTCTATGGTCGCCATCCCAGACACGCTTTTTGTTCCGACTCCAAATTGGCTAGGGTTATGACCATTTTCAGACCTCTTGTCATTAACCCCATCTATGTATTGGAATCTTCGTCTAATATTTGGTCGACTGCGAAATTCGGTCACCGTTGAATCCTCTATCCTTTGTTTTACAGCATTGTTGTTCACATTTGCTAAAAAAGTGGCAGGGAACAACGGTTTCCCCAGAAATATTTTTAGGGCAGTCGCCATTTGATCTAAGATAGGTTCTTCCCTCCGGAACTGAACCCCTGTTAGTACTAAAAGACGATCAACATAGGAAATGCGAGCACAGTCCAGTAATTTAAATGCCAATACCGATTCTGGAATTTCAACTTCAAATCTCTGTAGTCTCCTGTACCATTTTTCAAAATCCATGATATATCCCTCCATGGACTGATCATCTGATTTCCTAAACCTATCAAAGATCATCCAAGCTTCATATGCTTCCAATAACTCATCCTGTTTGTAGAACTTATCCAAAAATTGTATCAGACGGTTTAATCCTCTTCATGATCCAAATCATCCACTTTCCGCTCTGAAAATACTTTGCTCCTTATCTTACTTTTGGCTGGTAATGATAACGCCAAAGCCAAACCTTGCTTCTTCCAGGGTATAGCAGTAACCTGGGTCCACATTTCAACTTCAGCCCTCCATTGCTGATAAGGTTCAGAGTCAAAATAAATTGGTGGATAGTCAAAACTTGCGATTTTGCACTGTCCTTCCGCCATTCCATAACTTAAATTGTCAGCAACAGTACCACTCCTTTTCCCTCAGAGGACTGAGGCAGAAATCTTCATGTACAGCAATCAATCAGCAAAGCTTAAAGTTCATCCTCTGCTACCATGTTACTCACAATAAGAGGTTGTGGTGGAAGAATTAATCCAGGCTGGTCTCTTGGATAAAGCTGGTTTTTCTCCAAGACAATTCCTCAGTGCTACTAACTTCCGAGTAGCTTCCACCCAAAGTGTTCCAGCTGTACCTTTTTATTCTATTCAGTTGGAATAATGAATGCCCATCACCTGTTTAACTACCAATTGGTTTTAACAAGATGATTGCCACATTAACAATGTTTACGCAGAGCATTTTTGAAGATACGGTTCATATGTTCCACGATGCTGAAGACTGGGGGTTGTGCGCAATGTGCCATTTACCTTCAATCCCTAGTAGCTTTAAGGTAGCCTGTATTACCCGTCCTGTGAAGTGGCTGCACTGATCTGACTCCACCACCCATGGTAGCCCCCCATCGAGAAAACACCTCCCTAACTAGGGCCTTGGCAGTCCACAATGCAGTGGCCACCTTACAAGGAAAAGCTTCCACTCACTGAGTGAAATTATCCACGAGAACAAGGCAGAACTTGTACCTTTCTTTGTGATAGGTAGGATCCCAATGAAGTCAATCTTGACATATTGCCAGGTTCTCTCTACATGCCTAGTGCGACCCATGGAAATCTTGCGATGGTAAGGATCAGGATTATTTGCTATACAGACCAAACAAGCTTCACAGAGACTATTAACATCCTGGCAAATTCCAGGCCACCAAGCCACGGACTTGATTTGTTTCCAGGTAGTCTCAGGGCTGGGGTGACCCACTCCTGGACCCCCATGAACTATACTAATAATCTTCTGATGATGTTCTTCAGGGACAACCCATCTATCGTTTTTAAATAACATCCCTTCCTGGAAATCTGGGGCCCCAAAGGTCCCTTCCACTGGGGAATTTTCTAATTTGGCCTGGATAACTGCCCTCAGAGCTACATCCTTCATCTGTAACTCTTTCAAGTTGGATGACAGTGGGATATCAGCAGATGTACTGGGAGGAACTGCCATTACTACTCCTGACTAATAGGGGCCCCAAAGCGTCCCTTCTATAGCTCCCCTTTTGTCTAGGTCATCAGCCTTCTTATTCCCCTCCCACCTAGGCTCGCTTTTAGAATGAGCCTTAATCTTGTGGGTGTAATATTAAATACCTTCTTTCCCAACCACTTGGAGAATAACCTTCAGCAAAGGCGCACTGTGACCAGGGGTCGACTGTCTGCCGATGTGAAACCCCTATGGTTCTGTTGTGGTGTCTGTGATGAACGGGCCACAGGAAACTCAGGTACAGGTTACGATCATTTATTCGGGCAATTGCAAGGAGGGCACCATCTCAATGCAGCTTGAGACAGTACTCTGCTAAGCTACAAGTGTTCACCATATTTATACATTATCGGTCACATACAAGAACATCCTCCAGATTCTGATCTTGTCAACATATAGGTTTACATTAAACAGACAGGTCTCTGGTACAAAGGTAACCCTACTTTCACCCAGGGAGAAACCTGCCTTCCTCTCTAAGCTGGGACAATCTGTCCTTCCCCTATCTGTTGAAGAGCACACTTAATCTATGTTATTGCCATCCTCTGACTCCAGTCTAACTCCCAGGACCTTGCTGGTGATTGCAAACCCTGAGGGTGTACAAAGTTTGAGAGTGTATAAGGTTCATTTGGTTTAACTGTTTAATTGTTGATTTACTGATTTGCGCTGGCCTGCCTATAGATTCTAATTTAAGTAATTCATTCCCTTATAATGAATTTTCCCTTACCATAAATTCTCATTTACTTTCTTCCCCCTAACAGTCCCCGCTTTTGGCCCTTGGCCTAGCCCAAGATAGCCAGCTACAGTGGTACTGTCCATTCCTCCCCACTTTACACACCACCACCTATTGATGCTGGCTAGTCATCCAGCTTTGGCACGTAAAGGGTACGGGTACTGGTAAAAACATCTGTATCATCTGGTCCTTTAATCCGAACCTCTGGCTTACCAGATTCCTACTCCTTCTACTAAAACTCCCCCAACGCCACCTTTTTTGTGACTTCCGGGTGCGATGAATCAAGTATGTTAGATATATAATCAATATCAGCTGAAGTATAACTAGGACATGGGAGATAATCCCAATCCAGGGGTGTATCTGTACGTTCGAGCCCCAGTTCCACAGATCCTCTCACCAGGTGGAAGAATCTATTAGTTCAATATCCGTCTTTAAGGATCTAACCTGTTGCTGCAGTGTATAGTAAGTTCTGTATATCTGCTGAATCGCGGTGAGATGCTCTGGTAATAGGGAAATTTCATAGGAGAACTGGTTCAAATACTGTGTCAGGTTATCCTTCAGGCTTTCCTTGACCTGAATAGTAGTCGTTCCTCTCTTGTATATTTCGACCAGTTCCACTTTCCCTACCCTTGCTGGCGCCTGCGGGTGTAGGCACACTGAATGATTATGGATGGGGCATATCTGGTTACCCCCATACTGGATTCTTTCCTAGCACGTGGTGATACAATATCTCCCATTCCCTGTAGATGCAACATGGGTTGGTTCTTTTGCAGCCCATATAGTTTCCATTGTACAGTTTGCTGCTGCTTTAAATCCACTTAGCTTCATCTGTCTCATATATCGGATTTGCATACTACTGCGGTGGTATCTATCCTACACTCTTCTAATGTGGTACTAACTATATTCCCTTCTATGTCTACTGCATATGGTGGAATGACATGATACCTAATATAATAATCCTCCTGTATAACCCCAATATTTTCTACTCTATATAATGTCCTGCCGGGTGTTGACATAGGTATAATAGGTATTACTAATACAATGCCTATTAGCATATTACTATTCACTATACATTCAACATTAATTCTATATACGCTTGTCAAACCTCTGAGCTGGCAACCAGTCAAGTCATGATTCTTGTGTCATGAGAGATTCAATAAATGCTCATTAGTTACCCATAGAGGAACTACCCCTTCATTAATCTGTCTTAAATTCTCTCAGGCTTGTTCCAACGCCCAAGATCCATAGGTGCTGCAAACATCATTTCTGCTCACTTTGTCTGAAATATTTTTCCCTATTTCAATTAATTTATTGATAGCCCCCGCGTGACTTTCGAGCACGGTAGCCAGGCTTTGAATTAACCGTGTCACGTCCTGGTCCATATCTAATTGTGTATCCTGGATCCCCTGTCCCCGCCCTAAAATCTCCTTAAGCTTAAAGCTCAGGGTACAGACCTTTTGATCAATAGTTGCTAGGTCGATGGAGTTAATTACTGACGTCCCTGTATTGAATACTGTGGCAGCGTCATTCATTAGGCTGCGCTTGTCTTGGTTTCCTTCTGGGCCTAACCGCATCCTGTCGTTAAACTGAACTGCTTCAGCCATCAACTGGCCTGTCAGAGCTGTATAGAGTGCTTGGGTGTGGGTTGGGCACAACTGGGGCTGGGCAATACCGGATATGTTCAAGACTACGGGTACCAGCTCGTGGTGCACATTACCATACAAAACTTCTGATTAACCAGTACCAAACCATTCGTTGGTCCTGGACAAGGTGGGTCAGTCAGTGTGGACTGAAAGGCTTCAATTATCTCTACTCGGATTGTGGAAGTAGGTGTGGGAGGTGGCTGGGTAATGGTACTAATTTTCTCTTTTGGGCGGACCTCCCACACCCGATCTGAAGCACACCCGATCTGAAGCAAACCCTTACTACAATTCGAAAGCACTTGTTCTCCTACTGTTACATTTATCATTCCCCGTTGCGTGTCGCATTCGGCACTGTCCATGCTGTCCTGCAATGCGGGATGAGCAGTGATGATCCCCGATCTTGTTGCCAGTACTGATACGCCCACGGCCAGGATTGTAGATCTGTGGAGACATTAACATCGGTTCCCGTCCTCTGGGTTACCGCTTGGTCAATTGTCATGTATCTTTAATGTGTGTAATGCCTCCAATTACTTCCCGTTCTCATATCTACAAGTGCGCATGTATCACCTGTCATAATTACCTCGTATGGTCCATTGTTGCTCTTTGGATTTGCCTGTTTCCATATCCTTAATCATCTGTCGGTCTCTGACTTCCTTCCTTAACTCATGCAATTGCTTACTTATTTCCCTCACATAGTCTCGCATCCTTCCTTTTAGTGGTCCTACATCTCCCACTCCTACTATGATTCCCTTGGGTAACTGCATTGCTCTCCTTGTCATTATTTCAAATGGGGTGAACCTGGTGGTTCTGCTTGGGGTGGCCCTAAGGCACATCAGAATACTGGGCTGTTCCCTGTCTCTTGAATTCTTTTTGTGATTGATTTTTTTTTTTAAGTTCAGTTCATCCTTTCCACCATCCCTGAGCTCTGTGGCAAGTAGGGAATGTGGAATTTCTGTTTATATTTAAATTTATACATTTCTTTAATGACTTTTCCTTTGAAATGAGTTCCCTGATCTGAATCTATCTGGGTAGGCACCCCCACTCCTTCCAGTTTACTCCCTCCTGCTGCTGTCTCATGTCAGACCTCAATTCCTTAAACAACTCTACAATGCACCTTCTTATCCTATCTTTCAATGGCTCAGTATCTTCACTTCCAGTGATGGTTCTCTCTGGGAGCTGCTTAACTGTCTGACATCATAGTGTTAATCCTGTGGCCTTACTTTTTGTAGCTCGCAGGCACATTAATACAATCAATAATACATCTATTTAGCCTTTTTCCAGCTTTCCCTTTACCTATATACATCTTGTGGTAAATTGTTGTTAAGTATTATTTCTCCTTACATTTCAATTCCTGAACTACAGATTCCACATAGTTTTACCTCTAAGTTTTTTTCTTCCCTGACCATGATCATCCTAAGATTCTCTTGAGTTCAGTTTCTCTATTGTCAATGAGGATCTCTGTCTCTAGACCTTTGCTTATCTCCCCCTGTGCGTTTCCAATGTCTCAGTTGATGGCCAGATTATCAAATTCACTTCCCTTAAAAAGTTTGTATATTGTGTCATCTTTCGCTAACTCATTCTCCTACTTGCCTCATATCATTTTACACATGCAACAGCTACCATCTTATCTTGTTCAGGTTGCCTGGAAAGACTTTAAAATAAATAAAATATTCTTATAATAGTTTTAAAAACAGAAATCAGGTATTGACATGTTTTGCTTCTTCATCTTCTTCTTAAACATTTTATTGTCTCAAAAGTAACCCACTAAATTGTGTCTGACCCGTTTCTTTTAGAATTATCCCAGATTCATCAACTCAGCCAAAAATTGGATTTCTGCCAAACTTTGTCAAGGTCTTGAGCTTAGCTTCATATTTTGGGAACAGACTTACAAATACAAAAGCTTGCAGCATTTGAATTAGTGCCAATTGTTGTCAAACCTTTTAAAATGAAAATTCCCTTTTGAGAAATTATCAGGAACCAAATCTCAAATTTTAAACTTTGTAAGAAATGTAATTTACGCTATCAAAATTAAAACTACCTCTTTTTTATGTGTATTGATTTGTATCCAAGTTATAATTCCCGTATGTTTATCAACACATTCTTTATCTTAGATAGCATCCTAGTGATTCAAAAGTAATCTTCTAAACTCCACTGCGCTTTACACCTCAAGCCTTGTCCCAACTTCAAATTACAGTGCTGTTGGGATGCAGATTTCCTTTCATATTTAATTCATCTCTTCATAAGAAACCCCTTTTTATCCATTGGACCGTGTGTTTATGCCTTTTGGTTTTCCTAGAATCCCTTGAACTTCAGGTAATTTTTCCCCTCAGAATTTTAGAATACTAACTCGTCTGAGTTAATGTAACTCGTATGTATCAATCCCAATCAGCTTGGAAGCTGGTGATGCTAGTCTGCAAAGGGGGTGGTACAAAGGTTGGTTCATTTAACCCTGTCTGGCTTCATGATACCTTCAAATTGCAACCCTTTTTGCCAGAATTCCCAACTCAAACCTTATACTCAAAACTTTGGAATGCTTTAGTATACTTTTCCTTTAATCTAACATGGGGCTTTCAACCCTAAAGTGCTGAACTGCACACAGAAATAACAATTTACGGAAGAAAACACATTGAAGCTCACATACAAATGCTTCCTTGCACACAAACAAACATACATTTAGAGGTATCTACTTATATTCCTGTATCCTTAACTTAACGACTTAAAACTCTCATATTCTAAATGAAACCTCAAATAGCAGTGGGGGAAATAAAGGGATCTTGAAGGCTCCACCTATAGGGACAATCAAACTGATGAAAGCTCACATTTCCCCTGCCTGTCAGTGCTTATTAATTCCCTTAGGGGACGCCCCTTTTCTCTCTCTCTTCAGCACAAGCAGCTCTTGTAACTTAGATCAATTCATTTTTTTAAGTTACATTTCGGGTCCCAATCATCCTTCCACATTTTCAGGAAAATCTCGTCATCCCGCATGGGACATTATTCACCCCCAATTCGTTTCTCCCTCCCCCAAGGCTTCCTTGACTGCCTCCTCAAACTCCCTGTGCAGGGCTGTCACCTTCTCCCGAACGGGACGTCCTCAGGTTTCGCCCAGTCTCCACTCCTAGACTGCAGGGGTAATCTTCTCCAGATATCCCCTGGGCATTTAGCCTTCACCAGTATGTGATTGTCAAGGGGGTGCATTGCATGGAAATCTTGCATTTCCCGCAGTTTGGACCAAAAATCTGGGTTGTTATGCCGAGTTTTAAGTGTCAGCAGTTCTTTAAGCAAAACCTGTTTCTCCCCCGGGCTGAATGGTATGTGCTTAACTTTCTCCGTAACCCTCTCAATCTCTTCATCGTCCCCCTATTCCTCAGCCCCCTTTCTCCCTTCGGGTTTCAATTCGCCTTTCCTGACTTTACTTTTCCTAATGGTTATTGCCATAGGGGCCATGGGATTCAATGGGCACAGTGGGGCGTTTGGTTCATGTGAGGGCAGAACTGCCTCAGCTCCTTCATAGGTTTCTCCTTCGGAGCTTTCCCCCTCTTGATCAGTGTCACTGCTGCTGCTGCTGCTGCTGCTGCCACCACTGTTCTGATCGGTCCTGGATCTGACTTTGTTTCTCTCTCTCTGATCAACTGGAATTTAGTGTTAACCCATCTACACAACTGTAGGTACAGTGTGATAATAACCATCATCCCTTTCTTTTCCTTATCCTTTTTTTTGCTCTAACCACCACTGTTTTTGTTCTCCGGGGGCTCCCTGTGGATTCCACCTCTCATTCTGCATTTTAGTGATTATTTTTGACTGTTGTTCCGCGATGAACCTGGTAATGGAGTCCGCAGTTCCCCAGTCGGGTTCCATAGCGCTATTCTGTTTCCCTGACGGCATTCTATTCCTATTTTCCGTATATCTCTGTGCGGTACGTTCACACTATCCTAACAACTTAGTTATCTGAGGTATGTATGTGCGGTTTCACTGGGGTCCGGCCTCCCTGCGCGGCTTCGGCTAAGGTTATATTTCAAACCATAACCCGCCAGCATGGCTCTGCCCTCCTCCTAACTGGGTAATGGTTCTGGCCTTCGGGCGCAGCTTTGGCCCTGCTTGCCCGCCTGCACGGCTCCGCCCATTACCCCTGGCACCTCCTATCTCCTGTCCTGAGTCCTCCTCTTGATTCTTTGATACTTGACCGGACCGTTCTCGGGTAGGCTTGCTGCACTAACTACGGGTGGTAAATGAATATACTCACCCACTTTGCAGAGCCGTCCCGAGGATCTGATCCAAGTATCCTGCCGACTATGCCAAATTGTTGTGGTGTCTTTGATGAACGGACCACAGGAGACTCAGGTACAGGTTATGATCGTTTATTCGGGCAATTTCAAGGAGGGCACCATCTCAATGCAGCTTGAGACAGTACTCTGCTAAGCTACAAGTGTTTACCATATTTATACATTATTGAGCACATACAAGAACATCCTCCAGATTCCGATCTTGTCAACATATAGGTTTACATTAAACAGACAGGTCTCTGGTACAAAGGTAACCCTACTTTCACCCAGGGAGAAACCTGCCTTCCTATCTAAGCTGGGACCACCTGTCCTTCCCCTATCTGTTGAAGAGCACACTTAATCTATGTTATTGCCATCCTCTGACTCCAGTCTAACTCCCAGGACCTTGCTGGTGATTGCAAACCCTGAGGGTGTACAAAGTTTGAGAGTGTATAAGGTTCATTTGGTTTAACTGTTTAATTGTTGATTTACTGATTTGCGCTGGCCTGTCTATAAATTCTAATTTAAGTAATCCATTCCCTTGTAATGAATTCCACAACTTACCATAAATTCTCATTTACTTTCTTCCCCCTAACAATTCCGAATTGCCAAAATTCACTCATGGCATTGCAAGTAAACATTGAGTCTGAGCAGACTGTATAGGGGATAGGAAATTCCTGAGGGTAAGTAACCAGATAGGTGACAGCAGCCAGTTCAGCCTGTTGGGCGCTGAGGTAGGGTAGTAATTTGATAGCCAACTCAATGCATCAGAGGGGGCCATAGATCCTATAAACCGTTCTCCTTGTTCTATAAAACTAGAGCTGTGCACATAAATGTCTCTCCCCTAAGGATGTATTCCTGCCTGGAACCCCCCCTATAGTCACCCAGGCATACTCTATGGTGCAGATAGGGGGAGGGGGGTCCCTTGGATAGCTGAGGTTAGCTGCCAGCTGAGGCTCTGGTAGTGCCCTGGTCTTTAGAGTGGTGCTCTGCAACAAATGTATCCACCTGGCCACTCGTGCACTGGAGACTGTCCCATCTTTGATGCGCTCTTCTAGTCGTAGTCTGCTGGGGGTGTGATGGGTGGTCAGTGTCATTACCTGAGTGCCTGTATACACAGCAAAATATTTCATTACCCAGAAGGTGGCTAGCAGATGGTGCTCGTACATTGAATATCCTTTCTCTACCTCTGTAAAGACTATGGGCGTGTACACTACTGGCCGCTGGAGGCCATGTACCTCCGGCATCAGAATTACACCTAGGCTGATGTTGCTGGCAGCCACGTCCAGGGTGAATTCCTGGGTTGGGTCCAACATACCCAGTGGAGGGACTGACTGTAAATCTCCCTTCAATTAGACAAAAACCTCCTCACACTGTGGTGTCCATTCCCAGTCTATTCCCTTTTTAAGCAGGGTTATCAGTGGGGCTGACTTCCCACTATAATCCTCAATGAACTCCCAGCAATACCCGGTGAGGTCTAAAAAGGATTGGAGGGCTGGCACTGATCCAGGGCGGTTAAGTGCCTGTATGGTTTGCCAGCTCCCTTGATTTGTTCCCCTTGTCTGATTGTCTAGCCTAGAAATAGGAATTTCCTCTGTCCTATCTGAGCCTTCTTGGCGTTTATTTTAAGACCTGCCTCTCTTAACAAAACCAGAAGTTCCTTTTGGTCCCTTTTAGTCTCAGTGACGAGGAGCAAATCCTCCACGTATTGGATGAGATGGCTCAGACAACTAAATCCTTTCAGGACATCAGCCATACACTGGTGGAGGATGGAGGGGCTGTTATAGAAGCCCTGGGGCAAACATGTCCAGGTATGTTGCTGACCCTTAAAGGCGAAAGTGAATTTGTATTGGTCCTCCTTCCTCACCAGGATGGACCAGAACCCATTTGATGGGCAGAATTTTCCCAGATTTGCACCAAGTGCGGTAGTGGGCGGGTGAAATGACATTTTACTTGCCGGCCGCGATAGTGGGTTTTCGCGCCGTATCATCTCAAACCCGCCCCATTATTTATGCACCCCCGGGAAACACGCCGTTTCCATGGTGGGCGGGCTCTCATTCGCCCACTGGCCATCACCCTGCTGCCACATCTCGCCGGGCGCCATGTTTAAAGTCCAGCCACAAGCACGGCGTTCATTGCTTCCAGCTCACTATTGCTGCACGGAAGACATGGCCAGCAAAGGAAAAAAGACCGCAGCCCCCGGCTTCAATGACGGGTCCCTTGAGCGACTGCTGGATGCCTTGGAGCCCCGCTGGGATGTCCTGTACCCCGACTCTGGCCGCAGGATGGGCAGCAACGTGACCAATCCGGCTTGGGAGGCGGTGGCAGCGGTGGTCAGCACCAACGCCCTTCAGAAGAGGACAGCCACCCAGTGCCGCAAGAGGATGAATGATCTCCTCCATTCCGCCAGCATAAGTCACTCTCCTCATCACTCCCAACTCACACAGTCCCAAACGCAGCACACATGCACGGGCCCTCACTTACTGCCAGTTCAAGGGACATCACCATTCACCCTCTCACACTCACCGTCATTGTCCTCATCGCTTCCATGGGACCACTCACTGCCCACACAGGCCAGGCCTACTTATTATCTGGCCTGGCAGGCGACCTGCTTACTCTTTCTTCATCTCTATCCATGCAGGACAAGCTCACACACAAGAGAGAGAGAGGTTGCAGACCTGTGGTGGAATGCCTGAAATCAAGGTCCTCACGGACTTTGAAAACAAAGCCATCCAGCTGGCCGGCCATGATATTGACCAGTCCTGTGCTGATGGTGAGGTCGGCGCTGCTCTACCAAGTGAGGATCCAGCGGTGCAAGAAGCCTCTGGAGAGGAATCTGGAGGCACCCTCCCTAAAGTCCCGTCACAGCGCTCACCCACACCCTCTACCAGCGCAGAGACACACACCTCGGTGGGGTCTAGCTTTAGAGTAGCCTCAGGATCACAATCTGGTGAGCACATCGCACTGTCTGATCCACAGCAGGTGGTGGCGGGGACTTCCCAGGTGTCCAGCACTCGGAGGACTGTTAGAGGCCAGAACGTTGCTGAGTCCGAGTCAGATGATGAGCCTCTGGATTTGGTCATGTCACAGTTGCTGGAGCTGCACAGGCAAGCTCAGGAACATTAGGAAGGGATGTCCGTTGCACTCCTAAGATTGCAAAGCTTGATGGAGGAATCCATCCGCCTTCAAGCTGAGGTGATAGCGCCGGCATGCCAACGCACCGAGGTCAACACTGGTAGGGTGGCGACCATGGAGACCTTGGTCCAGGACTTTGCTCCTGCTCTGCTGCGCGGGCTTAGCTCCATTGCTGATGCCATATTTGGCCTCCAACAGTGTGTAAGCGAGAGGGGTGCCGGGCAGCTCAATCTCACTCTAGCCACCCCTTCTCCTCAAGGAGTCAGCCTAGGGCCCAGGGCACCCATATGAAGGAGGATCAGCAGGTGTACACTCCGGGACCATCCACTCAGGTGACTCCAAGCGTGTCCGGCCCATCCGACTCCCCTCTTCAGTAACCTCAGCAGCTCCAGCTCCACAGGCCAAGGAGGGTGCCACTGCCACACAGCATGACCCCAAAAGCAGGTTGGGGCCCTCCAAGACTCTGTCCTCCAGAGGATGCCCGCTAAAGTCATCACAGATAGGGCGTCGCAGTCAGCAGGCTGCCTCCATCTCTGCTGTGGATGTCCGGGGAGCACCAAGACATAGCGGCAGGGTTAGGAAAGTTAAGGAGAATTAGTTGCACAGCCTGGGCATGGGTGTTTTAACCACTTGTACATACTGTTCACTATTGTCAATATACTCCCAAGAATGTGTCCCTGCCTATGGCTCCTTGTTCTGATGGGTAGTGCTCTGGTCATTCAGATGTGAATCCTTTCTGCACAAGATAAAAGGCAGGTATCTCAGTCCAGGGCCTCTTCCCTGTGCTTTGTGCAGCCTTCAGACCACAGTGATGGTCTGACCTCACACTTCCTGGAAACATTCCTGATGCCTGCACCTCGGTGGTGCTGGTCATTGCTGCCAGAATGTCGTGGGTAGGTGCCACAGAGTTCTCTCATTCTCTCTGTGTGCTCTCAGCACCTCGAAGGAGGGGCTGGCCTCCATCTCTTCTGCATCTGTGACCACTGATGCTGTGCTCCAACTCCTGAAGGGCTCAGTGCTGAAGGCGAACAAAGCATTAGATGCTTCTAAAGTTCCATGGCTGCGTCTCTATGATATGATCCTGATCATGGAGCGCAAGCGATCTGCCCTCAGCCAGACAGGAGTCAGACATTATCAGAGGCTGATAATGTGTAAAGACTTGGAGTGTCCTCAGTGCAAGTTGTCATCATCCTCCTGCAATCAAGCGGCTATTACGGTCTCCACTACCTCTCCATGACAGGAGCATTCTCACAGAGGGAATTCGCGCTGCCGTAAACCAGACTGGAGTCAAACATTCACAAATGCGATGTGAGAATCTATGGGGCCACCTCACTGCATGTCGTCATCATCCTCCAAAATCCAGCAGCTATGAGGGCCCTCCGAGCACACTTGCCTCGTCTAGCCAGTGCGAGGGCCTTCACAGTCTCCTTTGAGGACCTTGTCAGCCTCATCACAGTTGGTGTCCTCATTATCGGAGGAGACGTGCAGCTCCTCCATCTCCTCCTCAGCCAGCTCCTCTGCCCGTTAGAGCATCAGGTCGTAAAGTGCCCAGTAGATGACAATGCGTGACACCCTCTGCGAACTCTACTGCAGGGCTCCACCAGACCGGTCCAGGCAGCGGAACTTCATCTTCAGCATCCCAATGGTTTGCTCCACCAAGCTGCGAGCTGCAGCCTGAGCCTCATTATACCGTCACTCTGCTGCAGTCTGAGGCTGCCGCATGGGTGTCATCAGCCACAGCCTCTGCAGGTAGCCCTTGTCCCCGAGGAGCCATCCCTGCAGGTTCTGTGGACCCTGGAAGAGTCCAGGGATCTGTGACCGACTGAGGATGTAGGCGTCGTGCACACTCCCTGGAAACTGCGCGCACCTGCAGATGCTGGTGGTCATATACCAGCTGCACATTCAGTGAGTGGAATCCCTTGTAGTTGAGGTAGTCCATGGTGGGTAGCGACAGAGACATGAGCACCACATGGGTGCAGTCAATCTCACCCTGCACCTTTGGGAATCCCGAGATCAGGGTGAATCCAATGGCTTTTGTATCCTGGCTGTCCCGGTCCCGGGCGAAATGCACAAAGGTGTTTGCCCTTCAGAAGATGGCATCCGTGACCTCATGGATGTGTTTGTGGGTGGCGGCTTGTGATATTCCACAGAGGTCACCTGTGGAGCCCTGAAGGTAGATGCGAGCATAGGAATTGAGCGCCGTGGTCACTTTCACAGCCAATGGCAGTGGATGCCCTCCATGTCCCCTTGGCGCCAAGTCCTGCAGTAAGTGGCAGATGTGAGCCACCAGATCCCTAGACACGTGCCGTTGTCGGAGACACTAGTTCTCGGTCATCTGCAGGAATGGCAGGCAGCGTCTATAGACCCTGGGTGTCACTAAGCGCCGACCAGCCACGGCTCACTGTCGCTCCTGGGCAGCGTGTGTGGGAGCCTCAGCTGCCCCTTCTTCCTGAGGTTGCTGCTCCTGCCTTTATGCGGCCAGGGACCTCAGTCGCTCTCTCCTACGTTTTCTCTGCTCTCTGTAGGCCATCAGGCATACAGCTAGGTCACCAAGCTCCTGATGTGGTCCTCCTGCGGCATGAAAGAGAGAGACGTGGTTATCATGGCTGTAATTAGCACCTTTCCTGGCCCTGTGTGACCACCCCTTAATGCTTCCCGGAAAGTACTGGCCACCCCTCGGATGGCCAGAGATGAATGCGCTGCATGGCTGCCCTGTCAGCCTGCAACATGGGGGACACTGGTACAAATCGGGATGCTGAGATTGCAAGGGGCTGTGAGTGCCTCCAACAGCGACTGCTACATGGCCAGTGTTGGCGAGGAGATTGAACAACGTGCGCAGTCCAACTGCTCCACGGTCCAGTAAAGTGGTTGTGAACTCAGTCTGTGCCGTGGGGCGGGGGTGGGGTGATGGTGGTGGGGGTGGGGTAGGGTCTGGAGCGCTTGGTGGCCCTTTGGTGGCTCTGCATTGCTTGCGTGGGCGGGCAGTCTAGGAGCCCGACCTTGATCATATCAACTGTCTCAGTTGCAGAGGAATGGTCAGTTTATACAGGTGTCCCGACTGTGTGGCCACTTCCCTCGCCTACCCTGCTCCCCCACCTCGATTTCCCATGCGCGGGATTCAAAGCCAGGGCAGCAGTCGCCCCCAACTCCCCAGCCCCCCCCCACCGACAAGTCGCCTCTGAGGCTGGGAAGCAGTTGCCCCTGGACATCACCCCCCGAAAACAGTCACTTCCATAGCAGGGTGGCACTTCACCTCGGCCTCCCGGTGCCCCTGAACCCTGTCAAACAGGCAACCCTGGCAAGCTCTGCAGAACGATGCTGTTAACTCAGCTCTAGTTCCCCCAAAGTGAAGGCTGCCAAGTGCACGTTGCCTGTGTGCTGTTGTGAAGCACGTCAACGTGCTTTCTTGCCGACATGGACAGATGATCCGGCGGGGTCCCAGAGCCTGGTGGGATGGCCTTTTAATGACATACTGATGTATTACAATGAGCTCCCTGATGACCGTTGGTGGGAAACGCAGCCCATCCTCGGTGGGCTGAGCGGACAATCGCGACCTGCCTTCCCACCATCGTGAAACCGATCGCCTCATAATGTCCACGCATGCCATCTATCACGCCCGCTGCCAATGGGCACGGAAAATTCCACCTGATATGTCTAAGATGGTAAAAATCAGGGCATTGACCGGGATAGCAGCTATCAAGTCTGCTGCCATGGCAACCGTTGGGGGCAAAAGCTCGGATGTTCTTATTAAAGACCCGATGGTCTAATGTCATCCTCCATGACCCATTTGGTATCTTCACAGGCCAAACAGGGGAATTGATGTGGGTGGCTATTGGTCAGAGGACTCCCTGTTCCACCAGGGATCCCACCGCTTTCTCCGAATCATCATCTGCCTCTTTTGAGTAGGTGTCTTGTTCCTGGATTCGTACCATGGCTTCCCCACCTACCTGCACCTCCATCCCAGTCACTGTTCTGCAATCATGTTTGTGGGTGGCGAACGAGGCCCTCTGTTTCCCAATTAAATCTTTATAATCAGAAGAGGTATGCTGTATCAGGGCATCGGGGTCGTATGATCTCAATGAGGCGATGGGCCACCTTTCCCGGGTTCTCCCCAGGAAGACCGCAACCCCGTCTTCTCCTACTACCCCTCCCCACAAGAATTGTTCCCCTTATCTAACTGCCACCTGGCGGTAGAGCATCTATTCTGCTTCCAAAACTCCTACTCCTGTGTCTGACCACTTGGCCAGGGCACAGGTCCATTTAGTGATCATAATGGTTTGGGCATTGCCCCAGCTGCTGAGTCACCTGTGAAACGTTCTAGTGTGTAGGGGTCTCCACTGGACCATGGAGGTTTTAGGGGGCAAGAAGAGAAGACAACTATATGGGAAGCTGACATATCTACCAGGCACTTCCCCTCCACCCAAATGTCCATACAGGGTCTCCTGTACTCGTGGTATTTGAGTGGATAAAGGTACTTGGGGTGGGCGAGGCCCCATCAAGGGTGCCGGCATCATTGCTCACTGAGCACACCTTACCCTCTAGCTGTCTCCTTCCTAGAGCTGCTGGTCGCTTTTCCATGTCCTCTCAGGATGGAGCTGTGAGACTTTTATCAGGAGCCTCCCCTGCCTGATCAGGTTTTGATCCTCCCTCGCCATGATGGGGGGGTTCTTACATTCCCATTTCAAGTGACCTTTACACCCACATTTGTAACACTCAGGGGCTGACTTTTCTCCGCTCCCTCTTGATGCCAGTAGTTCTTGGGTGTTCCCTTTTACTTTCCCCCTTCCTACAGGGATTTCCCCTTTAGCTGCCTTTTCTCCCTGCCTCCTTTCAAATCTAAGGGTCATTTTCCTTAGGGTTCCTGCCTCTGTATTATGGTCAGCTCCTGGGTCAAAGTCCTCAAAGGCCTGTCTGCAGATAGGGTAGAGAGTGGTCCACAGCCAGTGGTGCCAGCCTGTAAGGGTGGTCGATCTTTGTTTTTATTTCTCATCATCATCCAAGCCGTGCAGCCCGGGCATCTGGTGAATTTTCAGGCAATGACCATGTGGCTCTTCCCCTGGGTGGAGTTTTTCTTTAAGTTTCCGGCCCTTATTTTGTTTCTTGTTTGCAATTTCTCGGCTGAATAGGGAATAACAAATGTGCGATCGAGAATCCTGTTGCTGACCGGGACCTGGTGCATTGAAATCGCGTCTGGTGCATTGGAGCCACCCTCCCTGATAACTGGAATGTTGCCCATCCGGCATAGACATGGTTTCTCCCTGCTCGCCATCCTCAAACTCCCCCTGCATCTCTTCCTCCTCCTCTTTGTCTGCACTCCCCACCTAAGTCTGCAAATAACATTCTGCTGCAATCCTGCTTCTGCTGCCTCAACACGTTGCCGAACAGCGCTTGTGCTGAGCAACCCTGTCCCTCTCAGGCTGCTGAACCCTGTAGGCTGTTTGCACATCATCTCCCTCCCCCTCAGCACGCTTCGCCCTCAGCCTTTATTCAGTCTCTGTCACAGACCAGAGTGCACACAGCCCCTGATTGTGGACCCACTGACTTTCGACGCATTCTGTCTTACCGGCTTATCTCTCCACTCCTCTATCCTCACCCTCTCTCTCTCTCTTTATCTCCCTCCTGCCTTAACTATTCCGTGGTTCTGCTCACTACAGCTGATCTTTCCTCTTTCTCTCTTCTCAGTTTAATCACTTCTGCCTCCATTTCAGGGCACTTCCTTTGATATGTCGTGCACCAGACTGTCTTTACTAGTGATTGTTTACATGTGGATCCCTGTGTCCATTTCTACTAGTGTGGATTCCTGTATCCATTTCTATTAGTGAAACATCCGCTTCCAGAATCACCCTAACCCACCCCTCCTTCAGGGGCAGTCTCCCCACCACATGTTTTGTGACAAACTCATCGATAGTTGGCTCTGTCATCTCCCTACCTTTCAGGGGTTATGCTGTGAGCACCAAAAATCTGCAGGACTCTTAACCAGGGGGTCTCACCCAAGGTCCTCAACCCATAGATAAAAGCAAAATGCTGCCGATGCTGGAAATCTGAAACAAAAACAAAAACTGCTGGAAAAACTCAGCAGGTCTGACAGCATCTGTGGAGAGAAAGACAGAGTTAACGTTTCGAGTCCGTATGACTCTTCTTCAGACTTAAAGAGAAGTAGAAATGTGGTGAAATATATACTGTTTAAGGTTGGGGGGTGGTGGTGGGACTGGTGAAGCTGGATAGAAGGCCAGTGATAGGTGGAGGCAAAGGAGAGATTGCGAAAGATGTCATAGACAAAAGGTCGAAGGGGTGTTGATGGTGGTGACACTGGCTAAAGGAGGTGCTTATGGTGATATCATGAGTAGAAAGTAGGATGAGCAAGTGACAGATGGCCCTAGTGGGGGTGGGGTGGTGGAGGGGGATGGTGTGGAAGAAAAGATCGAAATAGGCTAAAAGGTGGGGATAAAACAATGAATGGAAATCAATTTTTAAAGTAATAATAGCAATAGGTGGGAAAAAAATATATATAAAAATTTAAAAATAAATATTTGAAAAAAAGGGGATCAAAAAGGGGTGGGGATGGAGGAGAGAGTTCATGATCTGAAGTTGTTGAACTCAATATTCAGTCCGGAAGGCTGTAAAGTGCCTAATCAGAAGATGAGGTGCTGATCCTCCAGTTTGCGTTGAGCTTCACTGGAACATTGCAGCAGGCCAAGGACGGACATGTGGGCATGAGAGCAGGGTGGTGTGTTGAAATGGCAAGCGACAGGGAGGTCTGGGTCATGCTTGCGGACAGACCGAAGGTGTTCTGCAAAGCGGCCACCCAGTCTGCGTTTGGTCTCTCCAATGTAGAGGAGACCGCATTGGGAGCAACGAATGCAGTAGACTAAATTGAGGGAAGTGCAAGTGAAATGCTGCTTCACCTGGAAAGGAGTATTTGGGCTTTTGGACAGTGAGGAGGGGGGGAAGTAAAGGGGCAGGTGTTGCACCTTCTGCGATTGCATGGGAAGGTGCTGTGGGAGGGGGGTTGAGGTGTAGGGGGTGATGGAGGAGTGGACCAGGGTGTCTCGGAGGGAATGGTCCCTACAGAATGCTGACTGTTTCTATTTCTAATTTCTACTGTTAATGTCACCATTAGCACCTCCTTTAGCCAGTATCACCACCACCAACACCTCTTCAACCTTTTGTTTATGACATCTTTTGCAATCTCTCCTTTTCCTCCACCTATCACTGGCCCTCTATCCAGCTTCACCTGTCCTTTCCCCTTATACAGTATATATTTCACCACATTTCTACTTCTCTTTAGTTCTGAAGAAAAGTCATACGGACTCAAAATGTTAACTCCTCAGCCCATACTTTGATATCAACGACACGAAACAAACTATGGACACAATTCCCACTTTATGTGGAAAACCTTTATTAACCCACAAAGCAAAAGTATATACTTACAACACCAGTTGTTTAGTAAGACTGGCATGCAGGAGCTCGTCCCCGGGTGATCAATTCGCTGAATGAATTTTTCCACATGACTTCACAGAGTCACAGAATTGTTATGGCGTAGAAGGAGACCATTCAGCCCATCGTCTCTGCACCGGGTCTCTAAATGAGCTTTATAACTTGGTGCCATTCTCCTGGCCTTTTCCCCATACCCTTGCACATTTTGAATAGAAACAATCACTCAAAGCCCTCTTGAATGCTTCGGTTGAAGCTGCCTCCACCACACTTCCAGGCAGTGCATTCCAGATTCGAACCACTTGCTGAGTGAAAACGGTTTTTCTCAAATAGCATTTGCTTCTTTTGCAAATCATTTTAAATCTGTGCCCTCTCGTATTCGATTCTTTTAACAGCAGGAACAGTTTCTCCCTATGTACTCTATCCAGCCCCCTCATAATTTTGAACACCTCTATCAAATCTCCTCTTAGCTTTCTCCCCTCCAAGGAGAACGGTCCCAACCTCTCCAACCTATCTTCATAACTGAAGTTTCTCATCCCTGGAACCATTCTTGTAAACCTCTTCTGCACTGTCTCCAATGCATTCACATCCTTCCGAGAGTGTGGTGCTCAGACCTGTACACCATACTCCAGCTGAGGTCTAACTAGTGTCTGATATAAATTCAGCATAACCTCCCTGCTCTTGTCCTCTATGCCCCTGTTAACAAAGCCCAGGACACTTATGTTTCATTAACTACTCTCTCCACCTGTCCTGCCACCTTCATTGATCTATGCATATATACTCCCAGGTCCCTCTGCTCCTGCACCTCCTCAAGAATTGTACCCTTTATTTTATATTGTCTCTCCATGTTCTTCCTACCAAAATGCATCACCTCACGCTTCTCTGCATTGAACTTCATCTGCCACGTATCTTCCCACTCCACCAACTTGTCTATGACTTCCCGTGACTGGCCAAGTCACACTTCCTGGATGCAGCCCCAATATCCTTGAGGGCTGTGGCTTTATACCCCTTTCTGACCCTGGTCTCTTGGCATATAGGGTAACAGCTTAAATCGAGTCATCCGATTGGATTATCAGCCCCACCCTGGCCATGCAAAGACAACCTGCACAGGGGCATTCCCTGCTCTCAGCCGGGGGTGCCTTCAGGTACCTGCCAACAATGGATCTGATTTCTGTATCTTTGTAAGGCAGGAAGAAAGCCATTCACACCTGCCCGAGAGATCATTATCTCAGTCAGTTTCTGTAATCAGGGTGTCTGGTAATTGGTCACCCCCACAGTGGCATGTCCTGACACGTGTGTGTGTGTGTCTCTGTGTGTGTACATGTATATCCTTGTCCAGTCTTTAATTTTTTTATGAAGTTCCATATAAGCCTCAATGTTGATGTCTTCAGTCAGAAATCTCCATCCGATGTCCTTCGCACTCCATGTTCCTACCACCTGGTCCTGAGGTCGGATCGTTGGTCCACTTCACAACTGGTTACATTTTGACAAAGCAGAAAGATAAAACATATTGAAAGAAAACAAAGGAGAGCCTTACAGCCACACACAAATACACAAAATACCAAAAAGCTTTACAACAGTCCTTGCCATCACCTATAATAACGAGTAGCTCAGCAGCAGGAATAGAAAGTGATGGGGGAGGAGCAGGGGCATGAGGAGGAAAGAGGAGAGAAAGAGAGGAGGCGAACTAGACAGGCCTTTCCTGACCGAGCTGCCTAAGAAAAGCTCATCTGAGTGCAATACCAACAAACACAACTCCAATTGCCCATTCACCCAACAGTCACACACCTTACCTTCCGTCTGTCTCTAACCATCATGGCATTCACTTGGCTATATTGCAAAATAAAAGCCGCTACAAAATAAACATTCCAAATCAAATTTATAAATCAAATCATGTCATATTACATGCAAAAGGCAGTAATCACCTTAGTGCATTCCCTTGGTCTTCCATGTGCCTTTGCCGGCCTAATGTTCCTACACTAAAAGGTAGGGAACTGACAGATTTTCTACCCGGCTGTGTGGAAAATTGCCCAGGTACATCCTGCACACAAAAAGCAGGATAGACCCAACCTGGCCAATTGCTGCCCCATCAGTCTATTCTCCATCATCAGTAAAGTGACGGAAGGGATCATCAACAGTGCTATCACTTGCTTAGCAATAACCTGCTCACTGATATTCAGTTTGGGTTCCGCCAGAGCTTCTGACCTCTTTACAGCCTTAGTTCAAATATGGACAAAAGAACTGAACTCGAGGTCAGATGAGATTCACTGTTTGACATCAAGGTAGCATTTCACTGAGTGTGGCATCAAAGAGCCCTGAAGTTGATGGGAATCCCGTGAACAAATACATTTTAAAAAAAATTACAAAAGTGATGAACAGTAGCAGCAGTGTGTACCATCTACAAGATGCACTGCAGCAACTCAGGAAGGCACCTTAGACAGCACCTTCCAAACCCACGGCCACTACCACATAGAAGGACAAGGGCAGTAGACACATGTGAACACCACCACCTGCAAGTTCCCCTCCAAGCCACTCACCACCCTGACTTGGAAATATATCACCATTCCTTCACTGCTGCTGGTTCAAAATCCTGGAACTCCAGATGACCTTCGAGGACAATCTTGAGCAACCCTGGACCTAGAGGCGTAGCTGCAGACTTCAACACCACATCATGGGCATCAGCTGCCTTGGCTGGCTGATTGGCAGAGGTGCGAGGATGAATGCTGCCTTTCAGAGAGAGGACAGCAGGCTTATATTGCATGGAGCCAATGTCACTCCTAGTGATCTGTTAGAAGATGGATTGCTGGCCGGCTGTGAGAACCTGCAAGGCCCTTTGAACATTGCCATCCACAGCCATGATGGCAGCAGCCTGAGCTTCCACTGAAGATGTCGGGTGGCTTTTGCTTGAGCAGCAATGGGAGCTGCGACATAGGCCTTCAGATGCTGCAACTAGCTGGGTCCACAACTGTACGAATGGAGTTAGCCATCAGTACCGAAAAGGATGGCTCCAAGCTCTATGTAAAGCCCTGTGACAAGTTTGTGCCAGACTATGTTGCTTGATAGGAGAACATTGTCATCTATGGTGATTTCAGCCTCGCCACTGGCTGTGGCCTCAGCAAGGGCCATTCTAATAATGATCAGCACTGTAAGGTTATGGGCTGTCCCCCTCTGGTTAGCTCCTGCTGCCTCTGGCTGTACACTGCCTTGTCCTGTAACGCAGAAGGGAATGTGTCAGTGAATGTAGTGGTGTAATGAGCTGGCTGATGTAGCTGTCATGTCTGAAGATTTGCGGTATTTGCCAGCGGTGAGATGTGGGCGTGAGACTTGCAGAAGTGGTAAAAGTGTGAAGAGGGTGCAATGAAGCATATACATTTAGGTACACATCATGACTGAGCGAGATTATTGGTGAGTGGGTGATAGGGTGTGATGGCTTGAGCAATGACTGAGGATACTGGTGTATGTGGTAGGAAATGGCATTTAACTTTGCATAAATTGACCTTGACCACTCATGCAAGGTCATTGAACTTCTTGCAGCACTCATCCAGGTCCTCAGGGCTTGAGTCCTGGCATTGCCTTTCGGGTCTCTGCTGGCATTGCCTTCTTAGCATGTTTCTGGAGAGCCTCCTGGCCCTATGTGGGTAGAGGACACCTCCTTATTCCAACATCCTTCCCCGAACTCTCCAGTATAGAACCCAAAAAACTTGGAGCCTGCTCTGTCCCATATTGTGCCATTCCTTGTCTCTTTTCAGGACATATTCACTTTCCACGTAATTCCCAGTATCTGTTTCAGCCACAAGAAAGCCAGCTGGCCTTAACTGGCCCCAGTGATTCACGATAACAGCCCCGTACGAACGGTCTGGCCAATCAACAGCAGGCTTAGCACTGGCTGGATGCTGATATAATTGAAATGAGCAGGCAACATGAAGTTGACTTGTTGCCAGCATTACAATCAATGGGTGTGGCTTGATCGCGCATTATGATCCCCATACCCATTGAAGGTGATTATCAAAATTAGCTCCCATGGTAATTAACCATTATTAATGGCTCAGCTGATAAAGACCGTGAGCTGAATTTTGCGTGCCTCCAGTGGGTGTGTTTCCCGGTGGTGGGAGGGGTGGGCACATAAAATTGGGTGGGTGTGCACCCCACCACCTTCCCGCCCACCCCCAAGCTCACCCCCATAATATGGGGGCAAGTGGGCACTGAAATCGGCAGTAGGCCTGCCATATTTAAATGAATAATCGAGGGCTAGTTAGGCTTGTTTTCAAGCCAATTAACCCTGATAATACTCTTCCCACACCATAAAATGTTTGGCGTGGACAGTCAGGCATGAGCAGGAAGCCCGATATTTTTAAACCTGCCTGTTTAAGGGCAGGAAGGAAGTGGGGGGTCACTCTTCGGGGGCTGACCTTTGCCGATCGCGAGGCGGCCATGTCTTTGGTCAAATTCTCCTTCCTTCCTACCCACTTCCTCCCTCAAACCCCGCCCCTCTCCTACCCCTTTCAAACCCTCCCAGCCCAAGACTGATATTCTGCGGGTGTTGTCCTGGTTTCCAGCTGTAGCTTTGCCTTGAGATTGGTGGAACCCCCGGAGAAATGGGATAAAAGGCTAAAAATGATCATTTGTACCATTTATCCAGGGATTCTGGCTGTTTCCCACTGAAGCTATGGCAGGAAATCAGGAGAGCTCCTGAGGGATTTCAGAGCTGGTGTGTAACGGAGACATGCAAATCATTTAGGAACTAAATTTGGCTCCCAGTTCTTAATGGGTTAACTAATCTCAGTAAGGTTGGCAACTAGAGCATTGCAATTGGCCTAAATGCCCTTGGTTAAAAAAAAATCAGCCCAGTCCCTGTTCCTTATTGCTATCCTGTGACCCTTGCTGGAAAGTGTTTTAGTGTATTGAAGTTGGATGAGAACAGCTGTTGGCTTGGTTGTAATGCCCCTCTCTCCAAGTCAAATAGCCTGCTAATGCTTTTTGTCCAGGCTGATATCAGGCCCAAACCTGAGCGATGGAACTATATGGCAGCACAAGTTAATACCTTCACAATAGGAAAGGAGAAATTGGAAGGAAGGATTTAAAAATAAAAGCTGAAGGCAGCCAGAAGGAGGAAGACAATTTTAAGGAGACAAACTTAATGTATTATCTTCCTCTCTTTAGGCTCCCCCAGGAATTATATTAACATTATAATCTAGTCCAAGGACACGTAGATGATCTACTCCTAGGCTTTTGCTGATGTTGCCCTTGGACCAGCTGCTGGAATGTGTGTACAGCATGGTGCTTTAAGTTCTAATTTTTTTCCTCCTCCTGGGAGGAAGCATCTAGTCTCTGCTCACCACCTCTTGCCTCAGCCTGGCCGAGATTGGCATCTCAGCAGGTGGATAGTCTTAGGGTTTGGGCCTATGTATACTGAGAAGGATCACATGGAACTCAAGCTAACTGCCAACATAGGGGTGACCTGATGCAACGAGGATTTTGGTGTCTTGCCCGTGAATGGTGAAGCATAAGTTTTTTGGGGGTCTGCTCCTACTTCTAAAGTGAGATGTGGGCCGGGATTTTCCCACCCCGCCTGCCGACAGGATCTTCCATTCCCACTAAAGTCAATTGACATTCAGCTGGTTCCCCGCATCCACCGTGGCGGGACCCACAGCACCAGAGCCGAAAAATCTCGGCCCTGGAGTTCAGGCTATCGATGTAAGCTTCTGCTCTTCCGTTCATTCAAAATAATCAGTTGAAGACTGGGAGCGGAACAAAACAGATGTGGTCACCTTTGTGCCCAATTCTCCGACCTGCATGTGGTGTGTTACCTTGCAAAACGTAATCTTGAAAGTCAAGAGTCAGAGTCCCACAACTGGATCACATTTACACTGGGGTTTTAAACATTTGGGAAGTTGAAGTGTCAGGCACAGCACTGAGCAGAGGCAAGGTATGTAATGATGTCAGAAAGCCCGCAGGTATGGTCGTGTCGTGCTTATGTTGAAAGCACTCATTCAAATCCCACTACAAGTTTGAAAACTTGAATTCGGTTAAAAGAAATCCTGCTGAACAATGAAACTGTTGGATTGTTAAATGCCAACTGCTTCATCAATGTCCTTTAGAGGAGGAAACCTGTCATTTAAGGGTCTGGCACATATAGGGTTAACGTGGGACTGAGTACAGTACTGCCCACACAGTAATGTAAGAGAACACATGACCTGCACCTAGAGGTCAGGCTAATGTTGGATAAGCTGTGTGTACAAGCAAGCATGGAGACAGCTCCAAGCTCGAACCCTTTTCTATATATATGGACATAGTTCGTTTGGCTAGTGAATACATACTGTTAATCTACTTATGACTGTGAAAACTTCATTAAGACCTACCAGATGGTATCCAACATGGGGTCAGTGAATGGAAAAATCCAAAACCTCACAAAAAATACAGTGAAAAACTAAAATCCTGCAAGACTAAAGAAAAATTTGAAGAAGCATTCTGACCTGAAGAAAAGCTTGAGAAGCAGATGCACAGAGGAAAATTGTCTGGAAAATGCTCCAAAGAAAGGCTTGGAAGCTGAAGGCAGATGTTTAAAATTCCTCACTGCAGCAGAAGACCAGTTTCAATTCCCAGAAGTCAGAGTCAGCAGACCTGGCAGGGGTGTGTGAAAACTTTTAAATTCCAGGATAAAGCAAGCCAAGAGAAACTTTTAAATAGTTGTGGTCAGAAATTGCAGTTTAAAAACTCTGTCGGAGAAACCAGATTTCTGAGTTGGTGCCTGAACACATGCATCTGTGCTCATGCCACAAAGGAAAAAAAAGTAATTAATTAATTCAGAAGAATAGAGACTAAAGAATCAGCTTTAAAGACCAGTAAGGGCCAGGATTTGACACTTTTGCAACCCTAAAGCATAGCACTGAAACAGAAAAGCCTGCAGCTAGTCCATTCAAGACATTGGTTAAACATCTTTCAAGGCTGAGTGCAAGTGCCAATGCAGTGGGAGCCCACCAAAATCAGCAAGCGTGGGAAAACCTTTTGTATTCAAATGAACAGTAGCGCCATCTTGAATTTCAGCAACTTCTTAAAGCTGAACCTGCACTTTAACATTTTTAACCATGGATCAGAAATCCACTCTTCCAGATTACTCTGGGCATCCTGGCGGGGTTACCATTGACCAGAAAATGAATTGGTTCTGTCATATAAATACTGCGGCTACAAGAGCAAGTCAGACACTGGGAATTCAGCAGTAAGTAACTCACTTCCTGACTCTCCAAAGTTTGTCCACTATCTATAAGGCACAAGTCAGGAGTGTGATGGAATACTCTCCAATTGCCTGGATGAGTGCAGCTCCAAAAACATTCAAGAACCCTATGTCATCCAGCACAAAGCAGCCCACTTGATCGGCATTCCATCTACCACCTTAAACACTCACTCCTTCCACCACTGATGCACAGTGGCAGCAGTGTGCACCATCTACAAGCAACTCACCAAGTCTCCTTCGACAGCACCTTCCAAACCCACGACCACTATCATCTAGAAGGTCAAGGGCAGCAGACACATCGGAACACCACCACCTGCAAGTTAACCTCCAATTCGGTGGAGTGGGCAGATAGGTGGCAGATGAGGTTCAATGCAGAGGAATGTGGGGTGATGCGTTTTGGTAGGAAGAACATGGACAGACAATATAAAATATGAAATTTTGAAGGGGGTGCAGGAGCAGAAAGACCTGGATGTATATGTGCATAGACCATTGAAGGTGGCAGGACAGGCGGAGAGAATAGTTACTAAAGCATATGGTAACCTGGACTCTATTAATAGGGGCATAGAGTACAAGAGCAAGGAGGTTATGCTGAATTTATATAAGACACTTGTTAGACCACAGCTGGAGTATTATGTACAGTTCTGGGCACCACATCATAGGAAGGATATGAACACACTGGAAAGACTGCAGAAGAGGTTTATAAGAATGGTTTCAGGGATGAGAAATTTCAGTTATGAAGATAAATTGGAGAGGTTGGGACTGTTCTCCTTGGACAGAAGAAGGCTAAGAGGAGATTTGATAGAGATGTTCAAAGTCATGAGGGGGCTGGTGAGAGTATGTAGGGAGAAGCTGTTCTAGCTCAAAAAAGGATCAAGAACGAGAGGGCACAGATTTTGCAAAAGAAGTAAATGTGACGTGAGAAAAAACTTTTTCACATAATGAGTGGTTTGGGTCTGGAATGCACTGCCTGGAAGTGTGGTGGAGGCAGGTTCAATCAAGGCATTCAAGAGGGCATTAGATGATTATTTGAATAGAAACAAAGTGCAGGGGTATGGGGAAAAGGCAGGGCAATGGCACTAGTTCATAATGCTTGTTTGGAGAGCTGGTGTGGACACGATGGGCCGAATGGCCTCCTTCTGTGCCGTTAAAAATTCTGTGATTTTGAAGCCACGCACCATCATGACTTGGAATTATATCACCGTTCCTTCACTATCTCTGGGTCAAAATCCCGGAACTCCCTCCGTAACAGCACTGTGGGTGTTCCTATACCACGTAGACTGCAGCGGCTCATGAAGGAGGCTCACCACCACCTCCTAAAGAGAAATTAGGGGTGGGCAATAAATGCAGCGATGCCCACATCTCATGAAAGAATAGGAAAAATAATTAACTGTTATAATATTTGACAAAGTAGAGAGAGAGATGCAGTGGCTCCTTGCAGTTGGAAGAGGAGAAGCCATGGGCTGGATCTGGGAGCCTGCGATAAGGAACTATAAGATTGCTGCCATTGTTTCCGTTACATTAAACTAAAGTAATTGACTGACCAGAATTGGCCATACAGTGCAGTGGGTCATTACTGATGGTTCCACATGTACAAGACTGACGGGAGCAGGGCTGAGAAGGTTCTGGCGAAGTGTGCCATTTTGTTCAAGGTTGTACCTGTGGAACCTGGATTGAGTGGGAGCTGCTGTCAGATGAGAATGGCTAAATCCTTGAAGAAAAGAACTGGAATTCTATCCAAAGAAGATTAGAGTCTTGAAGGATTTTGTGGCTGAAATTGGTACCATATGTGCTAAGTGGCCTGCCTGATAAATCTGTGAGATCTATCTTTATTGTATCTGCTGTTTAATGTGTATTTTATAATTATATATATGCCTGTTAATTAATGTTTTATTTGGTTTGATTACTAAGTAAAAGTTATAAAAGGGTAAAGTCTTGGCCATTGGTTTTTCATTGGGGTCATTTGGTAGATTTGGTTCTTTTGACTTGTTGATCTCCACAGGGATCATAACACATGTCATCAAAGGATGATGTCACCCAGTAGCCACCCTCTGGTTTGTCACAGTGATGCAAATACAGATGGAACAGCAGTCTGCCTCAGAGCTGAGATGTCATGACTGTTGCCAGGATACCAGGCATTGACTTGCATGATACGCTGCCATTGGTCGCAGAACAGCTGGACGTTGAGGGAATGGAATTCCTTTCAGTTGTGGTGCAACTCAGAGTTGACATATGGTGGCTGAAAAGCAACATGCGTGGAGTCAATGGCACCCTGCTCGAGGGAAAGCCTGCAATCCGCACAAATCCATGTACTGATTCCACCTGTTTCTCTCTGGCAAGAGAGAATGAAATGTATTCAGCCCTCAGTAACCTCCCTTATGCAACAGCCGATGGCAAACTGGGAGATGTTGCAAATATCAGTTACTGCAGCCTTGAAGGTGCCTGACACCAGTTACAGGTAACAACATCCCCACCCTGCACCAAGTTTACAATGTTGGCTGCAACAAAGTGGCAGCTTTCAGCCAGGATATCATTAATGAAGAGCATGCGTCTGACATAATGCTCATTGAGGCAATTCAGATAGGTGAATTGCTTCCTGAACACCTTGGGTAGATATGGCCTCCCACTCAGAGCCTTTCTCTCCTTCCTCCTCCTCCCTCTTCCAACAGCTAGTACTGCTCTTTGTCATCTCTGCTAATTAACCCCGAAATGCTGTAGTCCAAGGGGAATGCATAGTACTGAGCTCATATCTGGGAATTTGTGGTTTGTTCAGAATCCTGTAAGTTGGGACAACATCCTTCAGCATGTGCCACATGATTCCCATTTAGCATCTTTACAGAATTCTATAAACCATCAAACACTTCTATAAACACTGCAAAAACTTATAGAAATCAATCAACAATTAATCTGAATGTAGTTAAGGATCCCTTTAAATTGCATTTATGGAGCATCCCTTCTGCTGCTGAACATACATTGCTGAAAAGAGAGACATATTGCCGAGAGACATCTTGCACTCACCAGAACAAATGTAAGAATGCCAAATTTCAAACAATCACAATAATTTATACTACAGGAGAAAAGGGCGCTGGTTGATTGGCAAGTCAACTCTGACTGCCCGAGGCATTGCCATGGTGAAAGCAAGGGGAAACTATTGGCTCCCCAAGCTCCCAGGTACAATTCAAAAAAAGTACAATACTTGAATATGTTCCTTTTGTTTGCAGAGGACAGGTCCCTGTGTATGAATGCATGTCACTTCTAGCAAGCATAAATAAGCCAGGCTATAAGCTTGACTGATTATCTTAAATTGCTTGTTAGTGTAGCTACTAGAGCACTCAGAATTGATCAGCAAGTGCTGTTCAATTACAGAAACACAATTAAAGGTAAACATTTTGTTTTGTATTTTGGAAGCACAGGCTGGTTGAGTACAGCCTGCACTCTGCCTATTACAAACCAAAGGAAGCCTCTGTTTGGTTCGATCAGCTAATTGTTGAGACATACAGGCTACGTACCTGGTACCGCACTGTCACTGAAATTCATACAGGATATTGCTCAATTGTGTGGTAGGCAGAACGTGTTTTTGGAATGACAGCTGTACCTTGTTAGTGGAAAATATCACTCATGCAGCACTGCATTGTAGTGAAATGCTTAACTTGTTCAATTTTTTAAGATACTTCACCTTTCCAGGGTAATTTGAGGTAGACTGGGCATTTTTCAGATCCAGAAATGGTGGCCTTTGGTTCATTTGTGAGTTTGTGTGATACAATGATCCAAAAAGGCATTCTGTCTACCACAAAATTGAGCAAGGTCATGTATGAGTTTCAGTGCTGGTGCAATGTCAGGTACGTAGGCTGTACAGAATCAAACAGCATGTTCCTCCTGTTGCTTGTACTAGTCAGAGTGGAGATTGTACTCAACCAACCCGTGCTTGCAAAACCCAAAACAAAACGTCTACTGTTAGATGTGATTCCGCGATTGGGCAGCACTTGCTGAACAATCCCGAGTGTGCTAATAACTACACAAATGATTTAAGATAATCAGTCAAACTCGTAACATAGCTCATTTATGCTTGGTAGAAGCAGCATATATTTATACAGAGGGACCTGTTCTCTGCAAATAAAAGGAACATGTTCAAGTCTTGTGCCTTTTTTGAATTACCTGGGGGGTTGGGGAGCCTATAATTCCAAGTTGCTTCCTCCATGGCAACGTCGCTTCTGAAATTTGGCAATCTTGAATTTGTCCTGATGAGTGCAAGATGAAAAGCTTCAGCAACCTGTCTTTCTTTTCAGCAATATATAAGTTCTGTATGACCAAACAACTGCTGAGCATATGCTCAATTGTGCATTTTTAAGAGATAGCGTAATCTGGAGCATTGAGCTCCAAAGTGGCAGGACCAGCATCAAATTAGCATTACACACTGATTGACTTCACGATCTGCCTGCTCTGCATAGTTCCAGTGGATCCTCCTTGCATGCATGCTAACACTGTCACCAAAATGGCATCCGGCGCAGCTCACACCAGAATTTGTCCCACGCACTGTGTGTACCATTTTGGAGCCAAATGGGCAGTCACAATGCTAAAATACAGGGTGCTAAGGACCCAAATTTTGAGGAAGATGATACTGAAATTGACAACACACTAAAATGTATATCTTTTACAATAGCTGGTGAGGTTCATGGATACAGTAGTCAGATAAAACATATCACCTGTCATGTACTATACTCCCTCCTGAGGAGCCCATGATACTGAATTGCAAATTCAGTCCCCCAGCCAAGCATTTGACACCCTTCCAAAAGCACGATGACCAGGATTAGACACAGTACTCTAGCTAAAGGCTAAGTGGTGATTTATGAAGATGCATCTTAGCTTCCATGCTTTTCTACTCGGTGCTTCAGTTTATAAAGACAAGGATCCCATAAGTTTTAACTGCCAAATCAACATGTTCTACCGCCTTCAAAAACTTCTGTAAGTCTCCCTTTTCCTTTAAAATTATACTGTTTAATTTACATTGCCTCTCGTCATTTATCGTTCCAAAATGTATCACTTCACATATCTCCGCAGTAAATCTCACCTGTCATATGTCTGCCCGTTTAACCAGTCTGTCTATTCCTCTTGACACCTGTTACTATCCTCTTCACTGCTTACCTTTTTCAGCTTTGTGTCATCTGCAAACTTTGAAATTCTGCTCCTTTAGTACAAGTTATTGACATATGTACCAAAGAGAGCAGTGATCCTAATATCGGCCCCTAGGGTACACCACTAGATACTTTCCTCCAGTCTGATAAACAGCCATTCACTACCGTTATGATAAAAGCAAAATACTGATGATGCTGGAAATCTGAAATAAAAACAAAAAACGCTAGAAAAACTCAGCAGGTCTGGCAGCATCTGTGGAGAGAGGAACAGAGTTAACGTTTCGAGTCTGTATGACTCTTCTTCAGAGCTAAGTAGAGGTAGAAATGTGATGGATTTTATACTGTTTAAGAAGGGGTGGAGCAGGTAGAGCAAAATAGAAGGTCTGGGATAAGTGGGAGCTAAGGAGAAATTTGACAAAGATGTCATGGACACAAGACGAAGGGAGTGTTACTGGTAGTGTTAAAGACTAAAGGAGATGCTGATAGTGGCATAAAGGTAATACAGCAGAAAGTGTTAATAGCAGAACAAGGGTCAGCGCTCTGTGAAAGCAAAACATAAGAACAAGTGACAGATGGCTCTGTGGATGGGAGGGGGGGGGGGGGGGGGGGTGGGGCGGGGGGGTGGGCGGGGGGGGTGGGGGGTGCAGAGAGGGAGCTGGGGTAAAAAATTGATCATGGTCTGAAGTTGTTGAACTCAATGTTAAGTCGAGGACACTGTAAAGTGCCTAATCGGAAGATGAGGTGCTGTTCCTCCAGTTTGCATTGGGCTTCACTGGAACATTTCAGCAGGCCAAGGTTGGACATGTTGGCATGAGATCAAGGTGGTGAGTTGAAATGGCAAGCGACAGGAGGGTCTGGGTCATGTTTGCAGAGTGTTCTGCAAAGCAAACACCCAGTCTGCATTTAGTCTCCCCATTGTAGAGGAGACCGCATTGGTCTACTGTATTTTCTGCTTCCAAATTGAAGAGGTGCAAGTGAATCACTGCTTCACCTGAAAAGAATATTTGGGGCCTTGGATGGTGAGGAGGGAGGAGGTAAAAGGGGCAGGTGTTGCACCTTCTGCGATTGGATAGGAAGGTGCTGTGGGAAGGGGATGAGGAGTTGGGGGTGATGGAGGAGTGGACCAGGGTGTCATGGAGGGAACGGTCCCTATGGAACGCTGCAAGGGGTTGTGAGGAGCAGATGTGTCTGGTGGCGGCATCATGCTGGAGTTGGCGGAAATGGCGGAGGATGATCCTTCGAATGCGGAGGCTGGTGGGATGAAAAGTGAGGATCTGGGGAACCCTATCATGGTTCTGGGAGGGAGGTGAAGGGGTGAGGGCAGAGGTGCAGGAGACGGGTCGAACACAGTTGAGGGATGAACCCTCTGTTAAGCAAAAAGGAAGACGTGTCAGAAGCGTCGTTTCGGAAGGTAGCATCATTGGAACAGATGCTATGGAGGCAGAGGAATTGGGAGAATGGGATGGACTCCTTGCAGGAAGCAGGGTGTAAGGAGCTGCAGTCGAGATAGCTGTGGGAGTCAGTGCGCTTGTAATGAATATTGGTAGACAGTCTATCATCAGAAATGGAGACAGAGAGATCAAGGAAGGGAAGGGAAGTGTGAGAGATGGACAATGTGAAGCTGAGGGAGGGGTGGAAATTGGAAGCAAAATCGATAAGTTTTTCCAGGTCCAGATGAGAGCGTGAAGTGGCAGCGATACAGTCGTTGACACACTGGAAAAAGACTTGTGGGAGGGAGCCTGAATCAGACTGGAACAAGGAATGTTCCACATATCCCACAAAAAGATAGGCATAACTGGGGCCCATGCAGGTACCCATAGCCACACCTTTTATTTGGAGGAAGTGAGACAAGTTAAAGGAGAAATCGTTCAGTGAGAGAACAAGTTCAACCGGGCAGAGGAGAGTGGTGGTGGAGATTGCTCAGACCTCTCTTCGAGGAAGAAGCATTCATTACTGCTCCCTGCTTTCTGTCCCTTAACCAATTTTGTATCCATGCTGCCATTTCCCCTTTAATCCTTGTCTAACTGTAGGGCCTTCTAATGTCCACATTTAATCCTTACATGAATGAGCATACAATCCTTCTGGGATTTCCCTCCTTTAAGTTAACTTTGCTTCCCTGCTCTTGTTTTTTGTTTTCTGTCGAAGATACACATTAATGCACAGGAGTGAAAGAGATTCAAGTGGCCCAATCACTAGGAACACTTTTACATAAGAAACCAACAATGCAAACTTTGATTTGTCAGTAAAAGAAAACAATAGAGTTCACAGATTGTCTTTGACAGAGCCTTAAACCTGCATCAATTCATGACATGACCACCTGACTGAGCAGGAAAACACCATGGATAGGTGTTTTGCAGCAGAGTAACATTCGTGCCACACATGTGCCAGGCAATGGCCATCTTCAATAAGAGGGAATCTAACCATCTCCCCTTGACATTCAATGGCATTACCATCACTGAATCCCCTACTATCAACAGCCTAGGGGTTACCATTGACCAGAAACTGAGCTGGACTAGCGATATAAATACTCTGGCTACAAGGACAGGTCAGACACTAGTAATTTTGCGGGAAGTAACACAGCTCCTGACTCCCCAAAGTCTGTCCATCCACCAGGTACAAGTCAGGAATGTGATGAAATACTCTCTATTTGCCTGGATGAGTGCAGCTTCAACAACACTCAAGAAGATCAACATCATCCAGGACAAAGCAGCCTGCTTGATTGGCACCCTATCCACAAACTTAAACATTCACTCTGCCCACCACTGACACACAGTGGCTCAGTGTGTTCCATCTACAAGATGCACTGCAGCAACTCATCAAGGCTCCATCAACAGCACCTTCCAAACCTGTGACCCCTACCACTTAGAAGGGCAGAGGTAGTAAATGCATGGGATCACCACCACCTTCAAGTCACTCACCATCCTGACTTGGAAATATATCACCGTTCCTTCACTGTCGCTGGGTCAAAATCCTGGAACTCCCTTCCTAACAGCACTGTAGGTGTACCTATACCACATGGACTGCAATGGTTCAAGAAGGTGGCTCACTACCACCTTCTCAAGGACAATTAGATATGGGCAACAAATGTTAGTCTTGCCAGCGATGCCCACATCCCATGAAAGAATAAGAAAAAAGTTCACCTTGGCCAAGGTTTTAATTTGAGGCAAGCATCAATAACAACAACTTGCATTTATATAGCGCCTTTAATGTAGTTAAATGTTCTAAGGTACCTCATGGGAGTGTGATCAAACAAAATTTGAAATCAAGCCACATAAAGAGATAATAGGGAGTATGACAAAAAGCATTTTTAAAGCCAAAGTTTAAGAAGAATCCTAAAGGAGCAAGGGAGACAGAGATCTGGAGATGTTTAGGGAGGGAATTCTAATGTTTAGGCCCTTGGCAGCTGAAGACATGGCTGCCAATGTCAGAATAATTAAAATGAAGAGGAGTGCAGATATCTCAGAGGATTTTAGAGCTGGAGCAGTTTACATAGATAAAAGGCATTTGAAAACAAGGGTGAACATATTACAATTGAGACATTGCTTAACCAGGAGCCAATGTAGGGTCAGTGAGCACGAGTAACCGGTGAACAAGACTTGGTGTGAGTTAAAGTCATAGGCAGCAGAAAATTGGATAACCTCAAGTTTACAGAGGGTAGAAACTGGGAGGATGGTCAGTCATATGTCAGAACAGTCAAATTGAGAGGTAACAAAGGTATGGATCCTGGGTTCAGCAGCAGCTGAGGCAAGGGTGGAGTTGGAATATGTTGCAGAGGAGTTGGGAGCTCCTCTCAGTCAAATATTCTGAATCAGACTGTCCTGAACAGTCTGGTTCAGCCTCCGACAATTGCCAGGGAGAGGGGGGAGCCGGTGGCTAGGGAGCAGAGTTTGTGGCAGAGACTGAAGACAATGGCTTCAGACTTTCCATAATTATTTTGCTGGAGGAACTTTCTACTCATCCTGTTGTGAATGTCAGACAAGAAGTCTGAAAATTTAGAGATTGTGGAGGTGTTGAGAGATGTGGTGATGATGTGGAGCTGGGTGTCATCAGCATAAGTGTGGAAGCTGATGCTTTGCTTTCAGGTGATGTCTGTGAGGGCCAGTGTGCAAGAGAAATAGATGGGGGCCAAAGATAGATCTTTGAATCCAGAGAGAAGGCCTTAAATTTGATTCTCTAATTCAATAGATAAGAATGGAAGTAAGCAAGGGCGATTCTACCCAGCTGGCTGACAGAGGAGAGAATTGGAGCAGGATGGTGTGGTCAACTATGTTGAAAGCTGCAGATAGATCGAAAAGGACAACAAGGGATAATTTATCACAGACAGTCACAAATAATGTTTAATTTCTTAATCAGTGTTGTGACTGGGAATCTAGATTACTCGTCAACAAGTGACTTAGTTATCAGCCTACTTAGACTGCAAGATTGCTTTCAGACAAGGGAACTAAACAGTGCAGCTTTCCAATGCAGTTTTTCCAATCTGGCATCAGTATCCTTTCTCTTCTACTGATTTTTTTGGAATCCTTCCTTGCTCCACCCCCATATCCATCCCACAACACTCACAACACCTCACCACCACCTGTGCATTAATTCACTCCTACTTGGTGAGAACCTCTCCTGCTTTTAAAGTAATATTATTTTACATGCTGGATACTATATAAGTTAGGTTGCCATTGCACAAACACAGCTGTTCTCTTAAGGAGAGAGGAACTGCATCAGCTGTCAGATGCTATGACCCTGAACGTGGGAGAAAGAAATTTAACTTGCAACACATGATAGAGTAACCATCTAAACACAGTGTTGCGCCAAAGATAGCATGATGATCTCTCTTGGAAAGTAAGTGCCTAGCAACGAGGACTACTGTTGGCAAACTTCATGACACACAAGTTAAGGTAACTGAAGGCCCAACACCTGTTTTAATTACCATTTGCAAATGTTGCAGGCAGAGGACATGACTCAGAGCTATGGGTTGCTAATTTATCATTAGAACTGACAACATTTCTTTAAGCCAGACGTGTAAACCCAATTTTTACCTGGAACAAATAAAATAACTTAGAGTGAAGTTAACTTAGTATGCATATTCTGTTTTGATATGGTGAACGTCTTGAAGTTTTTCCAGAAACTTTAAAGGTTTGTGGTCTATATGAACAATTGTTTCTTTGTCTTTGGCTGAGTAAGAGCATAAAAAGCATTCAGGAAAATGCTGCTCATCTTGTTTAGCCTGTTCCTTTCATGTTTTGTGATACAATCTGTTCTATCACATATTCAAACCAGCCCGCAAAGTTTCCTGAGAAAGATTTTGCAAAATTTTGATCTCTTACTTCACTCACCCCAACATCAACCAGGCAAACAGGGAAGCTAATATCATAGAAGGAAGCCGTTCAGTAATATTGAATTACCTTCCAGACAAGAGTCAAAGTGATTTGGAAAAGCTATTGCGGTCCTACAAACATATTTGTGGAAATAAGTTGGGAAGGAAAAATTTAGCTATACATGATGTGTCTGTAGAAGTTTCACCCTCGCTAAGGCAATATCCTTATAGATTAAATCCGGCAAAATTATCACAAGTACAGAAAGAAATGGAATTCATGCTTCAAACTGATATCATTGAGTCTAGTTGCAGTAAATGGAGCTTGGCTATTCTGCTGGTACACAATATGGAAACACTGATGGAACACAAAAACTGCGTATGGGCTATCAAAAAGTGAATGCGGTGACAAAAGTGGATTCATATCCTATACCATGGTTGGAAGATTGTATTGAGAAAGTGGGACAATCAAAATTTATCACAAAGATTGACTTGCTAAAAGGATATTGGCAAGTACCGTTATCAGAGAGAGCAAAGGAGATATCAGCTTTTGAGATGCTAGATAGACTATATCAGTTTTAAATCATGCTGTTTGGTATGAAAAATACACTTGCAACATTTCAAAGACTGACAAACAAAGTAATTGCACGTCCGAGCAATTGTGCTGTTTATATTGACGAAATGATAGTTTTCAGTCAGACATGGGAGGAGCATTTACAACATCTGGAAGAGTTATTTACTTGATTACAAAAAGCTAATTTGGTGGTGAACTTGGCTAAAAGTGACTTTGCAAAAGTACAAGTTACGTATCTAGGCCACACCATTGAACATGGTAAGGTGGCTCCGAGAGATGTGAAAGTCAAGGCTATCGTGGATTTCCCCGTGCCTACAACAAAATGAGAAGTTTTGAGATTTCTGGGCATGAGTGGGTTTTATCGGAAATTTGTACCAAATTTTAGCCAAGTGGTTGCTCCACCGACTGAACTATTGAAAAAGAACAAAAAGTTTCAATGGACACAGGAGCGTCAGAAGGCATCTGACAGTTTGAAAACTGTATTAACTACAACACCAGTTTTGGCCGTACTCAAATATGCCAAGCAATTTAAATTGGCCATTGTTGCAAGTGATATAGGCATTGGGGCTGTACTGTTACAAGAAGATGACACTGGAATTGAAAACCCAATAGGGTATTTTTCGTGGAAGTTGAATGTGCAACAGAGAAGATATTCAATTATCGAAAAGGAGACTTTGGGTTTGGTGTTAGCATTGCAGCATTTTGAGGTTTATGTTGCAAACAATTCATCAGAAACAATTGTTCATACAGACCACAATCCTTTAAAGTTTCTGGAAAAACTTCATGACAGAAGTGCAAGGCTATTCAGATGGAGTTTATTACTTTAACCATTTAATCTACAGATTATACATGCAGCAGGATGAGAAAATATGATTGCAGATGCATTGTCAAGAGTTTGAATCTTAATGGGAAAGTTAGGCATTTAAAACCTGGACACTAGACTAGAACATTTTCTGTGGGTATCAATGATTTGTGTACATATTAACTATGTTAATGCATGCATCTGGTAATGATGACTTCAGAAAATGAAGCTGTCTTTTTTAATTATAATGGTTAATTTTCTAATAAGGAGGGGGATGTTAGGAAGATATAATAATTCCCATAATATTATTGGAATTTATTGTAGAGTGGAGTAATGGTGGGGTCTATGTCTATGGGTCTATGCCTGCGTGTGGGTGTGTGAGACTTAACTGAATTAAAGGCAACTGGTCTGAAGGCTTTGATGTATTTGAAGATAAACTAGGTTTGAAATATTAAATAGGTAAACATTGGGGTAAAGGGAACATTTGCATTTTTAAATAAGCCAGAGTAGATTGATTTCAAAGGAGGGGTGAAATGTGTCACCTAGCCAGGTGAAGTTTAGAAACAGTGTGTTTATTTTTCTCAAAGATTACTGGTAAAATTGGTACTAACAGAGGTTTTTAGTATCAGAGAGATAAAATCCAAAGACATAGTGAAACAATGGGAATTTGCATTCAAAGGGGAAACTACGTATTAAGGAGCGAAGGCTATGTGTAAGGGCAGGCATGCTAAGATCTAACAAGTGTGAAACTCTCCAGCGTCTAAGCCACAAGCTTTTGTCTACAAAGAACTGAAGTTAAGAAAACTCAAATTAAATTGGATTCTTCAGGATATCATGTTTCTTTGCCTGGATCTTTTAAAATCTATGTATAGATTTATACTGTTGCCTTAATGAAAGTGCAACTGGGAGTTAGATTAGTTAGAGGATTTAGAAGTTATCATTGTAGTAATTTGTAGATCTATGTATGTATTTAAAATTATTTCTTCTATTAATAAAGGTTTAGTTTAGTTTAGTAAGAAGTCTATAAGACTTGGTGATCTTATTACTGCTGAATTCAAGGCATGCATCTCAAGAGTTATACAAATTGCAAAAGAATTGTGGCAGTTGTTTCGAGTTTCCCCCAGGATTTGAGCAGCTCAGCATTTACCATCCACTGTGCCATATCATAGCTGTAGCTATGTCCTGATGTTCTGTAGCCTTGTAAATAGTTAGTCATGTATATAAAGGTACTTTGAATGAAAGGCATTGCCTCCAGCAAGATCTCTTGTAGAGTAAGAGATTAAGGTCAGAATTTTCCCGTTGGCCGCCCCGCACGCCCATGCGTAAAATGACACATGGTGACGTCGGGCCAGCATCCCAACGTCACCCTGCGCCATGGCGATATTTCATTGGGTGGGCGTGCGATGATATCCGATGCACGCCTGCCATTAATTAACGGGCCACTTAAGGCCTTTGAGATGCCAATCGATGGCAATTTTTCGGCACCCGTGTGATCTTCGGGTCAGCGTACGGGCACAATGGGCATGCGGGTAGGACACATTTGTATAATCCTCATCCACGGGTGGGATAAGAGGGCTCAGTGGGGTTGCGAGTGTGCCCTGTCAAATATTATTTTTTCAAAGTTACTGACACTTGCCTGTGTCATCTTCAATACTTCAAAACACTGACCAGCTGCTTGGTCTGGACTCACAACCATTGAGTCAGCACTCTGCAGTGAGGAATCTTTTTTCGGCCTGCTGGTTTCAGGAAGCCTTCCCTTAGCCTGGGAATTGGAGCTGAACTCTCCACTGGAGGCACCTCTGGGGAAGAAGGGAGGGTTAGAAGGGGGAGGAGGCCAGGAGTGTACATTCAGTCTCCAAGGTACCCAGGCAGCTCCCATGATGCCAACATCCTCAGACACTCCCAGGTGCCAGGGCTCTTCAGTGCTCCTGCCCGGCTTGATGGATGGCTGCTGGGTGACGAGGGCTATCCCCTCAGAAGGTGGCTCATGACGCCTCTCCGCCATCTAATATCAGAAGTTGTGCAGCAGCACAATAGGAGCCACGCCTCCACAAGGGCTGTGGTGGAGAGAGCCATCGGTCTTCTCATGATGAGCTTCCGATGCCTGGACTGCTCAGGGGGCGCACTCCAGTACCCCCCAGATCATGGGCAGAATTTTGCTGTCGGCGAGCAATTGAGGCCATTGAAAGGATCATTAAAACAATTAAAGGACCTGCCCATCCAACCTTAAGGTTGGCGGGCAGGCCAGGAGCCCCAGCAGCAAATAGAGAAAACATGAAACCTCATTTAGTGGCGGGATGAGGTTTCATGCAGGGTTTCAAAAATTGTAATAAAGTTAGTATGTAAATTATGAACATGTCCCATCTCATGTGACATCTTCTTTTCTATTTTTAACATTTTTCGGAGTGTAAGCGATCTCCCTGAGGCAGCACTTAGCCCCAGGGAGATGTGCGCTCTTTCGTGCGCATGCGTGAAATAGCGCACTCTCGCTTTTGGGGAATCCCCACCCCCCCACCCGCACAGGAAGCGCACTGGGTGTCACGCTGGGCGGGCCTTAATTGGCCCGCCCACGTAAAATGGCGGCGGGGCCTGCTTCTCCGGCGGGGATCGGCTCCCCGCCCGCCGGAGATTGGGTTGGGCCCGCCCGCCCGACAGGCAGGAAATTCTGCCCCATGTGTCTCGGTGATAATGGTTGCATGCTGCGCTCGCCACAATCTTGCGCTGGAAAGGGGGGGCGCAGTGGACGATGAAGATGTCTATGCAGTAGCTGCGGCTGCACGCGATGAGTCCAGTAGTGAGTCCGAGGATGAGTACGCACAGCGAAATGCTGATGGGGTAGACGCTGACCCGGCATACTCTAGGGAGGCAGGGACACCCGGGAGGCTTTAATCGAGGTGCTAGTATCTGTGCTGGTGCCTGCCTGGCAGAGATGGTTGACGCTGGTGAGTCCATGACTTCAGGGCCCTCAGGTGTGAGAGGAAGCCCTCGCTGCTGCTCCTCCCGGCCCTGCTCCACTGATGCTGAAAGGAAGAACAAGGACATTGGATCAGTTAACGTGGAGACAATGTCAATGTGCATCCCTGTCCCCCGGATCATTATGCGCTCATCCTTCCATAAGCAATGGTTAAGCCATGTTGCAAACTTCAATCACTGAACATTCAGCACTGCCATGGCTGTTGGGAGAACAATGGTGACCTCACTGCTGGGCAAACATACCTGCCCGTGGTACCCCAGCCTCACCGATGGACCTGGGCGCATGGCGCCTCTCCAAATCTAGGGCCTCCTGCTGGAAGCGGCTGAGAATCGCCACCTGGGCCGGCCCTCCGCCAGTCCTCACCCACTCGGCGGCATTACGTGTATTCTTCTCCTGAAAAGGAGAGAAGAGCATTGATTAGTGCTACTTGTACCTGGACTCTCTTCACGGACCGCCCACCCCAACCAGAGTGGGACATCACACCGCTGCTGCTGAACACTCACACAAAGATGCTAGGCCTGTCCCCACCCCTCCTCCCCTTGGCCAAATGCTGCCTACATCACATTAGGCAACACACAGTCTAACCTTCCATAGCAAGGAGGCACAAGCACGTGGAGCACAGAGGACAGCAGATCAATCGGTGCCACGTCACCTTGAAGCTCCCCTCCTGTTGTGTCATCACCCTGACTTTGACATGTCCTGGAGTTCCAGCACTTCGCCTGGGAGCAGCTCCTCCCGGTTGCCCCCAAAACAGTCATGTGGGTCTCAGTGTACCACATGCTGCGGGGGCAGAACCCATCTCTTCACCACCCTCTCAGGGTGACCTCAGCATGGGCAATATCTGCTGGCCCACCCAGTGAAGGACACATTCCGTCAATGATGCAATGCAGTCACTACACTCAGACTTGGGAAGGGGGAGGCGCCGGGGGGAAAGACTACCCACTGGGTTAAGTGACCAATGCCAACATGGTCCTCACCCTTCCTGAGCGCAACAGGTCATTGAAACGCTTGTGACACTGGATCCAGATGCTCCGCACCACATCGCGGGAGCTCACCACCTCCGCAACCTCCTCTCAGGCACGTTTGGTCATGTGGAGGAGCCTCCTCCTCCCATCCTGGGGTACAAGGGCCTCCCGCCGTGTTGCCATCTCCTCGAGGAGGGCAGCAAGACAATCATTGGATAAACGAGGGACACAGTGCCCCCCTGCCCTGCCCTCCTGCCTGGCCTGCTCACCAGCAGCACCCTGGGAAGCCCTTCCACTGGCCGTGATTCACAGCCTTTGAAAGGCTGCAGCAACTTTTTAAAGCAGGCCGCAGGGTTGCCATTGGACCCGGTGGTCATTGCAGACCCACCGCCCACTCCCGCTGTCCTCGGGAGCCGCGATTCACGCTGGGCGAGCCTTAATTGGCTCGTCTGCGTAAAATGGCAGCACGGACCTGATTGAAAAGGAATTCTGAGACAAACCCACAATAACAGAAATCAAAGTAACCAGTAGACCAAAGTATTTAATTGTCAGTTCAGAGACCAGTGTGCCACAAACATTCAACTGTCTCTATCTACATTTATCTCTGTAACTATAAATTCTATTCTTAACCAGATATTCAGGGAGCTCCTAAATAAGATTAATTGTTTCAGCTGGAATCTATTTTAGATAGTCATGCTTCTTTGCAACAAAACCTTCCTTAATCTGAAGTTTGGCTTGAGGAATCTGAATTTCATGTTTGTATAAGCTCATTCAGCAGGAAGCTTGAATACGCATTCCATATTCTCCAGAACATGATGGCACTGACACCTAACTTCCTTCTTTGGTTCCCATTTAATTAAACTAATGTTTACATCACCATTAATCATGAAGTTAAACTGCTGTTACTCCAAGATACTAAGGAACTGTTTAGATTAATTCACCAGGCAAATTGACGAAACAACTTGGAAAGGTATACATAAATGGGATGGATATTTTTACACTACTGTTTGAACTTGCTCCTATGATGCTAAACTGAACCTGTAACTGTCTCCGCATTATGGCCAGATATAATGGTTTATCCCGGTTACCAGCATATGGAACAAAAAGCAAGAGAAGGTAAGGTTCTCTCAACTATGGCTTTCATTTTCATTTTACTCCAATCCCTTATTGAGCTATACGATTCTTCCCTCTGGACACGCTCTGTGCTGTGATAAGATGAGATGTGCCTCTCCCACTTTCCTCCCTCCAACACTGAAGACCGTATCTGTTGCCACCTGGGTCCTAGCTATGGAATTCCCTTCGTAAACCTGTCCATTTCTTCATCTTTCTCTACTCTGTTAAAAAGCTCCTTTAGACCTACCTCTTTGACCAAGCTTTTAGTCATCTGTCCTAATATCCCCTTCTTTGGTTTTGTGTCAAATTTTGGTTGATGACGTTTGTATAAAGAGCCTTAAGGCATTTCACGACATCGAAGGCGCTATGTCAATGCAAGTTGCTGTTGCTGATGGATTTCTCTTTGCCGGAAGTTATCTTGGACTTTGTGGAATATTTGCTTGGTAGTGTGTGCCACACTTCTCAGTCATGCCCGGGCTTATTCAGGTGAGGCGAACACCTTCCACTGTTTGCTCTGTGTTTTCACAAAGTACATTTCCCCCTCTGCTGCATTAAAAAGCAAATATCCTCCTCTAACGCAAATATTGTGGCAGGTACCATGACAAGCAACTTGTCAGAAAGCAAATAGTCATTAGAATAAGAACAGAAACTTGCACTTTTATAACACCATTAATGTAAAAATCACTTCAAGAAGAATGGTTGTTGAGCCAGAATGCGGGAGGTTAGGGAGGTCGCCAAAGCCTTCTCTCAGGAAATGGGTTTTGAGAAGATTAACAGAGGAGGAGACGGAGGTGGAGAGAATTCCCCAGAGTAAGAGCCAGGCACTGAAGTTTCTACCACAATTAATGCAAGGAAGGGAGAGGGGTGACAAAAAAGCCTAGAGGCAGAGGAATGGAAGGATCTCATAGGAATATGGGTGGATGATTCATCTTGGGCTCCTCCTGATGTCTCCACCATTACAGATGCCAGATGTCAGCTAAATAAATTCATTCCACTTGATATCAAGAAACAGCTGAATGCACTGGACTATGCCAATGATTATGGGCCCCAACAACATCCTGACTGTAGTACTGAAGACTTATGTTCTAGAAGTAGCTGTGCCCCTCACCAAATTGTTCCAATACAGCTACAGCACTAGCATCTACCAGACAATGTGGAAAATTGTCCAGGTATGTCCAATTCACCAAAAGTAGGGCAAATCCAATCTGGCCAATTACTCCGCCATCAGTCTACTATCACTTAGCAAAGTGATGGAAGGTGTCATTGACGGTACTATCAAGTGGCACTTGCTCAGCACCAAGCTGCTCAACAATGCTCAGTTTGGGTTCTGCCGGGGCCACTTAGCTCCAGACGTCAATACAACCTCACCCAAACATCAAAAGAGCTGAACTCCAGGGGTGAAGTAAGAGGGACTACCCTCGACATTAAGACAGCATTTGACTGAATGGACATCAAAGAGCCCTAGAAAAGTGAGGTTCAATGGCAATCAGGGGAAAACTCTTCATTGATTGGAATCATAAATAGCTCAAATGCAGAGATGGTTATGGTTGTTGGAAGCCAATTATTCTCAGCCCTAGGACATCACTGCAGGAGTTACTCAGGGTAATAACTCAATCATCTTCAAATGCTCCATCAATGACTTTCCCTCCATATAAGGTTAGAAGTGGATGTTTTAATGTGGGTAGGGGTATAGATGGGCTTTGGGTATAGTCTCTCAAAAGTCCATAGTCTTCTTAACCAGAACTATTTATTTGCAGCAAGTATTTATACATCTGGACCTCCACGTTTGGACTTCCACATGAGTTTAAGAGTTTCTGTTCTCTTCCATATCTCTCTTACTTCTCAGTCATGTGATCTGACACCATTATTACATCAGCATCATGCATGCTTCCGATGTTAACCCTTTACTCTACATCTTCCCCCAAGTCTTTGTATATTTATATCATATCTAGTCATATTTATATCCTCCTACATCTCCAACCAAAGTCTCAGATTTCACAGGGTTAGTCTCTAAGGTGTTTTCACCAATCTCTCTGATCTTGTTTTGAACTCCTTTTGAGGTCGAGGATATTCAGTACTCCCTTCTGTCGGTGTGTGTTCTTCTCCTGGATAACTGTAGAGCTTGTAGTAGGTCTTTCCTCTTCTTCAGGATCTGAGTAGTAAGCCCAAGTTTCCATTGTCTTTCTTTTCAAGGATATTAAGGTGCTGGTTTCTCTTCACGATACCCTGGCCTGTCTCAGCCTTGGATTAAGGTTTCGAGCCTGGCTGTTTCTCTGCTTTCTTCAAGTTGTTTTACCCTCTCGTGATTGTTCATGATGATGTTGGGTTTTAATTTTTTGTGCCAGAGATGGAAGCTGTGTTCTCAATCTCTGATCCATTAGTAACGCTGATGGTGAGAAACCATTCTGTAGTGGTGAAGCTTGATAACTCAGAAGAGCTAGATTAAAATCTTTGTTTTTCTTCTATTAAATTTAGCCCTCTCAATTATTAAGTTCTGATGGGTACTGAAATAAAAGCTGAAAGCTTGCATGACTTCTTCATAAGAAGCTGAAGTCTCACAACCTCCGCCTTGCTATCATGTCATCAGTGATTGTTCCTATAGCATAAAGTAGGGTACTGATCTGGTCCTTTTTATATAATCCTGAAGCAGCTCTGCACCTTGTGAACCTTTATCTCCAGTTGTCCCACTTCTGGGCCTACTGTAGGCCTTTCGGATTCTGAAATGGTTCTGGGAGTGGTTGGGTAGATTCCAAACTTCTGCTGAGCCCTGGAATTGTTCCTGTATTTGATCCTGCTTCTTGGCTGTTACTTGCTGTTGCGGGCCTGTGCTCACTGCTTGTCTGCTGTCTGGGTCTGTATCACAGCTTGCCTCTGCTGCTCCGATGTCTTGGTAAGTCTTGGGATTTTTTTCTTTTTATTCTTCCTTTGAGGTTCTCTTTTCTTGCCACCCCTATAGCTTCTTTCGGTCTTTGTTGGGTCTCTCACTCGCATTGTTGGAGTTTTGGGGAACTTCTGGCCTTCCCCTGGGCATGTCAGATGTTATGATTTTGGCATTGATGGTCCTCGAAAAGTACTGAACCAAATCTCGTTACCTGCCTCCGCACGGGCTGGTAACTGCAGTGTTTTCCCAGCACAAGTGGTCTTCAATGCAGTAGTTTGTGAGGCTCTTTTTTAGGGTGTCCTTACATTACTGACCACATTGATGTCTGTTGCCCTGAGAAGACCTGCCTGGGGATTCTGTGATCATCCCTGTGGGAGACGTGGCCTGCCTGCCTAAGTTGAATTTTAATTGAGTTTCCCCAAACTCCAACAGTGACAATATGAGCTGCGAGTTCTTTAGACGTCCATGCTGATTCCACATCAGACTCTTCAGTTATGATAGGACACACAGAAGATGATTAAATCATTTTCATACATAACTTGGACATACTTGAAAAACAAGTGGTCTCTATGCTATTGAGCCCAGCATGATGGAGGTCCATGGTGTTGTCTGTGACTTTGTCCTTCCATCAATTCTTATGATGTGTCTTTGGTGGAAGCTTATAGTAGACCCAGGATTATGCACTATACAGCAGAATGGTACGGACAAGGGTGTGGTAGAGTTTGATGTTAGCCTTTCAGTTTAATGCCATGCTGCTTCCAAACATGGTCATTGCATCGACTGTAGGCAGAAGTTGTTTTCTGGATATCTGCATGGATATCTTCATCAACAGTGCCATTCCTAGAGAGCACACTACCAAGGTATGAGGATTTTTCTACAGCCTTGAGACTGGTGTCATCAATGGTTACATCTGGTGCTTGGCTGCAACATAATCTCGGTCCTGGAGGCACTGATCTGGAAACCAAAGTTGTTGGAGGTACTCCAAATTTGTTTGCCATTATCTGGATGATTTCCTTGTTGTGGAGGAGCAAGGACACAGTCCTCTGCATATAGACGCTCCCTGATTACTGTTTCTGGGACGTTGGTTGAGGCATGCAGTCTTGTCAGATATATCAATGAGTATGAGAATTTGAGCATTGCTGAAAAAAAGAGACATGTCTAAGCTTTTCACCTTGCACTCATCAGGACACTCTCTAGAATTGCATTTGTTGTTTTCCCTTTATATTGGTATTCTTGTGAGTGTCCTGATGAGTGCAAGACAAAAAGCTTAAACATGTCACTTTTTTCAACAATACTCAAGTTCTGTACCACCAAATGACTATGAAAATGTTCAATTTAATGTGCCAGGTGATAGGGAACAAATATTGCTCAGCTAGGATAAGGGATGGGGTCACCTCAGCAAGCAGGAGCCTCGGGATACTGGGGTACTTGTACCTGATGGGGGTGGGTGACAACCTACATGACAGCTAGCCGGCTCTCCTGATGGGGAATTTTTAAAAAATTCATTCACGGGATGCGGGCTTCATTGTCTCGGCCAGCATTTATTGCCCATCCCTGATTGCCCTTGGTGGTGGTGAGCTGCCTTCTTGAACTGCTGCGGTCTGTGTGGTATTAGTGAGGGAGATCCAGGGTTTTGACCGGGCAACAGTGAAGGAACTGTGAGTCAGGCTAATAACTTGACTCCTGACTACGTAAACAGAGGCTTCATTACAGAAACAACCCAGAACACAATCTGCTAGATATGAAGCAGGCAAAGAACATTGGAGTAGAGGCAGCTGAGGTTTGTTTATGTTGGTGTTCATGGACGGTGGAGAAACGGAGGCTGGAAAGAAGATCATTGGAGTTACCGAGTCTGGAGATGAAGAAGCTGTGCATGAGGGTTTCACCGGTGATGGGATTGGAGTAGAGGCGGAGGTAAGAAATGCTGTAGTGGTGAAAGTAAACAATCCTTGTGGTGGAATGGGTTTATGGGCTCTCAATCTTAGCTCAAAGTTGAATGAAGATTTCCAATGAGCTGTTTGAGACAGTGGCTGAGGAGGAAGAAACCATTTACAAGGGAATGGAATTTGTGGCAGGGCCTGAAGACAGTGGCTTCGGCCTTCCTGACATTGAACTAATAATTTTGTCATCATAAAGTTGCATCATATATGCAGGGATGTTTATTTGATTTAAACTAATTTAATTGCTAACTTTAACAGCTAGATTTTACGAGATGTTAACAAGCTTCTGTATTTTGAGACGATGGTTGAGTTAATGAATTATTCTGACCATCCTACAGAATCCCAGAATTTCGTAGTTCAGCATTAAACCCAAACAGCCTGTTAAATGACAGGAGCTGCATTCTGTAATATGCCATGGATGATTTTGTTGCTATGGTGTCAGATACTTAAATGCAAAATCTGGGCTGACTCTCCACTGCTGTACTGAGGGAGTGCTGCACTGTCAGAGGTGCCTTTTCTTTGGAGACCCTGTCTATCTCCTCTGGCGGGACTTAAATCATTCCAAGGGCACTAGCTCAGGAATTTTCTAGGTGTCCTGGCCAATATTTATTTATCAACTAACATCAAAAACAAATGATCCCATCATTATCTTGCTGATCAAAAACAGAATTACCTGGAAAAACTCAGCAGGTCTGGCAGCATCGGTGGAGAAGAAATCAGTTAACGTTTCGAGTCTTCACGACCCTAACGGTCGTGAAGACTCGAAACGTTAACTGATTTCTTCTCCACCGATGCTGCCAGACCTGCTGAGTTTTTCCAGGTAATTCTGTTTTTGTTTTGGATTTCCAGCATCCGCAGTAGCTTTTAGCTTTTTGTTTTTATCTTGCTGAGGTTTGCTGGATCTGGCTGATAGGAAAATTGCACCCTACCTTACAAAGATAACTACATTTCAAAAGTAATTCATTGGCTGTAAAGTGCTTTACTTTTGGGACCTCCTGAAAGATGCTATATAAAATGCAAGTTCTTTCTTCGTAAGGTCTTTTTTTTTTAAAGGGCTCCGAGTACAGATAACGGGTCTCCGCAAAAGCTGTTGCCGCCCAGCAGAGGGAGCGATCAGATAGGACACCCACTGTCACAATTAATTATTATTAAACTGCAAGCACCGGGGACCCAAACACAATGATATTGTAATAAATTGGCATTTGTCTGCAGGGAAAAAAATAATCAGAGACATCTTCTCAGAAGCCAGTGACACCTTTAAGCACCCGTCACTTGCTACTAGTGTGTGTGTGTGTCACCCTTGGGTTTTTGAGGGCTGATGCTGTAAGGTGTATTTTTAGCCCCAATAAAAGGCTCAGTTTCAGTTTTGCATTTAATCAGCTCGAAGCTGCTGCCGCGGATTAGAAGTGTCACCGATTCTCACCATCTCATTTGGGTCAAAAGAGAGGAAAATACAGAGAGAGAGAGAGAGAGACAGAGACCATCTACTCGGCTGGGTCTCACCTGCCCCGAGATCCCAGGTGGGTTGTCAGGATGTGGAGGCTTCGGTGGGAATGGTTGTATTATTGTTGATTTGGGAAAGGGGTTTTGTGCCGTCCTTGGTGAGTTTGAAAATATATGAAGTATAAAATGGCTGCTTTACTTTTAAAAAAGAGGAAGCTTGTTAAACAACGCCGAGGACATTTTATGATATATTTTTTAACTGTACAGGTCTCTTCATTTGGTTTTGGTGCAGTATTTAATTTGGTTTTACGGTAAATTTTGTCACCAACATTTCTTATTTTCACCAGTTGGCACAGTAACATCAATACATTCCTGTTTTGCCAGATATTTGAAGAACGCTTTAAGTTCCTCAATTGAATCTTACTAAATGTGCATTGTACACTATAGCTTTAAATTGCAGTGTTTTAGCTGGGAGGATATGCAGAGTTTGCAGGGCTGTGAACCTTTACATCTGTTTAATTAGATCATTTGATTTAGTTGTAGTGGAAGTTGATGAATTATTTTGCGAACAGAATTCGTATGTATGCTTTGAATGGTTGTAGTTGTGTTCTGGTCTTGGTGTAGATTTCTCAGTTTGGATGCCACCTGGGGCATGGTCAGCAGCTGTTGGCACCTACCCCAGAGTCTAGCGCATGGGCTTGAAGGGGGTTGGGTGAGGGGAGGAGGCGAATAGACAGTGGATTCGGATGTGGAGCTGTTCTGCACCTGTAATTGTATTTTCAACTGCCATTTTATAGTGTTCAAGAATAAAACATAGTCAAAATGTGTGCAATAAAGTTAATTTAGTTCAAATAATATGAAGTGTATTAAAGATATATAACTTTAAACAGCAGCATAAAGTAGAAACCATGGATAAATGTGGTGTGGTGTGCAGTTTTACTGGTATACCTTGTATTAGGTGTACAGTACTACCATAATTGTTCATATAAGATATATTTATGCAACCACTCTTGCATTGATGCAAAGTAGTTTTGAGTGCACATTGTTGCAAAAGTGGTGCATAGAGTAACTTAGAAAATTCCTGGCCGTGTTAGCACCTTGTAGTAGAGGCCCCTACTGGTGACCATCTTAAGCCAGTTTAATTTCCCGGTTTGCTGGCAGTAAAAATCCAGCCATATGGGGTAGTGGAATTAAAAAAGACATAAAAACAGAAAATGCAGCAGGTCAGGCAGCGTCTGTGGAGAGAAACCGAGTTAATGTTTCAGGTCGACGATAACCCTTCATCAGATGAAGGGGCAACATTGACCTGAAACCTGAACTCCGTTTCTCTTCAAGGGCGCTGCCTGATCTGCTGAGCATTTCAGCATTTTCTGTTTTGGTCTCAGGTTTCCAGCGCCTGCAGTATTTTGCTTTTGGAATTGAAAAGAATATTCCTTGTTACAGTTTGGGTAGTGTTCGATAAATAAACTGAACAGATGAAAAAGTCCCCTGGCCCCAAAATACTAAGTGAACACTCAAGCCTCCTCCAACTTCTCACTGGATAATTGTTTGGCCACTTAAGGCCTTACACCCTGATTCCTTGAGAAGTTGAGATTGGCAAGACACTTTCCCCAATTAAGTTTCCCCCAATCAACTGTTCAAGCTTTCCGCAGGAAGGCTTAAAACTCTGCGGATATATTACACTGTACTTACCTCAATTTACTTTGTGGGTCAACAACTTGAAGTTACTTAAGGCTCTTTGACTGATGGTTGAATGTTGTCTTATTGAATGGTCAAAAGCTGCTCAATCTGTGACTGTAAGATTTCCTGAGCAGCCGCTCATGGTTCAGAAATTGTTGCAAGATTCTTATTGAATGTTTGAGCTGTCATTCAGCCGCTTGAACCCATTCCACCATTTAATTAGAACATCGCTAATCTGTATCTCAAATCCATTTACCCATATACCTTGATACCCTCACCTAATAAAAATCTATCGATTTCAGTCTTGAAAATTCCAATTGACCCAGAAACTAGTCTTTAGAGGGAGAGAATTTCACATTTCCACCCCACTTTGTGTAAAAAAGGGTTTCCTGAATTCAATCTGAATGGCAAAGCACTAGTTTCAAGACTGTACCCTGTCGTTCTGCGGTTCCCCACCTGAAGCAATAATTTCTCTGTATCTACTCTATCAAATTATTTTATAACTTTAAGCAACTCAATTAGATCACTGCTCAATCTTTCAAACTCAAGGGGCTACAAACCAAATTCGTGCAACCTGTGCTCATAATTCAAACCGAAATTTCTGGTATAATTTTAGTAAGTCTGCTCTATTCTCCTCCAAGGCTAATACTGTGTATCGTTCCTGAAGTTGGTGCCCAGAACTGAATCTAGTAACCTAGATGAGGCCTGACCAAGGCTCTGTATAATTGAAGCATAACTTTCTCTCCTTTTTATTCCAATCTTCTTGAGGTAAAGGCCAACTCACCATTAGCCTTTTGAATGCTTTTTGCATCTGCAAACTAGCTTTTGTGATTGTGTTCCTGAACGCCCAAATCTCTTTGCTCCTCCATAATTTCTAGCCTCTTGCCATTTAGAAAATATTCTGATTTTTCTCAGAGGCCTAAAGCCCACGAGTGGTGTTTTGGACACCCCACTAACCAAAATTGTATCTGTTTGAAGGCAGCTGCACTTTTCAATCTGTAGCTGCATCCGTGAAAACTACAGCCTGCCCTCGTCCATCCCATCCCCGGCAAAAATGGTGGCTGCTGGGTTTGGGGGCAGGACTTCTGCAATCGGGGCTCCAGTGCTATTTTGGTGAATCAGAGACCCCTTCCTTCCCTGCAAAAATTCAGGCCTAAGTTACATTTAAATGACTGAACCATTCTAGTTCCAGTGTTTGAGCCAACTTAAAGCACGTAGCTCTGCTTACATATTTATTTACTATATGGCGTGGAGTTCAGAATTATTTTGATGGTGAATATACATATTCTGTATACCATTTGACATATTTTTGGCTGGTGATACTTCACAATATAAATTTACAGTTGTAAATACTTTTACACGGTAAAGAAGTCCAACGTTGGGTGCTACTGAAAAAAGAGACACATTGTTGAAGCTTTTTGTCTTGCACTCATCAGGACAATTCACATGATTACCAATAGTAAAGGGAACAACAGTTTATACGGCTTGAGAAAAGAGCACTGATTGGCAAGTGGACCCTGATTGGTAGAGATGCAGAATGCCATGCAGAATGCACCAGGGAGCAGTTAACTGCCAAGCTTTTGTTCAAATTCAAACTAGGCAGGTCGACTCTGATTGGTCAAGGCAACATTATTTTATTGATAAAATTTTAATTTAAGTTGCATTCATAGGAAAATTTTTTTCTGAATATATTTAAGTTTTGCTTTATTTTTTAGGCTGAATAATTATTAAGGAATCAGCTGACCATACTTCCTTCTGACCAGACTCTGGATCAGCTGGCGTGACATGTGATTGACATCTTACTCAGGCCAGGGAATTCATGAGTCTCTGGGGTGGGGGAGGCGCACTGACAGAGTTTGCTGCCTTAGAATGTTTGCCAACTCTGGACATTTACCTGGAGGTTTTATCACAGGACTTTTTGCCTGCAGCTGCACCACCCAGTGAAACATCGTTTCTTACCCATCTGCAATGCTTTTAAACAAAAATGTGTTCAAAAAGAATGAGAAAAAAATTACTTTTCAAAGCTCCCCTATGATGTTTCTCCTCTATGTTGCTCGCAACAGTATACTGGAGATTAATCTTTAATTCCTGGAGACCCCAACATAATTCTGGAGGTTTGGCACACCCTCAAGTCTGAGCCTTCTCAGGCCCTCAGCTTTCAAAATAGGGCCTCTGGTAGGGTTTGAAGACTATTTTTTGCAGTTAATTTTAAAAAAATTATTTAATACTGATTGACTGTTAATGAGGTAATCATTGATTGATGACTGTACTAGTGTAGGTTGGCACCCTTTATTTGCATTAAAGTATCACAGCTGTGTTTTTATACAGAGTATGTAGTTGTAAGAACTTTGAAGCTGCATTGACACTACAACAGCAATGCCCAGTGCAAAGCTAAGAACTTGCAGTGTGAATATGGAATAAGAATATCTAGGGCAGTCTCAGAATCCGGGTTTACAGTGTAACTTGAGAGTATGCACATCTCATGCAGCACACACGTAGATTTACAGAATGTCCAACTCATGTCAATCTGCAGTTCATAGGGATCTATGCTCATTTCAAAAGCAGCTGTTGCTTAAATGTTGCTGTAAAAGTTCAAATTTGAATCACACAAGGGAGTTTTTAAAAGCAGCACAACTGTGATGACAGGTTTAAATTTCTAGAAGAGAGATTTGTTGAATTCAGCCTTCCTTTACCAAGCTCAGAAAAAAATGGCAAAGTGACCTGCTTAAGGGTGCTGTGCTTTTGAGTTTGGTGAGTTGTGTGCACACAGTCAAGTTCTAAAATCTAAAATCTAAAAGGCAGGAGAAAAAAAATCCTATCTTCTATTGGAGGATGTTTTGTTCTCAATGAAACACCTTTTGCCTATGATATATTACAGTTTTGGCAAAGCAGAACACACTGGCCTTTGTCAGATGTGTAGCTGAGAGATCTGACATGCAGCATTAATTCACGGGTGACATTAAGGCAGCAGTCCTCCTGTCCTTGGAATAGTGATGGCTTAATAGTGCCTTGCCCCATAGTTCTGTCACATCTGCTCAAAGCCCGGTGCTCTGAAAATAACAAGAAAAATGGATGACTAGTGTTTTGTTGTGCTAATTTTTTGGGCCCTATGTGCAACTGGTCATGTATGTGGGTGTCCTGTACATTCCTGTAGGGCGGAAGGAGTTATAGTACGCTGTGTAACCATGCTAAGATGAGTAATTTTTGAAATGCAATGGAAAGAGAATGCTGAATAGGAAGAGAGTAATTCCAATAATCACGTGGGGCTCAGATGAGACCACAAGAATAAAGCTTGAGCAGTTTATTATCTAAATTGCAAGTTTTCTCTGCTGAACTCCAAGTGTGATGGGATGCTATCATCGGCAACTAGGCTGAAGAGGGATTCAAGCCAACCCAAGAAAACCTTTTCAACCAAGAAACGTTATATAGTCCCTCCAGTATGCCATATTCTCACTGTAAGAAGTTTGAGTTTGAGACCTCAAAAGCTACACTTTTTCTGTTTTTATTGAAGGAAAAGCTTTGCATTGAAAGTTTGCTTCTCTCTTAGCAGTGGAATTATTGTCTCTTAATATGTTGCACTGGCTGGAGCACAATGGAAGCTTTATATCAATGTCATAGGCTACTGACAGTCAAGAAGGCAGTTACCAAAATGGTGGCTCCATTAAAGGCTGTGCGTGTAGATAAACTGAAAAATAAGCAGATTCTTGGCTATGTTGACCAAGGTCCACTTCCCTAGATCTCACAAACGTAATGAAACTGCTTACTGTAAATTTACAGTAGGCAAACATTCTACCCCTCCAACATTATGAGAAGATTGAGCCGTTAGAGTGACAGTTATATTGGGCAGATTTCTCATTTTGTATATGCTTGCAAACAATATGTAGGACAATGAAAAGAAACAGCAATCTATAAATGACTGTTTGATATCATTATATTACTTTCTGCTCTGTATCTGGAACTTGTGACAATTGCTGGTGTCTCGGAGCATGTTTAACTGTAACGTAATTTGGTTATTTCATAGAATCACACATTAGCTGCCCCAGTTTAACTTTTAAGGACTGGCTCAGCATTTTTAATAGCTAGATTGGATTTCCTGAGTTTATTCCTAAAAATAGCAATGGAAAAGCTATTGCATGGGCATTACATCATGAATGTGCTCGGATAGAACACATGGTGAACTGCATGATAAATTAGGTCTGACACTGGCCTTTCAACTCATTTCCATGTGTTCCAATCCAGGCCAGACTGATGGGGTACCTAAGTGAAATCAGTTTGAGGAAGGTTCAACCCTCCTTTAGGCAAGAAGCTACAACACAAAATAGGCCCTAATTCAGCAATAATTGACAATATCATACTTAGTTTGTGAGGAGAAATATCACCTTGATGGAATAGGAGGGTATTTTCTAAGGTGTGGCTGAAGCAAATTGGTGTAGAGGGAGCTTCATTCTCCATCTACTTGCTCCCTCTCTGAACTGACCACGCTTGATGCACACTGAACTCCTCAGTGTGTTCCACATCACAAACATCCCTCATCCCGTTATGTCCAGAAAGTAGCATAGTGACTAGAACAGTCCTGAACTATGCTTTTATATCCTTCTGTCCTATCATTCTATAATCAGAATTAAAGACTGACTTTTCTAATCAGTTTCAGATTTTAAGATCAGTTTTATTTTCCATATTTGTTTCAGATTTATGGCATGCGCAGGGTTTTTTTAAAAAATTGTTTTACTTTTACAATGGATTGTACTGGAGTATAAGGAGGAGGAGGAGACCAGAGCAACAAGAAAGAAGAAAAGGATTAGTTTAGGACTAATGAGCCCCAGCACCAGTGGGTTAGAATGTTTTTTATCTGTTTGATTTTCTGAACCAGGAACAGGACATTTCTTGATAACTGGATGAGGCAGCACTAGGGAAAGATGGCTTCCTACCAACCTGGACAATATACAAAATGAATTATTTTGAGTAAAAGCATCTTCTTTGTCATTTTAGCATAGTTAGATCAATACTAGGAAAATAACCTTGTTCAAGGCTTTAAAGGGAGAGACTATTTCCATTGGCAGGAAATCTGATAAGCAACTAGGGACATGGCTTTAAGATAATTAGCAAAATAGCCAGTGGGAGATAAGGATAATCTTCTGTACAGCCAGTTGTCATCATCTCAAGGGCACCGCCTGAAGTGGTGGTGGAACAGATTCAATAGTAACTTTCAAAAGGGAATTGGATTTACCGCCCCTCTAAAGAATACTATTCCTTTAAAAGGAACACTGTCCTTCTGTCCTTTGTAAAAATACTGCCCCTTTAAATGAAATTATGAAATACCAGGATAACGTGGTGTCCTTTAAAACTTTTCCAGTAATCTGCACGTCTCCGCTTCAGAGCATGTCATAGCTATATTCCTGTAAATTTGCACCTGCACTAATGCTCACCCAATGCTGTTTTCTAATTCTGTGGTGTCGCACGCCCACTGCCTGTGTGTTATGAGTTGCTTCCTCAGCTGTGCATTCAACTCACACTAATGTAATAATGGCCATCTTACACAAAAAGGTAAAAAAGAAACACTTCAACAACAACTTATATTTATATAGCACCTTTAACATTACGAAATGTCCCAAGATGCTCCACAGGAGCATTAGAAAACAAACTATGAAACCAAGCTATGCAAGGAGATATCAGGTCAGGTGGCCAAAAGCTTGATCAATGGGCTAGCTTTTAAGCAGTGCCTTAAAGGAGGAATTTGAGTTAAGGAGGCAGAGAAGCATAGGGAGGGAATTCCAGAGCATGGGGCCTAGGCAACTGAAGGCACGGCCACCAATGGTAGAGCAATTAAAACTGAGGACGCACAAGAGGCCAGAATTAGACGATTGCAGATATCTTGGAGGATTGTGGGGCTGGAGGAGATGGGCCATGGTAGTATTTGAAAACCTGAAGTATGGGAATTTTAATGTTATGAAGTTGGTTGACTGGGAGTCAATGTATGTCAGCGAACACAGTGGGTATAAGGGAATGGGATTTGCTGTGAGCTAAGGCGTGGGAAGCAGTGTTTTGGATGACTTTAGGTTTACGGAAGGTGGAAAGTTGGAGTCCAGCCAGGAGTGTAGTGGAATGGTTGAGTCTAGAGGTAACAAAGGTTCCATCAGCAGGTGAACTGAGACAGACTTCTTAAAAAAAAGAGGGAAAATTGATATACTTTACATAGTATCACATAGTCCAGCAACTCACTATAGATGTGTGTGTGAGTGGAAGGGGGTGGTGAGCCAGAAGAAACAGTGGGTCAACCCAGGGCATTGTATATATTGCACTTGTGGCTCTATCATTATTGCCTTTTACAGTACAAGCCCTGGTACTTGACTGTGCACATGTCTGGATTTTCCATGGCTGGTCATTTTTTTCACACATATTTGATTTCACCTCTTGAAAACATCCCACCTTTGCAATAACGTTTTGAAAAATGCATTTTCTTTTCTGTGCCTCACCTCATTCAGAGACTGTTGGAAATTGACCATTTTCTGTGATCAGCCACATCCCTCTTACATTACTGTAAAGCTAATCGTCCTTGAGGTGCATCATACTGTTTTGAAGCAGCTCATTATTTTTGTACTTGTACATGGTTATAGATGCAAAAAGCCTTGGCCCTGTTTTCTCTTTGACTGTATTGCCCTGCAGTAAGTTGGTTTAACTACAAAGCACATGGTTATCCCTAATCCACACCAACCTGTTACATTGCTTTTCATGGAGGTTCTTAATGCTTCCCTGGCATTGACTAAATTTAGAAACCAAAATGAAAGAAAGACATCATTCATGAACTTAGCATATCCCACTGTACTTTAATGAAGTACTTTTGAAGTGTAGTCACCATTGTAATGCAGAGAATATGGAGTCAAATTGGGTAAAGCGAGATCCCTCAAACAACAATATAATTTAAAAAAACCCAGAAAATATGTTTTAGTGATGTTGACTGAGGGATAGATATTTGCCAGTTTGAGTCTCTCACATCCACTCGAGAGGGTAGTTGGAGCCTCAGTTTATCTTCTCATTGAAAGATGGCATTGTTGAAACCAAGTAAAAGCCCAGGCCAATTGGGGAAAAAAAAACCATGAAAATAGAAACGCAGTTTCAAAAGAGATCAGAAAATGGGCCTTCCCGACTAGCTCAGTGGATGAATGCACTCGAATCGAGGGAGTTCGCTTTGCAACTGGGCAAAAGTAATCTTCGGCTGTTGTTAAAAGTCTAATGTGTTACCTTTATGGGGTCAGGAGAAGCAGGAGTGCTCCTACAAGCCTCAAAAGGGGGAAGTCACCGCCTTACCTACCCTAGACTTCCATTCAACCTCTTCCCTCCCCTGAACCTCTCCTACAATCCCAACCTGCCACTTACCTAGGAGCTGGTGGGCTGAGAGGCCGCTCCCCTCACCCACCCACCCCAATCTTCAACTGCAAGCAGCTGCTCTGCACCGTCTTCATACTCACTTGGGCATCCAGTGGACTGGTGGCACTTAAATTGAAGCCTGGCAGCTAAAAATTGGTGTGGCCTCCTGCTGCCTCCACCGGCTGAGCCATTGACTCGCTGGATCCGTTCGTTGCAAAGTGATTCTGCATTAAAATCTGCCCCAAAGTGAATCCCCCACCCCCCCAAAGGGCATCCGTGCTGCTCTCAGTGTAGATCTGGGGATTTATCAGCCACGGGCAGTGACATGCACTGAATGGTGAAGCCCAAATAAGAAGTTTGTGACATGAATAGCAAAGTTAGTATAGTGTCAATGGTGCTGATGACACAACTTGCGGGTGACCCCATTTATTTTGTATTCCAACAACTGCCACTGAAAACCGCATTGAACCACATTTTGGGAGTGACGATTTCCCAGTAGCCCTGAAATAAAGTACCAGAATGACTGGGCAGCCAGCGCACTCCATCCACACTCACAACACAACATTGCTGCTGCTTTGATTATCCAGGTAACCAGGCTCCTGTCCTAATTTAAGGACCCTGGCGATACAGGTGGAAGCTGCAACTTTCGGGACTTCCTTGCAAAGCCAAGCACTGACCCCAAAACACGCAGATCAGGATCCACTTGGACAGCCTGAGCGCCTCCAAACACAGTGGCGACCTGGGAGAGCGAGGTCATGTAGGGACACATCAGCTCAGCACTTTATAGTTCCATTTACTGCGCTCATTATTTCTGAGCTTATTGTTTTATCAGTTTCAATTTGATCGCCGTTTAGATAAGATAACCGCCAGGAAAGTTAATAGCTCAAGGGGACAGTGAGTAAAACAGTGAGAAACAATGGTTTGTCTATTTTATGCACTGGCTGGGATTTTTTTTATATCTCTTTAGAATTGAGGGCCGTGTGAATACTGTGAGAGGTTGGTTGGTTGGTTCTACTTTTGGCTTTTCCCGTGTTACAATGGGTTGCCACAATGCTGGTCAATCACCTTCGTATCAACCATCATTTTTGAATTTGGGGGGTGGGGGTTTACAGCTGGTTCGCGCTGCTAAACCCTCCCTATTTATCCAGGCTGGGGACCAGCTTCTATTTCACCCCTCTCCTAGAGGTGTCAGCTGTGGCTCAGTTCATAGCACCCTCGCCTTTGAATCAGAGGGTTGTGGGTTCATGTCCCACTCCCGGAAACCAAGAACTGTGATTGTACTCGAAAGAGTTGCAATCTTTGACTGTTGATTACTCGAAAGAGTTTCACCCCTCTCCTCACTATACTCAGTTCTGCTGAAGGGTCATGAGGATTCGAAACGTCAACTCTTTTCTTCTCCGCCGATGCTGCCGGACCTGCTGAGTTTTTCCAGGTAATTCTGTTTTTGAGCTGGGTTCGTTCATAGCCAACCTGGAATGGGATTTGAAGTGTGAATAATAGGGGCGGTGTGCTCAGTAATACAGCAGCTGCTAAATACATTGAGAGAATACATTTCATATAAGCAACTTTACTTTTCAGCAGAACATTTTCAATTTCTGTATCATTATATTTTAATCTCTAGTCTAACTTTTACAGTTGTCCAATGTGCAGACTGCACCTCAGGCCTCCATGGTGTCAGCTGTGACATCGGGCTGAACTTTCACCAACTCAGGAAGACTCAGGAGCCCTTTAAAAATGGCGAGTTCCGCTTCCGGGATTCCCAACCCCCCCATTCCCAGGCCCGTCTGCTTTTCAGCAGCGCCTTGAAACAGCGTGGGCTGGCTCCTGGGCCTGGAGGGGCCACGGTGCCCTTATTTTAACCGGGAGAAAGCCCCACAGCGCCGAGGCAGGCCTTTTGAAACAGCCCCTGTGGCTACCTTCCCCCCCCGCCTCCCCTGCTTTCCGGGCTCAGCTGCACCGACTGCAGCTCCCACCCACACCTCCGGCCAGCAGGCTGTGGGCTCAAGTCCCCTCTGCAGGGACTGAAGAAGGTCACAAGAGTTATCTCTGGTGTCCTAGCTGAATTGTATAAGAAACAGATTACCTGGCCATTATCTATCACCCTGCTGTTTGGGGAAGCTTGTTGTGCATAATTTGGCCCCAATGTTGCCTACAGTAAAACAGCTTCACATAGTGCTTAGTAGACGAGAAAGCATTTGAAATATCCCGAGGTCATGACAGGCGCTAAGAAAATGCAAGTCTTTCTGTTGTGTGGTATGTTTATATCTGTTTTCTTCATTTCCAGGATGTATTTGGAACCCTCCCAGAATAGTTGGAGCAAACCCAACTTCCTTCTTGTCTTACATGCATAGTTACATTACAGGTTAAGGTTGCTTGGAATGAGAGTCACCAGTGTATTTCATTTCCAAGTCAGGTCATTAACCCGTTCATCAACAGCAGGGATGAGAATGCTCCCTGTCCTTGCAGCGATGATGTTGGCTCAGTTAGAAGAAAGAACTGGTCTTTAAGTTAACGCCATTCACGACCCCAGAATGTCTCAAAAAGCATCTTAAACGCTTAGTTAGCCTTAACCTTAGTTCAGGGATTTCTGAAAAGTTTTTAGGAAGCCCAGTGTCTATTAAGAAGGGAAATCTTTATTCATGTTTCAGTATAATATATTCTATATCGAATATATTACAGCAGATCATCTCATCTCTCAGCCTGACTTGTTTTGTGTGTGTTTGATACTAGTGCAATTTGCATTGTTTAAACACAAGGTAGTCAAACTACTGGTTCTGCTGTATTGTGACACAGTAAAAAAAACCACACATGCTACAAAGAGGTGGAAACACATCATGTTATGATCGGCCCAACATCACCAACAGGACTGCCGAAGATATTTGACAATGAGAATTCTTAGGATTACACGAACAGAGGTATAGTAGGCCAGGGAAACAGGAGAAAATTGTGACTGTACTTACTCAGAGCAATAACATTCATTTCAGTACTGTACATTGAGATTCTAGCTATTTGGGTGGGGCAGGCAAATGCAATGATGGTTTGCAAATTGAACTAGAAGCTGATCTTTCACAGCAGTGGTTACTAAAGGAAATGTAAACTTTATTTTTAAATATAAGCTTTTTAGCAGTGAGGTGATTCTCCTCCAGTACTGATGTGCTGCCTCTCTCTGCCTGCCTAACAATGAGCAGAAGTTTCCAAAATAAAAACAAAAAAAAACACTGGAAAAACTCAAGCAGATAAGGCAGCAATAGTGGAAAGAGAAACAGTGTTAATGGGTGGAATTTAATGCCCTCCCCAGAGACGAGTTGGAAAGTCGGGGGGGCACTTACTCAGGTTAGCTGGTGTGGGGGGGTGGGGACCTCGCCACCTTCCTGCTTTCGCACCTTAAAAGTCTCAGGTTGGAAGGCTCATGGACAGTCTTCCTGCTCCACTGGCAATTGAAGCCCTTAAGTGGGCAATTAATGCCCACTTAAAGGCTTTATCCCGCACCGCAGTATTCACTTGGGGGGAGGGGGGAGGGGGGTTGGGTGGGGAGGGGGAGGAGGGGGGTTGGAGGGGGAGGGGTGGGGTGGGGTGGGGGCAGCAGGGGGCTTGCCATGTAGGGAGCCTGAAAAGCAAACCCTTGTTGGTTTTGCTTAAAGGCTCCCGGGTGGAGAGGCGTCCTCGTTGTAAGGCACTATATACCTGATCAAGAGTCCCAGCATCGGGAAGGGGGAGCCTGCTGAGAGTCACCCTCCCTGCCCTTTCTTCTGAAGCCTCCACTGTCCTCCTCTAGCCAGCAACTCCCTCCCTGCGACCACATCCTGCCCTCACACACTGGTGACCCGGGTTCCTTGGCGATCACGGGCTTCTGGTGGGTGCATTGCCGGCAGCTGGCATCTGGTGGGCGCTGCCTGCAATGGAAGGGAAGGGTGGGGGAGGGGGAACTGGGGTCCTTTATCCTGGGGAATACCAACCGCTGGCCACTTAAATGCCTGACTGGCACTTAACATGGCAGACCTTCCCCAGAGAAGGTGATGAGGGGCTCTCGCCAGCTCTCCCGGTGGCGGGCACCACCCCTTCGCTGGATTAAATTCCACCCAGTTTTTCAGGTTGGTGACTTTTTATCAGAACTAGAAGATGTTAGAAATATTAGAGTTTATAAACAAGTACGGAACATGGAAAAGGTGGTGGTGGGGGGGCAATGGGGGATGTTGGCAAGGAACAAAGAAAAGGCTGTGATTTGTTGAGGGTAGGAGTGATTAAATGACAAATGGGAAGATGGTGGTAGAGAAACAAAAGATAGGTCCAGGCACAATGTAAATGGTTACAACAGGGGGCTAGAAGTTTGCAGCTGCTTACTATAACCGCTGCTCTTGTAGTTGGCACGTACCCAACTCCAGCACCACCCAAAAGTAGACCCCGAAAGCGATCTGTGTGTTGACTGTAACAGCAGCTGTCACAATGAGCTGGCAACATCCTTTGCCGGGCAGTTGGTTGGGGCGCACGGGTAGGGCGAGAGAGAGCAAGGGAGAGAGGGGCAAGATGTTTGAACTGATTCAAAATGCTGGTAAGCGGACAATACCCATTGTAATTTTTGTCAGTACCCTAGCCAGCAGGTACTGCATGATTTGCACTGCGCTAAATCCCTTCCTCCATTCTGTCTCCAGGTCAGTCTGTCATATCTGTCAATGTGCTACATGGGAAATGGAACTGCAATGCCAGTAGAAGGGCATCTATAATGGCAGCTTGCCCAGACCATTTGCCATTGTTGCAGTGGGATTAGTAATTCATTAACGTAGTTGGGGAGAAGGGCCTCTTGTAGTCTACCTCCCCTTCACCCGTGGCCCTCCGTATGCTGCGCTGCATGTTTCTTTCGCCTTCTATCCTCTGTATTTGTAACATCGTTGCAATGGAGTTTGGAGATAAATAATTAAGGAAAACATTTGCATGTGAAGAGCGCCTTGCTGAACCTCAGGACATCCCCAAACGCTTCATGGTCAATTAACTACTTTTGAAGCGTAGCCACTATTGTCATGTAGTAAGTAAAGGAAACGCATACAGAGCAGCCATTTGTCTCGAACCTATGAACAAAGAGCAGGAGTTGGCCATTCAGCCCTTTGAGCCTGCTCTGCCATTAACAAGTTCATGACTGATCTGATAGTAACCCCTGATCTGAAATCTGCATCCTACCTACTGCCGATAACCTATCACCCCCTTGCTTACCAAGAATCTATCCACCTCTGCCTTAAAAATATTCAAAGACTCTGTTTCCACCACCTATTCAGGAAGAGAGTTCCAAAGGCTCACGACCCTCTCAGTGAAAAAATTTTGGGCTCATCTTGGTTTTAAATGGGCAACCCCTTATTTTTAAACAGCAACCCCTAGTTCTAGATTCTTCCACAAGAGGAAACATCCTCTCCACATCCACCCTGTAAAGACCCCTCAAGATCTTAGATGTTTAAATCAGGTTGCCTCTTACTCTTCTGAACTCCAGTGGATACAAGCGTAGTCTGTCCAACCTTTCCTCATAAGACAACCCACCCATTCCAGGTATTAGACTCGTTAACCTTCTCTGAACTGCTTCCAATGCATTTACATCCTTCCTTAAATAAGGTGACCAATATTGTACACAGTACTCCAAATGTGGTCTTACTAGTGCCCTATACAACTGAAGCATAACCTCTGTACTTTTATATTCAATTCCCCTTGCAATAAATGATAATATTCTATTAGCTTTCCTAATTACTTGCTTACTTGCATACTAGCCTTTTGTGATTCATGCACTAGGACACCCAGATCCCTCTGCACCTCAGAGCTCTATCTCGGTTAGTGTTCCAAGGTAGCTGGTCAGTAAAGGCAGGACCATTCTAGATGCTAATACTACCTGATATAAAGGCCTTGCATAAATTGAACTAACAGAATGGAGTTCAGGAATAAGAGTTTAAAATAGACCTGGTAACCATGTCATTGCACATGAATAAATAAAAGGGCCAACTTGCTTCCCTCCCTGGAGGGCAATAGTCAGGCCCTGCACAGTGGGACTACAGCATGTGGCACCTGCCCAAGCTGAGTTGCACCCAGTTTGGTGGGAACATTCTATTAAAATGGCTCACCCAGGCCTACCCCAAGGAAGGCCATGTATGGCAAAATGGGCCTGGAGGACAGATACAGACCTGATCATTGGTCTTTGGGCCTTCAGATTGGTACTGGGGAATATCAACCAGAAAGCCCCTAGTCTCCAAAGCAAAATTTCCCACCCACCTTCTGAACTTGTTGCCTGTACTAAGCTCCTCTATCTGGGCCCTTGAGCATCCGTTGACTTCAATAGAAAATAAAATCAGGAGAGATATAAAGTGACTGCCGAATTTCTATCGCCCATTTTGCTGTTCATATTTTGAGGCGGCAATGACCACGTCCATCACCTGAGGCTGCTTGATAGGGTAGGGTGGGTATGTAGTTGACTGCTAAGGCGGATCTGAACCCTGAAGGTTCTGCTGCAAATAGGACAGGACACCTCAGATTTTTTGGATGATCTGCTGACTTGGGATTTCCTTGCCTTGCATTTTCTCTTTGCTCCTGATACGCACTTGCTTTTGAAGGAAGCGGCATCCTTTTTTATTTGGTTGCGTCAAGTGCAGCGGCCAAGGGTGAACTTTGCTCAGGACTCGAAGCTGATGTCAAAATTTCTAAGCGAAGCCTTCAGAGTGTCCTTATAGCGCTTTCTTTGACAGCCATGAGAGCGCACCCCAGTCTCAAGATCTCTATAGATGATTTGCTTTGGTAAGCGAGTGGTAGGCGTTCTGGCTGCATGACCAACCTAACTCAGTTGCGACAGTCTGAATATGGTGTGGGTGCTTGGCATACGAGCTCGGGTGAGCACCTCAGTGTCTGGTATTTTGTCCGGCCGTCTGACCTTCAGAAGCTTCTAAAGGCAGCTCAAGTGGTTGAGCTTCTTGGCATGATGCTAGTACACAGTCCAAGCCTTGAATGTGTAGAGCAGAGAGGGCAGGACTATTATATGACATATGAATTGGGAGCAGGAGTAAGCCATTTGGCCCCTTGAGCCTGCTCCGCCATTTAATAAGATCTTGGCTCATCTGATATAGCCTCAACGCCACTTTCCTGCCTACCCCTGTACCCTTTCACTTTGACAGGCAGACGTATTCTTCTTTGCTCCCAGACTAATGTCTGAAGTCTGTCAAAGGCTATACTTGCTTTGGAAATTCTTACATATGTCTCATCGTCAATAACGACACATTGAGAGAGTGTGCTGCTGAGATAAGTGAACTTAACCACTGCTGACAGGTTCTGGTCATAGACTGAAACCTTGGGCTCGAGATAAGGCTTTCCTGGAGCTAGCTGGTACATTACTTCGGTTTCATTCATGCTGATTGTAAGGCCAAACTTGTCACATGCTTTGGAGGGCAGTGCTCCATGTTATGTTGCATAACCAGCTCTAGTGCACAGTCATCAGCAAGCAGGATGTGGTGAAGTATATCCCTGGAGACTTTGCTTTGCCTGGAGTCAACTCAGGCTGAGCAGCTTCCCGTCCAGGCAATATCTGATTTTGATGCCAGGATCACCATCATGGAAGGCACTGGAAAGCATGCAGAGAAAAATATGTTGAAGGCTGTTGGCGGCACTAGCACACAGCCCTGGTTAACTCCATTAGTGACTGGGAATGGGTCAAAAGACTTGCCATCATCCAGGATGTGCTTGCATGCTGTAAGGAACTGGTGAACCATTGTGATGAATTTCTCAGGACAGCTGAATTTCTCCATTACCTTCCAGAGGTTCTGATGGCTGACTGTGTCCAAGGCCTTGGTCAGGTCAACAAACGTGGTGTAGATGTTAAGGTTCTGTCCTTGGCATTTCTCCTGGGATTTTCTAACTGCAAATACCAAATCAGTGATTCCTCCACCTTTTCTGAAACCACACTGACTCCCTGACAGAAGATTCTGGTTGAGATGTTGCACTAAGCAGTTCAGAAAGATTCTGATGGAGATTTTGGCAGCAATGGAGAGGAGTGCCATTCCTCCATGATTGTCGTAAGATTGGCTAGTTCCTTTCTACTTGTACAGATGGACCATGGAGGCATCTTTGTATTCTTGCAGGGTGGTCCGTTGGTCTCACATAGACTGAAGAGTTCATTAAGCTCCATGACCAGGCATTGACCTTCAGCCTTATAGACCTCACCTGGAATAGCATCAGCTCCTGGAGCTTTGCCTCTAGACAGGGGTTTGATTGCTTTTGTCATTTATAGCAGCATAGGAGGGACATCAAGAAAGCAGTTGGTGGGTAACTGTGGCAGTCTGTTGATTGCTTCTTCTTTCGTGGATGAAGGCCAATTGAGGATGTGGTCAAAGTGCCCTGCCCATCTTTCAAGAATTTGGGTTTTTTCTGTGCACAGTATTGACATGTACATGCAATGTCTCTCCTCCAGTAATTTCCGGATTACTTGAGACAGGCAGGGCCTAGGGCCTCTAGAGCAGTGGAGTACATTCTCCCTGCAGGTTGCCCTGTCATCCTCAATGCAGTGAGTGTCCATAGATACTGTGGCGGGATTTGGATTCATGGGGCAGAATTTTGCCGCCCCGTCAAGGTGAGGGCGGGGCTTTAAAATGCGGCGAGCCGTTCAAAAGTCCATTGAATTCAAAGGGACCAGAAAATCCAGCCGGCAGTGAAATTCCACCCATGGTCTTAATTTTGCGAGGGCTGTCGGGGTGAAAAGCAGGTCCCGAGACCGCACTTGCTGACAGCAGGACCACCTTGGCAACTTGATGAACAGGTGGACTCCCAATTGGCTGCCTGTGGACCTGCTGTCCATTTAATGATGGCGGGCAGGCCATATACAGTCAGAGGGCTGGCAGGTCTGAATCCTCAGTGGTGTCAGCAGGAGAGGCAGGTGCTGCTGAGGCAGGCAGGAGACCTCAGGAGCTTGAACAGGAAAGTAAAAAAGTATATTTAAAATATCATGGGGCTGAGGGTCGAACAGGATGCTTCGCCAGGGAGGTCACTGGCTGCCGCAGGGAGGCCACTGCCATTTAGCTGACAACCTCCCCAGGCGGCAGGGGATCATCTTATGACAATCCAGTAGTTATATGATCACTATTGCTGAAGCTGGCTTTTGATTCCAGATTATTTAATTAACTGAATTTAAATCCTGCAGCTCCTGTAGTTGGATTTGAACTCATGGCCTCAATTTTGCGAGGGGTGTCATGGCCCTGACGTTGGGGTGAACAGCAGGCCCTGAACCCACAGCTGCTGTTAGCAAGATGCCAATGGCACTATGAAATGGTCCCTAATTGGGTCTTTAGTTGTGGTAATCGCCTGCCCGACCCAATGCAGCACTCGACCTCCCAGCCTGCTTCCCAGCGGGGTGCTGGTAACATCCTGGCCCACGCTTCTAATGTTTGGTTACCGGCAAAAAGGAAAGATGCTGATTCTGCCAGCTCGGGTTAGGAATAATGTCATCCCGAAAAAGTGATAGCTCTATCAGCTCAGAGGTATCGTTTAAATTGTCTTTTTGCATTTTCTGGAAGGAATGCTCGTCAAGAATGTCGGAATACAGAAGGGCTGAAGTTATGCTACAGCTATATAAAGTCCTTGATAGACCTTACTAGAGTACAGAGTTTGATCTGCGCGTCGCGTCTTAGGAAGGATATATTGGCCTTGAAAGGAGCGCAGCACAGATTTACCAGAATGTTTACAAGAGCTAAAATGGTTAAATTATGAGGATGGGTTACACAAACTTGGCTCATATTTGCTGAGTATAGAATGTGAAGAGGTGATCTAACTGAAGTGTTTAAAATGACTATTATGGTTAATAGGATAGATGGGGAAGGTTTTATGGCATACTAGCATCATTGCCTCTGAGCTAGAAGCTCTGGGGTCAAGTCCCACTCCAGGACTTGATGGCCAAGGAAGATGAGTCCATAATGTGGCTAAACAGGTTGAGTACCAACTTGCAAATCTGTCTAAACACATGCCAGTGGCAGGTGTTAAGAGTGGGAGAGGTTTCTGGTCAATAATGTGATGGAAAGAAAATTGGAGCCTCCACCATCACTATTCATAGTCCGAACTACAACATGCATGTAAAAGCTTATGTTGCCACAACAATTTGGACTCCTTGAGGGGCTGATTGACTGGACAGGTGGTGTGGATCACAGATTGGTGCCAACAGCATGGCGTTCGATCTGCATTCAGGGTGGGATTTTGGGACCTGTCTCCTTGCTCTACCTGTGGTGGAGGTCTGTGGGTCGGACCTGCCCTGGGGCAGAGAATTAAAGGATGATGGAAAGAAACTATTTCCTCTTGTGGGACAGTTGAGAACAAAGGGCCAAGAAGTTAAAATTAGAGCTAGGCTATTCAGGGGAATGTCAGGAATTCTTCACACAAAGGCTGGTGGAGATCTGAAACTCTCTTCCTCAAAAAATCTATTGAGGATGGGGGGGGCAATTGAAAATATCAAAACTGAGATTTTAGTTAGGTAAAGGATATAGAACCAAGGTAGATAAACAGAGTTAAGCTACAGAACAGCCATGATTTAACTGAAAGACAGAACAGGCTTGTGTGGTTGAATGGCCTACTCCTGTCCCTAAGTTCCTATGTCTTGATGCCAGTCATCACCTCAGCATGATTTATACATTGCTGCTTTCTGAATGGATGTTTACACAATGTTAGGGAGGTACTGTATGATGTAAAATGCTATTGTAGACCCAGGGAAGCAATGTGCTTTGCTAATCTTGGAGTGATACATACTATATCAATGTCACTGCCCCCTTTAATTAAAGTAAAGCATTCCGTTTCTGCTCTACATGGAATGGGAATAGGCTATCAACAAAATCACCCATGTGGAAATCCGAGGGCAATGGGTTGAAGGAAGATGCTCCATCGCAGTACTGAGGGAGTGTCTCACAGATGAGACATTAAACCTGAGGCCCTGTCTGCCCTCTTAGGTGGATGTAGAAGATCCCCGGCACTATTTGGGAGAAGATAAAGAGAGTTCAGACAACATCAATATAACAGACTATCTAGTCATTGTCACATTGCTATCTGTGAGAGCTTTATGTGTGTAAATTGGTGACTATTTTTTGTACATTGCAAAGGTGACTACACTTCAAAAGTACTTAATTGGGTGAGAAGTTCTTTGGGATGTCCTGAGGTTGTGAAGGTGCTATATAAATGCAAGTACTTTTTTTCTGCCCTGAAATAAAGTTCAGTTTTACTAAGCCAGACATGGGTAATGATAACAAACCTGCCAAACTCCCTGTAGTTTAGACTCTTGGTGAAAATTTCCCTTCTATGATATGTCAAGTTGTATTGCCACTAAATCTGCTTTTCTTGGAATGTGGTTCATAATGTTTGCCTGGCATAGCTAGGCCGTCTAAGTGCTTCTCAAACCTCCAGTTTTTATTTTCTTTGCCAAAGAGAAACTACATTTTCAGCAACTAGCAGACTAGACTAGCAAACATTCCTGGTGAGTTCCGTTCTGTTTAGGTAAACCCAGTTTCAGACAGTAACATACAAACATATTGCCCCTCATCCAAATTTCAAATGCCTCTGAGTTCCTGTCTCTGAGTACTCGGTGTTGCTCCCCCTACTTTGGCCTCTTAAGAATCATGAGTATTCAATCACCAGCAGAGTGACATGGATTACACAATCACACTGCTGAACACAGGACGTTTAGAGGCTTTTTAGCACTTTGCGTGATGCAATCTCCTGTCTGAAATATCTGTTTTTAATTTAGCCACTGTTGGATTGACTTAACCATGACCCTGTTTATTCTAGGTTGTGTAACTGATAAAAGTTACCATGTGCAATATAATTACAGTATATTTTTGCCAAAAATATAATATTACCCTTATTCTTTTTTGACGTGAAACTTCACCCATCCCCCACCCTGCATGATTGCCATCCAAATTATAGATCAAACTTTCAACTTTGTGACATACTTGATTCAGTTCTCATCCATCACATACAATGTAGAGCTGAAACCCTCCAGGATTGGCCTGGGGTCTCCAGGAATTGAAGATCAATGTCTAGGACATTGCTGTGTGCAACCCTGGAGAAAAATCATCAGGATAGAAAAAAAAGATTTTTTTTTGTAATCTTCTTTGAACATATCTCTTCACCAGATATGAAAATATTGAAAATATTGAAAATTAGGAGGGCTGAATGGGGAAGGCTGTTTGGCTGACAGTCAAACATCATCTGATTGGGTAATGAGTCTTTTTGCTTTCCAACTGGTGTGGGAAGGCAGTAGGTCACAAAGATGGATCTATTGGCCAAAGTGATGGGTGCAGCATGGGGGCAAGTCATGTGATAAAACTTCCAGGGGTACATTTAATCACAGTTGGCAACCTTATGTACAAATGAGATTTTCCCTCAATACCTGAAAAAACACTGTCTTCTCCCCCACCCACTCACTCTGACCTCTTCCACACCCACTCACACTGACCCCTCCCCCACCCACTCACACTGACCCCTCCCCCACCCACTCACACTGACCCCTCCCCCACCCACTCACACTGTCTCCTCCCCACCCACTCACACTGACCCCTCCCCCACCCACTCACACTGACCCCTCCCCCACCCACTCACACTGTCTCCTCCCCACCCACTCACACTGACCCCTCCCCCACCCACTCACACTGACCTCTTCCCCACCCACTCACACTGACCCCTCCCCCACCCCCTCACACTGTCTCCTCCCCCACCCACTCACACTGACCCCTCCCCCACCCACTCACACTGACCCCTCCCCCACCCCCTCACACTGTCTCCTCCCCCACACACTCACACTGACCCCTTCCCCACCCACTCACACTGACCTCTCCCCCACCCACTCACACTGACCCCTCCCCCACCCTCTCATACTGACCCCTCCCCCACCCACTCACACTGACCCCTCCCCCACCCTCACACTGACCCCTCCCCCACCCACTCACACTGACCCCTTCCCCACCCTCTCACATGACCCTTCCCCCACCCCCTCACACTGACCCCTCCCCCACCCCCTCACACTGACCCCTCCCCCACCCCCTCACACTGTCTCCTCCCCCACACACTCACACTGACCCCTTCCCCACCCACTCACACTGACCCCTCCCCCACCCCCTCACACTGACCCCTTCCCCACCCCCTCACACTGACCCTTCCCCACCCTCTCACACTGACCCCTCCCCCACCCCCTCACACTGACCCTTCCCCACCCTCTCACACTGACCCCTCCCCCACCCCCTCACACTGACCCTTCCCCACCCTCTCACACTGTCCCCTCCCCCACCCTTTCACACTGTCCCCTCTCCCTCACAATGTCCCCAACTGCATACACATAAATCCGAAGACCAGTGAACTGATAACGTTATTTGGACTGACTGTTCAGTGGGGTGTTGTACTGTTGGAGGTGTTGTCTTCTGAATGAGGTTAAACTGAGATGTTGTCTACCTTGTCTGGTGCGTGTAAAAGGTGCCATGACACTCACACATGACACTATTTGATGACGAAGGAGGCAGTTCTCTCGGCGTCCTAGCTAATATTCATCTCTCAACCAATACCACTAAAAACAGATTATGTGTTAATTTACCTCATTGTTGTTTGTGGTATCTTGCTGTATGCAATACTGCTCACCATGTTTCCCTACACCACGACAGTGGCAACGCTTCTGAAGTACTTTGTTGACTCTGGTTCTTTGTTTCCTGATATGAATGCAAGACATTATTGTCTGAGCTGCGTTCTGTACTGAGTTCTCTGCATTCTGGTTTCTGCTTCACTGCAGTCCACTACAAACAATCTACCGTACAACCTGAACTTGATATTGCACGTGTGTGTACACTAGTCTCCACAATTCAAACCTATTCTTTGTCCCTAAAAAATGCGAATGAATCAATTGCATTAACAGGACACAGCCGCCTTTTAAGTGCAATTTAAGTCATTGGTAATTAAAAAAACAGCTTTACATAGAATATAGCAACATAGAAACTAGTAAGCAGGGGTAGGCTATTCAGCCCTTCAAGCCTACTCCGCCATTCAATATGATCATGGCTGATCCTCTATCTCAATGCCATATTCCCGCTTTCTCTCCATACCCCTTGATGCCCCTAATATCCAAAAAATGATCAATTTCTTTCTTGAATATACTCAGTGACCCGGCCTCCACAGCCTCTGTGGTAGAGAATCACACAGGTTGACCACCCTCTGAGTGAAGAAATTTTTCCTTATCTCAGTCCTAGGACTGTGTACCCTGGGACTGTGGTCCCTGGTTCTAGACTCCCCAGCCAGAGGAAACATCCTCCCTACATCCAGCCTGTCTAGCCCTGTTAGAATTTTATACGTTTCAATCATATCCCTCTCATTCTTCTAAACTCTAGTGAATACAGGCCCAGCCGAACCAATCTCTCCTCAAATGACAGTCCTGCCATCCCCGGTATCAGCCTAGTGAATCTTCGCTGCACTCCCTCTATGGCAAGTATATCCTTCCTTAGGTAGAGAGACCAAAACTGTATGCAGGAATAAACTGTAAATTGTTGTGCTGTTACTGTTACTTAACTGGAGGGGAAAGCACAACTCATTTATTTACAATTAGTCAGATGTGACAGTTAACAAAGTGTGATTTTTTTTTTCTCTGTTGGTTTAAATAATGCTTTGTTGGTGAAACAATTTCTATGTTGTTGGCAAATGACATTGAAATTTCCATATTAGCATTAAAAAGTCAAATTAAAGGCAGTATTCAAACTTGGGTCGATTGAGGGGGTGGAGCTTGAACTTACTTAAACCATGTCTGACGAAGACTGATTCAGATTATTCTTACGCAGGTATGAGGCCTATCTTATCGGTTAGCGTGGAGCCTTGCTCAGTGAAAATGAAGATTAGATAATCAGACAAAGAAGGCAGTGTGACTGGTCTGGTGAGCTGAAGTTTATGGAGGGTGGAAAAGATGGAAGGCTAGCCGGGGATAGTCGAATATATAGGTGACCATGTTTGGCCTGTGGCTTTCTGAAGCTGATGGGCTGAGGCAGGGAGGGAGATGGGCGATATTATGGAGTTGAAAGTAGGCAATCTTGGAAATTGAGCACAGAGGAATGAAGCGATGGTAAATTTGTAAGAACCATTGGTTAGGCCATAATTGGAGTTGTGTATGCAGTTTTGGGCAAGGAGATTGAAGCCACAGAGTCTGTACAGTGTAAATTCACCAGTCAATTTGATGAGGCTGTGAGATTCGTTTTGGATTGCTTCAACCACCATCACTAAAACAGAATATCTGCTCATTGTCAAATTGTTGTGGGGCCTTGCTGTCAAAAGAAAAATCATATGTGAAGTGCTGAAAGATGTGATAATGAAGTGCCATATAACTAATCCTTTCAGGGGCTGGGGAAGGGATTCAGACTCTGTACATTGAAAGAAAGAGCTTGCATTTATATAATAGTTTTCACAGCCTCAGGAAATCCAGGAGCACTTCACAGCTATTAAAATGCTTTTGAAGTATAGTCACTTATGATGAAAAAACACGGAAACAAATTTGCACACACACACACACACAGACAGCTTCCACAAGCATCAATTTGATAATCTGTTTTAGTGATAGTGGTTGAGGAATAAATGTTCAGCAGAACAGTGGGCAAGAACTCCCTTGCCCTTTTTAAAAGTTGGTCCTGGGGCATTAACATCCATCTGAGAGAGTAAAGGGGGCTTCAGTTTAACATCCCATTGCGACTGTAGTAATCTGTTTACATCAAAACCTTTCTGCCAAGTCTTGCACTCCTTAGAACTGTGCTCAGCTGAAAACAATGGACTAGCAAATGAGCCTGGAAACGTACTCACACTGTTATACACTTTTCCAAACCGGATCTGCTGCACAAACTGGGACATGCTCATACCAGCCAGGCCTGTTTTCAGTTAAGGAAACTTCCTGGAATGAGATATTACTATTCCTGTAAATCAGGAGCAGCAGCAGCCAATGGTTGACAAGAGGTTTTGAAGATGAGGTCATTCCGTTTCTGTGTTATTGGCTCAGATTCTGGCTGCTTTCCAGCAAGAGAGAGGAGGAGATTGAGACTGAACAGTTTTGAGGCTGTTTTTTCTTAGAATCTGCTGAAGTCGCTCCTCAACACCAGTGGAGACTCATGTAGCCCCATCCCCTCTGTTCCAGCCTTTGGGTACGTATGCTATAGGTTTACATTGGTTTTGTTAAAAACTCCACCTGAGAGTGTGTTTTGACTGGTTCGAGGAAAAGCAGCAGATACAGAGCTAGAAATGAAACCAGGAAACTGCTCTGAAGAAAAAGGGTAAATCATTGAAGCAGTCATTGAAATAATAAGTTAACTGTATCATTGTTTTCAGATCAGGAACACACATTTCTTTCTGTTCCTCCTCTTAAAAAAAAATAGACTGGAAATTATTTGGAGGCAAATTGGTTGTTCAAGGTGTTTGAACCTCATGGGCTGCACCTCACTATAGATACAGTTTGGTATTGTTGTATCTGTGGGGCTGAAACACTGCATACTTTCCGTCTTTGTGGGCATTTTGGTGAAGTGCAATGTTGGTTAGCAGTGAGTTTGTTTCGGATAAACACTCAGATCTCGTAACCTTCTCCATTCTGCTTTCCGGAAAAAGCCAGGTGTTGTCTTAGAATATACTGATTCTAGTTTAGATAGAGAGAGGCACACGCACACACACACACACACACATGCACACAATGACAGACAGCAGTATCATCGAGTTGGCTGCTACTCAATTTTAAATTAGAATGGGTTTTCCTGAGGAAAAGCTGTACCATGGTAGATTTGCTGCAGTATCACTTTGCCCTGATGGTTAATATTCCAGTGCCACTATTGTCAGAGGTGACTGTTTCTGCACTGTGGCTAGTTGTCTTAAAGTTCTTCAGTATGCCTTTTAGGTACTTGGGTTGAATCCAGTGAAAACAGTCTTAAGTTCAGATGGTGCAGGCAGACTGCTGTTAAAGTTATTTATTTCTGGGACCTGGTTTTGTACCCAGCCCAGACATGATATAAAAGACTCCTCTCTCTGCCACTCAAAGGCTCCTAAGTAGAATGTGTGCAGGTAGTCTCAGCCCATTTCCAAGTTGGCACAAGCAACCAACAGCAACCTGGAGTAAATTAATACTAAGATGCAGTTTCATTTAGAGAAACCACAGGGGCTGGCTGAAGGTGAGGGAAGTGAAGCAATTCACACTGGCTGTATAGACTTCTCTTGTCGTGCATCAGTTGAAAGATTGTTTTTGGGTAAATGGCTCTTCACTCGCCATCTGGTTTACGCTTCGCCAATCCTGGGAGCAACCGACACCAACAGTGGATGTCAAAATATCCTGCTTCCAGAATGGATGTTGCTTAGGTTTACCCAAAATAAAAATAGAAGTTTAGACAATAGTTTTTTTTCTGAGCAGATGCAACTTGTGGGGAGTGAATGCGATTATATTGTGACATCTTTATGAAAGTAGCAGTTTGAGTTGTGCAAATGTTTTGCATGGCTGATGCTGTTGGACAGTAGTGACTTGTGTGGACTGTAAACACCAGTGTGAACCTATCGGACCTGTGTCTGTGCTGTAAAGACTCTAAATACTACCCCATTAATTTGTTGATTCCCCCGCCCCCTTCCCCCACCCTTTCCCCTCATCTCCCGAAGGAACTGCTGTTTTGCTAGAGTATAATCAAACATTTCCATGATTTTTGGCTATGCACCACTCCCCAGTATGTCGTTCAAATGGTCATTATTTGTATGAGCCAGAACGGTGAGTGCCACCAGGGCATTACGGCAGGGGCATCACAACCAAATCCAAACCCACCCACTTCCCCCCACCCCCCCCAGAATATAACAGGGCCATTGGATAGCAGTCCAGAACAGGAACCATAGCTAATACTTTTTCCTTTCCATAACAAACAGCACTGAGGCCAACCCTGGCTGAGAATAGCAAATTCTGTGTAGGCTAAGATTCCAGCCTGAGACTTCCCTGTTCCTGGCCTGTGTGACTGGGTTAAACTCAACATGTCATTGGAAAAACCATACTACCCAGTGGAAATCGTTTTGGAATAAAATTCAATTCTCGGTGTGCCAAATACACCTGCCCAAACTACTGGTCGATTTGGCTGCACCAGAAGACCTGTGCATAGACAGGATTGGTACACACACAGTTCCTCTTCTTTGTGGACAAGAAGATCCACCCTTTCAAAAAATGCCAAAATTGCACCAATGGCAAACCGTAGCAAACAACCTCCAGTGGCACCTCAAGTCTACTGTCTCTCACATGTTGTAGAGCTGCCTCTGAATGCTGGATGTGAGCCTGTGGTCCACATTTATCTTTCCACCAGCACACAAAACAGATGATTTGATAATTGATTGCTGGTCCTGGGAATTGGCTGTGCACAAATTGGCTGCTAAGTTTTCTAAATGACAATAGTGACCACACTTTGGATGTACTTATTTAGATGTTGTCAGACATCCTGAGATTGTGAAAGGTGTGGAATGAATGTGAGTCTTCCTGCTTTCTACAGTACCTAAAATAAGAAGCGCATGAATGATGTATATTGTTAGGCAATTTGCCTCCAACAAGTTGCCGTACGTCAGCATTCTGTACACTGTTATCTTTAAGGTTGCTTTATAATAAATACTGACAGGGTGAGAGAATTTGCCAAGCTTAACCTGTAACTTCACCAAAACAATCACATTCAAATTCAATCACATTCCACAACTGCTAGTTTGCGGAATAGGCATTGCAGTGCAGATTAAAATGGCTCAGCACCAAGAGATTGAAAAGCAGAAAACCTGCATCTTCCCCCATGGACAACTGAAACCACTTCAAGAACTATGGGCAGAATTTAATTTAATTGACGAAGATTTAGCTCACTGGTTGGAGAACTGGTAGGGAAATCCGTGCTGCTTCTGAGTGGGAGGCCTGACCAGATTAAATGCTCAACTGGCAGGCTTTCCCTAGGAATTAGGACGCTGGGGTGGAAATCCTGCTAGCCAGTGGGAGGCTGGCAGCTTGCCATCGTGGGCAGCGCCACTGGGAGTGGTGGTTGCTGCCAGCAATGCACCTAGGGAGAGAGACCTTGGATCAGTTAGGGCCCAAGCCTCAGGTGCTGAAGTGAGCGAGGGTGGGATAAGGGTTGTGGGGAGGGGTTTGCGGGGCAGGAGGGTTGGAGGCAAGGACATGTGGTTGGCTTTCAGCAGCCGCCCTCCTGCCCAATTGCAACTCCCTCCATCGGGCACTAAGCGTCTTTGAAAGCGGAACCCCCGCTGTTCCCCCTGCCTCATTAGAAGGCCACAGGCAAACCTGACCTGGTTTGCCAGGTAGTCTTTGGCAGACACGAGAAAGCTGTGCCACTCGCATGTAATCCCTGAGCCACCACTAAACTCCAGTGGGCTCAGGGATAATTAGTGTCAAGTGGATCAATAATAAGCCTCATTGACAACCTGCCATGAGCGAGTGCATTTCTCCTGGGGGATGCTCCTGCCTCCAATTTAAGCGCGGGAGGCTTTTCCACTGCCAGGAAGCTGAGATGCCGGCACTCCCAGAATGAAATGGGCCCAGCGCCATGTTTTCTGCCATGATGGGCTGCATTCAATTCAGCACTAAATACGCATCAATGGAACCCGCCAGGTGTAGAGGGAGGGACCATTGTTCCTGTCCAGTTCCACTGTTAACCATAGTTGTAACCCCAGCTATAGAGACAAATTGGAAGCAGGTATTGCTTTTACAGTACATAGAGTTCATAGCATAGAAAGAGGCATTATGCCTAACCAGTCTATGCTGATGCTTATGCTCCACACAGTCATCTTCTTACTCTATTTATTTCATCTCAACATACCTTCCATTCCTTTCTCCCTCATTCACTTATCTAGCACTTCCTTAAATGAATCAGTGTGGTACCATGTATCCCACGTGGCACCGGTGGATGAGACCTTGGCGCCATCAAAATTCTGTTCACAACTTTAAGGGGGCTGTTTGAGTTCCACTGCAGAGACTTGAGTGCTTAATATAGCCTGACACTCCAGTATAGCACCAAGGGAGCTTCACACTGTTGGAGGTGTTGTCGTTCACTTGCGATGTTAAACTGAAGCCCCAGTCTTCCTTCTCAGGTAAATGTAAGGGATCCCATGTGACTATTTGAAGAAGAGCATGGGCATTCTTCCCAGTGCCTTGGCCAATATTTATCCTTCAATCGATGCCATTAAAAAGCAGATTCTCTAGTCATTAGTACATTGTTGTTTGTGGGATCTTGTGTGCAAATGTGTTTCCTACATTATAATGGCGATTACACTTCAAAAATACTTAATTTGCTGTGGAGCACTTAGGGAGGTCACAAAAAAAGTTGTATTTTTTTTTAAGTGTATTGTTTTTGTGTTATCAAACGGAATGGTATAGAATTGTAGCCAGACTTGTCCACTCTGTACTGGGGCCTGGCTTTGCAGTAGATCCATGATGGCAACTGTCACAACCAAGTCAAATAACTGTCTGCAGAGAGTAGATCTCTCAAATACATACTCCTCACGCTATCTGTTCACATTTTTGTATCATTATTTTACAATCAAAAACATCAGTTATTTGGAGAAATTAGAGAAACTGGGATTGTTCTCCTTTAAGCAGAGAGGCTAAAGAGGGGTATAACTAAGGTGTTCAAAATTATGAGGGGGTTAGATTGGTGTGTGTAAGGAGAAACAGTTGTTATGATCTGGAATACATTGGTGGAAAGGATGGCGGGAATAGATATGGTCATAACTTTCAAAAGAGAATTTGAAGTATGTTTGATGGAGAAAAAATTTCAGGACTATGGGGTAAGAGTGGGGGAGTGGAATTTATTGGATAGCTCCTTCAAAGAACTAGCATGGACATGATGGGCCAAATGAACTCCTGTGTTGTATGACTCTGTTGGCGGAATCTTCTGTTTCTGGTGGGTGTCTCACGTGCTGCCTGAAAAAGCAGTGAGGCACCCATGCTGACTCTTAGGAAAAAGACCCGTCGTGTCTTCAGTCCATCAGGCACTTAAGAGGACAGCGCCGGGCCTTCCTCCCAGCTGAGGAACCTGGGGTACAGTGCCCCGCCTGTCTAGAGCTGCTGGCTGATCAGAGACCAGCAGCCCTTGTGCTTAGCGGCGCCACAGAGGAGGCCGTGGCTGTGGTTAGAACAACACAACAGCAACCCCCCCACCCCCCCCCACTGCCCCCAGAGTCCCAGGACTAAGGAGCGACCAGGAAAAAGGTAAGTGGGGCTGGGAGGTCTCGTGGGGTGGGGAGAGGGGGCCACTTATGGTCAGCAGCAAGGGCAGTGAGGGTGGCTGTCAGTGGCCACCACCATGCCCATGATCATGCAGAGATTAGTGTTGATCGAGGGACCACCCACCCCCCATCTCAGCTGACATGCAGCCCACACAGTTTAACCAGTCATGCAGGCCGCATGGTGGTAGGCCTGCCTGGAGCTACGAACATTACAAATGGAGGCAGGAAGGGGCCCTTCAGTTAACTGACCACTTAAGGGTGCCCAGCGCAGGCAGGGAGGGAAGGTCAAGCATGAGTCTTCCTGTCCAAAACTTACTACCAGTGGAGTTGGGAAAGTGTTGGCTATTGGTCCCGATGTCAATCCGCCTAATTTTCAGGCCCTCCCGCTGCCTCTTTTGCCTCCTGTAGGGGCAGAAGATTCCACCCCATATCCTAAGACTATAAGGTATTACCTGGACGGTTATTTTGAGTGGCCAAGAGGTCATAGTGAACTCCTACTTGTCTTATTTTCCCTTTGTAAGGTCCATTTTTTTTTGCCTGCATTCTAGGTAAAATCAAAGACATGGCAGTCAAACGCTCATCTCGACACACAGCTGAGTCAGACATCAGGGACCAACAAGAACTCCCGATTAGCCAGATGGAGACCAAGAGGTCCGAGATCAGTGAATACAAACGCTGTACAAAGCTGTGCCTCCCAGAGAAAGTTTTAACCGAGGGAACGGCAAAACAAGAAACTGATGAAAATGGAAGCAAATATTCATACATTGCACAAGCGACAGGTAAAGAGAGAGTCCTATTGTAGTATTGTGTTGGGCTTAAGTTACAACAGTCACTGAGCAGAGGGTTGTTGGAAGTCTACTGAAGTCACTGGTGTGACAGGTCAGCATTCTTTCATTCTGCTGCAATGATGCCCTTTGATGCCAGATACTAAAAATGTCAACAGATGTGCCTTTGTTCATGAACGATTTTGCTTCTTTCCAAAAGGTTAAAGATTGTTAACTGTTTAACAGTAGGAACCCACTCTGAAACAGAAATGGAAACTAATCCAAACCTATCATTGTCATTATGTCAACAGCACCAACTGATGAGTGGGCTGTTGATGTTAAAGGGCATCACCCACTGCTTCCCTTTATGACAGAAACACTGTGTTATAGAGGAAGCATTCAGATTCATTCCGGTTTTGTGTTGTTGAATTATCTCAATGCAAAACCAAAGTCATTTTTAAAAGAATATAGGAACAAAAACTTCCTGAATAACCAAAAAAAAAGTTGACAAGGGAATTGGAAATATAAGCCCAGAAATTTATCTGACACGTACAAATTACAGACTGCTCGCTCCTTTGACCACCAGGTATTTTGGTCATTGAGGACTTATCATCCCCTAGATTGCCAGTGAGTTAAATGTCACCAGCTCAGGAATTGCTTCCCTTTCTCTTCCCAAAAAAATCAAAATGAAGTTGATGCCTGCACAGCATGATTTTCGTAACTTAGTTTGGGCACCTGCCTCTGTTTGGACTAGTATGGCACTCCATATTGCTACTGGCTGCAGGGTGCCTTTTGTGCAAAGTGTAACAAGTTATTGGTCTCTATAGGTGTGGGGAACCAGAAGCTCATTCCCAGTTGTGAGAAGCCGCAGTTTATAGCAACACCCAACAGTTACAGGTAAGGAACTTTCAAATATTCTGCAACTAAGTGCATTAGCAATACAATTGTTCCTGAATTAAAGGAGGAGGGCTGGCCTGGAACAGGATAAAAGCTAGTGTCATGGGATATCACATTGGCTCAGGGACACACGACTAATGAGGGATTAGTCTGGTAACAGTGAAAGAGAAATTCAGAAAGTAACACATGTTATAAGACCAGTGAGTTATTGGAGGGTAGAAGGTTGAGAAAAGAGCCTTGTAACGGAGGCTGGGAAGGAACATAGGTACAAGAGTGGGCCTTTCAGCTCCTCGAGCCTGTTTCACCATTCGATCAGATCATTGCTTCAAATGCATCCACGCGCTTTTTGAATGGTATCCATTTGTACCTTTGCCTCGCAAAAATCTATCAGTCTCAGTCTTGGAAGCTCCAGTTGACCCCAGCATCTCAGGGAGAGAGTGTGGGGAGAGTTGGGAGAGAGTATTCCAGATTTCCACTACTTTGTATAAAATGGTGCTTCTGGATTTCATTTCTGAATGGCTTAGTTCTAATTCCCCTTGTTCTGGATTTCCCCATCCAATGAAGTAGTTTCTCTGTAACTAACTTATCAAGTTATTTTGTCATTTTAAATACCTCAGTTAGATCACTGCTCATCTTTCAAACTTGAGAATGCAAGCCAATTTATGAAACTTGTCCAAATAACAAAATTATGTTTAAAAACTTGTGTGAAAACATAAGCAGTATTAGATTGGGAAAGTTGCAGCTTTAAGTTTGTGGGGCTGTACTGTAGAGCAAATTAAAAATGAATTCTGGGAGAAAAATCACAATAATAATCATGCCTGTAATTATTTCTTTGACCCAGATATTTTTGTTTCCTCAGCAACCACGCAGAAAGGCTGAACTTGGAAAGTGTTCCAAACAATGTGGCAAAGGTGGTTGAAGGGCAACTGCCTCGCCTGCAGCAGGGCCGAGAACACAATAAACGCCCCAGGAGGAAGCATGGGAAGAGGAAATCCAAACATAAGGTCAAAGGCAGGACCAAAGCTCTGCAAAAACGATCAAAAACCCCTGAGCAGGAGAGCTGCCCTCCAATACCAGTACAAGTATGTGGCACCCTTTCTCTAATCCTCACTTTATGCTGCAGTTTCAGACAGACCCTCAATTATCCTTTTTGAGCCGCGATTGCAGATTGACAAAATGAGCTTGGGTTCCAATTTGTCGTTTCATTCAAACAGAAAATATTGGAAATACTCAGCAGGTCAGGCAGCATCTGTGGAGAGAGAAAAACAGAGAGTTAACGTTTTGGGTTGAAAATGTTACTTTACTTGTCGCTCTTGTGCTGTCCAGAAGAGTGGACAGACTCTTGTTGCACGAATAATTAGCCAAAATGTTCAAAGAAAATAGAAAAAAAAAAGTTTTTGAAATACCCCTATCAGGGGTTGCTTGCAGCAGTGAGGCACCCATGCTGGGAAATTTATCTTTAATTCCTGGAGACTCCAGGACAGCCCTGGAAGGTTGGCAACACCAACCCTCTGAAAGCATCTAATTTCTGGCCTATTTTAAAATAGACTTTCACCCTTCTTTTGTCTCATTTATTCCAAGGCTACAACTATGGCCTACCGTTTTGTAAAACGAGCTTGACATAGGAGAGGCCTCTGCTAATTCCACCCTGAGCTGTGTGACTCTCCCGCAGGTTTATAATGAATCTTGATCCTTCTATAAGTGAAGTTTAATATTTTCATTTGCAGGAAGACGATGCTGAAAACAGCACGTCCGATTTTTGCAGCAGCTCCACCAACAGCGGCAGCAGCAGCCGTTGTGAGCTCGAACAGGCCCACCTTAGCACAGCCGGGAGAGACTCCCATGCCTTCCGTGGATTGGGACTGCAGAATCGCTTCCGGGAAGATGAGAAGATTGAGAATATGTACTTCAATATCAAGCACTTGGAGAACAGGGTGAAGAAGTCCAACGTCAGGCCCATACCCTCACCGTCCATGAAAAATGGTGGCCTTGTGCATGATATGGCCTATCCAAAATTGGCAAAGAATTTAGAGTGGAAGTTAAACACGGACAAAGTGCCACAGCCTGAATTGAACCAGGACCCAGCTGAGACACTCACCTGCCTCAAAAAACAGGAACTTTATTTGAAAAATAATGCAGCTATGCTGTACATCAATGATGAGGGAGGAGACACTGGGATACGTATTCCCGATTCGATAAGTGCAGAAGAGACTTCTCCACCACAGTTCTCTGCCTTGCACACTGATTGTAGGAAGGACCATGTTATCTCTGACAATTTAAAGCTCTTGAGCGATCATGCACTACAGTGGAAAAAATACTCGGAAGGGTGGAAACAGAGGGAAAAGCTGCCAGAAACCAATGAGGGTATCCTTCAACATGAGGTTTGTAATACAATACATACAAGGTGCTAAATTGCACTGTAGTTTACCATAATGCTGGTACTCTAGTCTGACTCATTGCCATCAACTAAGGCATCGGCATATAGGGAAAACCAAATCTCTGATTTTGTGCAGGTTTTGCTCCGGTTCTTAACCAGCTCCAGTTAGACATCTATTGAGGTCTCAATTGGGTTGAGGAGAGGGAGATTGGAGCAATTTAATAGATCAAAGTCTCCCTTTGAAAATCCCTGTTCCGTTCTGGTTTAGGAGGGTGTGGTATCTCAACTAAGCCATTTGAGGGAGTAGCCAACTGAACTTGTCAGCCTGAGTATCTCCTTGCCTCCTAATCATTGGTTATTAAGTGGCTTTAGCTGTGATGCAAGAGCAAGCTATTCGCTGTTTCTCTTGGGTTCTGGCTGGATTGTGGTGTTCAGAAGACCTAAAAGAAGCAAAATAGACTTGGATTTTATGACACCTTTCACATCCTCTGGAGGCCCCAAACTGCTTTGTAGCTAGTTTGTTTTTTTTTTGAATTGTAGTTAAACGTGGTAGCCAATTTGCATACTAGATTTGACAACCAGCTGTCAAATGAATGACCAGTTAATTTATTTTGGTGGCATTGGTTGAGGATAAATATAAGTCAGGACACCTTGCAAGATCCCTACTCAGGTTCAGTAAAGATCCATGGGATGTGTTTATGCCCATCCGAACAAATGGAGCTTCAGTTTAGTGTCTCATCCTAAAGATGATACCTCTGACAATTTCTCAGTACTATGTTGGAATGTCAGGTTGGGTTATGTGCCCAAGTCCTGGAGTGGGGATTCAATTTACAAACTTATGAACCAAAGGCATAAACTGTTCAACTCACAAGCTAACACTTGACTCAGCTGGTAAGCTCTTAGCCTCTGAGAAGAGAGTAAGGGAAGGGGTGAACTAGCAATAAACATGGTCAGCTTTCTCTGGCTGACATTGTGTTTTGATAAATCAGAGCTGCAATGAAATGGATTTCTCTTTCATTACCCAGAAATTAAAGCCTGTGGACTATGAGTACAAAGAAAACCTGCAGTGGTCACTCATCTCCACTCATCTCGGTGTTGGAACCTTTGGAGAAGTGTATATGGCAAAGGATCACTCAACTGATTTCACCTGTGCTGCTAAAAGGGTAGGTTTGTACAACCGGAAGTATTATGTTTGGGAGAGTATCTAGGCAGCAGTTGACTCAATAGCTCAAACTGTATTACCTGGGTTTCTATGCTATTTTACTAGAATTCAGCATGGAAAGTAACCATTCATCCAATGCTCATAGCTTCATCAGTTCACATGGGGACCAGCTCAATCAGTTTATGTGGTGAGCAGTTTAGTCATGTAGGTCAAAAGAGCCCCATCCGATTTCCAGTCTGTGCTATGTAAATCCTAGCCAGAGTGCTTCTGCTAAATGTCCCTAGGTGAGGGAAAGGATAATTAGCCAGGGTTCCTGCTCCTCCTCATGATGCTGCAATACCTTTTAGAAATGTGCAAGTTCAGCTGTGATGACTTTCATAATTAAATAGCTTGCCAACCCTCACTGTCAAAGCTTACATATGAAAAGTGGCTAATTGGATGAGGCATTTGTAGCCCAACAAGGTGTCATCAAATTTATAATGGAAGGGGAGGCCACACGATATCCATTGGAGCCTTTGACAAGGTTGTGTGGCTGAATCCTTAAAAAGGTTTGTGGCAAAATGCAGGAGCTTTTGAGAATCTGAAACTTGTGGAGTTAGAAAAATAACTGATATTTAGCAAACCAAGACCATTCTTGCCCAGTGTAATTCTCCTCCAACTCTTCCTGTTTACAGTTTTTCATCTGTCTGTAACATTAATGTACTTTTGTGTTGCCTGTTTAAATCATAATTAAACTAGCAACCAAACAGTGTTAATCCCTCAGCAGCTCTTCATTTGCAGGACAGTACTTGCAGCATTATTTGATCTGAATCCTGGCTTAGATTTCAGGCTAATGGTGTATAAACTTAACATATACAAATAATCTGTCTGAGAATGCATCGTCCATTAAAACTGGTCTCCTTTTCCAGATTCATGTGAGTAATTTCCAACCACAGGAGTTGTTGACCTGGAGCAGGTTGAACTCCCCACGAATTGTTCCACTGTATGGGGGAATACGGGAAGGGGAGATGATCACCCTCTTTATGCAGCTGATTCAAGGTGAGATGCAAACCTTGGTATAAGTGCACCTCCCTCTCACATTGTGAAGATACAGCTTCATCCAGCATCCAATTTTAACAAGCTCATTATTGGATTCAAGTAGTCATAAAGTAGATTAAATGTCTACCTTGAATGACTGGGGCAATATTTTGAAATTTGATAAGACAATAAGGTTTTACTAACTGACATAATTTCAACATTGCAACAACCATTATTCTTAAATTACATCTTTTTTTTATTGTGAAACTATTCACATCTCTTTCCTTCATTTAGAAGCTCCTCAAAACCTACCTCTTTGACCAAACTTTTGACCCTGTGCCCTGATCTTGTCACCTTTGGTTTGGTGTCTGTTTCCATTTAGCTGTATACACTTCAGGGAACTCCTCTGGACAGTTTAGCATGTTAAAGACACGACAAAAATGCAAGTTCTTGTAGAAGGACTTTATACAGGATGCCACCAAGGTCAAAAAGAGTTGGAGGGAAAACAAGATAAATTAACACTGAAAAACAAAAAATTCTGGAAAAACTCAGCACTTTTAGTTTTTATCTCAGGTCTCCAGCATTCACGGTATTTTTTCTTTTATTAGAAACTGGCACTTGGTGGTTAGAGGCTGTCAAGCTTAAGTTTTATAAAACTAGATTTTATTCTGACTGGATCCATTCTGTAATGAATAATATCCACAGTCCAGTGTGTGTGAGCAGCTCTTGGGCTCACATTTCAGCATGGTAAGGCCGGGGTGAACTGAGGGTAATGGGAAAACCTCAGCAGGTTGGCACAGTCCAATACCTGGATAATGCAGCAGCTGGTAGCATTAACTCATTGGATGTGTCAGACCCACACTGTCACCAACACGTAGCAAATTGCATTTTAGATATTTTCTTCATATCCTGGAATAGCATTTAAGAGATTTTTTTTGCCCGTTTTAGGTGGATCAGTTGCACAACTAATAGTGAATAAAGGGCCTCTTCCTGAAGCTCTGACTCTGCATTACACGAGCCACGTACTGGAGGCACTAGAGCATCTACACTCCCTTGGAATTGTGCATGGAGATGTTAAAGGTAAGGCTGTGCCTGACCAGTACTTCATATTCAATTCCCTTCATTAGTATTGATTCAGGTTTCCATCAGGAGATATGCTTTTGTGTGTCATTGGCTGGTGTGCAAATTCAGTCTCTTCATAAAACTATCTTTATTACTCTAATCCCTTTGATGTAATTGTACATTTTAAAAGCTGAAAGCAAGCTTTACTTTTAGACCAGACAATGCAAGTTAAATGCTGACCTGAAAAGGTTCTACCCAATATTAACCAACTCTGTATTATACTTTTCTCAGCGGACAATGTGCTGATATCACAGAGAGGCTTGGAGGTTTATCTCTGTGACTTTGGACATTCCACACAGTTAACATCAGCGGGAAAGAGCACATCACAGGGTAAGAGTTAATTATACAGACATGCTTAGCATGTTAGGATAGTTCTTTACAAAAACTTAGCTTGGAAAAGATATCCCCATCATGGGAGATAGGGTCAGGGCTGGGGTTAAACACAGTCACTAACATTTTATCATGGGCCACAAACTTGGTAACCATGTGCTTGCTTGTTAACTGATTCCAGCTGGTGACCCGATGATGGGAAAGTCCGGAGCAGAATGTCTTTGGAGCACCAGGCTTCAGGGGCAGCGGCTCTGCAAAGGGTACCAATGTTGAATTATGAGTAACGTGGCTGTATTTTGTGCAAGGGTTATTGTTAGGGGGACACTCCTTCTGAAACTCATACTGCACCATTAGGTAGATTCAGTTGAGCGCAGACTCTTACTAAGGCTTAGTTGAGAGCAGCCACATACTTCATCAGCAAGCAGCTTGATTAAGTCAGTTAGAGTTGTGTCCATTTTATCCCAAGGTGTGGTATGCAACCAATAAATCCTTCTGCACTGACTGGGCACTGCCCACTTTTATGTTTTTCAAGCATGTTTCCAATGGAATTGTTACCGAATAAGATGTTTTTTTATTTCCCCCCTCTCCTTATAGGCAGTGACTGCCTAGGTACAGTGACACACATGGCTCCAGAGATAGTTGCAGGCCGTGAATTTGGTGTTAATACAGATAGCTGGAGTGTTGCTTGTATGATGTTGCACATGTTAACTGGCCACCATCCCTGGAAAAATATACCAACGAATCAGCTGCTCCTTAAGGTGAGTTTGTTTAAAATCGTGCAGTGGCAATGTTATACCTTTGCAGTAACTGATGAGTACAATGGATTGAGGATGCATTATGCTACATTCATTGAAGCATCTGTCCTGACCCTTATGAAAGCTTGAACTGTGAACTGGGTTGAGACCCCAGACTTGGGCGAAGAAATGCTAAGTGAAGACCTATTTTTTTTTCAACACAAGAGAGATTAAAGTCCAGATCAAACTGAGCCATTGTTCATTGTAGTACAGCAGCAAGCTGGAGGAATAGGTCAGGACCACCAAACTCCCAAAGCTTCTCCCCCCCCCGCCCCCCTTTCCCACTCTCTGGCACTGAAACTGGATTCATTCCATATAGCCATGGAAAACAGTGATTCAGGCCATGTGGGTATTTCCCATCACATCAAATAATATTCTAAACAACAAGACCTTGAGGCACAATAGACTTTGTGAATGTTGGTCATCCTCTGAGGAACCTAGCTTTTGTTAAATTGTTTTGTTCATTGTAAGTAAACAATTTTATTGAGGTCATAGTGCGCTAACACATTGCCACTGATTTCCTGGTGTGTCTCCCAACAGATTGTGACAGAAGATCCCCCAGTGGATGAAATCCCGCCCACATGCTGTCTACACACAGCTAATGTGATCAGGGCTGGTTTGGTGAAGGATCCAAAACACAGAGCTACTGTATCTGAACTTCGTGCAGAAGTGAACAGAGCACTAGCTATACTGCGACAACGTAAGTAGAGATTGAGGCCTATTGAACTGCCTCCTTTATTGTAGCTGAATACGCTTGTGTCCAAATAGTGCTTGGGGAAGGCAAAAGAAACAGTAAAATCCTTAATTGCTGCCAAAAATGCACAGCACTTTCTACCAGCAGTTGTCAATGTCTGGGTTTGAGCCTGATCCTGGCTAATGGGATGAAAATCTCCTCCTCTTGTTGTCAGTAAACTTCCTAAGCGAGTGAGTTTGAAAAGTCTCAGCTGAGTTTCTCATTGGCTCAAGCCTGCAGCTCTGAGCTGCCTATTGGTGAGCACTGAATTGGCAATCTCACTTCCAGTGACCATGAGAAACATGGGTGCGAAATCTGATACTGTTGCACAAGTACAGTAAGAAATGTCAGTCTGAGGCTGGGGTTAAGGTTCATTGTTGGTTAAACGTAGAGTTATTTTTACCCCTATCTCATACTCGAGCACTAATATCCGTCATCGTGATGAGCATTCAAAAATCTGCAGACATTTCATATGAATCATAAGAAATAGGAGCAGGAATAGGCCATTTGGACCTTCGATCCTGTTCTGCCATTCAAGAAAATCGTGGCTGATCTGAATGTGGCCTTAACTCTACTTTCCTGCCTGCCACCCATAACCCCTGACTCCCTTGTAGATCGGAAATCTGTCTAGCTCAGCCTTGATTATATTCAATGACCCAGCCTCCACTGCTCTCTGCAGAAGAGAATTCCCATGACTAACAACCCTCTGAGAGGAGACATTTCTCCTCAACTCTGCCTTGGGATACCCCTTATATTAGAACTGCGCCCTCCTCCATGATAAATTGATAAATATTTTTCCCTTTAAAGTGAGGGCACTGTAAAAACTCTTACTTTGCCTCAATAATACAATAATTTATCTCCATCCTGCAGTGCAATTTGTATACAATACATCTAGCGTTGCATCACTGCGGGTCACCAGTTGGCATAAACATCACTGGGGATCAGTCCCCTCGTGGCCATTGACCAGATGAAGTTCATCAGCCAGATAACTCATAGGTTATTTTTGCAGTACAAATATGTCACCTGCAGTGTCTCTATTTCCAATTAGGTATGAATTTTAAATAAGGGAGTTTTTGTAAACCCATCACCCATCTGCTCAGTACTTCCATTAAAAACTTGTCATATTGTTAAATGAAACTATGTAGAATAGAAGCTTGGATTTTTGAATATTAGCTAACCATCACCAGACTTTGAGCTTTTGCTCCCTAATCTGGACCCCCGAACCATTGAGGGTAATTACTCAGTGAAGGTAAACACATTCTCCTAGAAAGAGAGGGAAATCTAAGGGTGATTCAGCTAATGCAACTTTCATACATCTCCTGGTTATATGTAGAGATGTCCTTTTCATTGTGATGTCCAGACAATGGTGTGATAAACAGGATTAATCTAAAAATGGGTGGGGCTTGTGGTGTCCCAGTTAAGGCAGGGGCACTGGGGCTGTAAGTGTGTAATATTAGTTTGTTTTGCAAACTTTGATATTCAATTTTCCCTTTGTTTGTATTGCAGGAGCTATGACTAGTTGTCAGACTAATGTTCAGAAAGTGACTTGTGCTGCTAAGTCAGATGATGGCAACTGTAATAGTCCAGTGAACCCTGTGTCGACGGATCAGAATGTTGGGCACTGTCCGATGAAAGGCCGGCCTCCTCCAGGATCGGAGCCAGTGCCAACTGCCCTAGACTCAAACAAGCACAGATCCCGTTACCTGAAGGGAGGCCCACTCAAAATGGGCTCAGTGGAAACGCTGACCAAGAAAAGTTCATCACAGGCCTGTCGAAGAAGGCCACGGCCAAAGAACTTAATTAGACTGGCTTGTAACTTTAGCCAGCTGCTTCTGCAAGATAAGGAGATTCAGTTCCCTGAAGAAATGGCAGAGTCTTTGAGTGATGAGGACGATCTGTCCACTCCTTCACCACTGTTGTCATTGTCTTCCCTCCAGAACACTGAAGCAGACAAGAAACTCTTGGAGGAATATGGGAAACTGCAGAAAGGTAACGCATACTGCTTTCTGCCTTCTGAAATAATGACGAGAAAATGTTTCTTTCGTCAAGATCCCACATATTGAATTGTTTTTGGAATAACTAAAATGATAAATTCTTTTGACTTTTTACGTTGTATGGTACAGGGTCTGTCATTTTGAGTGTACAGTACTGTTAGAGTAAAACCCCTTTGGAATATTTCTGGCAAATTTCATTGCAAGAATGTCCATTCCTAGTGGACAGTACCCACCATAAGAATACTCACCTTGATGAACAGGTCACTGGTGTTTCACTGGTGCAGCCTATGAAGTGGGTCTCCACTTACGATTCCCCCCCCAAGCTGAATTCCTCGTCTCAGTGACAAGAAAAGATGTAGAATAAAGTGTAGAAACTTTGAGCGGCAGAATTGGAGAACTTGCAGTGCACTGTCTCGTGCCAAGTTACAGCATGGCACTGGCAGAAGCCTGTGGATTGGTCACCTGCCAGTGTGGAGGAAAGGAGTCTGAGAGCAACAGTGACTAAACTTCAAAAATATTCGATTGGCCACAAAATGCTTTGCTGAAAAATGCTATATAAATGCAAGTCTTTTTTTTAAAAAATGAATGAAGAATATAGAAGACAGTAGAATTGAGGTGCCTTTTGCTGCTTAATTGCAAGCACACTGTTTTCTATCAGTATTTTCTTATTTGTAGTAATCATTATTCAGTTCACTAACATAGTGTTGTCACTGTTGCTTGCACACAAACGCTGTGATCTATTTAGCCTGAATGTAGCTTGCAGTTGAAACTCTGATTTGGCATCTTGAATATATTTTTCCTCACAATCTTTTGACTTGATGTTTCAGAATTTCTACTTTACAACTTATCTCAAGTGTTCCCAGAAAAGTTGGAGGACCACATATTAGACGTGTTAAGCAGTGACGCATACAGTATAATGGAAGACTATGACAAGGTATAACTAGCCCATTGCTATGCTGCGCAAAGCTAAGACATTATCACTCACTAAATTTTTTTGTCAAGGGCAACAAGCCAGAATACAATATGTCATTTTCCAGTGTAATTTTAAAAAAAAAATGGTTAATCTCACATGATGTTGCACAAGGGGAAGTGAAGATCAGGGGAGAAATTTTAACCCAATCTGCCGAGTGGGAAATTGATTGTAGCAGATTAGCCACCCAATGTAAATTAAATGGGTGGGTTGCGAAATAGACAACCAATCCAAGCCCACTAGTTCCTTATTAGGCATCTTAATATCCATCCTTTCTTACATATATTTTGATTTTATGTTCTTTAGAGTGAAATGAGTAGCAGCTTGGGAAGTAGAGAAGTTGGTCAGAACACAGGAATTCCTCTTGTAATACAGGTTGAGAAGACAAGACACCAAACTGAGACAAGACAGTGCCAGTAGTGATGGGAGGGGTTCATTACAACATAGCAAGTTTACATTGGCAGTTGCTATTATAAATATGGGCATAGGAATTTATAATGAGAAAAGTTAGCTCAAAAGATTACAATGAAAAGTGTGAACATTTTTTAATACATTATGCAATATAGATGGATAAATGTGATAATCTGTGATGGCTAAGAATGTAGTATTGGAAGGTGCTACCTACAAAATCCCACCAGTCTGCATGACTGTACCTGACACTTCATTGCGTAGCAATTCTTCAGCATTACTGTCACCAATCCCTGCCTATTTTTGCTAATTTAGGTACAGAAGCAGGACTTTTGAAGGGTTGATAATAAAGAATGTGTATTTTTTTCTTAACTATATACCATGACTGAACTATAGTGAGCTAAGTAGCTCACAACAAAGACTTTTTTTTAACTTCTTTCACTGCAGTGTTGTTTCACACCAATAAATTGCAATGCTGCATCTGACATTTAACCTGGAATGTACTGTCTTTTTTCAGGATTCTCAGAAAGGAATGCCCAGCCTAAGTGGTAACTACAGTTCTGGAATTCACTCAATGTCATGGAACAGTCAGACTGATGGACTTAGTGCCAGCTTTAGCCTCAGTCAACGACTAGATCACCAGCAGGACATGCCAAGCCTCTTCAATGGTAAAATAAACACTTGGCCTAGTAAGAAGTCCCATTTGAAAACAGTATTGACAACAAGTGGAGGCCTACCACAGTATTGTCAAGCTGTAACTTGAATTGATGTTTAGATGACATAAATCGTGGATGTGGGCTGATCAGTTTTATCTGAATCTTGAGGGAACCATGTAAAAGAGGGTGGGACAGTCCTCCTCAAAATACACAGGAGGTGAAATTGGTCTTGGGCAGAAGTGCAATATGGTGAATCACGAACCAGCTGTTTTACATCTGGCTTGATTTTCTTTACTCTTGGCTGCAACTGAGAAAATAATTGGGTAAAGTGTAAAATAGTAGCTAGTTCGCTATCACAGTTTACACTGTTGTCCAGACTAATTTCACCTTCATAAAGTATTAAATAACACAGATAGATGAACCCAGGATATCACTTCATAATAAGCCAGGCCAATAGAATAAAAAAACAGAGGTTTAAATGAGTGAAGATAATTTAAGACTATTAGAAAAATGTCCAGTGATAAACATTTGGAATAACCTTACAGGTAGGATGGTAGAGTTGAATGTTCAAAATTCATATACTCTTTTATATTGGATATTAATAAAAAGAAGGATTGAATATTCCCTGATATCATCAGCAAAATAAACTCTGATAACAATTACATTATTTGATTCTGGAAAGCTTGCTGAATTGTTTCTTGCAAGGTAACTTTCGACTATGTACAGTCACACACACTGTGTGATAGTCAAAGGCAGTAACCCATTCTGGGCCTGTGATCTTGAAAATAAAGTCAGATTTAGTAAGAAGTAAATTTAACAGAAACAGGTTGATAAACATAGACTAATTTTGAGATGCATTGTCTTAAAACATACAGCCAGACAATTTGATGTGTCTCTAAAGATGCCCACAAGACGTTAAGATTAACCCAATGATGTTCAGTGCTTAAAAAAAGACTAAGGCTAGGAGGGGAGGGATCGGAAAGTCAATGGACTTTTGGCTGCCTCGTGGGACCAGAAAATGCTGGCCTAAATTCTAGAGTCCTTATGTTGTATTAATTGTACTGGCGGAAGAGATTACAGGAATTCTTATGCTAATAATTGGTACCATTCTCATTTACATGGCCTAGTCACATTCCCAAAGTATGCCTGTACTGGGAAATGGGGTAGGAATGTCGGCACAGCTGTGGAACCGGGCCCTGGTCTCTGGGCCTTCCAGCTTCCACTAGAAAATGGGCTACATGGCTGAAGTTTCATAGGGAGGGAGGCTGCAAAAGAAGGTAGGACTAATCTTCTAAGCCTCCATTGCCTTCCTGTCTGGCCCCTTCAAAGCTTAGGTGGTCCCAGGGGCACAGCTTAATGATGACATTTTAGAGTATTTTTAGAGTAGTCCTCAGGATGAGTGACTCCATTCCATGGGTCTGAAAGGAAACTAAAGTGGGAGGGCCAGAAACCCTTTCTCCCTTGTTCTGCACCTGTCAGAAGCTCAGGCTACGAGATCTGGAGGAGCCATAAGTGCAAAAATGTTAAAATTTAATCCTCTTATATATTGACATGGCAAAGCAGCATTTAAATTTTTTTGGAGGCTTGACTACAATTTGTTAAGGCAGCTGAAACTGAGTTCCAATGTTCTTTGTGACTAAATGCAGCGATTTTTATTTCAGGGGTTGAGGCCAGAATTCACACATTCAGTGGAGAGTGTTTGATTGTACATGATAAGCGAAGGGCTACAGTTGGCCAGGTGGCCACAGGAATCAGTAATCTGGTAAGTGATCATGATTTTTTTTGAGGGAGAGCTCACACAGCCTACACTGCCTATATCTGACACGTTGGTGTTCTCTGGAATTTAGAAAATTAAGGGCTAATTGGATCAAAGTTTTCAAGATAGGAAGGGGAGCTGATAAGGTAGATAGCAAGGAACTATTTCTGCTAGTTGGGAGTCTAGGTCTAACCTAAAAACTAAAGCCACATCTTTGTGGAGTGAAATTAAGAAATACTTATAAATGCAAAGGCTGGTAGAAGCTTCGGACTCTTCTCAAAATGGCAGTAGATGCTAAGTCAATTGTCAGTTTTAAAACTGAGATTGAAAGATTTTTGTTAACCAAATTTATTAAGGGATATAGGAAAAAGGCAGATAGATGGAATTAGATTGCAAATCAACCTTGATCTCACTGAATGGTGGAACAGGCTATAGAGACAAAATAGCCTATTCATGTTCCTATGTCTCGAAGACATACAATGACAGTTAGCAAATTATTTAAATGTTTATACAGGAAAATATAATCCAGATTTTTAGGATGAAGTTTAATTAATAAGATTTGATTGTGGATTGAAAGCACTAATGTCTGACTCTTTCATTATTGGCAGATCCAGATACCCAGTTTCTCGCTGGTGAAGCAAAATGGACATCCTATTTCTCCTGACTTTGAAATCCCGGAATCTGGAATTGACCTGAGGTGCACTCCAGCTTCCAACTACAGCAATTCCTGGACCTGGAGGGTTAAGGATGGAAACCTTAATTTCAAACATTAATTTTTTTTCTGTGCATTTTGGGATTATAACTCCCAATTTCTCATTCCTGGCTCAGATTCTCTCAACTCATTTGGATACCAAAATCACATAGTCCAAACCACAAGTAGAGTCCACTGTTCTTAATTCAAAGTTGCCATTATGTTGACTTATCGGGTAAATTCCCAATTGGTTGCGTCGCTTGCATTGCCTCACTTGGATTGTTAGTTAATTAGAATTTTTTAGCATTAAGAATATAATTTCAAAAACAATAACATTACTAAGCAACTCAGACCATCTAATTGTTTGCAAGTGCAGTACCTCCCTGTTTATAACTGCATTATGCCAGCACTGGTGAATGTTACACAACTAAATAGATAACTTCATTGAAATGAATGGGATCTCTCCCACATCATTAGGGAAATTAAATTGCTGAGAACCTGCTACTGTCAGGCAAATAACCATATTCCGCTTAGCACCTTGGGGTTGAATCTCTGTGGAGAGTTCTCCTTTTTATGAGAAGTTTTGATAGAGTGCCTAGGGAGGGCTGATAACTAGGAGACAAAGATTTAAGATAATTGTCTTAGGAACCAGAATGGAGATGAGGAGAATTATTTTAACCATTATAATCTGGGATGCCTTTTCTGCCTAAAAGGGCATTGGAAGGAGATTCATTAGTGACTTTCAAAGAGGTATTGGATGAACACTTGAAGGGAAAAGAATTGCAGGGCTATGGGAAATAGTGGGAGTGTGGAACTAATTGGTAAACTCTTTCAAAGAGCAGGATGGTCCAAATGGTCTCCTTCTGTGCTGTATGATTCCCTGTTTGTCTGCTGTAACAACAGAGGATTTCCAGAAATACTGGAAAAGCTTCATGAACATTCATCTCATTTCTCCAGAATTCCTGCAAATCTTCTCCTATTGTTTTAGGAGAGTCCCCATAGAAATCCAAGCCCAGTGTATTTAAATGAAAATAAGTGGCAGATAAATTGATACTTTACAGCCTCTTCAAATTAAGCGGGTCCGTAACTGAGCATGACAAACACACAAACATGAAACAACAAAGAGTAATGTATAACATAAGGGTTGGTTATAATGGTGAAATCCTTTAACAAGCAACTGGAGAAATAACCTTCAGAAACCAGACTCTGCAGTTGCACCTGTGTGATGCTTGGCATCAGTTACCTTTTGGTTTAGATTTCACGCTTTGGTTACTTAAAGACCAATCATTGCACCAATGCGCCCAGACACAAGCTCTTTCGAAAGAGGTATCACCTCTATAACCGGTTTGTGCAAATGGGTTTTCAAAGGAGATTTGAGCCAATGCTTTTTTTTTCTCTGTTGCTGCTCCAGTGATATATTTTACAATAACTTACAGTTATGTTTCATTATTATAGGTTTTGAATGTAACAATGTGTTGAACAATGCTTCTTTCATTTAGTGTCCTTTGGTATCACAGAGAAACAGAATCACCTTTGGTTGATTCAAAAATATGAGCAGGCAGAAGGAAGTATTACACTGGATATTTGAGATAAGCGAGAATATTGGCCTTTTGGCTACTTTTTTTTTGCCACTGATTCCACCATCAACCTTGACGGGTAATGGTTCAGTTGCCTGTTGACATTTTTCTCCCCCTCCAGTTGAGGCTGCTTAAGCTGTTCACAACGCAGTGTTCAGTGGGGATGTACCAGATAGTGCTGGCCGTGGAGGCTGAAGAGCAAAACTATTGGCTGCCACGCGGAGTCTGTCATCCTGTCGAATGTTGCAAGGAGTGAGACATTCCACCTCATGTGGGGTCATGGTGATGCACTCTTTCCCCATGAAAAACATTACTTTGTGTCAGCTGTGGTACAAGGTGGTGACGATGCCATAGGGATCTGCATCCTGACCACCTGCCCTTCCAAGAGGCAGAACTTTAGGAAACAAGAAGCTGCCATGGAATGGGAAGAGGGAAGGAGAAACTAAAATGTGTCTCCTTTTGGGAGAATAAACTAATAGGCAACCATTTTGCGTTTATTTGTGTTCTGTGAAAGAACTAATGTATTCAAGATTCTAATGACAGTGGATCACAGAGGATTACTACTGAGGTGGAGCTTTGGTAAATTGTGGGAGGGTCACAAAGGATCCTTCCTATACATGTCCAGCATAATGAATATGATCTGCTCTTTGTTACTGATCAGCTTTAAAGTGAAATAAAAGAGAGAATGCTGGAAAAGCTCAGCAGGTCTAGCAGCATCTGTGGGGGGGAGAGAACAGAGTTAACATTTCAGAGCTCTGAAGAAGAGTCATATGGACTCGAAACATTAACTCTGTTTCCCGCTTCACAGATGCTGCCAGATCTGCTGAGTTTTTCTAGCATTTCCCGTTTTTATTTCCAATTTCCAGCATCTGCAGTATTTTGCTTTTATCTATGTTTTAAAGCGATTCTGGTTGCTGGGAAGCTCTGAAGTGACTTGCCCAAATTCATTTTACTATGAAAAGATATCCTCAGATCTACCTAGATATATTTAATAAGAAATAAATGCTGTGATATATTTCTGCATGTTAATATAGAATACAATTCTGTATAGCAATACGAACAGTGACCTGTGTGGAGACTGTGCAGGGTGTTTTCTATTTCTTGGGATTTATGTCAATCCTGAGATTTGTATGTAACTTTTCTATCACTTGCTTCATTTTACCAAGTGCAATTGTGAAACTGCACATGGGGCCGAGCATGAGGACTTGAAAGAAAATTTCCAGTTTCAATAGTCAGCAAGCCATCTTCATTCTGCAAGACTGCTGAATGTTCTTATGTGCTTTAGTCTGTCATACCTGAGACAGGGCAGTTTATAAGCTTTGGGGTTACATCACGGGTCTGGTATAAGTCTCTGGGTTGGACTGAAATTGAGGTGTTGGTACTTTCTGTTTAAAACTAGAATGTTTAATTTGTGGAGCCATTATTCAGAGCGGCTTCAGCAGCTTTGAATCAGTGCTAATGGCTTGTGTATATGCCCCAAACCAAACGGTGGTGGCCCACAATTAAAGGGCAGACAGACAGTGGTCTCATCAGTACAAACTACCATATATTCCATTAGCACTGGAAACATAATGCTCTTTCCCTCAATTGAGTTTGAGCTGCCAGTCGGATATATGGGACATTTTTTCATTTATTTTTAAATATAGATATATATAAATATATTTTTGAAATTGTATTTCTTGAATGGAAATATCACTTTAATGTTATAATATTAATATAGCTATTAATTTGAAGCATGGGCTTTGCTGTACTGAAGAAACTTGGGAAATTTACACTGCGGGTCAGATTTTAGTGGAGCCATGAAGGCTCTGCAGACCTTTAAAAATGGCGGGCAGAACACCGGTGTTAAAGTCCCATCCCCATTTCCAACAGATCCAATTTTCCCCGTGCAGGTTGGTTTGGATTAATAGGGGTTAGCTCGGTATGTGGCAAAGGATTGCTGTTGGGTTTAAACTTAAATTGTCTGTTGCGTCCTGATAGGGTGGAATGAGAAGTAATGTACATTTAAGGGGAATTGAAACTTTTTGACTTCATAATAAAACTTTACTCATGTTACCAACAATTGATACACAGCTTAAGAGAGTTGAGGATATTGTATAATGTCGTTACCAGTCATTTTCAGGGTTTTAGTATCTATCTATACGAAGCGTGTTTTATGACCTGGCATACATTGCCTGAAAGAGTGTTGGAACTGGATTCAATAACTTTCAAAAGGGAATTGAATAAATACTTGAAGAGAAGAAAACTTGAAGATTGTGAAGGAAGGACAGGAAAGTGGGATTAATTAGATAGCTTTTGCAAAGAGTCAGCATAGGCACTATGGGCTGAATGTCATTCTCCTGTGTGATGATTCTAAAATATGCTATAGAAAAAGATAGTATTTAGCTAAAATATTTGAATGTGTAATGTTCTGAGTTCATCACCTAATGTTGCTCCCGCTGTTGATCACAAATCTTTAATCATCAGCACTTTTGCCTGTTGGCATAGTTTAAAAGACTTTGAAATGTGTATTTGGAGGACAGTTTGCACTGTTGGATCTTTTTCATTTGAAGTAGATGTATAGCTTGAGAGACTCTCACTCACTTTATTAGCCTTTACTAAAATGCTAGTGACAATGATATCATGATTGGAGACTCTATAATCTGGTTGTGCACACTGGTTTTGGTGCTACATTTCAAGTCCTCTGCCCTTCCTTGTGTTTTACTGAATATGCCTTAAAATGATTATGCTACTGACAGGTGAATGTAACCTTTGCTTCGATGATTGTGGCCACAATAGCATAGTGGTTTGTACTTTTATCCAATGGAAATCTGTGAAAAGCTTATTTCATTCACCTGAAGAAATGATACTTTTTGAAATAAGTTTACACTGAAATGTTATGCTTTTTTTCTGAAATAGCAATTTGCACAATACATTTAAATGATACCCAAACTAAAATAATAAAGCAATTCTGAAGCTCTATTTCTGTTTGTTTTTGGGCTCATTTCTCATCTGACTGTTAATGAAAGAGATTGAAAAAGTACTAGGAAAACTAATGGGACTAAAGGCTGACAAGTCCTCTGGACCTGATGGCCTCCATCCTAGGTTCTTAAGAGCTGTAGAGATAGTGGATACATTGATTGTAATCTTCCAAAATTCCCAGATTCTGGCAAGGTCTCAGCAGATTGGGAAAACTGCAAATATAGCACCTCTAATCAAGGAGGGAGAGAGAAAGCAGGAAACTATAAGACAGTTTAACATATGTCATTAGGAAAATGCTTTAATTCATTATTAAGGAAGTAGTAGAAAGATGTTCAGAAAATCATGATACTGCCAGGCAGACTAAAGAGTAGATCTTGGAGGATGTAACAAGCAGTGTGGATAAAGGGGAACCAGTAGGTGTAGTGTATTTAGGTTTCCAAAAGGCATTCGATAAGGTATCACATAGAAAGGTTGCTGCACAGGATAAAAGTTCAGGGTGTTGAGGGTGATATAATACCATGGATAGAAGATTGGCTAATAACAGTAAACTGTGCAGCCATGCCCTGCACCTCTTGATGCACCTGTTGCCCAGTAATTGTGGCTAAGAGCCTAGTGCACCTTTTCTTCTGCGCCTCTCTTCCGCTGTTTGTGTGTCCAGGAAGACTGGAGTCCCATCTTTGGATGACACCTCTTCACTGGCTGCTACCCTTGGATGCAATGTCCAGCTGTTGTCACCAACACCACCTCCCCCCACCCCCCACTTGCCCCCACCAAGCTTCTCAGAGTTGCTCCTCTCCACGCCTTTGCTGGCCGCCTCTCTCCTTCGGTGAAAGTTTGCACTCCAATGAATGAATGCAGCTCCAGAATGGCTGACCTACCCCCTCAGTGTCTGAGAGCTCACCAGGAATCTGTCCTGCTTTATTGGTCAGGGATATCATGGCCCGTGATCCTGTTCGTTAACTTGAGTGAGTAGGATTTAATTCCATTCAGAGATCCGTTAATTTGAGTTAACGACCTTCTCACCAATCTCAATTACCTTCCCTCTGCTTGCATGTGGTATCACCGCCTCACTGCCTGTCCACAGCCCATGTGAATTGGTCCTCCATTCCCAACATCAGTCTTCTGATACGTGGCCTCTTGTGCTGTTCTACAGCCTCCCTGCCACGGTTCCAACCCCAGTCACCTATCTTCTCCACCGATGCTGCCAGACCTGCTGAGTTTTTCCAGGTAATTCTGTTTTTGTTTTGGATTTCCAGCATCCGCAGTAGCTTTTAGCTTTTTGTTTTTATGTTAAAATATGCCCTGTTTCACTGAGCAAGCCTTATCTGACTTAATATCTCCTTATGTAGCTTGGTATCATATTTTGTTTTATAATGTTCTCGTGAAGTCCTTTGGAATGCCTTATTATACAAAAGGTGCTACATAAATATACGTTGTTGGATTCCACAATTGTGCACATGCCATCACCTAAGAAGGCTAACAAGGACTAGCAAGCATCCTAGTGAAACAAGTCTGATTATAAATCAAAAAAACTAGTTTATTTTACAAAGGATGACAAACAGACCAAAATGATTAATAAGGAAGGAAAAATTAGAGTATGAGAGAAAGCTAGCGAGTAATATAAAGATGGATAGTAAGAGTTTCTTTAGATATTAAAATGAGAGAAGAGTTAACAAAGTGAGTATTGGTCCTGTGGAGATTGCATCTGGAGAATTGATAATGGAAAGTAGGGAGACGGTGGATGAATTAAACAGGTATTTTGCTTCATCTTCACTATAGAGGACACCAGTAACATCATGGAATTAGCTGTAAATCAGGAAATGGAAGGGAGGGAGGAGCTCAGGGAAAATTACAATCACCAGGGAGGTGGTAGTGAGCAAATTGTTGGGGCTGCGGGCTGACAAATCCCCAGGTCCGGATGGACTTCACCCTAAGGTCTTGAAAGAAGTGGCTAGTGAGATAGTTGATGCACTGGTTTTAATTTTCCAAAATTCCCTAGGTTCAGGGCAGATTCCATTAGATTGGAGAAGAACAAATATTACTCCTTTATTTAGGAAGGGAGGGAGGCAAAAAGCAGGAAACTATAGGCTGGTTAGCCTAACATCTGTGTCATGACTCACTGGGGATAGTGCGCTGTAATATCAAGCCCCACTGCTCCCTGAGCCGTGACAAATGTGAAAAGTTTGATTAGACCATCAAATTGCCCCAACTCTACCCAACTGTTTAATTTAGGTTAAAAGGAAACGAGCACCAGGTTTGTAAACTTAACTGTAAGAAATTTCCCGTCGGCGAGCGGGGGCGGGGCCCACTCGCCGACACGTAAAATGACGCGGAGTGACGTTGGGCGGAACTCCTGATGTCATCCCGCATCGTTTGCATTTTCAGGTTGGCGGGGGTGCAGTCGAGTCAGCTGTCTGCCCGCCGACCTGTCAACAGCCTATTGAGGTTATTCAAAAAACAATTAAGCTCATTAGTGGACCTGCCCGTCCAACCTTAAGGTTGGCGGGCAGGTCGGGAGCGTTGGCGGCCACCTGAAAAAGCAGGAAACCTCATCCACGGGCGGGATGAGGTTTCATTGCTGAATCAAAAAATTAAGAGACACTTTTAATTAACGTTATGTCCATGTCCCAACTCTTGTGACATTGTCACATGAAGGGACATAGATGGTGAATGAAATTTTCACTGCAGTAGCTTTTTGACTTTAGGAACTGACCTCCCTGAGGCAGCACTTAGTCTTAGGGAGATCGGAACGCACTTCCGATTTTAGGAATCCCCCCACCACCCTGCATAGGAAGCTCATAGGTCTTCTCTGCGGACGTCACGCTGGGCGGGCCTTAATTGGCCCGTCCACTAAAAATGGCGCCCTCCCCCTCCCCTCCCCAATCGGGGGCGCCGATTGGAGGGCCGCCTGCCTGCACCTGCACTTCCCTGTCGACGGGGGGAAAATTTTGCCCAACAAGTAAATAATTGTTTATTAAACAAATTGTCTGTAACCAGTGGCAAAAGAAAGAAATATGAACTGCTAGCTTTTAACTCTATAACTTAAACTCTACCCCTTCTAAAACCCCTATACGCAAACACACACACAAACACGACATACAAAACATGGATTTTAAGGGTGAGAAATAACAGTTCAATCGCACCAATCAGGAGTTTGGGATTAGATGGGTTGAGTTGATTGCTTTCTTCCAAATTCTTTGCAGGTTGTTGTGTTTCCCAGCACTTCCTATAGAAATAATTGGGGCATCTCAGTACATATAGCCAAATAGGCAACACTGGCTTTAATCACCCTGCTGTTAACAATTTGACAGAATCTATTAAGGTAAACCAGCAGAAATTCAGGAGTAAATTCTCCTAATTTTCCAACGTCTATCATCCCACCAGCTACCCAAATTGTATCTCTGTTTTGACTGTGAACTCTGATCAACATGGATTCTGTACAAACCTGCAGCTCAGTACTCCACAATGAAGATTCTCTGGTTGAAATTTGCTTTTAATATCTCTACTGGTAATTTTTCCCCTTTTCCTCCTGACAGGGGTTTCTCAAAAAAAGCAGGAGACAGCGATGTGAGGAATAGCCAGCTAGCTCCTATGGCAGGATTATTGGAGTCTTACAAAACACAGGAGAGAGAGGTTTCAGGTCTTTTCTCTTTTCAGGCTAGGAGCTGATTGATAGCACTAGCCTCACACAGAACCTGGCCACTTGGTCAGAAGCCAATCAAAATGCCGCCATGAGGTAGTTCTCTCTTAAACCAGGTCTCCTTTCCAGCACCATTCTGTCCAAGCTGTTACACAATGTTCCAGGAGATAGCAACATTATAGATTTTATTCTTCCTGCTCTAGTGAACATCTCTTTTAAACTGCAGCCATGGTAGTTTTTAAAGCCACAGTCCAATCTTAAAGTCACAGCCCAAGAAAAAATAAAAATATGTTCTTTACATGCCTCCACCCTTAAACATATGAAATGCCATTTAAAAAATGCATTTCATCACAGGGTATGTGATACATAGACAACAAACATGAGGCTTACACTCATTCATCAATCCTTCCCCCTTATACAATCTTAAGTATTAACTGACTTCAGTAATTTACACCCAGAACAATGCATCTGCAATCACATTATCTTTGCTGGCAATGTGAACAATCTTTACATTGAATGGTTGAAACAATAGACTCCATCTAAACAGTCTCACATTTAGAGTTTTAAACTTCTCAATGAACACCAGCAGATTATGGTGAGTGTTGATTAGTGTTTCCTTGTTACTGTTCTCTTTTTCTGTTCCTTTGACCTTCTTTGCTCCGACTTCTCTTCCTTTCCTTGCTTTTGGATGTTGCCCTTTTTTTCTTGATATTTACTCTTGCCTGGCTCCGCATCATTACTACTGGATTTAACCCAGCTTTCCATGTGTTTTTGTTCCCTGCCCCTGCGTATTGAGTTCGCATGTTTTCCCTTTTTTTTTACTTTTTCTTTTACGCTATCTTTCCTTCTAGATTTGTCCCTTTTTCCTCTATCTTTGTCTTTACTCTGTTCTCTATCTCAGCTTCTAGATTTTGACTTGGCCCTTTTTTCTCGCTCTCTGTTTTTAATTTGTTCTCGCCGTTTAGATTTCGATTTGGCCCGTTTTGCTCTCTCATTGCTTTTACTCTGTTTATGATCTCTACTTCTGGATTTCACCTCTTTACCGTTACTCTGCTCTGGATCACGTGTGCTGGATTTTTACTTGACTTGTTTCTCCAACTCTTTTCCATTAGCCTGCTCTCGTGCTACTTTACATGCTCCGTTTTGTTTTGGGTAATGGCCCTACACAACCTACTAATACCCAACTAAATGGTTCTACAAAAACTGGTATGGATATAAAGGGGCTGGGTTGATTACATGTTGAGGTTTACCTACTACCTGACATGTATGACACGTTTTACAAAATAGAACTACGTCTTTATGAAGCCTTGGCCAGGTAAAATGCCTGTTTCTCAACGCTTGAGTTTCCCATATTCCTACATGTCCTGCCATGGGAATCTCGTGTGCGACTCGTAATATCTCCTTGTGGTGTTTGGGCGGTACCACTTTCTGATGAACAACTGTCCATTCCTCATCTGCAGGTCTATGTAGCTGTCTCCACTTCCTCATCAGAACTCCATTTTTAAGGTAAAAGCACTCCAGAACTCTTTCAGCCTCAGCTTCAATGTGAGCTGACTGTGCTAACTTGTTTAACTCTGGATCTGCTTTCTGAACCTCAATTAAGGAAGACCTGCCAAACACTCCCTTTGAATTATCCTCATCCTTAAAGAAAGTTTCGGCTACTCTAACATCTGCCTATGGTTGACCTCTGGTGATGGACTTTTTTAGCCTTTGCTGTGGTCACCACACACAATGGAAAAATATCAGGAACTTGTTCTTGTAACTGCTCCGTCTCTTTAGCCTCTCTCGGATTTTCCATGATTATGGGCGAAGCTATAACCTTCACTCCTGCCAAATGGATCCACTCCATCCCCGGGTAATTTCTTAACCACACCTACAACCACCAATCTACTGTCCTTACCTGGTCTGGCCTACATGTGATTCCAGGCCCACAGGAATGTGGTTGACTCTTAAATGCCTTCTGAACAAAGGCAATTTAGGATGGGCAATAAATGCTGGCCTAGCCAGCAATGCACACATCTAATAAATAAAAAAAAAAATCCAGATAACAAATCACATTCCAATTGCACTTTGTACAATGGAACCGGGATATACTCTACGCTTATCCCGTTTACTAATACTTTAGCTTTCATTGAGCTCTCTGGAGGGAAAGCTAGGTCCTTCTCCAGCAAAAGAGTTTGAGTAGCTCCTGTGTCCCTTAATATAGTTATGGGTTGAGCTGCCTCATTTGATGAATAAGGGGTTTTCTTCCCTTTAGACAAAAACCCTTTATATCTCTCATCTACCTCATTCACTTCACCTGCATTCACAGCAGTGTTTACCTCCAGGCCCTTATTTGTAGTTAAAGTTACAATTTGATTCATGGCATTTTACTTTTGAGTTCCCTTTTTGGACGCACTCTTATGAACTCCAATAAGTCCCATTATCTTCCCTTACAACTTGCAGCATTCTGAAAGAATGTGTCCCACTTCATTACAGTGGAAACACTCAGGCCTTCGAGTTTCACCTCCATCGTCAGTACCTTCCTTCCTGATCTGGGGAGGAGATCTCAAGGTATTCCCAGCTATCCATTCTTTACCCTGGTTACTTGCCTTCCTTTCACTCTCTCACTTTCTATCCCTTACAAATTTACAGGGGTGATGGAAAAAAGGTTTAGTTTTATGGATCAGCTCATAATCGTCAGCCATTACTGCTGCCTGTCTAGCAGTTACAACCCTTTGGTCTTCAACATGGGTTCTTATTACAGAACGTAGGGAGTTTTTAAATTCTTCCAAGAGAATGACCTCTCCGAGAACTTCATAGGTAGTTTCAATTCCTAATGCTCATATCCACCTGTCAAAATTGCTTTATTTAAGCCTTTCAAATTCAGTGTAAGTTTGCCCAGGCTGTTTCCTTAAATTTAGAAATATTTGTCTGTATGCTTCAGGGACCAACTTATTTGCACTCAAAATGGCCTTTTTCACCACCTCATAATCCCTAGAAACCTCTGACAGTGAAGCATAAATTTTCTGTGCTCTGCCTGTCAATTTGCTTTGCATAGCCAATATCCAGTTTTCCTTTGGCCAATTCATCTATTTAGCTATCTTCTCAAATGAAATAAAAATGCTTCAACATCTCTTTCTTCAAATTTTGGAAGGGCTTGTACAAATTTGAACATCTCCCCACTGGGTTCTGATCTGGACATAAGTCCTGCCTCACCTCCTGCTGTCTGTTTTTTTTAACTGCCTGCATTCTAAGCTGGAATTCCCTGTCTCTCTCCTCATTTTCTAACTTCGCCATTTCTAATTCCCTTTCTTGTTTTCTTTCTCTCTCCTGCCTTTCTGCCTGTTCCCTTTGATGCCCTTTCTCTTTTTGCTGCCTCTAGTTCCAAATTTTTTATTTGCAACTGAATTTGAGCCCATTCCAATGAACCACGCGTTGGAGAACTCAGTCTCTCGGGTATTCCTTCCAGCTTTAAATGCTGTGCTACCTCTTCGATTATCTCTGCCTTCCTAGCTTTGGCAGGCAATCCTACTCTTAATTTACTTGCCAATTCAATTAACCTGGCTTTTAGGATCCCTTGTAAAATTGTTAGGGACATCTCTTCCACTTGCAGGAAGGTTTTGGCAGTTTCCAGTGCCATCTTTTTTTCATAGTGCAGACCTGGTGTTTCCTTTTAGCTTTTACCTCTTACTAAATCTACACCTGAATTGTTGTCGTCTTTTGTTCCAAAATATCCCGGATTTGAGACCCAAGCTTTGTCATGACTCACTGGGGATAGTGCGCTATAGTATCAAGCCCCACTGCTCCCTGAGCCATGACAAGTGTGAGAAGTTTAGACCACCAAATTGCCCCAATTCTACCTAACTGTTTAATTTAGGTTAAAAGAATATGAGCATCAGGTTTGTAAACTTAACAAATAAATAACTGTTTATTAAACAAATTGTCTGTAACCAGTGGCAAAAGAAAGAAATATGAACTGCTAATTTCTAACTCCATAATTAAACTCTATCCCTCCCCTCCCCACATACACACACACAGACACACACAAGATGCACAAAACATGGATTTTAAGGGTGAGATAAAACAGTTCTATTGCACCAATCCAGAGTTCAGGATTAGATGGGTTGATTTTGATTGCTTTCTACCAAATTCCTTGCAGGTTGTTGTGGCTGAAACGAGGTGGTCTCCCAGCTCTTGCAGTCTGTGGTTCTCTGGTTGAAACTTGCTTTTAATGTCTCTACTGGTGATATTTCCCTTTTTCCTCCTGATAGGGATTTCTCAAAGAAAGTAGGATATTGCGATGTGAGGAATAGCCAGCTAGCTACTATGGCAGGATTACTGAAGTCTAACAAAACACAGGAGAGAAAGGTTTCAGGTCTTTTCTCTTTTCAGGCTAGGAGCTGATCGACAGCACTATCCTCACACAGAACCTGGCCACTTGGTCAGGAGCCAATCAAAACGCTGTTGCTAAGCAGTTCCCTCTTCAGCCAGGTCTCTTTTCCAGCACCATTCTGTCCAACCTGTTACACACTGTTCCAGGAGATAGCAACATTGTATATTTTCTCTTTCCTGTTCTTGTGAACATCTCTTTTAAACTACAGCCATGGTAGTTTTTAAAGCCATAGTCCAATCTTAAAGCCGTAGCCCAAGAGAAAGTAAAAAATATGTTCTTTACATCTGTCATAGGGAAAATGTTAGAAGCTATTATTAAAGGTGTTATAGCAGGGCACTTAGAAAAATCCAAGGCAGTCAGGCAGAGTTGACATGGCTTTGTAAAAGGGAAATCATGTTTAACCAATTTATTGGAGTTCTTTGAAGGAGTCTAATGTGCTGTGAATAAAGGGGAATCGGTGGATGTACTGTACTTAGGTTTCCAGAAGGCATTTGATAAAGTGCCACAACAAAGGTTATTGGGGAAAATAAAAGCTCATGGTGTAGGGGGTAACATATTGGCATGGATAGAAGATTGGCTAGCTAACAGGAAGCAGAGAGTTGGCATAAATGGGTCTTTACCTGGTTGGCAGGATGTGACGTGTGGTGTGCCACAGAGATCAGTGTTGGGGCCTCAAGTTTTTACAGTTTATATAAATGACCTGGATGAAGAGACCGAAAGAATGGTTGACAAATTTTCTGACGACCCGAAGATAGGTAGGAAAATAAATTGTGAAGAGGACATAAGGAGGCTACAAAATGACATATATAGGTTAACTGCTTGGTCAAAGATCTGGCAAATGGACTATAATGTGGGCAAATGTGAAATTGTTCATTTAATATTGTGCAATGAGAAGGGAGTAATTAATGATCTCATTTGGAAGGCACTCCTAGGTAGCAGCGACCATAATATGATTGGATTTTACATGCAGTATGAGGGGGAGAGGAGTGGGCCTGAGACTAAATTTTTAAACTTGAATAAGGGCAATTATGAGGGCATGAAAGGTGAGCTGGCTAAAGTGAATTGGCAAATTAGGTTAAGTGACAGTTCAATAGAAATGCAGTGGCTAATATTTAAGGGGCTATTTCAGAATACAGAGAATAGACTATTCCAATGAGTAAGAAAAAGTCTAGGGATGGACAAACTATCCATGGTTAACTATAAAGGTTAAAGATAATATCAAACTTAAAGAAAAAGCATATAATTGTGTAAAGATAGGTGGAAGGCCAGAAGATTGGACAGAATATAAGGAACAGCAAAGAACAACTAAAGGAAGGAAAAAATGGAGTATGAGAGAAACCTAGCTAGAAATGTAAAAACAGATCGTAAGAGTTTTTATAAATATTTAAAAAAGAAGAGAGTTAACAAAATGTACTTTGGTCCTATAGAAAGTGAGTCTGGAGAATTGATAATAGAAAACAAGGAGATGGTAGATGAATTGATCAGATATTTTGCTTCAGTTTTCACTTTGGAGGATGCAAGCAACATCCCAGAAGCAGCTATAAACCAGGAAATAGAAGTGGAGAAAGAAGTCAGGAAAATTACAGCCACTGAGTAAATTGTTGGAGCTACAGGCTGACAAGAGCCCGGGTCCTGATGGACTTCATCCTAAGGTATTAAAATAAATGTCTGGTGAAGTAGTTGTTGCATTGGGTTTAAGTTCCAAAATTCCCTAGATTCGGTATAGGTCTCATTAGATTCGAAGATAGCAAATGTAACTACATTATTCAAAAAGGGAGGGAGACAGAAAGTGGGAAACTACAGGTCAGTTAGCTTAACATCTGTCATAGGGAAAATGTTAGAAACAATTATTAAAGAAGTTATAGCAGGGCACTTGGATAAGCTCAAGGTCATCAGGCAGAGTCAACATGGTTTTGTGAAAGGGAAATTGTGTTTAACCAACATATTGGAGTTCTTTGAGGAAGTAACATGTGCTGTGGATAAAGGGGAACTGACGGATGTTCTGTACTTAGATTTTCAGAAGGCATTTGATAAAGTGCCTCATCAAAGGTTATTGCGGAAAATAAAAGCTCATGGGGTAGGGGGTAACATATTAGCATGGATAGAAGACTGGCTGGCTAACAGGAAGCAGAGAGTAGGCATAAATGGGTCTTTTTCAGGTTGGCAAGATGTAACGAGTGGTGTGCCACAGGGATCAGTGCTGGGACCTCAACTGTTTACAATTTATATAAATGACTTGGATGAACGGATTGAAGGGATGGTTGCCAAATTTGCTGATGACACAAAGATAGGTAGGAAAATAAGTTGTGAAGAGGACATAAGGAGGTTACAAACAGATATAGATAGGTCAAGTGAGTGGGCAAAGATCTGGCAGATGGAGTACAATGTGGGAAAATGTGAAATTGTCCATTTTGGCAGGAAGAGTAAAAGAGAAGCATATTATCTAAATCGTAAGAGATTGCAGTGCACTGAGGTGCAGAAGGATCTGGGTGTCTAAGTGTATAAATCACAAAAGGCTAGTATGCAAGGACAGCAAGTAATTTGGAAAGTTAATAGAATATTATCATTTATTGCGAGGTGAATTGATTACCAAAGTAAGGAGGTTATGCTTCAGCTGTACAGGGTACTCATGAGACCACATTTGGAGTACGGTGTACAGTATTAGTCACCTTATTTAAAGAAGGATGTAAATGCATTGAAAGCAGTTCAGAGAAGGTTTACCAGACTAATACCTGGAATGGGTGGGTTATCTTATGAGGAAATGTTGGCAGACTAGGCTTGTACACGCTGGAGTTTAGTAGAGTTAAGAGGCGACTTGATTAAAACATATAAGATCCTGAGGGGTCTTGACAGGGTGGATGTGGAGAGGATGTTTCCTCTTTTGGAAGAACTTAGAACCAGGAGTCACTGTTTAAAAATAAGGGGTCGCCTATTTAAAACAAAGATGAGGCGAAATTTCTTTCACTCAGAGGGTTGTGAGTCTTTGGAACTCTCTTCCTGAAAAGGTGGTGAAAGCAGAGCCTTTGAATATTTTTAAGGCAGAGGTGGATAGATTCTTGGAAAGCAAGGGGGTGATAGGTTATCGGCGGTAGGCGGGATGAAGAATTGAGCTTACTATCAGATTAGCCATGATCTTATTATATGGTGGAGCAGGCTTGAGGGGCTGAATGGCCTACTCCTGCTCCTTGTTGATATGTTTATATGCATATTCGTATGTTCGTGTGTGTGTGTCTGTGAGAGAGAGGGAGAGTGCGTGCGTGTGAGAGGGAGAGAGTGTGAGAGAAAGTGCGTGTGAGAGAGAGATGGTGTCTGTGAGAAAGAGAGCTTGTGTGCGTGAGAGAGAGAGAGATAGTGGCCGAGATTTTCCGCACCCATTGACGTCGGGCGTGTGCAGTGGTGTGAGCGGACAATATGGCGAGAAAGCCAAAAATCGGTTTCTCGATGTCGTGAAACCAATTTGCGATTGTCCCCTCCGTCCACCGACGGTAGGTTATGTTTCCCGCCATCGGACGTCATGAACCTCATTGTAATACATCTACATATATTTATAAGCCCAGCCCACCTGATTCGCCCTCCCCTGCTAGATCATCCGCCCACATTGGCGTGGTCACACGCCGACATGTTTCACAACAGCATTTAAAAGGCGTGTACTTGGCAGGCTGCACTTTGAGGGGAACTCGGAGGTGCGTACACAGTAACATTGCGGAGATCTTGCCCGGGTCGCCTGTTGGTCTTCAAGGTTGGGGCGCGCTGGGGTGGGGGCAAGGGCTGCCCTGTAGTTGAAGTGCATTATGGCTGGGGGCAAGGTCTCTCCCCCGGTTGGCAACTTGGTGGGGGTGGGCTGGGCAAGGGCTGCCCTGCATTTGAAGGTAGCGCACAAGTACATGAGGGGTGGGGGGTGTGGACGAGGGGAGCAGCCACGCTTCTGTGATACTTTGACTAGGGAAACCTTGTATAAAGTGACGATCCCTCTGCAGCTGAGTCAGTTCAGATGGTTGAAGTCGAGCCTCTAGCTTCTCTGACCACTCAAGCAATGCAGAGGCAACAAAATGCCACCAAGTACTCCAGAGCTTTTCACCTTGGGCACAGACTCCAAACTAATGAACGTTTTAGTGGACTGCAGAACAATTGGACAACTGGACACATTGTACTTGCTAAAGCTGCCCATGGAGCAGTCACTGGTGGAGGTGCTCACAGCCCCTTGCAATGTCATCATCCTGGTTTGGACCAGTCTCCCCCATGGTTCAAGCTAACAGTGCAGCCTTGCAGTGCGGGTTAGGAAGATGCCTGCGCCTGACCTGAGAGCACAGCATGCAGTCCAGCGGGCAAAACTGCAGCCAATTAGTTGGGTGGAGTGGGGCGGAGGTGGGTGGGGTTTTGGGCAGACATGGAGTGCACTAAACTCTGGCCAGCTCTCTCTGGGGTGCGTTAAGGGGCCTTCAGACTTAACCAAGACAGTTTGTTAGACGACCCATGCTAACCTACGCGTCGCTCTCTTTCATCCTGCAGGAGGAGTACATCAAGAGCATGGAGCCTGGTGACCTAGCTGTCTGCCTCGTGGCGTACAGAGAGCGAAGACAACAGAGAAGAGAGCGATTGAGGCACCTGGCTGCGCTGAGGGAGAAGCAGCACCCTCAGGAAGAGGGGCTGGCTGGGGCTCCTGTACAAGCCGCTGAAGAGCCACAATGAGCCGACACTGGATGGCGCCTAGCGACACCCGGTGTCTATAGACAGCGCCTTTCATTCCTGCAGATGACTGAGAACCAGTGTCACTGAAGACTGCGCATGTCTAGGGAACTGGTCAGTCACATCTGCCAGCTACTGCAGGATTTGGCACCATGGGGACATGGAGGGCATCCACTGCCAGTCACCATGAGAGTAATAGTGGCGCTCAATTTCTACATCAGCGGCTCCTTTCAGGGCTCCACAGGTGTCCTCTGTGGGATATCACAAGCCTCCACCCACAAATGTATCCATGAGGTCATGGACACCATCTTTGCAAAGGCACACAACTTTGTGCATTTCGCCTGGGACCAAGAGAGCCAGGATGCAAGAGTGCTGGGATTTGCCCAGATCTTAGGTTTCCCACAGGTGCAGGGTGCATTCGACTGCATTCATGTGGCGCTCAGATCTCCGTGGCAACAAGCGTTCAACTACGTCAACCGCAAGGGATTCCACCTGCTGAGTTGGCTAAAGCAGGTTGGGAAAATAGACTGAGGGGAAGGTCAGTGGATGAGCAGTGGCAGACATTTAAGCAGATATTTCATAATGCTCAGCAAAAATTTATCCAGGTCAAAAAGAAGGACTCGACGAGAAGGTTGAACCACCCGTGGTTAACAAAGGCGGTCAAGGAGAGTATCCAATCAAAAACTAAGGCACGCAAAGTGGCGAAAACCAATGGTAGGCCAGAGGATTGGGAACTTTTTAGGAATCAGCAGTAGATGACTAAAAAGCTTATAAAGATGGAGAATATTCATTATGAATGTAAATTGGCAAGAAATATAAAAACTAACAGCAAGAGCTTCTACGGGTATATAAAAAGAAAGAGAGTAGCTAAAGTGAGCATGGGATCCTTGGAGGATGCAACTGGAGAATTGATAATGGGGAACAAGGAAATGGCAGATGATTTGAACCAATATTTTGCATCGGTCTTCACGGTGGAGGATACTATAAACTTCCCAAAGATATCAGATAAGCAAGGAGCTTATGGGAGGAAAGATCTTGTAACAGTCTCTATCACGAGGGACAAAGTATTTGACAAACTAATGGGACTAAAGACAGACAAGTCACCAGGACCTGATGGCCTGCATCCAAGGGTTTTAAAAGAAGTGGTTACAGAGATAATGGGGGCACTCATGGAAGACAGAGAGTCGGGATTAGATTTTTCAGGTTGGAAAGATGTACTAGTGGAGTGCCACAAGGAGCAGTCCGAGGGCCTCAATTATTTACTATCTGAATTAATGACTTGGAGGAGGGGGCAGAGTGTAATGTATCCAAATTTGCTGATGATACAAAAATAGGTGGGTTGTGATGAGGACATAAGGAATCTGCAAGGAGATGTAGATAGGTTGAGTGAGTGGGCAAAAACTTGGCAGATGGAGTTTAATGTAGGAAAGTGAGGTCATGCACTTTGGTAGGAAGAATCAAAGGCAGTCTATTATTTAACTGGAGAAAGACTCCAAAAAAGAGCAGCACAGAGGGATCTGGGTGTTCTTGTGCATGAAACACAAAAGGTTAGCATGCAGGTGCAGCAAGTAATTAAGAAGGCAAATGGGAAATTTGGCCTGTTTTGCTAGGGCGTTGGAGTTTAAAAATAGGGAAGTCTTGTTACAACTGTACAGGGTGTTGGTGAGGTCATACCTGGAGTACTGTGTATAGTTTTGGTCCCCGCATTTAAGAAAGGATATATTGACATTGGAGGCAGTTGAAAAGAGATTCACTAGGTTGATTACTGAGATGAAGGGGTTGACTTATCAGGAACAGCTAAGAGGTTAGGCCTTTATTCATTAGAGTTTAGAAGAATGAGGGGTGATCTTATTGAAACTTATAAGGTCCTGAGGGGGCTTGAGAGGGTAGATGTTGAGAAGATGTTTCCACTAGTGGGGGAATCTCGAAATAAGGGATATAGTTACAGAATAAGGGGACACTCATTTAAGACTGAGATGTGAAGGAATTTCTTCTCTCAGAGAGTAGTGAATGCCTGGAATTCTCTACCTCAGTGAGTTGTAGAGGCTAGATCACTGAAAGTATTTAAAGAAGAGGCAGATAGATTTTTGAAATATCGAGGAGTTGAGGGCAATGAGGAGCTGGCAGGAAAGAGGAGGCCTGGGGTAGATCAGCCATGATCTTATTGAATTGCGGGGCAGGCTTGAGGGGCCGAATGGCCTACTCCTGCTCCTATTTGTTCTGTTCTTATGTTCTTATGGAAGCGCATCCTCAGAAGACCTATGGTCCTCTCTATCATCGCCCTTGTGGAGGTGTGACTGCTGCTCTGCCTCTGTCCTTGGATGGCAGAGAGGCGTCATGAGCCACCTCTTCAATGGATAGCCCTTGTCACCCAGCAGCCACCCATCCAGTTGGGCTGGAGCACTGAAGAGCCCCGGCACCTGGGAGTGTCTCAGGATATAAGTGTCGTGGGAGCTGCCTGGGTACCTTGCACAGACTTGCAGAATCTGCATCCTGTGATCACACACCATCTGCACGTTCATGGAGTGGAAGCCCTTCCTGTTGATGAAGGCACCCGGCTGACCTGCTGGCCCCTTGATGGCCACATGTGTATAGTCTATAGCACCCTGGACACGGGGGAAGCCAGCAATCGCTGCAAAGCCTCTGGCTCGCTCAGCCTGGCTGGCTTCATTTATATGGAAATGAGTGAAAGTCAATACCTGCTTGAACAGAGCTTCTGTCACCAGTTTGATGCAACTGTGGAGAGCTGATTGGGAGACTCCACAAAGATCCCCCAGAGTCCTGGAAAGATCCAGAGGCATTGAAGTTGAGGGTCATTGTGACCTTCAGAGCCACTGGCATGGGGTGTCCACCCACACAGTCGGAGGTGATCTCAGGCCCAATCATCTGACAAATGGAGGTCACAGTCTCCCTGGAGAGGCGGAGCCTCCTTTGGCATTGCACCTCAGACATATTGAGGTAGCTGCATCGCTGCCTGTAAACCCTGGCAGCAGGATAGTGGCATCTTCTGCAGCCCCTTTTGCCTTGGACTACCAGCTGGCCCTGCGCCCCTTGTGCCTGCGTCTCTCCTCCCACAGGTCCTTCCCCTAGGAACTGCATTGGGACACCTGGCCTCCTCTCCCTTCTGCCCCTCTCTTCCCCCTCAGAGGAGGTGCCACCAGCGGAGACCACAATCCCCGTTCCCAGAAGACTGTCTGATACTGGCAGGGTCCACACAGGGGCCTTGGAGACGCCAATGAGTCCTGTAATGGAGCCTGGAAATGTTAAGAATGAAGCTCAGAACAGAGATGAAGCTGTCAAGTTCAAATAAGCAACCAGCAGCAAACTATCTCCTAAACTCCTCACTGCTCACACTGGCAATGCTGCTGAACCATTTTATCCTGCCCTTGGATGAGGTTTTGTAAAAAGTGAGCTGCCCACCTGCCCGTTTTACCCATGCGACAAGCGTGAAATCGCACAGGCAATGTAAAATCGCGAACATTTGTCTTTTTAATGGCCTTGAGTGGCCTTTTAATTGATGGTGGGCGCGGCTCCGACACTCGCTGACCTGAAGATTGCTCGTGTGCAGGATGATGTTGGGGTGCTCGCCCCATGCAGCTCGTACTATTTCACATCTGTTCAGGTCGGGTGTGGGCCCGCCCGCGAGGTGTAAAATTCTGCCCACTGTCTCCCTCTCTCTCTCTCACAAACAGGGGCTCTCTCTCTCTCACACACACACACACACATAGGCCTGAATCTTCGGCTCAGTGAAGCAGGGGCGAGCCCCGCTCACCGAGGTGTAAAATGAAGCAGGGTGACCCTCGGGCATGCGTCCCGACATCACCGCACGTCATTTAGGTTTTCAGTTCGGCGGGAGTGCAGCCAACTTGGCTGTGGGCCTGCCGAACTGTCAAAGGCCTATTCAGGCCATTTTAAAAGGTAATTAAGCCATTACCTGAGCTGCCCGTCCAACCTTAAGGCTGGTGGGGGGCAGACGAAAAGCCCAGGTGGCCTTTGCATTTTTCATGGAACCTCATCCACGGGCATTATTGGCCCGCCCTCGTAAAATGGCAGCACGGACCCGATTGGGGACGTTGATCAGGTCCGCGTCTGACCCTGCACAACCCCCCTGACAAGGGGGAGATTCCTACCCACACGCTCTCTCTCACACACACATATACACTATCTCTCTCAAACATACACACAGACACACACACACACACACACACACACACACACTCCCTCTCTCACAGACACCCACACACTATCTCTCTCTCTCTTTCACAAACACTCTTTCTGACACACCCACACACACACGCACAAAACCCCACACACACACTCCCTCCCTCACACACACTCACACTCTATCTCTCTCTCTCTCTTTCACACACACACTCTCTGACACACGCAGACACACACATTCTCTCAGACACACACAAACTCTCTCTCTCACACACATTCCCTCACACACACATGCACACATATGCACACACACACAATCTCTCTCTCATTCACACACACACACTCTCTTACACACACACTCTCTCACACACACCCTCTCTCACACACGTACATGCTCTCTCACACACGCACACACTCTCTCTCTCACACCCATACACACTCATACACACTGTCACACACACATATACACTATCTCTTGCACACACACACACACCCTCTCCCACACACACCCACACTATCTCTCTCTTTCTGACACACACATTCTCTCTCTCACACACATACACACACAACCACACAGATACACATTCATTTAGACACACACAAACTCTCTCTTTCACGCACTCCCTCTCTCACACACACACTCCCTCTCTCACTCACACACCCTCCCTCTCTCACACACACACACACACACACGCTCTCTCTCATACACACTCTTTGTCTCTCACACAGACTCATCTCTCTCTCACACACACTTTCTCACACACTCGCTCCCTCAGACACACACACACTCTCTCTCTCACACATGCACAAACACATACTCTCTTTCTCATTCACACTCTGTCTCTCTCACTCACATGCTCACACACACACACACACGCACACACACACACATTCTCTCTCTCTCAGTTGGCCAAGTGTTTATCTTGGTTGACCCTGTGATCAGAACATCTTCTACGTATACGATCACTCGGGGAAGTCCTTGCATAAGACTTTCCATTGTTCTCTGGAAGATATTGCATGCAGACAATACTTCAAAGGGTAGGTGAGTGCCCTGATAAAGACCCTTGTGTGTGTTAATAGTCACGTATTCTCTCGATGTGCTATCCAATTCTAATTGTTGGTAGGCGTGGCTCATATTCAATTTTGCAGCCAGCCTCTAGCCAGCTTTGCATATAAGTCATCTATCCTTGGAATGGGGCACTTGTCTAGTTTTGCTGCCTTATTTACGGTCAATTTATGGTCCTCACAAATGCGTATGGTTTGGTCAGGCTTAACCACTGGAACTATGGGCTGCCCATTCCGAGAATTGGACAGGGTGGATGATGCCCAATTTTTCTAAGCGGCACAATTCTGTACCCACCTTCTCCTTCAATGCATAAGGCACAGGTCTGGCCTTAAAGAAATGTGGTAACGTCTGAGGATCCACATATATCTTGGCCTGCAAGCCTTTTAACTTCCCTAATTCATCCCGAAAAACCTTGTCATATTTCCTGAACAGTCCAGGGACTCCCCCTATTTTCAGGTGAAATATCTCAGACCAGTCCAGCTTGATCTTCTGTAACCAGTCTCAGCCTAATAGGCTGGGTCCTTCTCCTTTCACTATTATCACAGGCAGCTGGGCTGTCTGCTGCCTGTGAGACACTGGGACTGTGGCGATGCCCTTTACCTGAATAGATTCTCCAGTGTATGTCTTTAATTTAGTGGTTGTCCGCTCCAGGTTTATTGGCTTTCTACATTCATTAAGGTATTTAAATGTGTGATGACCCATCACTGTAGCTGAGGCTCCCGCATTCACCTCCAGTATTAGTGGCTTCTCATTAACTTGGATTGTGACAGTGATGGGTTCGGTTTTTACAGCAGTTATGTTATACAGGGAATAGATGTCGGTGTCAGCAGCTTTAGGTACTGCTGTATCCTTTAATTCAATCATGTTCATTTGCTGCTCTACGGGCTGTGGTAATGTGGAGTACTATGTACCTTTAAGAGAATGCGGGTGGACTAACCATGTGACAGTACTGACCAGTCACTGTACAGCGCGGGCTACTGGCTAACTGTAAATCTAGAGCTGGAGGTGGTTGTGGGAGCACACGAGGATTTAGCGCTCTGCCCTCTGTTGCAATAAACAACCACAGTTTGTTCTTATGCCGGTTTCTCTCCATTATTGATAGCGAGCATCAACTAACAAGTGTACATGATGGTGTGCAATTCGAGTTTACTCAACTAGTTAACTCATAGACTCAAGACATAAAATGGGCTGTTTCAACCTTGCCCTGCATTGCCTCACTATGTGACCTTTCTTATGGCAGTAACGGCATTTTGCCTCCTTGAATTTACAGGTGTCCTGTCCGTGGTCACCTCCACATCTATAACAACTTAATTGTGGAGTCCCTGCTGAAGTGTTTCTACTGGGTTTTTTCCTGTTTCTAACAGCGGATATTGCCTCTCGTTTTGTTGCTGTGGGTCTGGTTTTTGCGCGACGCTCGGCAGTAGGTTCCCGCCCCACATGATGAACAGCAGCATGTTGTATGTGTTGCAAAGTCTGTGAGTCTCTAGCAGCACTTTCCATGGCGAGGGAGATCTCTAGGGTGTGTTTAAAGTCGATGTCAATCTTGGTGAGTAAATAGCGCTGTATGGTGTCATCCTGAACTCCACAAACTATTCGGTCTTGCAATATATCATTTAATGTGTCCCTGAAGTTGCAGTGTTCTGTCAACTGCTTAAGGTTCACTACACAGGTTGCGATGGATTCTCCTGAGGCCCTAACTCTGGAATTAAATTTAAAACGCTGCATTATTACCGATGGCTTTGGCTGGAAGTGCGTTTTCACGAGGTCCACTAATTCATTGAAGGACTTAGAATTGGGCGCGTTCGGGGCTGTCAGGTTGTGGGTGAGATCGTGGGCAGAATTTTAAGTCTGACGGGCGGGTGCCTGACCTGAACTGACGTGGAAACAGCACGAGATGACGCTGGGCGAGCGTCCCGACGTCATTCCGCACGCGAGCAATCTTCAGGTCGGTGGGCACGTGTGGCAGTCGGAAGGGTGCCCGCCGATAATTAAGCGGGTGAATAAACCCATTAAAGAGGAACTTGGAAGCGACTTTTCATGGCCCGTCCGCTTTTACGGTTGGCAGACGGGTCAATCGGCCAGGCGGCCTTTACATTTTGGCTCAAACCTCAATCCAGGTCGGGATGAAATCTCCGTGGGGAAGTAAAATAAGAAGAGATATTTAGGGAGTGGTGTTTTTATTAGGTGCGCCATCAGGTGCTTGATTGTGCTGCTTGGACATATTTTACAGGGTTTTTGTTGTTTTGTTTATTCTGTGGAGGTCCTGCAGCTCCCTGAGGCTGCTGTCTGCCTTCAGGGAGCTCAGTGGAAGCGCTCACCAGCACCCGCCCTCTTCCCGCCCCCAGCGCCCACCAGCACCCACCCTCTTCCCGCCCTCACCGCCAGTGCTGAGCCTTTCTCACCGCGTGTTTCACGCTAACTGGGCTGTTAATTGGCCAGCCAGCGTGAAATCGCGGTCAGGGGCCTGTTTCCAGTCCGCTCCTGGGCCCGCCGATCGCGTGTGCCCATTGAGCAAGAAGTTCAGGCCCGCACGTCTTGCTGCCACATACACTCAAAAGGATGGCTTTCCGCTTTTCCTTTGCGGTAATTTTGTTGGCTACGAAATAAAACCTGAGGTGCCCTATACCCTGACTCCAATCGCACCATAGTCGCACCATAAGGATCCACTCTGCTAAAGAATGACATGGCTGGTGAGTAGTCTTTTCTTTTTCTTAAGATTCGATGTACTTATGGTAACCAGGGGACGGGCAGCATCGGAGATATTTAACCCTCGTCACCAAATGTAATGACTCGATCGAGCGGACAGGTTTCAGAAAGAAACAGATTAACTATGTTACAGGGAGCTTTTCAGGTACTACATGCTCGGTCAGGAGCCCCACCCCACCAGTTTACCCACTATTAGGACTCATTGGTCAGAGCCTCACAGGACATCAAGGGTCAATATAAGAACATTTAGGGCACAGTGATCATTGTATCATAAGGTTTAGGCTGACTATGGAAAAGGACAAAGAACAGCCCAGAGTAAGAAAAATTAACCGGGGGAAATCCACTTTCAATGACCGAATCTATCCACATTGGTAAGAACAGATCTGGGCCGAAGAAATTGGAGTCAAAGGTTGGCAGGAAAAACGAAAGCTGATCAAAGGGCTACCTTCAATGAAGAGGTAATTCGGGCAGAGTCAAGGTATATTCCCTCGAAAGGGAAAGGTAGGACAAACAAAACCAGAGGCCCTTTGATGACAAAGGAGATATAAATGAAGGCAAAGAAGAAAAAGAGCACTTATGACAGATGTTGGGTAGAAACTACAATTGAGAACCAGGCAGAATAGAGAAGGTTCAGGGGGAGGCAAAGAAACAAATAAGATAAGGAAAGAGTGAGTATGAAAAGAGACTGGCAGCTAACATAAAATCTTCTATAGGCATATAAATAGTAAAACGGTGGTAAAAGGAGGAGTAGGGATGATGAGGGACCAAAAAGGAAATTTACACATGGAAACAGAAGGCCTAGCTTAGGTATTAAATGAATACTCTGCATCTGTCTTAACCAAGAAAGAACATGCTACCCAGGCCATGGTAAAGGGGGAGATAATTCAGACACTAGAAGGGTTTAAACACTTGATGAGGAGAAGGTATTGAATAGGTCATCTGCACTTAACGTTGTAGGGCACTGGGATTGGATCAGATGCATCCAAGGATACTGTAAGAAGTAAGAGTGGATTTTGCGAAGGCACTGGCCATGATTTTTCAGTCTTCTTTAGATACATGGGTAGAGCCAGAGGACTGGAGAATTGCTAATGTTACACCCATGTTCAGAAAAGAGTGTAAGGATAAGCCCAGCAACTATAGGCCAGCCGGTATAACTTCAATAGTGGGGAAACTTCTACAAACAATAATTCAGGACAAAGTTGATAGTTGCGTGGACAAATGTGGGTTAATTAAGGAAACCCAGCATGGATTTCTTAAGGGAAAATCATGTCTGGCTAACTTGTTGGAGTTTTTTGGAGAAGTAACATAGAAGGTTGTTGAGGTCAATGATGTTGATATGTTGTACATGGACTTCCAAAAGGCACTTGATACAGTGCCACACAACAGGCATATGAACAAAGTTATAGCTCATACAATAAAAGGGACAGTAGCAACGGATACAGGATTGGCTGAGTGTCAGGAAAGAGAGTAGTGGTTAATGGATGTTTTTCAGGCTGGAGGAAGGTTTGTAGTGAAGTCTCCCATGGGTCAGTGTTGGGATCCTTGCTTCTCCTGAGAAATATTAATGTCCTAGACCTTGGTGTACAGGGCACAATTGCAAAGTTTGCAGAGGGTACAAAACTCGGAAACATTGTGAGCTGTGAGGAGGATAGTGTAGACCTTCAAAAGCGCATAGACATGTTAGTGGAAATGGGCGGACAGGTGGCTGATGAATTTCAATGCAGAAAAATGTGAAGTGATTTATTTTGGTAGAAAGAACATGTTGAGACAGTATAAAATAAGGTGTACAATTCTAAAGGAGGTGCAGGAGCAGAGGGACCTGGCTGTATATGTGCATAAGTCATTGAAACAGGCAGGACAGGTTGAGAGAGCGGTTAATAAAGCATACAGTATCCTGGGCTTTATTAATAGGGGCATAGAGTACAATAGCAAGGAGGTTATGTTAGAACCATAGAAAAGTTACGGTGCAGAAAGAGTCCATTCAGCCCATCGTACCTGCACCAGCCAAAAAGAGAAAAAAGAAACTCACTACTTATCTTAACCCCACTTTCCAGCACCTGATCCATAGCCTTGCAGGTTACAGCACTTCAGATGCAGATCCAGGTACCTCTTAAATGAGTTGAGCATTTCAGCCTTAACCACCGATTTAGGCAGTGAATTCCAGACACCCACCACCCTCTGGGTGAAAATGTTTTTCCTCAGGTCCCCTCTAATCCTTCTACCAATCACCTTAAATCTATGCCCCCCGGTAATTGACCCCTCAGCTAGGGAAAGCAAGTCTTTCCTGTCTACCCTATTGAACTTGTATAAGTCACTTCTTTGGCCTCAGCTGGAGTATTGTATCCAGTTCTGGGTATTGCACTTTTGGAAGGATGTGAAGGCATAGGAGAGAGTGCAGGAAAGATTCACGAGAATAGTTCCAGGGATGAGGAACTTCAGTTCCTATGAAGGTAGATTGGAGAAGTTAGGGCTGTTTTCCTTTGGAAAAGAAGGCTGAGAGGAGATTCGATAGATGTACTCAAAACCATGAGGGGTCTGGACAGAGTAGATAGGGAAGAATTGTTCCCTCTTGTGAAAGGATCGAGGACAAGAGGGCACAGACTTAAAGTAATTAGTAAAAGAAGCTATAGTAATATGAGGAAAAACATTTTCACACAGCGAGTGGTTAGGGTCTGGAATGCACTGCCTGAAAGTGTAGTGCAGGCAGGTTCAGCTGAAGCATTCAAAAGGGAATTAGACTGTTATGTGAAAAGAAAGAACAGGCAGGGTTACGGAGAAAGGAGCGACGATGGAAATAACTGAATTGCTCATTCAGAGAGCAGGTGCAGACTTGATGCGTCAAATAGTCACCTTCTGCGCCAAAACAATTCTGTGATTATGAGATAAATAATTTCATAGCAAATAGATGGTGAAGTGTTAAGGGAAGTAGTGCCATTAGACTCAGGATTTGATAGAGGTATTCAAAATCATGAGGAGTTTGGACAGGGTAGATAGGGAGGAATTATCCCCACTCATGAAAGGATCGAGAACAAGAGGGCACAGAGTTAAAGTAATTAATCATGGTGGTGTAGAAGCCGTTGCTCGAGATTGAATTGGGTATGATTGGAACCAAGTGAGAACAGTCTCATAGAGCTAAACAACAGATAAGTGGCACTAGACAGGAAATAACGTGGACAAGCATGTCATAGCTACTGAACGGTGAGGCAGATGATGAAAGATAATGCACAGTGATTATAGTCACAACAAATGTTGTTCATATCTTTGGTTAGGTTTAGGTGTTTTTCGAGGGGCTGAAGCCAGATTGAAGCAACTCAAACAGAGATGAATACAGGTGTATACAGAGGCTGACAAACCTCCCTGGTTGTGTGGACCTTAAGGTGGAAACAGAGAATTCACTGAGGCCAGCGAGAAGACAGATGTTGAGGCTGATGAAGACGGTGCTTTTGACGGTGGGAGTAGCAGGAGAGGAAACCTATTGACAAGAGGTGAGCCTGGACAATAAATAATGTCAGATTTTCGATGGGGTGTAGGGTGACTCCATTGTTGAGACAAATCTTATATCCACCCGATACATGTACATGATTTCCAGTTATGATCACTGGATTACAGTGGAACCAGGAGTGGAACCATCACCAAGAAGTGTCCTGCCCACTCCAGAGATGCTGAGGGAATTTGTAAAGCCTCGAATGCTACATGGTTAAGATCAGTGAAACCAGTGCAGACAACGGACCAAACTTGGAGTTTCCAAGACTGAATGGCTCAGTATCGACACACTGCATTTTCAAATGAAGCTTTCGACACAGGACTCAAAAACTGTTTTTTCTCATCAGCTTTCATCGGTTTTCGCTATCCATTTGCACCCCCCTCCTCTCCTCCTCTCTGCCATCCCTCTCCTTCCATGCACCTGCCTCTACCTCAATCCCTCTGCTACCTTCCCCTCCTCTACCTTTGAAGGCTAGTTCCTTGCTAGTGTACACTTGGCATGTGCCCAGTTACACCTTAGTATCTCATTAAAGATCCATTAACCATGTTTGCGCCTTGATGGAATTAACAGGCTATTCGACTGCAGGAGGCATTGTCAGACCCGATCATCGCCTGACGTGATTCACGTAGGGAAGGCTTGGGAACTTTGGCCCAATTTCACCTTTATTAGTTGGACTGAGACAATTGTAGCGCCCTTTTCTGCTGCCCTACAGGAGGAATTAGGAGCAGGAATAGGCCATTTGGCCCCTCAAGCCTGCTCTGCCATGACTGATCTGATTGTGGCCTCAGCTCCACTTTCCTGTCCACTCCCTATATGCTTTGACTCCCTTGTCGAGTAAGAATTTATCTAACTCAGCTTTAAAAATATTCAATGACATGATGGATCAAATGGCCTCCTTCTGCACCAAAACAATTCTGTTATTGTTACGACAATGACCCAGCCTCCACTGCTCTCTGGGGAAGGGAACTCCACAGACTAACAAGCCTCTGAGTGAAAATGTTTTTCTTCATCTCCATCTTAAATGGGAGATCCCTTACTTATAAATTAAGTGCCCTGGTTCTGGTCTCTCCCATAAGGGGAACATCTTTTCAGCATCTACCTTGTCAAGTCCCCTCAAGATCTTGTACGTTTCAATAAGATCACCTCTCATTCTTCTAAATCCAATGAGTATAGGCTCAACCTGCTCAATCTTCTCTCAGAAGACAACATCCCAGGAATTAGCTTAGTGAACCTTCTCTGAACTACCTCCCAATGCAAGTATATCTGCCTTAAGTAAGGAGACCAAAACTATACACAGTACTCCAGTTGCAATCTTACCAATGCCCTGTACAGTTGTAGCAAGATTTCCCTACTTTCATACTCCATCCCCCTTGCAATAATGTCAACATTCCATTTGCCTTCCTAATCACTTGCTGAACCTCTGTGCTAACTTTTTGTGATTCATGTACCAGGACACCCCGATCCCTCTGTATCCCAGAGTTCTGCAATCTCTCTCCGTTTAAATAATATTCTGCTTTTCCATTCTTCCTGCCAAAGTGGACACCCACTTAACTTATCTATGTCCCTTTGCAGATCCCTTATACCCTCCTCACAACGTAATTTCCTACCTATCTATGCCCTGTCTGAGCTTAGCTCTCAGCAAAGAATGGGGTGACAGTAGGTGATCTTGGACTGTACCAAGATTCAGCACTGACATCAAAGGAAGAATTTTCCGGTCGGCGAGCGGGGGTGGGGCCTGCTCGCCGACGCACTGTGCGTCGTTTAGATTTTCAGTTTGGCGGGCGCGCAGCCAACTCAGCTGCGCACCCGCCGAACTGTCAAAGGCCTATTAAGGCCATTCAAAAACTAATTAAAGTAATAAACTGAGCTGCCCGTCCAACCTTAAGGTTGTCGGGCAGGGGAAAAGCCCAGGCGGCCTTTGCATTTTTCATGAAACCTCATCCAGAGGCGGGATGAGGTTTCATGAAGTGTTTTAAAATTCAATAAAAATTATTTTTAAAAATTCATTGACATGTCGCAGCTCATGTGACACTGTCACATGAGGAGACATGTTTTAAAAGTTTTTAAGTCCTTTATTTAGATGTTTAAAAACGTAAACAAATTGCCTCAGGGAGACTTCTGCGCTTTTTCGCAGATGGGGGGAATATTCAGCCCCAAGGAACTTTTGATCTCAATGCTGAGGTTTTGATGGTCTCTGTGGCAGCAATATTAAGGGTCTGTTTTTTTTACCAACAGTGTTCACAAAAGTGAAATTAAAATGGTTTGAGTAGAATGGACTGAATTGAATCACTGGAATCTGAGCTTCACTGCAAGTAAATGAGTCTCAACATCTGCAGCAGCTGATACAACCTGACAAGACTAAACCTCCTTGTACTTGCCATTGAATCATTAAATATCTTTACACACTACCTAACCCGAGTCAGCGTCTGAAAATTAGTTCAGAAACTGGGTGGAAATGAGACAGTTGATTTTGAGGAAAATGATTTCCATGAATTTGTACAAATGAAGTGTTTCCAAGTAATGGTTGCATTATAATTTCCAGATTGTTTGATAGCACGCTCGGTGGGTGTGCCGATCTTCTGATATCGTCTCACACAAACAGGAAAGCAGAGTGGGTCTGGTGGTTTTATTTTCACTCATTTACTGATAAACTGAATGTCTTGTACATACTGCACTGAATCACATGATCTTTACAGTGCAGAAGGAGACCTTTTGGCCCATTGACTGCATTGGCTCGCTGAGCAAGCATTCCATTCTCTCTTTTCAGATAGCAACCCAACTCCTTTTTGAATACCTTGATCGAACCTGCCTCCACCATCTTCTCAGACTCCAACCACCCTCTGGGTAAAAAAAATTTCCTCACCACTTTTACTCCTTTTGCCCATTATTTTGCATCTGTGCCCTCTAGTTCTTGATGTTCTCTTGAGTGGGAACAATTTCTCACTATTTACTCTGTCCATACCCCTCAGGATTTGGAATACCTCTATCAAATCTCCTCTCAGCCTTCTTTTCTCCAAGGAAAACAGTCCCAACCTTTCCAATCTATCCTCATAGCTACAGTTCTTTATCCCTGGAATGATTCTTGTGAATCTCCCCTGTACTCTGTCCAATGCCTTCACATCCTTCCTCAAGTGTGGTGCCCAGAACTGGACACAGTACTCCAGATGAGGCCTAAGTAGTGTCTTACACAAGTTCAACATGACCCCCTTACTCTTGTACTTATTGCCCCTGTTAATAAAACCTAGGATACCATATGCTTTATTAACTGCTCTCTCAACATGCCCTGCCATCTTCAATGACTTATGTGCATATACACCGAGGTCCCTCTGTTCCTGCACCTCCTTTAGAGTTTCTCCCTTTATTTTATACTGTCTCTCCATATTCTTCCTGCCAAACTGAATCAGCTCACACTTCTCTGCATTGAATTTCATCTGCCATTTGTCTGCCCAATCCAACAAAAAGTCTATGTCCTTTTGAAGTTTAAGACTATCCTCATCACAGTTGACATTGCTTCCAATCTTCATATCATCCACAAATTTTGAAATCATGCCCTGCACACCACAGTCTAGGTCATTAATATATATTAAAAAGAGCAAGGGCCTCAACACTGACCCCTGGGGAACTCCGCTATAGACCTTCCTCCAATTTGAAAAACAACCGTTTATCACTACTCTCTGTTTCCTGTGACTCAGCCAATTTCTTATCCAAGTGCCTACTTTCCCTTTTATTCCATGAGCTAGAATTTTGCTCAGAAGTCTGTTGTGTGGCACTATATCAAAAGCCTTTTGAAAATCCATATATACCACATCAACAGCATTGCCCTTATCAACTTTCTCTGTTACCTCCTCAAAAAACACCAACAAGTTAGTTAAACATGATTTTCCCTTAATGAATCCATGCTGGCTTTCCTTAATTATCCCGCACCTGTCTAAGTGACTTGATCTGGTCCCGAACTATAGGCCAGGACTTTTCCTATGGCGAGCGGGCTGGGTGGGGGTGGACGTGGGGCAGATTGCCACCCGTGATTGGCTCTGTGCTGCCAATTTACGCGGGCGGGCCAATTAAGGCTCGTCCAACGTAAAATGCGGCCGGTGGTGCTCAGCGCTACCTGTGCGGGCGGGGGGAGGAAGGAGAGTCAGGGCCAGCGCTCTTTCGCGCATGCGTGCGGAAGAACGCTTCAACCTCCCTGAGGCATGGAGCTTCCTCAGGGAGATTGAATAGGTATTAAAATAATTAAATAATCGATTTAAAAATTTATTTAAATTTTTATATTTATGGAAATTAATTAATTAATTTAATAAAAGCTTCAGGAAACCTCATCCCGCCCGTGGATGAGGTTTCCTGAAAAACGCGAAGGCCGCTTGGGCTCATCGCCTGCCCGACAGCCTTAAGGTTGGATGAGCCGCGTTCTCAACTGGCTCAATAGATTTCTTAATGGCCTTAATAGGCTGTTTACATTTCGGCGGGCACGCAACTGACTCTGGCGTGTGCCCGCTGAACGAAATATCGCGATGGCGTCAGGATTGCGTGTCATTTCACGTGTCGGCTTGTCGGGCCCTCCCCCTCATGCCGTTGGAAAAATTCTGCCCACAGTTTCCAGTAGTTTCCCTACCACTGACGTCAAACTGACTGGTCTGTAGTTGCCGGCTTTATCCTTTCACCCCTTTTTGAACAAGGGTATAACATTCACAATTCTCCAGTCTCCTGTGTCTAAGGAAGACTGGAAGATTATCACCAGTGCCTCTGAAATTTCCACTCTCACCTCCCTCAGTATCCTCAGATGCATCTCATCTGGTCCTGGTACTTTATCAATTTTAAGTAAAGAAAACCTTTTGAATACCTCCTCTTCCTCAATTGTAAATTCCCCGAGTGTACCAATTACCTCCTCTCTCATCTCAGCCTGGGTAGCATCCTCTTCCTTTGTAAAGACAGATGCAAAGCACTCGTTTAATACCTCCACCACTTCTCCTGCCTTTACCTGCAAGTCTCCTCTTTTATCCCTAACTGGCCCTACCATTTCTTTTAACACCTTTTTATTATTTACATGCTTATAGAACACCTCAGGATTCCCTTTTCTATTAGCTGCTGGGCTTTTTTCATGCTCCCTCCTTGCTTTTCTGATTAGCTTTTACACTTCTCCTCTGGTCCTTCTATATTCAGCCTGATTCTCCATTTTATTTTCTACCTGACATCTGTCGTACACGCACTTCTTCCATTTCATCTTCACCTCTATCTCTCTCGTCATCCAAGGTGCTCTAGATTTATTTGTCCTACCTTTTCCCTTCAAGGGAATATAACTTGACATTACTTGCAATACTACCTCTTTGAGGGTAGCCCATTATTCAGCCACCATCTTTCCCGCCAACATTTGGTTCCAACTCACTTGATTCAGATGCATTCTCATCCTACCGAAGTTAGCTCCCCCCAATTAATTATCATTCTCTGGATTGCTCCTTGTCAACGTAAACCTTATGATGCAATGGTCACTGTCCCCTAAACGGTCTCCCACTGTTATTTGATCCACTTGGGCCAACTTATTCCCCAGAACTAGGTCCATCGGTGCCCTTCCTCTCGTTGGTCCATAAACATACTGCTGCAGAAAATTATCTTGAACATACTCCAAGAACTCTCGCCCTTCACGTCCCTTTCCACTAATCCTATCCCAGTCTATATTTAGATAATTGAAGTCCCCCATTATAATTGTTCTATAATTCTTGCACCTCTCTGTAATTTATTTGCAAATTTGTTTCTCTACATCCCTTCTACTAGTTGGTGGTTTATATACTACACCAATTAATGTTATTGCATCTTTTTCATTCCTTACCTCTAACCAGAGAGATTCCGTCCTTGACCCTCTCTGGAACATCCTCTCTCTCCGGTACTGTAATACCATCTTTAATCAATATTGACACTACCCCACCCCCTTTTCTTCCTTTTTTTGCCTCTCCTAAACACCTTGTACCCAAGAATATTTAACACCCAGTCCTGCCCTTCTTTGAGCCAGGCTCTGTTATAGCAATAATATCATAATTCCATTTGTCAACCTGTGTCTGTAGTTCACAAATCTTATTGACCACACTCAGTGCATTCACATACATATACATTAATCATGATTTAGGCTTTTTAACTTTCTCCTTCCTCTGACCCCATCTAATGACTTACTATTGCCAACTCTAATTCTATCAAACTCTTAAGGCATTCTATTTACTTTGATACTACTCTCTGACATATCCTCCTTATCAATTAATACTTGTCTACTTCTCACTGCTAGTTTCTTCCCTCTCCTCTCTGAATTTCCCCACAGGCCCCCATTCCCCTACCAATCTGGTTTAAACCCTCCCCAACAGCACTAGCAAACTTCCTCATAAGGACATTAATCCCAGTCCTGTTAAGGTGTAATTCGTCCTTCTTGTACAGGTTCCACCTGCCCCAGAACTGGTCCCAATGCCTCAGAAATGTAAAGCCCCCACACGACCCCCCCACTCCATTTCTCCAGCCATGTACTGAGCTGCTCAATCTTCCTATTCTTATGATCACTAGCATGTGGCACTGGGAGCAATCCTGTTGGGAACTTGAATGTTGGGAATCCCATTTGCGTTCGTTAGCATCTCACGCATGCTCATTAAAAGGCTACCTTGCCAGAATTCAGCTCGCCCTCCAAATTAAGTTGCCCCCCAGCAAGAATTTTGAATGTTCAGTTTTATGACTGTATATAAGTGGTGTGCACTGGGCGAGCTTCACCCCTTTCACAAATTTGAGACCCATGGATGTTGTATTCTACTTCTTGAGCACCTCATATAACTTCACTCGTATCGGGTGCTGGTAGCAATCACAGCGCCAAAGCTGGACACAGGAGGCAGGTGAAGGCTGGAATTCGAAGGGTGGGGGGGGGGCGGCGCGGTTGGGGGTGGTGGCGGGGGGTATGGGTAGAGTGTAGAAGGATAGAGTGAATGCTGGACATGGGGAAGCAGGCTTCCAAGGGAAGGGTGGAGAGAGTGCCTGGGGATGGGGGGGCTGCAGTGAATGTCCGGGGAAGTGGGGAAGGAGTTTCTTAGAGGGCGGGGTTGGTGGTGGGGCCCTGGGGGAAGAACTCATAGTACTGGTAAAAGGAGGGAACTGTCACTGTCAAATGGGGGGAGTAGGATGCAGTAGAGTGGCAGGTCCACGATGAGAGTCTGATAGGTGAAGGTCTCATTAGATAGGTCACAGAGGGGGTCAAGACAAAGGGCTTGGACAACGGGAGGGCGTAGGGTCACGGTGGGCATGGCGATGGCCACTGGTGTCGGCTCTGAGGGGAGGAAAGGCATGTAGAGGTGGAGTACGGTAGAGTCCCGGGTAATGGGGGGGAAGTTGGCGGGTGACAAGGGTGGGGTAGAAGGTGGTGGAGCGAGTATGAAAGGTGACATGAATAATTTTTCCAAACTGACCTTGACCACTCAGTTAGTCAGTCAGTGAGATCCCTCAAAGTGGGAGGAGGGTCTTTTCAGGTGGGTGGAGTTCAAGGTTAGCACAAGTGGCTGACTAAAGGGGCACCCTAATAATTATGAGGCAACTGGATGTCAAGGATGCTCATGGTGTTCTCCTCTCTATAGTTAAGCCACATTGCAGCAGGTTTGTTCCTGACTCATGGGTCTCATAACATCGAGATCCCAGTGAGGTGTGGAGCTGCTGTTCATTCTGTGCCATTTGCCATCAGCTGCAGTCAGAGGCTGGGAGGCGGATGCCTCCAAGGGGCACGGCTGGTGGTGGGGAACTAACTCGTGACTCCAAACCTGCATCCTCCCGGGTGAATGGTCATGGCTGACAAGGGATTATGCAGTTAGTCGTTCTATGCTGCCAAGGCAATGGGCTCTCTGCAGAGTCTCAAGGGTAGTGGAGACAAGTGGAAAAATGTCCAAAAGAGGCTTCTTGAACATGGCTCTCAACACCCTGGTCTCCATACGCATTCATGTGTAAACAGGAGGAGAACCCATCCCTGGTCCCCCAGGATGTCCTTTACCTGGAAGGGGTAGGGTGGGGATGCCATGTCTAGACAGAGGCCCAGAGTTGCTGAGCTGGAGTCTGAGCTTCGGACACTGCGACACATCTGGGAGGGGGAGAGTTACCTGTGTATTAGGAGACAGTCACACCCCTTAGATTGATTACCTTAAATTCGGCCAGTGGTCAGGGACAGGAGGGTGTGACTTTGAGTGAGGCAGGTAGAGAGATCCAGGAAGTAGCACTGCAGGAGCCTTGGCCCTTGCCCTTATCCAACAGGTTCGAGATTCTTGCTCCCTGAACGAGAACGGGGACTGTAGGGAGGATGAGCAAACTGACCACAGCACCATGGTACAGGGAGCCATTCAAGAAAAGAGAAATGTAGTTGCAATTAGGGATAGTATAGTTAGGGGAATAGATACTGTTCTCTGTAGCCAGGATCGAGAGTTCCAAATGCTGTGTTGCCTCCCTGGTACCAGGGTTAAGGATATCTCATCTAGGCTGCAGAGGAACTTGAGTGGGAGGGGAAATATGCAATTGTCATGGTCCATGTTGGTACCAACGATATAGGTAGAAGAAGGAAAGAGGTTCTGCTAAGGGAATACGAGCAGCTAGGGGCTAAATTAAAAAGCAGAACCAAAAAGGTAATAATCTCCAGATTACTACCTGAGCCATGAGATAATTGGCAAAGGGTCAATAAGATTAAAGAGGTAAATGCGTGGCTCAAAGGTTGGTGTGGGAGAAGAGGGTTCGAATTCATGGGACATTGGCACCAGTCCTGGGGAAAGAGGGAGCTATTCCGTTCGGACGGGCTCCACTTGAATCAGGCTGGGACCAGTGTCCTGGCAAATCACATAACTAGGGTCGTAGATAGGGCTTTAAACTAAATAGTGGGGGGGAGAGTTCAGTTGCATGGAAATATAAAAAAATCAAAGTTTAAGGAGAGGGTAAGAATGCAGGTTAGTGACGAGGCTGATTGCTATCAAGAAGTGAAAGGAAGGGACAGAGTGTGTGAACGCCATATTGCACCAAAGAATCATATAAGAGTAGGGAAAATTGACAATAGGGCAAACTTAAAGGCTTTGTATCTGAATGCGCATAGCATTTGGAATAAAATGAATAAGTTAACAGCGCAAATAGATATAAATAGGTATGATTGGGTGGCGATTACGAAGACGTGGTTACAAGGAGAACAGGTTTGGGAGTTGAATATCCAAGGGTACTCAGTGTTTCGGAAGGATAGGCAGGAAGGAAAAGGAGGTGGTGTAGCTTTGTTAGTAAAGGAAGAGATCAGTACTATAGTGAGGAATGATATAGGCACTGGAGAGCAAGAAATAGAGTCAGTCTGGGTAGAAATAAGAAATAGCAAGGGAAAGAAGTCCCTGGTGGAAGTAATCTATAGGTCCCCAACCTGTAGTTCAGCAGTAGGGCACAGTATAAACCAGGAAATACTGGGAGCATGTAAGAAAGGCACGGCAATAATCATGGGTGATTTTAATATGCATATGGACTGGACTAATCAAATTGGCAAGGGTAGCCTCGAGGGAAAGTTCATAGAGCATATTAGAGATTGCTTCTTGGAGCAATATGTTGTGGAACCAACCAGGGAGCAGGCTTTTCCGGATTTGATTTTGTATAACGAGATTAATGATCTCATAGTAAATGATCCTCTAGGGAAGAGTGATCATAGCGTGCTAGAATTTCAAGTTCAGTTTGAGAGCGAGAAACCTGAATCCCACACTAGTGTTCTACAGTTAAACAAAGGTAACTACATAGGTATGAGGGCCGATTTGGCCCTAGTGGACTGGGCAGGAAGGCTACAAGATAGGACAGTTGATGAACAGTGGCAGATATTTAAGGAGATATTCAATTCCTCCCAAGTAAAATATATCCTAATGAGGAAGAAAGATGGTAAGAAGGGGAAAAAGCATCCATGGCCAAGCAAGGAAGTTAAAGATAACTTAAAGGCAAAAATTAAGGCATACCAAATTGCAAAGGTCAGTGGCAGGCTGGAAGATTGGAAAACTTTTAAAGATCAACAAAGGGTTACTAAAAAAATAATAAAAAGAACAAAGGTAAATTATGAAAGAAAACTAGCGCAAAATGTAAAAACTGATAGCAAAAGCTTCTACAAGTATATAAAAGGAAAGAAAGTAGCTAAAGTGAATGTTGGTCCCTTGGAGGACGAGACTGAGGAGTTAACAGTGGGAAATGCAGAAATGGCAGAGACGCTTAATCAATATTTTGCCTCAATTTTCACAGTGGAGAACACTAGTACCACCCCATTAGTAACAGGTAGTGCAGAGGATATAGAGAAGGAGGAACTTAGAACAATCACCATCATTAGAGAAAAAGTACTGAGCAAACTATTGGGATTAAAGGGCAACAAGTCCCCAGGGCCTGATGGCCTACATCCCAGGGTCTTAAAGGAAGTGGCAGCGGAGGTAGTGGACGCATTGGCTATAATATTCCTAGTATGCAGGTACAGCAGGTAATAAGGAAGGCAAATGGAATTTTGGTATTTACTGCTAAAGGAATAGAGTATAAAAACAGGGAAGTGTTGTTGCAACTGTACAAGGCATTGGTGAGACTGCACCTGGAGTACTGTGCACAGTTTTGGTGCCCTTACTTGAGGAAGGATGTAGTTGCACTGGAGGTGGTTCAGAGCAGGTTCACTAGATTGATTCCAGAGATGTGGGGCTTGTCTTATGAGGAGAGATTGAACAGTTTAGGCCTATACGCGCTAGAGTTTAGAAGGAAGAGAGGAGATCTAATTGAGGTATATAAGATACTAGAGGGGATAGACAAAGTAGATGTGGAGGGTTGTTTCCCCTTGTGGGGCATTCTAGAATGAGAGGCCATAGTTTTAGGCAGAGGGGTGGTAGATTTAAATCAGAGATGAGGAGGAATTACTTTTCTCAAAGGGTCGTGAATCTGTGGAATTCACTACCTCAGAGTGCAGTGGATGCCGGGACGCTGAGTAAATTTAAGGATGAGATAGATAGATTTTTAATTAGTAATGGATTGAAAGGTTATGGGGAGGGGGCGGGAAATTGGTGTTGAGGCCGAAATGAGATCAGCCATGATCATAATGAATGACCGGGCAGGCTCAAGGGGCTGAATTGCCTACTCCTGTTCCTAGTTCTTATGTTCTTATGACACTTCTTTTACATTTGACCAGATTCTAACCATCTTATATCTGTAAATCCCAGTAAGTCAATACAATGTTGACCTATTGCCTGTATGCAGTTATCACGTTTTCCTGCTGATATAAAGCCTTTATATTCCATATTCCTATTCTGAAGAAGCTACCTCTTTCATTGAGTCTAAAGGGCTTAGAAGCTGTCCTCTGTTGTAAGTTTAGGTCAACTTATCAATTTGATGGTTACTTTGTTGGCCAAGCGCTTCTCCTTCCCTGTCACTATTTATAACAGAATTAGAAATGATAACAGAAATTTGTGATCAAAGGACACATTCCAAGTGACTTGAGACATTCATTATTCATTAAGTTACCTTAGAAACCTATAACATTGGAGTGCAATAATTTTAGAATATAAGCTCAATGAGTCATCTCATTAAGGTGATCTTGAAAATCATAATAGAAAGAAATAATAATACATTTGAAGTACAAATTAGCAAAACGTGGTTAGTCTCCAGACTATAGGTCACTTATATGAAACCTAGCCTATCAATATAAATCATCCTAATAACAACACCATATAAGCTGATAGAAATAACATTGATATGACCATGCTTCAGCATTTAATCATCTGGAAGCTAAAATAATTATTTTCCTTGTGTTTAGATGAATATTTTGTTAGGAAAATCACGTTCAGCATTTTACCATTCTAAATTGTAGATGTGAAGTCAAATTAAGTGAACTTCATCATAAAAAACTGATTATAAAATCCACTTATACCATAAAATATGTCCTATTATAAATGTTTTTATTTAATATGAATGTAACATGTGCTGTAATGTTGTGCATATTGCATACAAAAGTTAGATGGCCGGAAATGTATAAACTATTCAGTAATTGTAATGCCACAGTCATTTATGTGATTATTGTATGCTGCACCTTTAACTATAGCAGGATACTATCTCTTTGAAAGTGATGAATGTTATTTTGTAGGAAGTGGTCAGGGAATGAGCACATGATTAAAAAATACCATTGGCAGCTTTGGGGCCTTGCAGAGTTCCTCTCTGTTAGCAAGTCACTGATGAGCAGATGTATGAGATCCCGGCCAAACCCAGCTCCTTGAGCAATGTCAGTAGCATAAAATCCCAAGTTTTCAGGGCTCTCTTGCAAAATCACGAGTGAGGCTTAATTTGATTGAGAAATCATGTCTCTCACGACAAACTCACATGCATTGGCGTGTATGCACCTCTGACACTGCAGCATTTCCTCAGTACTGCACCGGAATGTCAGCCGAGTTTTTGTGCTCACAACTTTATGTCTCAGAAGTGAGAATGCTACCCATCCACTGAGCTACACCTAACACCTAATTAGGAAAGAAGAATAGAGGTAAGATGTCAAGTAATTCCTGCAGTTAGTTCAAAACAAAGTGAAAACGTTTGTTCACATGACAACCAAATTGTCTGAAGTCTTTCTGAGTAAAAGCCTTTTATCTGCAAAAGTGAAACACTGGCAGCTTAGCAAATAATGCTTTGTAGCAGTTTCAAGAGATGGGAAATTTGTGCAAAATTGACCATGTGACTGGGTGTTTCATATAATCCAAGTTTTGCATGCCAAGCTGATGGTGCTGCATTGTCAGGGGTCAGGCTCTTGACACTGAGGGGTAAAGTTACCTGTAATCAAACATAAAGAAACGCTCAACAGGTTGTGAATCAAACAGATATTGAAAGCAGCTCATCAGTGGAGAATGCTGAAACCGAATGAGTAAATTGATATAAAATTACACATATTGAAAGAAAATTAGTTTGTAGTTTAGGTATGTGGTTTTACTATTTGTGTCCCAGAGATAATTAGTGGCAGCTGCTCTTCTGCCTATTTATAACCCCATTAATCATTCTTTTCATTTAATAATTATTCTTATGATGCTGTGATGATTAGGCTGTGGCAAAATGAAGTGCAATAGGAGACTTCTCTTTGGGTGCATTCACACCCCACAAGTTTCCCGCTGGTGAAAAGCTGTGGTGGTTGCAAACTGACATTGAATTTATGGTGAAAATGGGAAGTGAAGACCCAAACAGACTCCAACACAAGTCCTCCAGAAAGCCTCTCTGTACTTCAATCGGTGTCTGGACGCTGACTCCATGTCCATGTCACTTATACTTTCTGTAATACCAAAGCCTCTTTCACTGATGTTGCAGCTTTAATATAAATACGCCCGATTTTTCCCCATTTGTTTTGAGATCCCAGGACATGTTCAACCTTCCTGATCTTTCTGTTGGCCTCATTCAGCTATGAAGCTGGAAGAATAAGAGATACAGACATGATCCCAATGAAGTTCTATTAAAAATGACAGGAAATGATATGGCAATGCACCTGTTTCCAATGCGCAAAATGGGTGCCAAAGAATCCGAAATAGTGAAGGCAGAAAAAGAGGCTTCTTGGGCCACAAATTACAATGAGGTAAATAATTAGATAGTCTGTTGTTGTGATGTTGATTGAGGGATTAATATCGGCCAAGATATCGTGAGTAACTTCCCTGCTCTTCTTCCTATAGTGACTGCAATCTTTTATGACCACCTTATAGAGGAAAGACAGGAACTTGGTTTGATGTCTCAGCTGAAGGATGGCATGTCTGACAGTGCAAATTAGTATTGCATTAGAGTGCCAGCCTAGTCAAATGAGTGGGAATCAACCACAGATGATATCTATATCATATCTGTTGCTCAATAAGCATTTTATTCAAAATGTCATACAGTACTTACTTCTGGAAATGTGAGTAAATGGAGCCTGAAAGTAACCCGACTCAAATTGGGTCACGTTAACAAACTGACAAATTAAACTTTGACTTCAGTTTAAGAGCATTAGTAATAGGAGCAGGAGAAGACCATTAGGCCTGCTCCGACGTTCAATGTGATCATGGCTGATCTTGGGCTTCAACTCCACTTTCCTGCCTGCTCCCCATATCCCTTGATTTCCTGAAAGACCAAAAATTTGTCTATCTCAGCCTTAAATATATTCAATAATGGAGCATCCACAACCCTTTTGTGTAGAGAGTTCCAAAGATTCACAATCCTTTCAGTGAACAAGTTTCTCCTCATCTCAGTTCTAAATGATCGACCCCTTATCCTGAAAATGTGCCGCTGTGTTTTAGATTCCCCAACCAGCGGAAAGAACCTCTCAGTGTCTGTTTCTTCAAGCCCCTTCAGAATTTTAAATGTTTCAGTGAGATCACCTCTTATTCTTATAAACGCCAGAGAATATAGGCCAATTTACTCAGCCTCTCATCTTAGGACAACCCTATCATCCCAGGGACCAATCTAGTGCACCTTCACTGTACAGCCTCCGATGCAACTATATCCTTCCTTAAATATGGAGGCCAAAATTGCACACAGTATTCCAGGTGTACTCTCACCAAAGTCCCATACAATTGTAATAAGGCTTCTATATTCCTGTACACTAATCCCCTTTCAATAAAGGACAACATGTCATTTGCTTCCTTAATTGCTTGCTGTACCTGTATGCTTACTTTTTGCGACGCTTCTATGAGTACAGCCAATGTCTCTGAATGTCAAAATTTACAAGTTTCACCCATTTAAAAAATATTCCGCATTTCCATTCTTATGATCAAACTTCCCCACATTATACTCCATCCGTCTTGCTGCCCACTCACCTCACCTGTCTCTATCTCTTTGCAGCCTCTTTGTGTTCTTCTCACAGCCTGCATTCCCACCCAACTTTGTGTCGTCAGCAAACTTAGTTACATTACTCTCTGTCTCTTCAGCTAGGTCATTAACATAGGTTATAACTTGCTGAGGCCCCAGCATTGATCCTTGCAGCACTCCACTAGTCACAGCCTGCCAACTTAAAAATGTTCCACTTATCCCTACTCTCTACTTCTTGCCTGTTAACCAATTCTCTATCCGTGAGCCTTTACCTTTTGTGTGGCACCTCATCAACTGCTTTTTGGAAATCCAAACACACGACATCTTCAAGCTCCCCTCTATCTACCCTGCTAGTTACATCCTCAAAGAACTCTAATAAAATTGTCAAATATGATTTCCCTTTCATAACACTTGTTCTAATCATACTATGCTTTTCTAGGTGTATTTGTACGACTCCCTTAATTCCAGCACTTTCCTGATGACTGATATCAAGTTAGCTGGCTCCCGTCGTTTCCTGTTTTCACTCTCCCGTCTGCCATTTCTCCCTGTCTCTGCCATTTCCTCATTCCCCATGATAATTTCTCCTGTCTCTGCTTTGAAGGGACCAACATTTACTTAAACCAATTTCTTCTTTTTTATGTACTTGAAAAAGCTCTTGCAATCTGTTTTTATATTCTTGGTTTGCTTGCTCGCATATTCTATGTTTTCCCTTCTTAGTACTTAAAGATCCTTAACCGGGGGGTCTCACTACCCTCTGAGGCTCTCACCCATATTTTGGTATCAATGACGAAACATATTATGGATACAATTTCCATTTTATGTTGAAAACCTTTATTAACCCACTAAGCAATAGTAGATGTTTAGAACACCAGTTGCTTAGTAAGACCCACGTGCAGGAGCTCGTCCCCAGGTGGTCGGACCACTGAACGAATTCTTCCACATGATTTCCCATGACTGACCGAGTCACACTTCCTGGCTGCAGCAGCGATGTCTTTAAGGGCTGTGGCTTTATACCCCTTGCTGACCCTGGTCCCTTGACATATAAGATAATGTCTTAAATCGAGTCAGCTGATTGGATTATCAACACCCCCGGCCACGCAGGACAACCTGCACATGGTCATTCCCTGCTCTCAGCCGGGGGTGCCTCCAGGTACCTGGCAGCAATGGATCTGATTTCTGTATCTTTGTAAGGCAGGAAGAAAGCCATTCACACCTACCCGAGAGACCATTATCTCGGTCAGTTTCTGTAATCAGGGTGTCTGGTGGTTAGTCACCGCCCCAGTGGCATTTCCTGACATGTCTGTGTGTGTGTCTGTGTCTGTGTGTATCCTTGTTTAGTCTTTGTTTTTAAAAAGTTCCATATAACTCTCAGCATTGATGCCTTCACGGGGTGATGTAGTAGTATTGTCACTGGACTAGTAACCCACAGAGTGACCCAGGTTCGAATCCCACCATGGCAGAAGGTGGCATTTGAATTTTAAAAAAATCTGGAATTATAAGTCTGATGATGGCCATGAAAACATTGTCGATTGTTGTAAAAACCCACCTGGTTCACTAATGTCCTTTAGGGAAGCCTCACCTGGTCTGGCCTACATGTGACTCCAGAGCCACAACAACGCGGTTGACTCTTAAAAATGCCCTCTCAACAAGGCCAATTAGGGGTAGGCAATAAATGCTGGCCTGCCAGTGACGCCCACATCTCACAAACGAATTAAAAAGAAGTCAGAATTCTCCATCTCCATGTCCCCTGCACTCCACTCTCCTACCACCTGGTTTGAGCTCAGGATATTGGTCCAACTCGCAGCTGGTTACACTTTAACACAAATATAAAGATAAAACATATTAAAAAGAAACAAAGGGAAACCTTACAGCATGACAGAAATACACAAAATATCAAATTGCCTTACAAAAACTGGTAGGAATTTTTTATTCATTCACGGGATGTGGGCTTTGCTGGCTGGGCCAGCATTTATTGCCCATCCCTAGTTGCCCTTGAGAAGGTGGTGGTGAGCTGCCTTCTTGAACCGCTGCAGTGCATGTGGTGTAGGTACACCCACAGTGCTATTAGGATGGGAGTTCCAGGATTTTGGCCCAGTGACAGTGAAGGAACAGTGATATATTTCCAAATCAGGCTGGTAAGTGCCTTGGAGGGGAATTTCCAGGTGGTGGTGTTCCCATCTATCTGCTGCCCTTGTCCTTCTAGGTGCTAGTGGTTGTGGGTTTGGAAGGTGCTGTCTATTCCTGCAGTACATCTTGTAGATGGTATACGCTGCTGCTACTGTGCATCAGTGGTGGAGGGAGTGAATGTTTGTGGATGTGGTGCCAATCAAGTGGGCTGCTTTGTCTTGGATGGTGTCCAGCTTCTCAAGTGTTGTAGGAGCTGCACTCATCCAGGCAAGTGGGGAATATTCCATCACACCCCTGACTTGTGTCTTGTAGATGGTGGACAGGCTTTGGGGAGTCAGGAGGTGAGTTACTTGTCACATGACTTCTAGCCTCTGACCTGCTCTTGTAGGCACAGCATTTATATGGCTAGTCCAGTTCAGTTTCTGGTCAATGGTAACCCTCAGGATGCTGATAGTGGGGGATTCAGTGATGGTAATGCCATTGAACATCAAGGGGAGATGGTTCGATTCTGTCTTGTTGGAGACGGTCACTGCCTGACACTTGTGTGGCACGAATGTTACTTGCCACTTGTCAGCCCAAGCATGGATATTGTCCAGGTCTTGCTGCATTTGGACATGGACTGCTTCAGTATCTGAGGAGTCGTGAATGGTGCTGAACATTGTGCAATCATCAGTGAACATGCCCACTTCTTACCTTATGATGGAAGGAAGGTCATTGATGAAGCAGCTGAAGATGGTTGGGCTTAGGACATTACCCTGAGGAACACCTGCAGTGATGCCCTGGAGCTGAGATGACTGACCTCCAACAACCACAACTATCTTCCTTTGTACTTGGCATGACTCCAACCAGTGGAAAGTTTTCCCCCTGATTCCCATTAACTCTAGTTTTGCTAGGGCTCCTTGATGCCACACTCGGTCAAATGTGACTTGATGTCAAGGACAGTCGCTCTTACCTCGCCTTGGGAGTTCAGCTCTTATGTTCATGTTTGAACTGAGGCTGTAATGAGGTCAGGAGCTGAGTGGCCCTGGCGGGACCCAAACTTGGCATCAGTGAGCATGGTTATTGCTAAGCAAGTGCCGCTTGATAGCACTGTTGATGACCTCTTCCATTTCTTTACCGATGATCGAGAGTAGACTGATGGGGTGGTAATCGGCTATACTGGATTTGTCCTGCTTTTTGTATATAGGACGTACCTGGGCAACTTTCCTCATAGCCGGGTAGATGCCAGTGTGGTAGCTGTACTGGAACGGATAGGCTAGGGGTGCGGCAAGTTCTGGAGCATTAGTCTTCGGTGCTATTGCTGGAATATTGTCAGGGCCCAAAGCCTTTGCAGTATCCAGTGCCTTCAGCCATTTCTTGATATCACGTGGAGTGAATCGAATTGGCTGACGACTGGTGTCTGTGATGCTGGGGACCTCCGGAGGAGGCTGAGATGGATCATCCACTCGGCACTTTTGGCTGAAGATTGTTGAGAATGCTTCGGCCTTATCTTTTGCACTGATGTGCTGGGCTCCTCCATCATTGAGGTTGGGGATATTTGTGGAGCCTCCTTCTCTAGTGAGTTGTTTAATTGTCAACCACCATTCACGACTGGATGTGGCAGGACTGCAGAGCTTAGATCTGATCCGTTGGTTGTGGGATCGCTTAGCTCTGTCTATCACTTGCTGCTTAAGCTGTTTGGCACGCAAGTAGTCCTTGTTGTAATTTCACCAGGTCAATACCTCATTTTTAGGTATGCCTGGTGCTGCTCCTGGCATGCCCTCCTGCACTCTTCATTGAACCAGGTTGATCCCCTGGCCTGATGGTAATGGTAGAGTTGGGGATATGCCGGGCCATGAGGTTACAGATTGTGTTCGAGTACAATTCTGCTGCTGCTGATGGCCCACAGCTCCGCATGGATGCCCAGTCTTGATCAGCTAGATCTGTTCAAAATCTATCCCATATAGCACAGTGGTAGTGCCACACAACACGATGGCAGGACTTTGTCTCCAGAATGACTGTGCGGCGGTCACACGTACCGATACGATGCATCTGCAACAGGCAGGTTGGTGAGGATGAGGTCAAGTATGTTTTTCCCCGTTGTTGGTTCCCTCACCTGCCGCAGACCCAGTCTAGCAGTTGTATCCTTTAGGACTCAGCCAGTAGTGGTGTTACCAAGCCACTCTTGGTGAAGGACAATGAAGTCCCCCAACCAGAGTACATTCTGTGCCCTTGCCACCCATCAGCTGAGGAAGGGAGGTATGTGATTATCAGCAGGAGGTTTCCTTGCCCATGTTTGACCTGATGCCATGAGACTTCATGGGGCCCCGAGTTGATTTTGAGGACTCCCACGGCAGATTCCTCCTGACCGTATACCACTGTGCTGCCACCTCAGGGATGGTGATGGTGGAGTCTGGGACATGATTCCGTGAGGATGACTATATCAGGCTGTTGCTTGACTAGTCTGTGGGACAGCTCTCCCAATTTTGGCACTAGCTTTGCAGGGTGGACAGGGCTGCGATAGCTGTGGCATTGTTATTTTTGGTGCCTAGGTTGATGCTGGGTGGTCTGTCCGGTTTCCTTATTTTTTTGTTTGTTTTGTTACGATTGAGTGGCTTGCTTGCCATTTCAGAGTCACATGTAGGGCCAGTAAGGACGACAGATTTCCTTACTAAAGGACATTATAAGAATCGACAATGGTTTCATGGTCAATCATTAGACTTTTAATTCCAGAATTTTATCGAATTCACATCTGCTATGGAGGGATTTGAACCTATTTCCCACAGCATTACCCTGAACCTCTGGATTACTAGTCCAATGACAATACCAGTACATCATCTCCTCCCCCTTCCTTTGAGGAGAAGAAGGATCAACTGCTTTGGTAAAGAAGATGACAGCTCCTGAAACTCCTGACTCAGTCCAAAGCAAAGAGTAATGTAAGTTGCTCTGAAGTCACTCTACATTCTGAAATTGACTGACTGCAAGTTTTCCTTGAAGTCCACCTTTTAAGTAGCGTAACAATCATCAATTGTTTCCCAGACCAGCACTGAGAAACCAATCATATGACCCAGATATCATTCCAAGGACTCCACCATCTATCCTTTCCCTTGAACCATTGACTTTTAACCTTTTGGCACAATTGCTCTATTTTATTTAATTTTGTGTCTGTGTGTGTTTAGGGTATTTAGGCAGAGTCATTATTATACTTTCATAATTGATAATGTATGCTAATAAGCTTTGCTTTTCTACTTGACAAGTCTGGTTTCATAATAAATTACTAATTTTGCTGCTTATTGAAGAAACCTCAGCATTGAGCGGTCATTCTGAAACTAAAAGGTAAAGCACATATTTGGCTGTGCAACTGGCTGGAAAATCATTTAAATATATGTTGTGATCCATGGAGTGGTGGAGCTAGGGATGCAGAACTGTCTGTGCCTGCTGGCGTCGGGCATGTTCAGTGGCATGAGTGGATAATATGGCGAGAAGGCCAAAAATTGGTTTCATGACATCGCAAAACCAGTTTGCGATCGCCCGTTCAGCCTGTCGATGGCGGGCCATGTTTCCCACCATCGGACATCGGGATCCTCATTGTAATACATCAGCATATCATTAAAAGGCCAGCCCGCCGGAATCAATCCCACCCCCCGCCCCCCGTTGGATTGCTCCCCCCCACATTGGCGTGATTGCACACCGATGTGTTTCACAACTGCATATAAAAGGAATGCAGTTGGCTGGCTGCGCTTTGCGGGAACTGGGAGGTGAGTGTGCAGTAATGTTGCGGAGCGCTTGTGAGGGACACCTGTTGGACTTAAAGGTTGAGGCGCACTGGGGGCGGGGGGGGGGGATGGGGGGGGGGTGCGGGGATCAAAGGCTGCCCTGCAGTTGAGGTGACTTTGTGGGGAGGGGGAGTCAAAGGCTGCCCTGAGGTTGAAGGTACCACACAAGTACGTGCGGGGCAGGGTGGGGTTGGAATGGGCGAGGGAAGTGGCCACACATTAGGAACACCTTGTACCAAATAACCATTCCTCTGCAGCTGAGAGGGTTCAGGCGCAGCCACATTGATATGATTGGAGTCGGGCCTCTAGCTTATCCGCCCACTCAAGCAATGCAGAGTTATGCAAATGCTCCAGAGCTTTTCACCCCTTGGGCACAGACTGCAAACTAATGAGCGTTTTAGTGCACTGCAGAACAGTTGGGTGACTGTGTAAGTTGTACAATCTCCTGGCTAAATCTGGCCATGGAGCAGCCACTGGTGGAGGTGCTCACAGCCCCTTGCAATGTCAGCATCCCGGTTTGGACCAGTCACCCCCATAGTTCAAGCTAACAGTGCAGCCTTGCAGTGTGGGTTAGGAGAATGCCTGTGCCTGAGCTGAGAGCATAGCATGCAGTCCAGCGGGCAAAATTGCTGCCAATCGGTCGGGTGAGTGGGGTGGAGGTGGGTGGGGTTTTGGGCAGCCATGCAGTGCACTAAACTCTGGCCATCCAAGTGGTGGCAAACACTCTCTGGGATGAGTAAAGGGGCCTTAAGACTTAACCTAGAGAGGTTCATAGTATACCTAGGCTAACCCGTGTATCTCTCTTTCATTCTGCAGGAGGTGTACATCAGGAGCATGGAGCCTGGTGACCGAGCTGTATGCCTCGTGGCGTACAGAGCGCGAAGACGATGGAGGAGAGAGTGACTGAGGAGCAACACACTCTGGAAGAAGTGGTGGCTGGCGCTCCCACCTCGCTGCCAAAGAGCCACAGCGAGCCATTGCTGGTCGGTGCCTAGCGACACCCAGGGTCTATAGACGCTGCCTTTCATTCCTGCAGATGACTGAGAACCAGTGTCGTTGAAGACTGCGCATGTCTAGGAAACTGGTCGTTCACATCTGCCAGCTATTGCAGGATTTGGCACCATGGGGGACATGGAGGGCATCCACTGTCAGTGGCAGAGAAAGTCTGTACATGGTTCCCAGGGAATGTGCACGATTCCTACACTCTCAGTCGGTCAAAGATCCCTGACGCCTTCCAGGGTCCACAGAGGCTGCAGGGATGGCTCCTCGGGGACAAGGGCTACCCCCAGAGGACGTGGCTGATGACACCCGTGCAGCGACCTCAGACTGCAGCAGAGTGAAGGTATAACAAGGCTCATGCTGCAACTTGCAACTTGGTGGAGCAAACCATTGGGATGCTAAAAATTAAGTTCCGGTGCCTGTTGGAGCCCTGCAATATAATCTGCAGAAGGTGTCACGCATCGATGTTGTCTGCTGCGCCCTTTACAACCTGGTGCTGCTGCTGGGAGAGGAGCTGGCTGAGGAGGAGATGGAGGAGCTGGAGGTCTCCTCTGATGAGGAGGACGCCGCTGAGGATGAGGGTGAGGAGGTCCTCGAAGGCGACGATGGCGGTGATGAGGCCATCGCACTGATCAGACGAGGCAGGCACGCTCGGGAGGCCCTCATAACTGCTTGATCTGTGGAGGATGATGACAACATGCAGTGAGGAGACACCATAAATCCTCACATTGCACCTATGAACGTTTGATTCCAGTCTGGCTTATGACAGCACATATACCCACTGTGAGAATGCTCCTGTCAATGAGGCGCAGTGGAGGCCCTAATAATTGCTCAATTGCAGCAGGATGATGATGACATGCAGTGAGGACACTCCATAGATCTTCTCATAACCTTTGAGAATGTCTGACTCCTGTCTGGCTGAGGGCAGCTCGTTTGCACTCTGTGATCAGGGTCATATCCTAGAGACGCAGCAGTGAAACTTTAAAAGCACCTGATCCTTTGTCCACCTTCAGCACCTGACTCCTTCAGGAGCACAGCATCACTGGTCACAAAAGCTGAAGAGATGGGAGCCAGCCCCACATTAAAGGTGCTGAGAGCACACAGAGAGAATGACGGAACTCTGTGACACCTGCCCACAACATTCTGGCAGCAATGACCAGCACCATCGAGGTGCAGGCATCAGCAATGTGACCAAGGAATGTGAGACTCAGACTTTGGTCTGAAGGCTGCACAGAGCACAGGGAAGAGGCCCCGGACTGAGACACCGGCCTTTATCTTGTGCAGAAAGGTTTCACATCTGAGACAAATGCTGCTCATCAGAACAAGGAGCCATAGGCAGGGAGACATTCTTGGGAGTTTATTGACAATAGTGAACATTATGTACACGTGATTAACATCCATGCCCAGATTGTGTAAATACATCTTCTTTACCTTCCTAACCCTGCCGCTGCGCCTTGGTGCACCCGGACATCCGGCTGCGCCCTGTCTGTGATGACCTTGATTGGCGTCCTCTGGGGGGCCGAGACCTGGAGGGCTCTGGCCTGCTTTTGGGGACATGCTCTGTGGCAGTGGCACTCATCTTGGGCTGTGGAGCTGGTGCTGCTGGGGTCATAGGAAGGGGGGATTCAGTTGGGCTGGACACTTCCGGAGTCACCTGTTGAGTGGATGGCCCCGGGGTTGCCCCTGCTGATGCTGCTACCTATGGGTGCCCAAGGGCCTGGCTGATTCCTTGAGGAGAAGGGATAGCTGGAGTGAGATCGAGCTGCCCCGCACCCCTCTCATATACTCACTGTTGGAGGCCAACTATTTTGTCAGCGATGGGGTTTACCCTGTGCAGCAGTACAGGAGCGACATCCTGGACCAAGGTCTCCATGGCAGCCGCTGTCCTACCAGTGTTGACCTCGGTGTGTTGGCATGCCAGCGCTTTCACCTCAGACTGAAGGTGGATGGACTCCTCCATTGTGCCTTGCAATCTGAGGAGTGCAGCGGACATCCCTTCCTGATGTTCCCGAACTTGCCTTTGCAGCTCCAGCAACTGTGACATGACCAAGTCCAGAGGCTCGTCATCTGACTCAGGGTCCGCAAATTTCTGGCTTCCAGAGGTCCTCTGAGTGCCGGACACCTGGGAAGTCCCTGTCGCTGCCTGCTGTGGATCAGAAAGTGCAATGTGCTCACCACATTGTGATCCCGAGGCTACTCTAAAGCTAGGGGCGTGTGTGTCTGCGCGGATGGATGGTGTGGGTGAGCGCTGTAAAGGGACTTCAAGGAGGGTGGCCTTCAGATTTCTCTTCAGAGGTTTCTTCTGTGCTTGATTGGAGGCCCTGGGTCGTGGATTCCGTCAGCTGTTTTCCAGATGTGCAAGGAAACATAATTAGTGCACGGCACTAAACAGGACACATCACTCACAGCATGGTTGTCTGATGGATGTTGCATTGCTGGATACTCACTTGGTTGAGCACCTCCAACCTCACCGTCAGCACAGGAACGGTCCAGATCCTCGCCGGCCAGCTGGATGGCTCTGTTTTCAAAGTCTTTGAGAACCTTGATTTCAGGCATTCCTCCACTGGTAAGCGACCTCTCCCTCTTGTGTGCCAGCTTGTCCTGCATGAATAGAGTTGGAGAGAGCGTAAGGATGGGATGAGGACAATGAAAGTGTGTGTGAGAGAGTGAATGGTGATGCCCCTTGAACTGGCAGTGAGTGAGAGCCCTGTGGATATGTAATGGGTTTGTGAGTGTGTGAGTTGAGAGTGATGGGAAGAGTGACTTACCCTGGCAGAAGGGAAGAGATCATTCATCCTCTTGTGGCACTGGGTAGCTGTCCTTTTGCAGGGCGTCAGTGTTGACCACTGCTGCCACCGCCTCCCAACCGGAGTAATGAGGTTGCTGCCCACTCTGTGGCCAGAGAGGGTGTAGAGGACATCACGCAAGCCTCCACTACATCCAAAAGGCGCTTGAGGGACACATCATTGAACCTGTGGTGTGCAGTGTTTTTGCCTTTCAGGGCCATGTCACCTTTGCAGCAGTGGTTGGCTGGGAACACTGAGGGGTGTGCATGTGGCTGGATTTGGCGCCCGGTGTGATGAAGGGGCGAGGTGACAGCGTGGCGGGCGAACGAGAGCCCACCCGCCATGGAAAGGCTGTGTTTCCCGGGAATGCAAAATTAATGCGGCGGGTTTGGGACGATAGGCGTGAAAAGCCGCCATTGTGGCTGGCGGGTAAAACGTCGTTTTCCCTGCCCGCTACCGCACTTAGTGCCAATCTGGGACGATTCCGCCCAGATAGCGCACTCCTCCTATCCCAGTCATAACATATAATTGGGGGCTCGTGGGATTTAATCTAAGAGGAAAACGTGTAATTGGGAAAGGATAAAAGGGGAAAAAAAACAGGTTTCTTCCGTATTAAAGTTTATATTGGTGGAATGGATACTTTTGATGCAAGTGAGTTTTTGAAGCAGCCGGGGTTAAATTGTGGTTCTTTAACTGATATTAACCATTGCGCAATTGGCAAGTGTGGTGGAACAGTTACAGTTAGAAGTCAGAGTGAGAGTGAAGAAACAGAGCTCTGAAAACTAGTGACGTAAAAGCTGAACGTGGAAGTGAAAGAACCAGAGGAAGCTTCAGAATTAGAAGGAGACAAGTTTACATGGGCGCAGTTTCAGCTACAACAGAAGTTGGGACTAGAATTTGGGGTGAAAGAAAAGGAAAAAGAGAGAGAATTTCAAAGGCAACTAACAGAAAGGCAGGAGAGGGAAAAGAAGCTAGAACTCAGACTTAGAAGGGAGCAAGAGTGAGAAAGAGCAAGAGAAAAAGTAAAAGAATGCAAAGTAAAGGACAAAGGAAGGGAATACCAGTTTAGACTTCTGGAGCTAAAACAACAGGCTGTCCTTGCCTCCAGGGGAAGATCCTGAATCTGACCTAAGACCCAACGGGGAGCTGTTTAAATTTGTGCAAGCCCTCCCAAAGGTTGAGGAAAGGGACATTAGGGGCATTTTTCATTTCTTTTGAAAAGGTAGCTAAGCAGATAGGATGGCAAAAAGAAAACTGGATATCGCTTATGCAAAGCAGATTGACTGGCAGAGCTCCTGAAGTTTATGTCTGTCTTTCTGAAGAGTCTTCTACAGATTATGAGATGGCAAAAAAGGCTATTCTCGCTGCTTATCAGTTGGTCCCTGAAGCTTACAGGGGGAAATTTCGGAATCTCCGGAAACAGCCGGGGTAGACTTATATAGAATTTAAGAGGATGAAGCAAACTAACCTTCATTGTTGGATACAGGCACTAAAGTTACAGATCACTTATGAGACCCTTAGGGAAATAATTCTCCTGGAAGAATTTAAAAATTCATTCCCTCCAGTAGTAAGAACTCATATAGAAAACCAGAGGGTTTCAACAGCTAGACAGGCAGCTGAGATGGCTGATGATTACAAGCTTGTCCACAGGCCAAACCATTTTTCCATTATCTCCACTAACCCGAGGTATATAGGTGGGAGAGTGACAGGAAGGCAAGTAGCCAGAGGCAAGAAGAGACAACTGGGAATGTACCACAATCTCCTCCTCAGACCAGAAAGGAAAGTTTTGAGGGTGGGAGTGATGTCTGGAGGCCTAAGTGTTCCCATTGCCACAAGGTAGGACATCTTCTTGCAAATTGCTGGAAGTTATGGGGTAAATCTATGGGACTTATCAGGGTGTGTTGACATGTTGACACTGCCTGATTGCATTAAGATTTTTGAAGTGCCCCTCTATAGCCCCCCTAATAATAAATTCCAGCATGTTCTCTATGACAGATGTTAAGCCAGCTGGCCTGTAATTTCCAGCTTTCTGTCTCCCTCCTTTCTTGAATGGAGGAGTTACATCCAGTACTTTCCAATCTGATGGGACCTTTCTAGAACATGGGGAATTTTGGAAAATTGCAACCAATTCTATTATCTTAGCAACCACTTCATTTCACACCTTTGGATGAAGTCTTTCAGGACCTGGGCAATTGTCAGCTTTAGTTCAAATAATTTTTCAGTACCCTTTCCCTGGTGATTGTAATTGTTTTAAATTCCTCCGCCCGTTTCACCCCTTGATTTACAATTATTTCTGGGATGTTATTAGTGTCGTCTATGGTGAAGACAGACACAAAGGGCGGAATTTTCTGAGCCCGCTGGCACCAAGCGTGATAGGAAAATATGGCGCGAGCTGCTTCATGACAGCGAGAAGGCAGGTCGCGATCGTCCGCTCAGCCCGTCAATGGCAGGCCGCGTTTCCCACCATCGGTCGGCGGGGAGCTAATTGTAATACATCAGCGTGTAATTAAAAGGCCTTCTCACCAGGCTCTTGGAACCGCGCCGTATCGTCCATCCACGCCAGCGGGAAAGCACGTCAACATGTTTCACAACAAACACGTGGGCGATGTGCACTTGGCGGCCTTCACTTTGGGGGAACTGAGGTGAATGAGCAGCGACATTCTCCACAGCTCCCCTGTTGTTTACAGGCCTCAGGGGCACTGGGGTGGGCAGGGGCAACTGATGCCTGGCCCTGGAAGTGACTGCTGAAGGGTGGAGGGGTGGGGGGTGGGTATCCGGGGGCAAGACCTGGCCAGCCTCGGAGGCGACCGTTGTCAATGGGGTGGGGGGAGTCAAGTGCTGCCCTGGCACATAGGCAATCGAGATGGGGGGTTGCAAGGTAAGCGAGGGAAGTGACCACACAGTCGGGACACCTGTATAAACTGACCATCTCTCTGCAACTGAGACACTTCAGGCGCAGACACAGTGATATGATTGGGGCCGGGCTCCTAGCCTGCCCACCCACGCAAGCATCGCGGAGGCACCAAAGGGCCACCAAGCGCCCCATACAATACCCATCACCATCCCCCCACCCAACCCCGGCATAGACTTTGAGTCCGCCACCACTTTATTGGACCGTAGAGCAGTTGGACTGCACACATTGTACAATCTCCTCGCCCATGCTGGCCATGTAGCAGCTACTGTTGGAGACGCTCACAGCCCCTTGAAATCTCAGCATCCTGGTTTGGACCAGTGTCCCCCATGTCACAGGTTGACAGGGCAGCCATACAGCGCACTCACCTCTGGCCATCTGAAGGGGGGGCAGCATTCTCCAGGAAGTGTTAAGGGGCGGTCACACAGGACCAGGAAAGGTGCTAGTAACAGCCATGCTAACCACGCCTCTCTCTCTTTCATGCTGCGGGATCAAGGATCCTGGTGACCTAGCTGTGTGCCTGATGGCCTACAGAGACCATAGAAGATGGAGGAGAGAGCGACTGAGGCTCCTGGCCGCTCAAAGGCAGGAGCAGCAACCTCATGAAGAAGGGGCAGCAGGGGCTCCTGCACACATTGCCCAGGAGCGACAGCGAGCCATGGCTGGTCGGCGCCTAGTGACACCCAGGGCCTATAGACGCGGCCTGCCATTCCTGCAGATGAGTGAGAACCAGTGTCACCGATGATTGTGCATGTCTAGGGACCAGGTGGTTCACATCTGCCACTTACTGCAGGACTTATTGCAAGCCAAGGGGACATGGAGGGTATCCACTAGCAGTGGCTGTGAAAGTGACCATGGTGCTCAATTTCTATGCCAGTGGCTCCTTTCAGGGCTCCACAGGTGACCTCTGTGGGATTTCACAAGCTGCTACCCACAAATGCATCCATGAGGTCATGGATGCCATCTTCTCCATGGCACACAACTTTGTGCATTTCGCCTGGGTCTGGGACAGCCAGGATGCAAGGGCCATTGGATTCACCCTCTCTGGATTCCCACAGGTGCAGGGTGCAATTGACTACACTCATGTGGTGCTCATGTCTCCGTTGCTACACTCGATGGACTTCATCAACCACAGGGGCTTCCAGTTACTGGTGTGTGGCCACCAGTAATGCATCTTGCAGGTGTGCACAGAGTTTCCAGGAAGTGTGCACAACGCCTACATCCTGAGTCATTTGCAGGTCCCTGAAGTCTGCCAGGGTCTACAGAGGCTGCAGGATTGGCTCCTCAGGGACAAGGGTTACCCGCAGAGGCTGTGGCTGATGACACCCATGTGGCGGCCTCAGAGTGCAGCAGAGCAACGATTTAATGAGGCTCATGCAGCTGCTCACAACTTGGTGGAGCAGACCATCAGGATGGTGAAGATGCAGGTCCAGTCTGGTGGAGCCTGCAATACATTCTGCAGAGGGTGTCACGCATTTTTGTTGTCTGCTGCGCCCTTTACAACCTGGCGCTGCAACAGGGAGAGGAGCTGGCTGAGGAGGAGATGGAGGAGCTGGAGGTCTCCTCCGATGAGGAGGAAGCCAATGGGGATGAGGGTGAAGCGGTCTGCGGTAGTGATGATGACGGGGATGAGGCTCTCGCACTGGTTAGACGAGGCAGGTGCACTTGGGAGGCCCTCATAGTTGCCAGATTTTTGGAGGATAATGATGACATGCGGTGAGGAGACACCATAAGATCCTCACGTCGCAGTTGTGAACGTTTGACTCCTGTTTGGCTTATGGCAGTGCCAATACCCTCTGTGAGAACGCTCCTGTCATGGAGATGCAGTGGAGGCCCTAATAGTCGCTCGATTGTAGGAGGATGATGACAACATGCAGTGAGGATACTCCATAGATCTTCACGTAGCCTCTGAGAATATCTGACTCCTGTCTGGCCGAGGGCAGCTCGCTTGCGCTCCATGATCAGAGCCACCTCATAGAGATGCAGCCATGAAACTTTAGAAGCATCTGATGCTGTGTCCGCCTTCAGCACCTCAGCCCTTCAGGAGCTGGTGCACAGTGTCACTGGTCCCAGATGCTGATGAGATGGGGGCCAGCCCTACCTTAAATGTCCTGAGAGCACACAGAGAGAATGAGAGAACTCTGTGGCGCCTGCCCACTACATTCTAGCAGCAATGACCAGCACTGCCGATGTACAGGCATCAGTAATGTTTCTAGGGAGTGTGAGGCCGGACCATCACTGTGGTCTGAAGGCTGCACAGAGCACAGGGAAGAGGCCATGGACTGAGACACCTGCCTTTTATCTTGTGCAGAAAGGTTTCACATCTGAGTGACAAGAACACTGCTCATCAGAACAAGGAGCCATAGGCAGGGACACATTCTTAGGAGTTTATTGATAGTAGTGAACAGTATCGACAAGTGATCAACACCCGTGCCCAGGCTGTGCAACTACTTTTATCTAATTTCCCATCCCTGCCGCTACGTCTTGTTGCCCCCCGGACATCCACAGCAGAGGTGGAGGCAGCCTGCTGACTGCGATGCCCTGTCTGTGATGACCATGGCCAGCGTCATCTGGAGGGCCGAGACTCGGTGGACCCCAGCCTGCTTTCGGAGTCCTGTTGTGTGGCAGTGGTACCCTCCTCAGTCTGTGAAGCTGGAGCTGCGGAGGTCACAGGAAGAGGGGATTCGGACAGGCCGGTCACTCCCAGAGTCACATGGGTGGATGGCCCCAGAGTGTGCACCTGCTGATCCTCCTCCCTATGGGTGCCCGAGGTCCCCTGGCTGACTCGGTGAGTGGGAGGGGTAGCAGGAGTGAGATCGAGCTGCCCAGCACCCCTCTCGCGTGCACACTGTTGGAGGCCAGATATGGCATCAGCGATGGAGTTCAGCCAGTGCAGCAGAGCAGGAGTGACCTCCAGGACAAAGATCTCCATGGCGGCCGCCATCCTGCCAGTGTTGACCTCAGTGTGTTGGCATGCCGACGCTATCACCTCAGCCCAAAGATGGACAGAGTCCTCCATAATGTCTTGCAATCTGAGGAGTGTAGCGGACATCCCTTCCTGATGTTCCTGAGCTTGCCTTTGCAGCTCCAGCAACTGTGACCAGACCAAGTCCAGAGGCTCACCATTCGACTCGGACTCAGCAAAGTTCTGACATCGAGCAGTCCTCCGAGTGCCGGGGACCTGGGAAGTCCCTGCCTCTGCCTGCTGTGATTAGAAAGTGCGATGTGCTCACCAGATTGTGATCCTGAGGCTACTCTAAAGCTAGGTCCCACCAAGGTGTGTGCCTGTGCGCTGGTGGAGGGTGTAGGTGAGCGCTGTGATGGGACTTCAGGGAGGGTGCCTTCAAATTCCTCTTTAAAGGTTTCTTTGGGCTTGATTGGAGGCCCTGGGTCATGGACTCTGTTGGCTGTTTAGCAGATGTGCCTGTGAAAGCAAGGAGAGATAATTAGTGCATGGCAGTGGCCTGTGAAACAGGACACATCACTCACAGCACGGTTGTCTGATGGATGTTGCACTGTTGGATCCTCACTGGGTAGAGCAGCGCTGACCTCACTGTCAGCACAGGACCGGTCCCAGTCAATGCTGGCCAGCTGGATGGCTCTGTTTTTGAATTCTGTTAGAATTTTGATCTTCAGCATCCCTCCACCTGTCTGTGACCTTTCCCTCCTGTTGTGTGCCAGTTTGTCCTGCATGGATAGAGATGGGGAGAGTGTATCAGGACGCCTGCCAGGCCAGATGTCAAGTATATCTGGCCTGTGTGGGTGGTGAGTGGTCCCATGGATGGGATGAGGACAATGACGCTATGTGGGAAAGGGTGATACCCCTTGCACTGGCAGTGAGTGAGGGCCCTGTGGATGTGTGCTGGGTTTGTGAGTGTGTGAGTTGAGAGGGATGAAAAGAGTGACTCACCCTGGAGGAACAGAGGAGATCATTCATCCTTTTGCAGCACTGGGTGGCTGTCCTCCTCTGCAGACGGTTTGCGTTGACCCCCACTGCCACTGCTTCCCAAGCTGGGTTGGTGACTTTACATCCAGCGGCCAGAGCGGAGGCACAGCACATCCTGACAGGCCTCCACGGCATCCAGCAGTCGCTCGAGGGACCCGTTGTTGAAGTGGAGGGGCTGCCGTCTTTTTTCCCTTTGCTGGCCATGTCTCCTGGGCAGCAGTGGTGAGCTGGTGGTGATGAGAGCTTTGCTGGCGGCTGCCTTTTAAAGATGGCAGCCAGCGTGATGCAACAGTGGAGTGATGGCGAGCGGGTGAATGAGTGCCCGCCTGCCACGGAAACTGTGTGTTTCCCAGGAATGAATAAACAATGAGGCAGGCTCGGGACAATACGGAGTGAAAACCCAACATTTTCGTCGGCAGGTAGGACTCCATTTTACCCGCCCGCTACCGCACTTAGTGCAATTCTGGGCAAATTCCCCCCAAAATACCGGTTCAATGCATCTGCCATTTCCTTATTGCCCATTATTACTTCCCCAGACTCACTCTCTAGAAGACCAACGTTCACTTTACCTTTTTAAATACCTGTAGAAACTCTTACTAGCTGTTTTTATACTCCTGACTAACTTTCTTTCATGCTCGAGTTTCTGTCTCCTTTTCTTTCAGTGACTCTTTGCTGGTTTTTACATTCTGTCCAATCTTCTGACCAGCCACTAATCTTCACGGAATTGTATGCTTTTTCTTTCAATTGGATACTCTCTTTAAGTTCAAATAGTTGTTTGGTAGTTCAGAGCTTAAGTATTGCTGAAAAATGAGACCTGCTGTTAAAAATTTTCATCTTGCACTCATCAGGACAGAATCGCATCAATGCCAAATCTCAAAGAGAACAGCAATTTATACTGCATGAGAAGAGGGTCCTGACTGGTCGGCAAGTTAACTCTGATTAGCAGAGATGTTGCCATAGAGAATGCATCAGAGAACAGTTAACTGCCAAGATTTTGTTTAAATTCAAACCAGACAAATCTACTCTGGTTGGTCAAAGCATTGCCATGGGGAATGCACCAACGAATGGCTGTCCACCAAGCTTTTGTTCAGTTGAAAAAGGTGCACTGTGTGGACATGCTCCTTCTGTTTGAAAAGGGCAGGATCTTGTGTGTGAATACATGTAGTTTCTAGTATACGCAAGTGATCCACACAGAGAATCTGACTGATAATCTTAAATTGGTTAGCTCTTAGCACAATCGGTATTGTGTAGCAAGTGTTGTCCAATCTCTTCTAATGTTGGACATTATGTTTTGACTTTCGCAAACACGGGCTGGTTGAGTATGGTCAGTAGTTTGCCTGTTGCGAACTGCCGAAGGGACATGCTGGATATGATCCGCCAGTCGTTGGGACTTATGGCCCACATACCTGGCATCATGCTGGCATTGAAATTTATACACTGCATTATTCATTTGTATGGTAGGCAAAATGTCTTTTTGCTTGATGTCAGCATCTTGTTAGTGGAGCAACAGGTGACGCTAGCTGTTTCACGCTATTACAATGCAGTACCAACCTGAGTGGTATTCTCCACTCCCCTCTCCCTCAAACTGAAAATTCAGCCATGTGATGACCACTGGACTGAGAGACTCTAGAGATACCTTTACTATGAGGTCATTAATTAATCCTGTCTCATTACACATGAACTGATCTTTGATTGGCTCTAGAACACGCTACTCTAAGAAATTGTCCTGAAAACCTCCTATGAACTCATCTTTCAGGCTATCTTTGTCAATCTGAATCATCCAGTCTATATGTAGATTAAATTCGCCCATGTATCTTTTTCAGAAGCCCCATTATTTCTTTACAGTGTGGTTACTGTTGGGGGATCTATAAACTACTCTCACAAGGGACTGCTTACCTTTGCTATTTCTTAACTGGACCCAAACTAATTCTACATCTTGATCTTTAGAACTAAGGTAAACTCTCAATATTGTACTAATGTCATCCTTAATTAACAGAACTACCCCACCACCTTTTCCTCACATCCTGACCTTCCAAAATATCACGTACTCTTGAATATTCAGATTCCAGCCTTTGTCATCTTGCAGCCATGTCTCTGTAATGGCTATCAGATCATACAAGTTTATTTCTATTTGAGCTGACAATTCATCTGTTTTATTATGAATGCTATGCGCATTCAGGTACAGAGTTCTGTCTTTTTACTATCTTTCCAGCCTCTAACCTTATCTGTTGGCACACTCTTAAGTTTGCACACTCTGTACTTTCCTGACACGCTCTAATTTTCATTACCCATATTGTCTTGTCCTCTACCTTTATCATATCTTCTCTCACTTGATCCCTTGCCCCCTCTATTTAGTTTAAAGCTCTCTCTACCACCCTAGATACATGACTCACCAGAACACTTGTCCCAGCATTTTAGCTCACTCACTTAACTTTTCCAGTGTGTAGGTAATTTCCAATAGCTATGTTAACCTCACTGTGGCCCTGAGTTCAGAGCAGGAAGGCCCACATACAATGGAATTCAGATACCTTTGGAATTTGTCCAGCCTGCCTTCAAGAACAACAATTAAACTTAAGAAACATAAACTTTTGTACAAACTTAAGAGTGCGCCAGCAGTTAAGGTTAGAGGCTGCAAAAATAATAAAAAGACAGAACTAAAGGCTCTGTACCTGAATGCACATAGCATTCATAATAAAATGGATGAATTGTCAGCTCAAATAGAAATAAACTTGTATGATCTAATAGCCAATACAGAGACATGACTGCACAATGACAAAAGTTGAGACCTGGATATTCAAGGGCACATGATATTTTTGAACAACAATTAAACTAATCCCAAAAAAGTCACTTGACCCAATTGACTAACTCTTTAAAAAGACAAGTAGTGGGCAAATAAGCTGAAACACACTGCATGCCTGTTCCAGTAACTAACTCTTCCCTTCACAACAAAAGACTACCTAGAAGGAAGCCATAAGTACCTTTCCCCTCCCTCCAAAATGGCAGCATTTTCAGCCCCAGATGTATTGGCCGCCAATGCAATTGCCTCTTAATCAGCTTTTGGTCCAAGTCTCTGTCTGAATCCTAGGGCGCACTTTCCCCAGGCCAATGGAGGCAGAATAGGAGGCGGGAGTGCTGGGAAATCAGCATGAAAAAGCAGCAGGCTGGTTTGTTGATGTGTTTGAGCCTCTGGATATGTTTTCTGGCGGCGGACAACACATCAGTGTCAAGAAACTAATTAAGGTAATTATGGAGGCGATTAGTGAGCATTTTTGGAAAGCTATGGAATTTTGCTGGTGGTGCATGGGACTGTCACTGTGCCTGTAACTTGGCTCCTCACAGATGGCGAGGGCATGAGATTCATATGCAGTGATCGCTTCATAGTTCAAAATTGGCAAATCTCAGGGCATCTGCGGGAAAATGCTGACAATTGCTTAGTCATTACCTGCGGATGGATCCACCAGATAGTGCAGGGCATGAGGAATTATCTGCCAGTTCCGCCTAGTGTATAGGGCTTCTATCTTGTCCCACCTTCTCCTCCTCCATTCAACTCAGCAGCACACAGCATTCACAGTGTGTCTGCTGGCCACCCTCCACTTCAGAGACTCTGACTGACCCCTGTACATCTTCAAAATGCCCACCATCCTTAAATTGGCCCCTTCTGAGAAGATCACGCCCAATTTCCCACCACACTTTTGCCTGGGCTCACAACCCTGAAATCAGCCCAATGTGGGGCTTGTGACTCAGAACAGGAAAATTCAGCTCTTAATGGCTCTCCTTTTCCCTGTATAAGGTTACAAAGACAAACAGACGAGTGGGGTAGAACCCAATCCACATAACTCTTTGACCGATACCTTAGGGCACCAACTAATAGATGTGATGTATAGTACATGGTATTAGCTATGCCGAGAATGGGGTATAATCCTATAACTGGTTTAATGCAAGCATGATCAGAATGTGGAATTTGAAAGGACACTAATCAAAACCAGTTAACTGAACCAGATGTTTTCTACCTATAACGAAGTGTTACAATATTATTGACAGAAGTCTCCCTGCACTGGGGACAGAGTCAGAAAAAGGGACCTCCTCCTTGAGGTATCATGCCTTAAAGGGGCATTGGCAACCATTGACTTCCATTGGATTTGTCCATGATTATGCTTGGCAAAGTACTGCAGTGGTTTGTTGGTTGCTTTCTGCAGTATGGCTGACCAGGAAACCCTCCCACTCTTACCACCTGCCAGCAGGAATATTGGAAGGATTTATAAGCTGATAATCAGCCTGTTTGGCCATTATGAATGCTGTTTCCGCAGTCATCAAGTTCTGAAGTGGGTCTTGAACCCAGAATTTCTGGCCTAGAGGTAGGGATGCTACCACTGAGGTGTTTTTTTAAATTATTCATTCAAGGGATGTGGGCTTCGCTGGCTAGGCCAGCATTTATTGCCCATCCCTGATTGCCCTTGAGAAGGTGGTGGTGAGCTGCCTTCTTGAACTGTTGCAGTTCATGTGGTGCAGGTGCACCCACAGTGTTGTTAGGGAGGGAGCTCCAGGATTTTGACCCAGTGACAGTGAAGGAACAGCGATATGTTTCCAAGTCAGGATGATGAGTGGCTTGCAGGGGAGTTTTCAGGTTGGGGTGTTCCCACATGTCTGCTGCATTGTACTTCTAGATGGTTGTGGTCGTGGGTTTGGAAGGTGCTGCCTCAGGAGCCTTAATAAGATTCTGCAGCGAACCTTGTAGATGGTACACACTGCTGCTACTATTTGCCGGTAGTGGAGGGAGTGAATGTTTGTGGATGGGGTGCCAGTCAAGTGGACTGCTTTGTCCTGGATGGTGTCAAGCTTCTTGAGTGTTGTGGCAGCTGCACTCATCCAGGCAAGTGGGGAATATTCCATCACACTCCTGACTTGTGCCTTATAGATTGTGGACAGGCTTTGGGGAGTCAGGAGGTGAGTTACTTGTTGCAGAATTCCTAGCCTCTGACCTGCTTTAGTAGCCACAGTATTTATATGACTAGTCCAGTTTAATTTCTGGTCAATGGCAACCCCCAGGATGTTGATAATGGGGATTCAGTGATTGTAATGCCATTGAACGTCAAGGGTCAATTGTTGGATTCTCTCTTGTGGCATGAATTTTACTTGTCACTTTTCAGCCCAAGCCTGGATATTGTCCAGGTCTTGCTGCATTTGGACATGGACTGCTTCATTATCTGAGGAGTTGTGAATGGTGCTGAACATTGTGCAATCATCAGCGAACATCCCTACTTCTGACCTTATGATGGAAGGAAGGTCATTGATGAAGCAGCTGAAGATGGTTGGGCTTAGGACACTACCCTGAGGAACTCCTGCAGTGATGTCCTGGAACTGAGATGACTGACCTCAAACAACCACAACCATCTTCCTTTGTGCTAGGTATGACTCCAACCAGTGGAGAGTTTTCCCCCTGATTCCCTTTGACTCCAGTTATGCTAGGGCCCCTTGATGCCACACTCAGTCAAATGCGGGGCCTTGATGTCAAGGGCAGTCACTCTCACCTCACATCACGTGTGTCACATGACTGCCTGAGAAAAAGAGATCTCTGCTTATTTATTTTGCTTGTGTGTATCTGAAATGGTTAATCTGAAGAGAGAACAGATTTTGATCGTTCTTCTACTGAACTGTCACTTAATTGTTTTTTGTTTTTATATGATTTCCTCATATGAAAATTTATTTCCTTGATTTCCTCAAGCTTTTGTAACAAATGTAAATATTAAATTGTGGGTTCCTTCCAGTGTTTATCTGATTTCATCCTCAAGAATTCATTGCGACAGGATGTGGATTCCTTTCCACGCCTCTCTGTAATTTGAGCTTCCAGACTTGGCTGGACTGTAAAAAGGCAGAAGGTCAGGCTGAATTCTTTCTCTAAAGGGGAGTGTAGGATAGGGGCATATGTTGGGAAGCTGGGGCAGGGGCAGTTGCTGAGGGGGGATTGGGGGAAATGGTGTGCAAATCGACCTTGCCCAACTCCAAACACTTGTCATGGTGTAATTTTGGCTGAGCACAGGCTGCTTGTTTGACTACACACCCGAGGTCAGATCTTCCCGTGAGCTGCACCCAAACTGTATACTTTTGCGCCTTTCAAAATGCACACCCGACCCATGTGCGACTTTGCCTGGGATTTTGGTTTTCTCACACGGTGCTGGGCTTGCAATGCATTTTCCAAATCGCGATGGAGTTTGTGAGGAGTGCGGGTGTGTAGTTGGGCTGGTTAGAAGGCTCACATCAGTTGTCCACCATAGCAGCCCAGCTCCCAACATCGTTTGAAGGCCCCCTAAACCTTACCTCTCACCCCCAGCATCCCCCCCACCTACCCCTCTTGCCATCCCATGCCCCCTCAGATCATCCATGCCACCTAAATTTGTCTATGCCTCTTCCAGGCCTCCTCACTCCCTACCCACTCCCACACTACCCTAAGTCTGCTCAGATCATCCATCTCACCCCAGGCCTCCTCAGAATGCCCATGCCATCTCCTGCCCCCTCAGATAGGCCATGATATCGATGTTCCCTCACCCCACTACCTACCCCCTTGTCATCTCATGCCCCCTCAGCCCATCCATGCCACACTATGCCCCTCACAGCACCACCTACCCCTATGCCAGCCTATGCTCATCAGAGCCACCATGTTAACTCTATGCTGCACCATGCCCCCTCCTCCCACCCACCCCTATTCCATCGCCTTCCCCCTTCTTCCATCCACTCTCTGTGCCTCCTCAGATTCACCATAGCACCTCCATGCCACCCATGCCCCCTCAGATCTACATGCCATACTCATTCCCCCTCTTCCCACTCATCCCCATGCCACACCATGCCACCTCAGGTCCACATGCCATACCTACGTCCTCTCACCCACCACCCACCAGAATGCCACCTCACGCCTTCACTGTATTCTCCATAGCCACTGGTCCATTATGCACTATGCACCATCCACTGAAGCAATACAATGGCAATGGGAATTATCTTAAAATCATTGGAAAAAATTAAAATTCTAACAACCGAATAAAACCCTGAATTCAAACCTTAGTATCACTGATGCTGAAAAGAGAAAAACAACTATTCAAGTGCACAAGATTAGGAGGTCTGACGTGTTTGGAGCATCTGTTATTGATGCATTAATGGTCTGTTTGATTGACACTTTTATAGGGTTGTAGGACAGCAGATTGTTTTGAAAAGAAGATTTATGATTTTTTTTTTAACAGTTCCACATATGCCATTGTTACTATAGGGCTCATTGGTTCTGTACATTGTGTCTACTAGGTGAATGGCATGGAAAAGCCTTAAGTTGGCATGGAGAATGAGAGGGATGATTGGGGGTGAGTGAGGGCAAGAGTTGGCATGGATGGAGATGGGAGGGCATGCAGGAGGCATGGGACCATGGAAGGAGCGGTGGGGGTGGGGGGATGGGTAAGGCCTTGTAAACATACCTTTCGAAAGGTTCCCAAATCCAGATTTTGGATCACCACTCCTCTGAGATCCATGAACCACAGATCATGTCAAAGCTGGCCCAACTCAACGAAAGTTGTGGGAGGCTAGGAGATGCCTACCTCTGCCATGGAGCTGGCCAAGTCAGGAGTGTAGGATGTGGGCTCGCGCCCTCATCCCATGCCAGGAAAAGTTAGGGGCACCAGGAATGGGGGTGGAAATTGAGGAATTTGGACCCTCCCGCCATTTTTAAATGGCTCCAGTGTGGTTCTGACTCTGCAAAAATCTAGGCCTAAGTTCAGTGTTTTGTGGCCTGATTTGAGCCTCCATTACGAGAAGAAAATACGATGATTTAAATGCGGTTATGGGGAATCAGCTTAAAGATGGTTGGGTTATTTATAAATAATGATGGCAGGATAAATACCTCGCTGCTTTAGGGATGGCCTCAAAGCAACCTGAAGAGGTCAAACATTCCCATCGACACATGGTAGTCCTTGGCTTGTGACCGAACAAAATGGAGGAGGCTCATTCGGGAAGCCAGCGGATACACTGAGAGACATCGTCGGGAGCACACAGAGGTGAAGTCGAGGTATGGGAGGGAGTGCAAAAAACCTCCAAACAACTCATCTGCCTGGTCCTCCAAGCATCACTTGCCCTGCATGTGGCAGAATCTGCAGATCGTGCATGAACTTATCAGCCAACTCAGAACCCATTGAACCAGAGTGGAAGCAAATCATCCTCAATCCCAAGGGGCTGCCTATATATAGATATACATGTTGGTCGATGTATGTGTGTGTATTGGACTCTCTACGGGTATGTCTTTTCAGATGTAGGAAGTGAATAATTTTAACAATGTTATATTCGCTGGGGTTGGGGAAGTTGAAGGGGTGTTACTTGAGTAAACAATTCAAATATTTTAGCATAATGACCCATAAATTGCTGCGGCAAATCATTGAGCAATTAATTAGACTTTCCCTTTTTTGTTTAATTTCGATGATATTTTGAGTCACAAATTGCTTAATGTGGGAGATGGGAATGATATGACACCCTCTTCAGGGCATCTGGGGCCTGAGTCAAAAGGGCAAACAATGGGCTGAGAGAGTTTTCCTGTTATGAGAAGCTTTGTAAATTGGGCCTATACCCTTTGGAGTTGAAAAGGATGAGCAGTTGTCTCATTTCTCCATAAACCTGTACTCTGCTGCCCGCATCTTAACTCGCAACAAGTTCTATTCCCCTATCACCCTTTGCTCGGTGACTTACAGTGGCTCCTGTTCAAGCTATACCTTGATTTTAAAATTGTCATCCTTGTTTCTCTTCATGGTCTTTCTCTTTCCTATCTCTGCAATATCCTCCAACCCCACAACCTTCCGAGATATCTGCACTCCTCTAATTCTGGCCACTTGTGTGCTATAATTGCACCACCATTGGGTGGCTGTGCCTTCTGTTTCCTAGGCCACAGCCCTGGAATTCACTTCCTACACCTCTTTGCCACATTAGCTCACTTTCCTACTTCATGACACTCCTTAAAACCCACTTCTTTGACCAAGCTTTGGTCATCTAACCTAATATCTCCTTATGTGGCCCGGTGTCATATTTTGTTTTATAATGTTCCTGTGAAGTATCTTAGGACATTTCATCATATTAAAGGTGTTAGTTGTGATTGAAACATACCAGATCCTGAATGGACTGGACAGGATATACAGTGAGAGGTTGTTTCTCCTGGCTGGGGAATATAGAGCACGAAGGCTGACACAAGATAAAGGGCCAAGCATTTGGGACTGAGATTAGGAGAAATTTCTTCATTCAGAAGGTTGTGAATCTTTGGAATTCTCTACTCTAGAGGATTGTAGATGCTCTGCCATTGAATATATTTAAGGTTGAGATGTTCAGATGTTTGGTCTCTCAGAGAATCAGAGGACATGGGATGCAGGCGGCAAAGTAAAGTTGAGGCAGAAAATCAGCCATGATCAGATTGAATGACGGAGCAAGTTCGACAGGTCTACTCCTGTTCCTTTTTCTTATGTTATCTCCTTAACTGATTGAATCGAAGGATTGTGAAATGAACAGCATAAAAATTGAGAAGGAAATGTAATTCAGAATGGTGAATTCAATGTCAAATCAGGTACAGAAAGAGAAATAAAGATCGGGAAGGAAAGATTGGATTATGAAAGAGAAGGAAAAGTGACAGGAAGTAAAAGCATTTTAAAATTTTAATTTTTAAAAGAAAATCTCCAATAACAATTAAAACCTGAAGGAATGAGACTCCACATTTGTAATACTATACAGTGTCAGATACATTGATAGGTGTTAATTAAAACTTGTTACATCTTAAAGAGTTAGACTTGAGTTAAACCTCCTGTGGCAAGTTTGTTTTATATCTACTGTGCAAATACAGCAATTTTGTGGCATTTGGCACATGTCAATGGTGAGACAGACTGAAGAATGCCGTTTTTCCAAAGCTAATGGCAGAGTAGTGTACTTCCAACGGCAACTTTTTTACTTTGGATTTAATTGCGTGTCTGCCATTGCCTGAAGTTGCTTTGACATTTGAGCATGACTAATGAATAGTGCCTTTACTCTCGCCTTCATTTTTGGCACTGACTTTCATGCCAGAAACAAGATGATGAGCCTCATTTGGCAGATGATCGTTTTGTGCTGCAGACTCACATCTTATTCAGCAGCTTCAGAGAAAATGTTGTCAGCTTCTCCAAACCTGTATTGCCAAGGAAAAGGGGACTCTCATCCAAAATATTTGGGTCAGGTTTGGGTCCAAATCCCAGCGATGAACATAGTTTTTAACATGGGGCTGAATTTTAAGTGCCCCAGGCAGGTGTCATTCGCTTGGGTGGGAGAGGGGGAGACATGTGAATTAGGGCAGGCGCTCATCCCACCACCTTCTTGCCCACCCCCAAGCTCACCCCCGTAATACAGAGGTCGGACAGGTATGGAAATTGGCAGCTCGCCCTCCATATTTAAATGAATAATCAAGGGTCAATTTAGCTTGTTATCAAGCCAAATGACTCCAATAATATGCTGCTGGGGTCATTCATTTTTTGGGGTGGGCAGTCGGGCGGGAGCGGGAAGCCTGATATTTTAAATTAGGTGCTTCAAGGGTGGGAAGGAAGTGGGTGTCGCTCTTGGGAGCAGCCCTTAGGTTGACCCCCTGCTTCTTCCCTGCCTGCTCCCTCCCTTAAACCCATCCCCTCCCCTCCTGCCCCCTCCCTTACCGAAGCCCCCCCTGGCCCAAGACCCCAGACTTACCTGCCCTGGGGATTCGTGGGCCACGATCTTCCTCATCTCCTGGACCTCTGACAGCAGCCGCTGATGCCTTCCTGGTGCCGCCAGGACTGATGGAGCTGTTGGCCAATCCGATTTGCCAGAAACTCCAAAGGGTGGGGCTTCCTCCCGAATGTGGGGCAGAAGTTCCACTAGGCCCTCATTAGCCCCTCATTAGCAGGGCTTTGTGGCTGAATGGTTTCCAGATTGGTGGGGGTGGGGGCGCGGGGGGTGCCTTCTGTCTGCACCCCTTCCCCACTGCCATATTATTCTGCCCAAGGTCTGTTTTTTTACCCAAGATTCTATCCTAATGATCTCATCAGGGCGTTCAGCTTGTTGTACTATTGTGATCTGACAGTCAATAAAGCAGTGCCTATAAGTCACTTATTTATTGCTTCACTAAACACCAGACATTTTAGAAATGCCTAAGCGATGATTAAGTTACCCTTGCCAAGGGAAGCAGTTCCTACCTTGGACCTAAATATATAGAAGGCAATTCTAGCAACAGCAATCTCCAGTGCCAGGATCATTGTCAGAACAGTTGTTAACGAAAGAGAGAATGAAGATTTGGGAACACATATTTTTGTCTCTTGAAACATTTTGAAAGTTTCTATTCTGGAAACTTCAAGTTTCAGGTTCATTTTAATTTCTGAACTAAAATATTACACGGTTCATTGCATCTGGAGGTGGTAGGATATGGGTTGATGGTTGATTCCTATGTGTTAGTTTCTTTATCTTGATCTGGCCATCGGGGAAGCTGTTAATTAGTGCAGCTCAGGGGTTGACTTTTTAAGTAAAGCACACAGTTGGGTATCATAACTCCTTAAAGCTCCTATGGAACATGGAACTAAGTTGACAATCCAGTTTTCTAATAGGGAAATGGTGAAAGATATGTTAATAGGTTGAACTTGTCATGTTTGTTTTTCTCCATACCTGCCTCTCTTAACTGTGGCTAAAACCACAGCCTCCAGTTTGTCAACACTTTGTGCATCATGGTCTTTGCTCAGGGAAGACAAACATTCAGAGCATGTTTTTGGATCTTTTGATATTTCATTGAACTACATGAACTCATCTTTCCAGTGTTTCGAACTGCTCACTAGGGAGATAGATTCTTTTAGGATCAGATTATCTTTGGGAGCCAGCTATGGCTCTGTGGTCAAAACAAAAACAGAATTACCTGGAAAAACTCAGCAGGTCTGGCAGCATCGGCGGAGAAGAAAAGAGTTGACGTTTCGAGTCCTCATGACCCTTCAGCAGAACTGAGTAAAGTTAGGAGAGGGGTGAAATATAAACTGGTTTAAGGTGGGGGGGTGGGGGGAGAGAAGTTGTGGGGGAGTAGTTGTAGGGACAAGCGTACAACCACACCCCCCCCACAACTTCTATCCCCCCACCCACCTTAAACCAGCTCATATTCCACCCCTCTCCTAACTTTACTCAGTTCTGTTGAAGGGTCATGAGGACTCGAAACGTCAACTCTTTTCTTCTCCGTCGATGCTGCCAGACCTGCTGAGTTTTTCCAGGTAATTCTGTTTTTGTTTTGGATTTCCAGCATCCGCAGTAGTTTTTTGTTTTTATGGCTCTGTGGTGGTGTTGTTGACTCTGGGTCAGAAGGTGAAATCCTCAGGCCTCGCAGAGGTGGGTGTGCAGGCAGAACTGGGAGAAAATTATGAAAATTGCACATTGGTTCTGCTCCCGGGCACATTCCCATCTCTGAACGATCTTGCTGGAGGTGGCTCGAAGGGGTAGAGGTTACCCCACCGGACAGCGGCCGGTAGCCAATGTGGTCACTTGGGGGGCCAAGGTGCAGACACCACAGGGACTCTTCGGGTGTCACACCAGCTTCCCACTGAGTTAGGAGACCAGCAGTGACTGAATTAGAGTTGGCCTCCCAGTGGCAGGCCACAGGACCAGTGGTCCATCATCTCACTGGCCCCATTATTAAGGATGGGTTATGTATGAATTCCCTGGCCTATGTGCTGACGAGGACAGGAATTGAACTGGCAATTTCATTAAAACGGCAGACAAAAAGTATTTTAATGGAAACTTGTTAATGTGTACTGTATAACCACACAATTTCATACTACTAGACAAGTTACCGCAGCACTGAGCAGGTAGTTTTGAGTTGGACTCGTCAGTCAAATGATAATGACTTTCTTTGACATTTGTGCACTGGAACAAATGGAAGTGAAACTGAACTTGCTTATAAGAGGAACAAGCTGCCAAAGTGATTTCATTCCCAGTGGAGTGGAATTGCAGTTCATGTAGCTTAGTTCCGCCCAAGTGGGCGTTGTTCCCAGCTCTGCCCTGGGTACAGCAGCCAGGATGAATGACACCTCAGCATCTAAACAGGACACAGCTCTGATTTTGTTTTTTAAAAGCTGGAGAGAATTGAGGAAATTGTGTTATTTTAAAAATCTAAGCTGAGCAAATGCCAAGGCTGTGTAATGAAGTGTCTCACAGCTGCAACTGAACAACATGAATAACCACTGGGATATTTCCTTTCACCCACACACAGTGCTCTTGTGGCTTCTCAGAGAAACGCTGTTGAATCACTGCTCTGAACCGCTAATCCCAAGGGACATTTGTGCTTTGAGGCACTTCATTTCTCTAGGTTTTCAGTCAGGTTTTGCTGTACATCATTTCATTTGACTCATACACCAGTGAATGGCATATGGTTTTCTCTCCCTTTTTGGCAATGTTTGCGCTCTTAAGTGAGAAACATTGTGCTGGGATTTGGAACACTTTCCCATTCCAAGTACCTGGTACTGGCCTTAAGTGCTTAAGTCAAGAATCAAAAGTATTTAGCTCCCCCTTCATTGCCCCAACAAGGTGCCTCCACCCTATCCTTAGAGACACAGTCCTATTGCATGGCTGTGGGTTTTTGTCCATAAAAAAAACTGGCATTCCTGGATAGTGCCAGTTCACTGGCTACCAGTCTGTGAGCAAGTGAAAAAGAGAGATTTGTGTCTAAATAGCACCTTCCACAAACGCACAACATCTCAAAGTGATTTCCAGCCAATCAAGCACTTTTGAAGTGTAGTCACTGTTGTACGAGGAAACATGGAAGCCATTTTGCACACAAGGTTCCATTAACAGCAATGTGATAATGACCAGACACTGCTTATTTAATGATGTTGATTGAAGGATAAACACTGACCAGGATTTCCCTGCTCTTCTTTTCTGTCCACCTGAGAGGCAGATGAGATCTCAGTTTCATATCAAACAGTGTACTCACTCCCTCGGCATTGTATTGGATTATGTGCTCAAACCTTGTGGGACTTGAGCTCATAACCTTCTCACTCAGAGAAGCCAAGTGAGCTATGGCTAAAGACTAGCTTAACAAAAGGGAAGATCAATCGAAAAATGTAAATACCCTCTAGTGGTTCTGGGACTTTTGAAACTCAGCCAAACTTTCATAATAGACCCAGCTATCAAAGCAAATCCTAAGTAATGTCAAAAAATGGCGCAGATTGAAAATGAAACACCAGATGGTACTTTTTATGAAGATGCAGATAGTGTTTAATTTCCATTTCATTGCAGTTGCCTGTCAATCAATGAATTGTAGCAGATGCATAAATTATTTTTAGGTTTCAACAGCCAGGCCTTATTTTCTCAAAGCTAAGGGTTGCTGAACATTTAAATCTCAGTCCAAGACATGACAGGAGGGTTTCGCAGCACATTTCTCTACCATTTTTAATGCATCATGGCATTTTCTCCACTGGAACAAGTACTGTAATGCATGTCAACACTTGTATAATGGTAGTCAATGTAATGGTCAACTTACCTTTACAGGACAGAGCCCAATGATCAATTACTGCAAAAAAAATGCATCTACATTGCAATACAACATCTAATCATGACATTTGAAGGTCTCAAAATGTTTAACACTTACCTGTCAGTGTGTTCCAGTCTCCTCAACATGCTTCCTCCCATGGTCACAGACTCTCAAATCTGGTGGGTATTTCTACAGCTTCCAAAATCCTCACCAGCATGTGAAATTAGCATGGGGGAAGGAAATTCAAGTTTCCTATGGTCCTCATAACGACGATCCTGACCTCAGAAGAGGTGCCTGAGGATTTGCACTCAAGACCTTCCTGACCCGCGAAAAGTAGCCCGGGGTTAGGAAGACACTACAAATTAGAATTTAAAATCAAAAATCCTAATTTTGTTACCTTCCTGAACCCCCCAACCCCCTGCCCCCGCAACCTCCTGTCTCCATTGGGAGATGAAAATCTGGCTCTCTTTGTCAATTATTTATAGATGCTTAAGAATCTTGTATAGCTCAGTCACCTCAGAGACACCGGGCGGAGTTTTCTGCCCACCGGGCAGACTGTGCGGGGGCAGGTGTGGGTGGGAACGGACCTGATCGCCCACCGCCATTTTACGAGGGTGGGCCAATTAAGGTCCGCCCAGCATGAAACGTGGCTCCCAAGGAGAGCGGGGATGGGTGGGGCGGCGGCGGGACTGCTATGACTGCCAGGTCCAATGGCCACCTGGCAGCCTGTTAAAAAGTCCTCCTGCAGCCTTGCAAAGGCTGTCAAACATGGGCAGCAGAAGGGCTCCCCAGGGCGCTGCTGGTGAGCAGGCCAGGCAGGAGGGTAGGGCAGGGGACCACTGTGCCCCTCGTTTTTCAGCCGATTGCCTTGCTGCCCTCCTCCAGGAGGTGGCAGCATGGCGGGAGGTCCTGGTACACCAGGATGGGAGGAGGAGGCCCCCCCACATGACCAAATGTGCCTGGGAGGAGGTGACGGAGGTGGTGAGCTCCCACGATGTGGTGCAGCGCACCTGGATCCAGTGTCACAAGCTCTTAAATGACTGTTTGCACTCTGGAAGGGTGAGTACCATGTTGGCATTGGTCACTTAACCCAGCAGGCAGGCTTTCCCCCCTGGCCACCGCACCGCATGTGGTACAGTGACACCTACAGTACTGGTTTGGGGTCAACCTGGAGGATCTGCACCTAGGCACAGTGCTGTAACTGCAAAACATGTCAAAGTCAGGCTTCTGACATGCTGGGAGGGGAGCTTTCATGTGGCGGGGCACCCATCCATCTGCTTTCCTTTGCGTTCCATGTGCTTGTGCCTCCTTGCTTTGCAAGGTTGGACCCTGTGCTGGCAAATGTGATATAGGCTGCATTTGGCCGGGGGTGGGGTGGGGGTAGTGGGGGGTGTGGTACAGGCCTGGCATCTTTGTGTGAGTGTGCGGCAGCTGCGGGGTGAAGAGGCACTGGAGCCCTGCAATGTCCCACTCTGGTTGAGGTGGGACGGCAGCGAAGTGATTCCAGGTACAAGTTGCACAAATCAATGCTCTTCTCTTCTTTTCAGGAGATGAATGTCCATAATGCTGCCGAGCGGGTGAGGACTGGCGGAGGGCCGGCCCAGCTGGCCATCATTTCCAGGTTCGAAGAGGAGGCCCTAGATCTGGATAGGTGCCATGCACCCAGGTCTACCGGTGTCGGTGAGGCTGGGGTGCCACGGGCAGGTATGAATGCCCGGCAGTGAGGTCACCACGAGTGTCCCAGCAGCCATGACCCTGCTGAATGTTCAGTGATTGAAGTTTGCAACATGGCTTGACCATTGCTTATGGAAGGGTGAGCGCATAATGATCCGGGGGACAGGGATGCACATTGACATTGTCTTCACGTTAACTAATCAAATGTCCTTGTTTTTCCTTTCAGCATCAGGGCCGGGAGGAGGAGGCACAGGGACCCCCACTCACACCTGAGGGTCCTGAAGTCTCTGACCCAGCAGTGTCACAGCATCCTTGCCAGGCAGGCACCAGCGCAGATACTAGAACCTCGGTGGGAAGTAGATCATTGGCTAGTGTCCTGGGGTACAGCGGTGAGGGCACTTCACACTCACTGGAGGAGCTGGCAGAGACAGAAACTGCCCATGGCGCCAACAGTCGGAGGACTGCAGGGGACCAGGCACATGCTCAGTCGGTGGCTGATGAGGTGCCTCTGGGGTCGTCCAGGAGGCAGCAAACGCTGGGTGTGCGGGAAGATCTGGCGGAGATGCATGAGGCTACGCTTGGCTTGGTCTCCATGGTGGAGGAGTCCACGCAGATCCTCGCCAATGCAATGAGCCTCATGGCTGAGCACCATGCTCCCTCCATGGAGAGAGTGGCGACTCTCGTGGAGAGGGTGCTCCAGGAGACCAATCAGGGCTTCCTGGGGATGTATGCAGACCAACAAGCCTTCACATCAACATTGACCTCAGCTGGTCAGTGCCAGTGTGGGAGATGGTCTGGGCTCCAAGTTTCCCAGCTCAGTGCCCACCCATCCACAGTGAGCAGGGAGGTCCGAAGCGACCTCACGTTGGCGCAGCAGCTGCCTGTCGTCTCTGCGGGCTCCTCTCAGGGTGCTCTGGATGAGGGCAGCAGCTCCTCCGCCCCTCTGCCAGTGACCGTTGCATCCGATGAGGCTGCGGCAACTGGGGAGATGCCAGCTGTGGAATTGGCAGCTCCCTCCCAGGTGGTGCCAGCACAGGCTTCATGGGCCAGAGGACGACGGCCAAGGTCATCACGGCCAACAGGACAGCAGAGTCAGCAGGCTGTCTCAGATACCAGTGCCAGTGAGGGGACAGCACCTAGACGTAGCACCCAAAAGCGTAAATTTGAGGCACCTTAGGCACACCACGGATTTCTCACTGATGCTTTGGCGTTGCCCCGCAATGAGGTCATGATTAGTTGGTGTGTCCTTCAACACCTTTATCATTTTGTTTACTTAAGATCATTTTGTTATATCATTAAGTTTATACATGTGGCCATGGCTGAGGGTGTTTCTTTTCCCCTGCAGTTGAATGGTTACCCATCATGTTATGAGTGGATAGCGTTACATTAAGCTTTATTGGCTTGGCCCTTAGTTAATGTTCCTATCCAGGCAGATTTAGCACTCAGGTATCGAATATGGAGCCTGCAACACAGGCTTTTGTTGGAGGTCCATCTGTAGTGTTCTTGCTGAAGATTCGTTGGATTAAAGCCTCCTGGGTGTCCCTACCTCCCGGGTCAGCGTCTACCCCCTCAGCATTTCCCTGCGCGTGCTCATCCTCGGAGTCACTGCTAGACTCATCGTGTGCAGCCACAGCCAATGCATCTGCATCTTCTTCACCCACAGTGTAGCCCCTTACAAGTGCAAGATTGTGGAGAGTGCAGCATGCAACCACTATCAGCGACACACGATCTGGGGGGTACTGGAGTGCACCCCCTGAATGGTCCAGGCATCGGAAGCACATCTTGAAAAGACCGATGGCTCACTCCGCCACAGCCCTTGTGAAAGCGTGGTTCTGCTGCACATCTTCTGATATTGGTTGGCGGAGAGGTGTCATGAGCCACCTTCTGAAGGGATAGCCTTTGTCACCCAGCAGCCATCCATCCAGCCGGGCTGTAGCATTGAAGAGCCCCGGCACCTGGGAGTGTCTGAGGATGTAGGTGTCGTGGGAGCTGCCTTGCACAGACTTGTAGAATCTGCATCCTGTGATCACACACTATCTGCACGTCCATGGAGTGGAAGCCCTTCCTGTTGACGAAGGCACCGGGCTCACCTGCTGGCGCCTTGATGGCCACATGTGTACAGTCTATAGCACCCTGGACACGGGGGAAGCCAGCAATGGCCGCGAAGCCTCTGGCTCACTCTGTCTAGCTGGCCTGGTCCCAGTGGTAGTGGATGAAGGTCAGTGCATGCCTGAACAGAGCGTCTGTGACCTGCTTGACACAAATGTAGGCAGCTGATTGGGAGACACTGCAAAGATCACCCACCGAGTCCTGGAAAGAGCCAGAGGCATAAAAGTTGAGGTCAACAGTGAGCTTTAGAGCCACTGGCATGGGGTGCCCACTCACACAGTTAGCGGAGATCTTAGGGCCTATCATCTGACAGATAGAGTTGACTGTCTCCCTTGAGAGTCGGAGCCTCCTTTGGCACTGCAGCTCAGACATATTGAAGTAGCTGCTTCGCTGCCTGTATATCCTGGCAGCAGGATAGTGGCGTCTTCTGTGGCCCTTTCCGCCTTGGACTTCCTGTTGTGCCTCTACCTGTCCTCCCAAACATGGCTCTCCTGGCGGCTGAATGTGCACTCCTGGCCTCCTCCTCCTTCTGGCCCTCCCTTCCTCCTCAGAGGAGGTGCCTCCAGTTAAGAGCGCAACTCCCAGGCTAAGGGAAGGCTTCCTGAAACATGCAGGCCCCAAAAAGGATCTTGACTGAACAGTGCTGACCTGAAGGTTGTGAGTCCTGCCCAAGCAGCTGGTATGAGTTTTGAAGTATTTCTGCTCACACAGGCAAGTATCAGTAACTTTCAAAAATAAATATCTGACTGAGCATATTTGCGAACCTACTGACCCCTCTTATCCCGCCTGTGGGATACAAATATGTCCTAGCCGCCTACTCGTTGCACTGAAGTCTTCTTCTGCTCTGAAGAAGGGTCATACAGATTCGAAATGTTAACTCTGTTTCTATCTCCGCAGATGCTGCTGGACCTGTTGAGTTTTTCCAGCATTTTCTGTTCTTGCCTTTGGATTACTTGTCCAGTGACATTACCACTCTGCCACCACCTCCCTGAACATTGTTTGGGACAAGTAAACTTAGGAAATTATGGATAAGAAAGGAAGTGAGGTAGAATTGCTTAGCAATTGTGTGTGTCGTGTGTGTGTGTGTGTGTGTGTGAGAGATGATCGACCCACCAGCTACTGCCTATCATCTACCCCTGTTGGAAGTTAAAATCAAACATATTGTTTTTCTGTAATATTCCTCCGTTATTTTAGTGGAGGAGTTGATCCTTTAATATAAACACATTCACATTTGGTTTAAAATTAGCAGACAGGAAAATAAACTTGTTAAACATCTGTCCATAAATGTCGCCAACATTAACGTCTGGGTTTGTTTTGGGAGATGAAAGGATGGAGAGTGAAAAGAGAAGATGTGTGGGTGGGATTGAGATCAGCCAATAGGGATGTGTTTATTGCACACTTATCCTGGAGTCTCCAGGAGTTAAAGATAAATATTTTGACCACTGCTGTGATTAAAATGAGGATTGAATGATATGTTTTTGATTATTTTCTCTGAATATTTTGGGCTATTAGCTGTAAATATAATGAAGATTGAAGAAAGGCCTGTCTGACTGGTCGAGACTGCTGGGAACAGGAAGGTCATGTCATTGAACCTCCAGGAATGCATCCAACCAGAGTTGGCGACCCTAGCTTATTGGCTTAGTCTTTCCTTGTTCCTAAAATAATTTGTAACCTTGTGTTCTGTAAAGGAGCCAGTGTGAGTCAGAACAGTTTGGAATGCGTTAGCTCCAAGTTGTCAGTATCAATTAAACCTTTTAAAAAACAAACATGCGAAAGGAAGAAAAATAATTTCCTTTTTCTAATGCCTTTCAACTCCTTAAAGCATCCCAAAGCATTTCACAGTAGAACTAAAGGATTACATTTCAAATTTGTTAGGCAAATGTGACAGCCAGTTTCTGTCAAATAAAGGCCCACAAACATCGAATAAATGAATAACACCCACTACTGAACATCAAGCCATTGTTTCCAGGACTGTTACTGACCTCATCTCCTCTGGAGATCTTCCTTCCACAGCTTCCAACCTGATAGTCTCCCAACCTCGGACGGCCCACTTCTGCCTCCGATCCAAAATCCACAAACAGGACTGTCCCGGCAGACCGATCATGTTGGCCTGTTCCTGCCCCACGGAAGTCATTTCTTGCTATCTTGACTCCATTCTCTCTCCCCTTGTCCAGTCCCTTCCCACCTACATCCGTGATTCCTCTGACACCCTACATCATATCAACAATTTCCAGTTCCCTGGCCCCAACCACCTCCTCTTCACCATGGACGTCCAATCCCTCTACACCTCCATCCCCCACCGGGATGGTCTGATGGCTCTCTGCTTCTTCCTCGAACAGAGGCCCAAACAATCCCCATCCACCTCTACTCTCCTCCATCTGGCTGAACTTGTTCTCACACTGAACAATTTCTCCTTAAACTCCTCTCACTTCCTCCAAATAAAAGGTGTGGCTATGGGTACTCGCATGGGCCCCAGTTATGCCTGTCTCTTTATGGGGTATGTGGAACATTGCTTGTTCCAGTCCTACTCCGGCCCCCTCCCACAACTCTTTCTCCGGTACATCGATGATTGCTTCATGCTCTCGTCTGGACCTGGAAAAATTTATTAATTTTGCTTTCAATTTCCACCCCTCCATCATTTTCACATGGTCCATCTCTGACATTTCCCTTCCCTTCCTTGACCTCTCAGTCTCAATTTCTGGTGATAGACTGTCCACCAATATCCATTACAAGCCTATCGACTCCCACAGCTACCTCGACCACAGCTCCTCACACCCCTCTTCCTGTAAGGATTCCATCCCATTCTCTCAGTTCCTTCGCCTCCATCGCATCTGTTCTGATGATGCCACTTTCAAAAACAGTTCCTATGACATGTCTTCCTTCTTCCTTAACCGAGGTTTTCCACCCACGGTGGTTGACAGGGCCCTCAACCGTGTCTGGCCCATCTCCCGCGCATCCGCCCTCACACCTTCCTCTCCCTCCCATAACCATGATAGCATCCCCCTTGTCCTCACTTATCACCCCACCAGCCTCCACATTCAAAGGATCATCCTCCACCATTTCCGCCAACTCCAGCATGATGCCATCACCAAACATATCTGCCCTTCACCCCCCCCCGGCGGCATTCCGCAGGGATCGTTCCCTCCGGGACACCCTGGTCCGCTCCTCCATCATCCCCTACACCGCAACCCCCTCCCATGGCACCTTCCCATGCAACCACAGAAGGTGCAACACCTGCCCCTTTACTTTCCCTCTCCTCACCGTCCAAGGGCCCAAACACTCCTTTCAAGTGAAGCAGCATTTCACTTGCACTTCCCTCAATTTAGTCTACTGCATTCGTTGCTCCCAATGCAGTTTCCTCTACATTGGAGAGACCAAACGCAGACTGGGTGAACTCTTTGCAGAACACCTTCGGTCTGTCCGCAAGCATGATCCATACCTCCCTGTCGCTTGCCATTTCAACACTCCACCCTGCTCTCATGCCCACATGTCTGTCCTTGGCTTGCTACATTGTTCCAGTGAAGCTTAATGCAAACTGGAGTAAGCACCTCATCTTCCGATTAGGCACTTTACAGCCTTCCGGACTGAATATTGAGTTCAACAATTTTAGATCATGAACTCTCTCCTCCATCTCCACCCCCTTTCCGATCCCCCCTTTTTTTCCCAATAATTTACATAGATTTTTCTTTTCACACCTATTTTCATTATTTTTAAATGTATTTCCATCCATTGTTTTATCTCTACCTTTTAGCCTATTTCGATCCCTTCCCTTCACCCCACCCCACCCCCACTGGGGCTATCTGTACCTTGCTTGTCCTGCTTTCTACCCTTAATTAGCACATTCCTTAGATAATATCACCATGTTCAACACCTTTTTGTCCTTTTGTCTATGACATCTTTTGGCCATCTCCACCTATCACTGGCCCTCTACCCAGCTCTACCTGTCCCACCCCCCTTAAACCAGCTTATATTTCACCTCTTCTCTATTTTTACTTAGTTCTGTTGAAGAGTCATACGGACTCGAAACGTTAACTGTGTTCCTCTCCGCAGATGCTGCCAGACCTGCTGAGTTTTTCCAGGTTTTTTTTTATTTTTGTTTTAAATGAATAACAGGTTTGGTTTTGCTAGGTTTGTTTGAGGGTGCAATACTGGCAGAAGCACTGGGAGCATGTTCTATTCTTCTGCAGATTGTGCCAAGCAGGCAGACAGGACCTGGACTTACGTGGAATTCTGACAATTCAGCACTTCTGCACTCTTGCTCTGAAAGGTCAGTTATGACAGATTATGAGCTCAAGTCCGTTACGAAGAATGAGGAACCACACCCACATCTTCTGCCTCCACACACAGTTCCCCTTTAGGTTTCCAACTGGCGCCACTCCTTGTTTAGTTACCTTCTTGCACTTTAAGTATTTATAAAGCATCTTTTATCTTTTCCTCGAATTTAAAACCTTCTGATTCAAATGCCAGAGAGTGAGCCAAGCTAACAAAAGCTAACAAAACAAATTCTGTGACAATGTGAGTGGGTTTCAACTTCATTGGAAAAGGGATTTAACTGAGCATCTAGATCATGGAGGACACAGTCACAACTGCTCTACAGAGGCATGTTAGAAAAATAGAAAATTTACAGCCATTCGAAATGAAAATTAATACTATTCCTCAGAATTTTTGGAAAAAATTTAGCCGGTCACCAAGATTAGGCTGACTGACCTATAATTACTCAATCTACCCCGTACTCTCTTTAAATAACAATACAATGCTAGCTGTCCTGTGGTCCTCTGGCACAATACCTGTAGTCAGAGAGGATCAGAAATCAAGGGGTCAGAGCCTCCTTTGTTTTATTTGTTGCTTATCTTGGCAGCCTGGGATACATTTTATCTTTTTTTCTTATTCATTCAAGGGATGTGGGTTTTGCTGGCTGGGCCAGCATTTATTGCCCATCCCTAATTGCCCTTGAGAAGGTGGCGGTGAACTGCCTTCTTGAGCCGCTGCAGCCCATGTGGCGTAGGTACACCCACAGTGCTGTTAGGAAGGGAGTTCCAGGATTTTGATCCAGCAACAATGAAGGAACAGTAATATTTTTCCAAGCCAGGATGATGAGTGATTTGGAGTGGAACTCCCAGGTGGTGGTGTTCCCATCTACCTGCTGCCCCTGTCCTTCTAGATGGTAGTGGTCGTGGGTTTGGAAGGTGCTGTCGAAGGAGCCTTGGGGAATTCCTGCAGCGCATCTTGTAGATAGTACACACTGTTGCTGCTGTGCATCGGTGGTGGAGGGAATGAATATTTGTGAAGGTGGTGCCAATCAAGCGGGCTGCTTTGTCCTGGACAGTGTCAAGCTTCTTGAGTGTTGTGGGAGCTGCACTCATCCAGGCAAGCGGGGAGTATTCCATCACACTCCTGACTTGTGACTTGTAGATGGTGGACAGGCTTTGGGGACTCGGGAGGTGAGTTACTCGTCACACGATTCCTAGCCTCTGACCTGCTCTTGTAGCCACAGTGTTTAAAATTGTATTTCAAAACTGCTAAAACCGTTAATATTCCTTTTATCAGCATGTCTATCCCATCCAATATTTCACACTTCATTCATTAGCTATAATGTCTATATCGTTCCTGTGCAATCTTGGGAGCACAAAAACACTAGTGCATACACAAGAAGTTCTAGTACCCAACTGAACAGGCTTATTCTGGTTTTGATTTACATACATACACAAACGGCTACAAGAGGGTCCTATTACACACTTCCCTCTTTAATGGAAAAACTACACAATGTTCAAATTCCATGCAACTTATTTACATTTATCTTTTTTCAATTATTTGTAAATCCAACTTAATCACAGCTTTTCTATTCCTAAGATGACACTGTCTTTCTTCATCCAAACTTTCAAAACTTGGAGAAGGACCTTAACCCATCTTGGCCTGAGTCTGAAGAGAAGTTTTCTCCAACAAAGACTAATTTTGCCCTTGACCTTCAATTAAATTTTCCACTTTGCCAGACATTTCCGCGTGACTCTGACTTGGATCGGAACTGGTTTCAGGCACAACTTGTGTTTGGAGTAACTATTGGTACCCTTCTGGTCACCCAACTATCCAATTTATCAGACTGATTTGATTCTTCCCAACTTACTTTTTTTGTGATCCTCTGAAGGTAAAACATGGTCTATATGTACAAACCTAACCTTTCCACTTCCAAGCATCTTGACCAAATATGTGCGAGGACCACATATTTTCACAACTCTTCCTGGTAGCCACTTCAGCCACTTGTGATGATAACCTTTCACCTTAACTTTCTGGTTCAGCTTCAGACTTCTTTCCCTGACTCTACACCTATCATGACTCTCTTTCAGCCTGAACTGTTTCTCTTCTATTGACTGTGCTAAATGTGGCTTCAGCAATGAAAGCCTCGTTCTAGGCTATCTTCTAAGAAGCAATTCAGTTGGAATTCTGCAGTTGTAGTGTGAAGTGCGTTACCACTACATAAACTAGAAATTTGCCAGTTTGTGTTTGAATGATGTCTGACACTTCTTCCAATTTGTATCTAGCATCTTTTAACAAGAGCACATTTAACGATTTGTGCTGTATGCTCTGCTGCTCCATTTGAAGTAGGATGATACGGTGAAACTTTACTGTGTTTTGCCCCATTCATTCTCATGAATTTTACAGACTCATCTGAACAAAACTGAGGTCCATTGTTGAACACAATTTCCTCCTGGAACCCATAAGCAGCGAACAAGCTACACAAAATATCTAGAGTTTTGTTAGTTGTTATTCGATTCATCAGGAACCCCTCAACTCACTTTGAATGGCTATTTATTATAATGAATAACTGCTGCTCTTCAAATTCTGTAAAATCTCTGTGCAGCCTCTGTCACGCTCTAGCTGGCCATTTCCATGGTTTCAAAGGTACCAATTCTTTTCTACTGCTTGCCATGCTCTACACTGTTTCACTGTGTCTTCTATGTTCTCATCTAACCCTGGCCACCAAAAATAGCTTCTGGCCGGACTCTTTGTCAAGCTCATCCCTCAGTGTTGATCATGAAGTTCACATAGCAACTGCGATCTGTACCTTACAGAAATTACAACTCTGGCTCCCCACTTAACACAATCTTTGTCAATTGATAACTCATTCTATGCATAAAAAAGGCCCATTTTCTAAATCCACTATATGTGTTGGCCACCCATTTGCGACATAGTTGATGCCCTTCCAATACAGGGTCCCTGTGGGTAGTTCTATCAATGTCATCTGCTGTGACTGGCAACTCATCTATATGTGAAAAGGGAAGTATATCCTCCTCTGCCTCTACCTCTGATAGGGATAGTGATCTAGACAGCATTTTAAGATTACAATGACCTTCCAATTGTCTGTACTTAATGTCATACTGATAAGCAGACAAAATCAAATCTTATCTCTGCATTTGGCTGCAGCTAAAATGGATACTGGAGACTTCGGATTCAAAATAGTCATCGGTGGCATATGATCACTTCCAATAGTGAAACTGTGACCATACAAGTATTTATGAAATCTTCCTACTCCAAAAATCAAAGACAGTGCTTCATGTTCAATTCAAGCATAACTTTTCTCACTGGCACTGAGCCTAATGCAATCAGTCTCTCCTCAGCATTATCTAACACCTGACACGTCACAGCACCTACTCCGCATGGAGAGGCATCGCATGCTGGCTTAATCTTTTTAGACACGTGATGATGTACAAGCATTGTGCCATCTACCAATTTACTTTTACACAACAGGAATGCTTTGACATACTTTGCCCAATTACACGGAACACCCTTCCTCAAGGGCAGAATCTTCTGTTCGGCGTGTGGGGGCGGGTCCCACACGCCGATGCGTAAAATGATGCGCAGTGATGTCAGGTGTGCGTTCCGACATCACGCACGTCATTCCGATCTTCAGTTCGGCGGGATCACACCCAAGTCAGCTGCGCACCCTCCAAACTGTCAAAGGTCATTAATGAACCAATTAAAGTACTTGTCAGAGCTGCTTGTCCAACCTTAAGGATAGCGGGCAGGCGAAGAGCCCAGGCGGCCTCCACTTTTTTCGTGGAACCTCATTCACGGGCAGGATGGGGTTTCATGAAGGATTTATTAATGAAATAAAATCTTTTATCAAAATTCATAAACATGTCCTAGCTCATGTGACACTGTCACATGAGGGGACAGGACTGAATAATTTTCTTTATACTTGTTTTCAATTTTTCATAATGAAATTAATCTCCCTGAGGCAGCCCACATGAAAGAGCGCAGGCCCCGACTCTCCCTCCTCCCCCTGCCCACACAGGTAGCGCTGAGCGCTTCCGGGTACGCGTCACGCTGGGCAGGCCTTAATTGGCCCTCCCATGTAAAATGGCGGTGTGCAGCCAATTGCAGGCGGCGATTGGCTCCGGGCCCGCCCACGCCCGCTCATGACCGGCCCACCCAACGGGGAGAAAACTCTCCCCCAACAGTTCATTCAATGGATGCAATAAGGTTGCCAACTTTGGTAGTTAATTTATTGTAGTAATTCACTAGGCCCTTGAATCAGCTTTATGGTTTCATGAGACACTTGAGAGTACTTGTTGATCACATGGTCTTGCTATGTGATTTTGCTTCAACATGAAAAAGCTTGCTCCTTAATTTAACTTAAGTGCCTCTAACCAGTTTCTTCCTAACAAGAACAGAAAATGCTGGAAAAACTCAGCGGGTCCAGCAGCATCTGTGGAGGGAAAAAAAATAGAGTTAACGTTTCGAGTCCTGATGACTCCCCTTCAGAGCTGAAAAAGAGTCATCAGGACTCAAAGCGTTAACTCTGGTTTTTTCCTCTCCACAGTTGCTGCCGGACCTGCTGAGTTTTTCCAGCATTTTCCGCTTTTGTTTCAGATTTCCAGCATCTGCAGTATTTTGCTTTTTCCTTCCTAACAAGGTTGGCTTTTCACCCTTCACCACAATGATGGGCAATTTTACACATTGCTCCTTGTTTGCAACCAGAACTGACACATTTCCCATTACGGGAATTTTCTGTTCTCCGTAACTTTGTAATTCTATGTGTGATTTCTTCAGCTGATGTTGACTCAACTTTTGATGGAATCACGCTGACTGATGCTTACAATGAATCTGCAGCTTCATCAAAGCCCATGATAAAGTCTCCAATGTCCTCACTGGGTAACTGATTCCTGGTTCCAAACTGATAGCCTTCTGCAATCTCCAATGGCTTTGGATTGTAGTGCTGTTCAAGCTTACGCAAAATGTTCGACAGCAGCATGTCTTTTGGCTTGGCAGGGGCGAGCAAACTCTTGAATGTTTCATACACTTCTGGGCCTGCATCCATCACAGTTATCATCCTTTTCCTTTCCCCACTGTCTGGTTAAGAGCTGGATTATCAGGATCGTTGAGGCAATTATTAATAGTGTAAACATCACTAGATGCGCCACAAGGCATCGGAAGACTGGGTCATGGCCAAACCCTCCCAGTCGCCCAATAATACCTGTTGATACAGCCACCTTTGAAGGTCAGTCCTCCCACATGTACAAACAGTCTTTTTCCGTAAGACTGTATTTTTAAGCCTATTTCTCAGCAAAAAAAACTCACAGTTCCTCCTGCTGGTTTGTTTGAAGTTTGTCCGGCCCAGATTTGTTTGGCTAGAGAAACCCACAATCCCACCCTTGTCAGCAGACTGAGATATCTTGGCAGGATAAAAACACTGGTACATACACATTGAGTTCTAGTACCCAATTGAACTTGTTTATTCTGTTTTATGTTCACCCACGTAGATACACCAATGGCCACAACAAGTGCTATTCCAGTTTTCTCCTTTTGTGAAAGCAGATGCAAAATATTCAGTAAGTACCATGCCCACATTTTCTATCCACACACAGGTTCCCTATTTGGTTGCAAATTGGCCCCACTCTTTCCTTAGTTATCCCATTGCTCTTTGGGTTTTCTTTGAGTTTTACTTGCCAACATTTTCTCACACCCTCTCTTTGCTTTCCTTATTTCCTTTTAGATTTCACCTCTGCACTTTCTATACTCCTCTTGGCTTTCACCATTTTTTAAATTCCTTCATGGGATGTGGGCATCACTGGCTGGGCCAGAATTTATTGCCCATCCCTAGTTGCCCTTGAGAAGGTGATGGTGAGCTGTATTCTTGAACCGCTGCAATCCATGTGGTGCAGGTACACCCATAGTGCTGTTAGGGAGAGAGTTCCAGGATTTTGACCCAGCGACAGTGGAACGGTGATATATTTCCAAGTCAGGGTGGTGAGTGGCTTGGAGGGGAACTTCTAGGTGGTAGTGTTCCCATCTATCTGCTGCCCTTATCCTTCTAGATGGTAGTGGTTATGGGTCAGGAAGGTGCTGGTTAAAAAGTCTTGGTGAGTTTCTGCAGTGTATCTTGTAGATGGTGCATGCTGCTGCCACTGTGCATTGGTGGAGGGGGGAGTGAATGTTTGTGGATGTGGTGCCAATCAAGCGGTGCTGCTTTATCCTGGATGATGTCAAGCTTCTTGAGTGTTGTGGGAGCTGCATTCATTCAGGCAAGTGGGGAATATTCCAGCACACTCCTGACTTGTGCCTTGTAGATGGTGGACAGGCTTTGGGGAGTTAGGAGGCGAGTTACTCATAGCAGGATTCCTAGCCTCTGACCTGCTCTTGTAGTCACAGTATTTATATGGCTAGTCCAGTTCAGTTTCTGGTCAATGGTAACTCCCAGGATGTTGATAGTGAGGGATTCAGTGGTGGTAATGCCATTGAACATCAAGGGGCAATGGTTAGACTTTGTTTTGATGGAGATGGTCATTGCCTGTGGCCCGAGTGTTACTTTCATTGAGCTCTCAGTATCTGATATAAGCATAAGAAAACTTCTGTTTAGTACAGAGACTGATTTAGAAGCCTATACTGGCCACCAATCAAGCTGTCAATTTTGCTGAGATGAGAAGCCCTGGAGCCATGTCTGCCAATGGGGTGAGTTAATCAGGCTGGATGTGCTCTCTTAAATTGACCCAAAATGTGTCACCTCGGGTTTTTTTTGTTATAGTTAAATTGGATCATACCTAACCCCAATGAGGGAAAACATCGTTTGAAAGTTTAAAACAGAGTCAAAATGTGTCCAGTTCAGTAAGCTGTCAGGAAGGGCTTGGAGCATCAGAGTTCTGGAGGCCATGGTGGGGGGAGTGGTAGGGGAGGGTGGGGCAGGGTTAGGACTTAATGACAGGTAACTACTGTTGTGGTACACCTTTAAATTGGTGAGGTTAGGTGTTCTGTATACATCACTAGAGGGGAAATAATGCAATGCATCATGTGACTCAGACTTCGTCTCAGTTTGTTCTGAGGAAGACATTAGCTCAGACATGTGTACAAGTTCTCCAACTTTGTAATACAGCTACCAATTTGTCAAACCCCTAATAAATGAACCTGCATGTTTTTGTGCTAATCAATCCCTTATGTGTTGCTGGTGCCTTGATGTTATCCGCTAAGTAAGCACAAGGAGAAGAAAAAAAACAACCACGAGGTGCAAATTGTTTATCTTGAACCGTCCAGAATACCCAGCTCACTCATATAGTTTAGGTGACACCTTTGTAATTGAAGCCTAAAGTAATGGGAAACATCAGTGACATTTGCCCAATGTAGACAGCCACCTGATATATAAAGTGGGTGCAAATGGCGAGGGCTGTGTAATTCTTGGGATATGTGCCCCAATGATGGGATAAATTGGCATAGCTGATCACAAAACAAAACTGCCACCAACGCTCAAAACTTCAGGGTGAACACCAGGGCTCTGAAATTATTTTGTGAGAATGGTGACGCTAATGTGGTTTGCGTGAAACAGCTCTGTCCACAACCCAACGGCGGCACCTCCGTCAAAATCATTATTTAAAGCACCTCCATTAAAATAGCAGTCAGGGGAACTCACTGTGATCTTATTGAGTGCTCCCTACCTTAATATTCACAATTCTCAACCTAAACGGACTCCAACCTGAGCTGAGTCATTATTAGATGTTGCCCCAAGGAAGTGCAGTAACATTTGACTCATCGCTGCTAATGAGAGCATTTGTGGTGTGGCTGGCTTTGTTGTTGTGGCTTCTTTGCTTTGCTGGGCATCTAAACAGTCCTCCGGAGTCCACCAATCCCCTTTGAATATGGCTAAGGGGAATTCTGCCTGGCAATAGCTTTTCTTTGGGGGTTTTTCAGATTACTGTGGGTCCCTGTTGGTTGTTTTTATTGTTTCTTCTTGGAACTTTCCATGTGCCATATTTCATATTTTCATGCAGCATATTTGTAATTTTAAAATTTTAATGTTAACTCAACATCTTACTTATGTTTCTCATCCTTAATTTTGCCGTCTGGCATTTTCTGCTATCATTTATAAATCTCAGGGTACTATTTACAATTCAATTCCATTTTAACTTACCTTACAAAATGGAGGATGAAGTTTTTAGCATCGTTTCATATCTTTTGAGTGACTTGTTCCTTATTGAAATGTGAAGCAATATGTTATGGGAGAATGGGGTAGCTCCATAAAATTGAACTCATCCAGAACTGTGTTTCCAAAAACCTAACTCACACCAGGTCCCATTTACCTTTCGGCCCTGTGCTCACTGACCTAGATTTGCTGTCTGATTACCAACACCATAAATTGAAAACCTATTCTGCGTGCAAATCCAGCCATGGCCCCAGCCTTCCATTTCCCTGGAAACTCCTCCACCCTACGAGCGCCCCATCTCTCCCGCCACCCCGAGAACTCTGCGTTCCTCCAATTTTGGCATCTTATGTAACTTCATACCACATTGGCACTTGGGCCTTCAGCTGCCTAGGCTTTTAAGCTCTGAAGGTCCCTCCCTAAACCTCTCTGCTCTCATCCTTCAAGGTGCTCCTTAAAACTAACCTCTTTAACCAACTTTTAGTCACCTGTCTAGTTGTCTCCTGCTTTGGCGGGCTGGGAATTTCTTTCTGATTCCCCGCTTGTGAAGTGCCTCATGTCGTTTTATTGCATTAAGGCTGTTATATAAATGCAAGTTGTTGTTGATTGTGATCTCAGGCCCAAAGGTCAGGGAATATTATCAGCATTCGTTCCCATTAGTTAAAATGACTTTGAAACCTGTACCACAGGTTTGAGGTCTGTTAACCTGCTACAAGGCTGGGGTTTGACTTATACTGCCAAGAGCACCCCCCACCCTCATTCAGCTTTCTGGGTCAGAGCTGGGCAGGCTGCCAGTGGGATCCCTGTCAGCAAGTGGGAGTCCACTAGTGACCCCAAGCCGAATGCAAGCAGTGTGACCACCAGACCAGCAGAGGCCCAACGAAGTTTTATAGGGACCACAGACCTCAATGAGTAGATGAGGATACCCACTGAAAGCCTGAGCTGAGGCCTTCCGTAGTTAAAATGTTATAGCAAGTTGTAGGGGAAGGACAAAATGTTGGAAATATACAGCATGTCTGGCAGCATCTGTGGGGAGAGAAACAGAGTTCGCGAGCGGAATTTAACGTAGGCAATAGCTCTTACCCATTGGCTGGAGAGCCAGCAAGAGCCCTGCTTTGCCTCCCTTGGGGGAGGCCCACCAAATTAAGTGCCAATCAGGCAATTAACTGGGATCAAGGACCCTGGGGACACAAGTCCAGCCAGCCCAGAGCTTCCAGCCAATTAGGGGCCAGCAGCTGTTCATGGCTCATCATTGCCTCCGAGGAGGCGGTGGCTGCTGCTGGCAATGCACCCACTTGAGGCCTAGGATTACCGGTGGGCCCAGGCCATAGGTGAGTGATGGTGAGAGGGGGATTGTGGGGGAGGGAGTCGACAGCAAGGGCTCCCCCCTTCCCGATGCTGGGTCCTTCGATGAGGCACTGAGTGCCTTTGGATGAACCCCCCCTCTCCACCAATCCATAAGCCCACAAGCCACCCCAACAAAGTTTGCCTTATGGGCTTTCCATATAGTGAGTCTCCTTCCCACTGCTTGGTGAATAGCAGTGGTGGCAGGAAGAGGCCCTTAAGTGGTGATTAATTGCCTACTTTTATTGGTGACAGGATGGGAAGGCTATCCACAAACCTTCCTGCCACAGGCTTAATTGGGGCAGCAGTGGGAAGGCAGAGGAATTCCCACCCGTCACCCTCCCACCCATTTAAATGCCCTCCTGCCAGCAAACCCACACAGGGAAGGGCATTAAAATTCTGCCCAATGTTTCATGTAATGACTTTTCATTGGGACTGGAAAATGTTAGAAACAGGATAGGTTTTAAGGATGTACAGAGGTTGGGAAAGACAGGAGGAAAAAGCAGAAGTGAAGGTGTTTAAAAGGGTGGAAGGAGGAATAGTAAGTAAGTCTTGCTGCAAATGTGCAAGACTTTTGTTAGACCACATCTCGAATACTGTATACAGCTTTGGTCTCCATACCTAAGGAAGCATAGCATTTCCTTAGAGGGGTGCAACAAAGAATCTCTATGTTGATCCCTGGGTGTGAGGGCTGTTCTATGAAGAGAGATTGAGTAGAATGGGCCTATACTTTCTGGAGGTTAGAAGAATGACAGGTGATCTCCTTGAAACATCGAAGTTTCTGAGAGGGCTTGACCAAGGCTGAGGCAGAGAGGCTGTTCTCCCGGTCTAGAACAAGGGGGCATAGTATCCTGAACGCTGAACTATACGAGACGATTATGTTTTAAAATGTACCATTAACTCAAAGTAAAACAGATTATTCTGGAAAGGAATGTATAGATAGTATTCCTGATAACCATCTCAATTTGGAGGAATGCTGATGTGATCTGGTTGCCATGGAGATAGAAGCTCAATTTTTTTTTATTCATTTACACCCTTGGGGAGGTGGTAGTGAGCTGCCTTCTTGAGCTGCTGCAGACCCTGTGGTACAGATACACCCACAGTGCTGTTAGGGAGGCAGTTCCAGGATTTTGACCCAGCGACAATGAAAGAACGGCAATATTTCCAAGTCTGGATGGTGAGTGGCTTGGAGGGGAACTTCCAGGTGGTGGTGTTCTCATCTATCTTCTGCACTTGTCCTTCTAGGTGGTAGTGGTTGTGGGTTTGTAAGGTGCTGTCTAAGGAGCCTTGGTGAGTTTCTGCAATGCATCTTGTAGGTGGTACACACTGCTGCACTGTTCGTTGGTGGAGGAGGGAGTGAATGTTTATGGATGGGGTGCCAATCAGGCTTTACCCTTGATTGTGTCGAGCTTCTTTAGTGTGAGAGCTGCACTCATCCAGGCAAGTGGGGAGTATTCCATCACACTCCTGACTTGTGCCTTGTTGATGAAGGACAGGATCTGGGGAGTCAGAGGAGTTACTCGCCGCAGGATTCCCAGCCTCTGACCTGCTCTTGTAGGCGGAGTATTTATATGACTAGTCCAGTTCAGTTTCTGGTCAATGGTAGTCCCCAAGATGTTAATAATGCAGGATTCAGCAATGGTAATGCCATTGAATGTCAAGGAGCAATGGTTAGATTCTCTCTTGAGGGAGATGGTCATTGCCTGGCATTTGTGTGGTGCGAATCTTACTTGCCATTTATCAGCCCAAGCCTGGATATTGTCCAGGTCTTGCTACATTTGGACATGGACTGCTTCAGTAGCTGAGGAGTCGTGAATGGTGCCGAACATTGTACAATCATCAGTGAATATCCCCACTTCTGACCTTATGATGGAAGGAAGGTCATTGATGAGGCAGCTGAAGATGGTTGGGCCAAGGACACTGCCCTGAGGAACTCCTGCAGTGATGTCCTGGAACTGAGATGATTGACCTCAAACAACTACAAAGATCTGTGTGTTAGGTATGACTCCAACCAGGGGAGAGTTTTCCCCTGATTCCCATTGACTCCAGTTTTGCTTGGGTTCCTTGATGCCACACTTGGTCAAATGCTGCTTTGATGTAAAGGGCAGTCACCCTCATCTCAGGAGTTCAGCTCTTTTGTCCATGTTTGAACCAAGGCTGTAATGAGGTCGGAAGCTGAGTGGCCCTGATGGAACCCAAACTGAGCATCAGTGAGCAGGTTGTTGCTAAGCAAGTGTGACTTGATAGCACTGTTGATGACCCCTTCCATCACTTTACTGATGATTGAGTGTAGATTGATGGGACAGTAACTGGGTTGGATTTGTCCTGCTTTTTGTGTACAGGACATACCTGGGCAATTTTCCACATTGCCAGGTAGATTCCAGTGTTGTAGCTGTGCTGGAACAGCTTGGCTTGGGGCGTGGCAAGTTCTGGAGCACAAGTCTTCAGTACTACTGCCGGAATATTGTCAGGGCCCATAAGTTTTGCAGTATCCAGTGCCTTCAGATGTTTCTCGATATAACTTGGAGTGAGTCAAATTGGCTGAAGGCTGGCACCTGTGCTGCTGGGGACCTCCGGTGGAGGCTGAGATGGATCATCCACTCGGCACTTCTGGCTGAAGATTGTTGCAATGCTTCAGCCTTTTGCACTGATGTGCTGGTCTCCCCCATCATTGAGGATGGGATTATTTGTGGAGTTGCTTAATTGTCCACCACCATTCATGACTGGATGTGGAAGGACTGCAGAGGTTAGATCTGATCCGTTGGTTTTCGAATTGCTTAGCTCTGTCCAGCATTTGCTGCTTATGCTGTCTGGCACACAAGTAGATCTGTGTTATAGCTTCACCAGGTCGACACCTCATTTTTAATTATGCCTGGTGCTTCTCTGGGCACGCCCTCTTGCAATCTTTATTGAACCAAGGTTGATCCCCTGGCTTGGTGGTAATGGTAGAGTGGGGGATATACCAGGCCATGAGATTACAGGTTGTGGTTGAGTACAATCCTGCTGCTGCAGATGGCCCACAGTGCCTCATAAGTCTATCCCACTTAGCATGGTGATAGTGCCACACAGTACGATGGAGGGTATCCTCAATTTGCAGATGAGACTAGGCTCCACAAGGATAGTGCAGTTGTCACTCCTACTGATACTGTCATGGACAGATGGATCTGCGGCAGGCAGGTTGGTGAGGATGAGGTCAAGTAAGTTTTTTTCTCTTGTAGGTTCCCCCCCACCTGCTGCTGACCCAGTAAAGCAGCTATGTCCTTTAGGACTCAGCCAGTGGTGGTGCTATTGAGCCACTCTTGGTGATGGACATTGAAGTCCCCCACCCAGAGTACATTCTGCATCACATCACCCTCAGTGCTTCCTCCAAGTGGTGTTCAACTTGGAGGAGCACTGATTCATCAGCTGAGGTTGGGGGTGGGTGGGGTGTCTGGGTGGTGCATGGTAATCAGTAGGAGGTTTCCTTGCCCATGTTTGACCTGATGCCATGAGACTTCATGGGGTCCAGAGGTGATCTTGAGGACTCCCAGGGAAACTCCCTCCCCGACTTTACATCACTGTGCCGCCACCTCTGCTGGGCCTGGACACACCCAGGGATGGTAATGGTGGTGTCTGGGGTATGATCTGTAACACGCGTGATGCATGTTGCTTCACTAGCCTGTGAGACAGTTCTCCCAATTTGGGCACAAGCCCCCAGCAGGGCTGGGCTGGGTTTGCCATTGTCATTTCCAGTGTCCATGTCAATGCAATGCAGCCCATGCATTTCCAATCCCTTTTATTGACTTTTAAGCGGTTTGATACAACCAAGTGTCTTGCTAGTCCATTTCAGAGGGTATTTAAGAGTCACATGCAGGCCAGGTCAAGTGAGGGCAGTAGGTTTCCTCAGTGGACTAACTGGGCTTTTAACAACAATCGACAATGGTTTCTTGGTTATCATTAGGCTTTTGTTTCCAGATTTTTTTTAATTGAATTCAAATTCCACCATCTGCCATGGTAGGATTCAAACCCTGGTTCTTGGGCATTACCTTGAGTCTCTGGGCTACCAAATCCAGTGACAATACACCACCACCTCCCCCTCAAATAGAAACCCAGTGAGATGGAGTGTCAGTTTTAACACCTTTCACAAAAATCTCACCGCAAAAGGACGGCTATGACTGGGAAGCAGAAACAAAGAAGCTGCTGCTGTGCAACTTTTGTTCATGCCCAAGCAGGATGCTGTTGAGGGTTCAGTTTCTGTTGAAAAGGAAGTGAACAGAACAGACAGAGCTCTTGAAGGTTTAAGGAATGGAAAATTGTTGAGGTGTGCGTTGTTGGTGATCATCATATCCAGGAAAACTCAGGCAGAGTAGAATGATTTTTGAAGGATGCTAGAAGTTGCGGGAAGAAAGAAAAATCTCTGCTAGAGAGCTTGGAGGGACTTTGGGACTTTTCCTTTAATGCTACATATCTGCCAGAAATGTGACAGACAATATGAGGCGTATTTTAGTTTCAATAATTAGTTAATGTGAAACTACCTTTCCTTTAATTTGATGTACTCGCTGCATGTTAATTAATATTTGATCTATGTTGATTTTAGTTTGTTGATTACCGTAAAAGTCTTCAAAAGTGAAATCTTGCCTTTCAGGTCTTTCTGTTGGCCGTTGGGAAAATTATCTCTTTTTCAAATGTTCTCAGTCTCTAAGGGGAGCGGGACAGTAGTCGCAGGATAAGAGGTCACTCATTTTGGATTGAGATGAGCAGAAACTTATTCATTCAGAGAGTTGTGATAGGGTCATTTGAGGAAGTCACTCGGGTAGAAGATGAGAGAATTCTGGTTGGCATTGTGTAACCAGTCTTTCAGATACCCTTTGATAAGCTTTCTCACTCTATGTTACTTCTAAAAATTGAGTCTTTTGGTACCAATAGGAATTTGAAATTTTAGACTAGGAATTGGTTCCAACCCCCCAGTCAAAGGGCAGAATTTTATGCCGTCAGGATTTCATGGTCCCGCTGAAGTCAATGGGCTGTTGAACAGCTCGCCACATTTTACCGCCCCACCCCTTCCACAAGAAGGCTGTAAAATTCCACCCAAAAATTTGTGGTTAATTGAAGTTGTTCAACTTGGATACAAATTACTAGTGGTGTCCCCCAGAGATTAATCTCAGGCCTGTTACTCTTCACGGCCTTTATCAACGGCCTGAATAGTGATGTTTTGATACGGTAAGTAAATAAGTTTGCAGATGACAGCAAAATCTGCAAGGGTTAAAATAGTAGAGGGGTGCAATCAAATCCAAAAAGGATTTATGGGCAGAGTTTTCCCCCCGTCTGGCGGAGGGGGAGAAGTTCAGGAGCGGGCGTGTGGAGGCGCGCCTCCGATAGGCGCACCCGATCGGGGGTGTGCCACCATTTTACATGGGCGGGCCAATTAAGGCCCGCCCAGTGTGACGCCCACAAGGAAGCGCTATGCGCTCCCTGTGCAGGCGGGGTGGGGGGTGGGGGGGGGAGTTCCCTGAGCCAAGAGTGTGCTCTATTACGCATGTGCGCGAAAGAGTGCACTCATCCCCCTGAGGCTAAGTGCTGCCTTAGGGAGATCGGCTCCACATTAAAAAATGTTAAAAACAAAAAAAAAAAATCTCTGACATGTCCTCTCATGTGACACTGTCACAAGAGTTGGGATATATCCATCATTTTTAGTTTCACTTTTATTAAAAATTTATAAACATACATGAAACTTCATCCCGCCCGTGGATGAGGTTTCATGCTTTTTCCAATGCCCGCCAGGGCTCCCGGCCTGCCTGCCAGCCTTAAGGTTGGATGTTCACTATTTACATTAATTACTTTGCCAATGGCCTCAATTGGCCATTGACAAGTTGGTGGGTGCACAGCTGATTTGGCTGAGCCCCTGCCGACCTGAAAAGAACATACAGTTAAAGCCATCAAGGTATTAGTTTGGACTCATAAAGCCAGTAAGTATAAATTGAAGGACACCATTTTGACACTGTACAGGTTGTTGGTGAATTTAGAGTACTGTGCCCAATTCTAATCCCTCCACATGGTGAATAATATTGTGGCCTTGGAAAAAGAATGGTTCCTCGCTTAAAGAAGCTCAGACACTCGGATTAGCTCAAGGACCTTGGCCTATTTATTTTAGAGTAGTGCATTCTTAGAGGTGACCTAATCGAGGTGTCTAAAATAATCAAAAGGCTGCATGGTGATCCTATTGATAGATTATTCCAGTTTAGCACATTGGGAGGATGAGGGGACATGAGTTTCAATTATGTAAGAGTAGGAATAGACTGAATGTTAGGCAGTTCTTCTTTTCCCAGAGAGCAGTGAACCTCTGGAATACACTGTTAGCTGCTGCGGTGGGCGCTGAATCTCTGCAAATCTCCAAGAGGCAACTGGACCAGCTCCTGACTGGGACAGAGATTACAATGTGTATAAGGTATTAGTGTCTTTATAAATAACACTTGGTCCATGTGATCTCCTGGATTGGATTGTTTGCGGAGGTTGGAGGGGAATTAAACAGAATATTTTTTTCTCTGATTGGCCCTGGGGTTTTTCTTTTTTTTTTGCCTCTCCTAGGAGTTAGATTTTCATTACTGAGGCAGGTAGCTCGAGTCGGGAAATTTCTGACCTGCCTTGGTAGAAAATGCATTGTCAGTCCCAGTTAGTACTCTAGTGGATGTCTGGGCTCTCAGCCAAGAATACATAATGAAACAAAAACAAAAAACAAAAAATGCTGGAAAAACTCAGCAGGTCTGACAGCATCTGTGGAGAGAAAGACAGAGTTAATGTTTCGAGTCCGTATGACTCCTCTTCAGCGCCTCGGAGCTTGGCTGAGAGCCCAGAAATACATTAGCCTTTTGAAACACCTGTGCCCTAGAGAAAACATTGCTAGATTGACAGCTCTGGCTCTCTGATCTACACTGTCAATTTCACAATGTTTATTTACACAAGGTTAAGTGGTTTCAAATGCCTGCAATTTCAGCTATAGCAACTTTTACGGGTCACATTTATTGTAGTAATGTTCAGTGGCATTCCCATCACTGAATCCCCCACTATCAACGTCCTGGGGGTTACCATTGACCAGAAGCTGAACTGGACTAGCCATATAAATATTGTGGCTACAAGAGCAGGTCATTGGCTAGGAATCATGCAATGAGTAATTCATCTCCTGACTCTCCGAAGCCTGTCCTCTATCTACATGGCACAAGTTAGCAGTGTGATGGAATATTCCCCACTCCCCTGGATAAGTGCAGTTCCCACAACACTCATGAAGCTTGACACCATCCAGGAAAAAGCAGCCTGCTTGCTTGGCACTACATCCACAAACATTCACTCCCTCCACCACCGGCACATAGTAGTAGCAGTGTGTACCATCTACAAGTTGCACTGCAGGAATTCATCAAGACTCCTTCGACAGCACCTTCCAAACCCATGAGCACTACCATCTAGAGGGACAAGGGTACCACCTAGAAGTTCCCCTCCAAGCCACTCACAATCCTGACCTGGAACTAGATCGCCATTCCTTCACTGTCGCTGGATCAAAATCATGGAACTCCCTCCCCAATAGTACTGTGTGTGTACCTACACCACGTGGACTGCAGCGATTTAAGAAGGCAGATCACCACCACCTTCTCATGGGCAACTAGGGATGGGCAATAATGCTGGCCCAGCCAACGAAGCCCACATCCCGTGAATGATTAAAAAAAATTAAAAAGTAAGTTTTAAGAAAGTGGAATTCTATCAATGAATGACTGTTTTTTAAAAGATTTTTTTATTCTACTGTCACTAGTGGGTTTGTTGCTTCTATACAGTGTATAGTGGGTGGAAGGGCATGGAAGTGCCCAGGGGGGAATGGGGGCGCATGGGGGGCATGAGGGATGATGGGGATTGGTTGGGAGTCTTACTTTGGCATGGGGGGGTTGCATGAGGAGGACCTTTTGAACTCACCTTTTAAAAGGTTCCCTCATGCAGACTATGGTTCACGACTTCTCTGAGGTGTCATGAAGTCTTTGAAAAGCAGGCCTGGCTCTATTACAACTGCAGAGGCATAGGACATGCCTAGCAATGCAATGGAGCCAGTCAGGTCAGGAGTGCAGGGCGGGGGCTTTAAATCCAAACCAACTTGCACCCTTTAATGGCCCTGTTGAAAACTTGAAACCCCAGGAAAAGGATCAGGAATCCAGTCTCAGCCCCCATTTAAAAAATTCATGGGATGTGCACGTCACTGGCTAGGCCAGCATTTATTGCCCAGCCCTAATTGTGTTTGTTCAGGGGGCATTTAGGAGTCAGCCACAGTGCTGTTGGTCCAGAGTCACATATAGGCTAGACTAAGTAAGGAGAGCAGATTTCCTTCCCTAAAGGACATTAGTGAACCAGATGGGTATTTGTGACAATGGTTTTATAGTCATCATCAGATTTTTAATTGCAGGTAGTTATTGGATTCAAATCCCACCATCTGGCATGGTGGGATTTGAACCCATGTCCCCAGAGTATTACCCTGAGTCTCTGCAGTATTAGTCCAGTAGCAATAACACTACACCACCACCTCCCCACACGAAGGGCTCGCAAGTTATCCCAACTCAGTGAAAAACCGTGGGCACAGTGTCAGTGTGCAGTTTGATGAGGGTGTGGTAGAGATATTATTGCTGATTGAATAAATAATTTTAGTCATCCAAATGCTAACCAGAATGGGTTGTCTCATGGAGTCAAATGGATCATTGATTCATTTTACTAAAACTGATATCTGCTTTTGGTCAAGTTAGTGATACTGGGTTTATCTCAAGAATAATACAAAAAGGAAGCATAAATGACTTGCAGTTTATTGTTTCTACAGTGTACATGTTGATCTCACTGATGGTGTCCTGATAACTCCAGGCAGCAGAAACCACCTATAACCCAATGATTTGAAACTAACTTGCTGCTTTAAATAACAATTCATTTCTTCCCAGAATTTTTGAAGTGTTTTTTCCTGCTGTGTTTTGTCTACCTCAGAGGTGTTTTAAATGGGATATGGGTACTGAAGGTAAGATTTGGATTGTTGGGAACAGTTTTGGGCCGATGGAATGACAGGAAGGACAGTTATGTTAAGATGGTAATCTGTATGTTTAGAGTTGGAGGCAACGTGTGGTTGATTTCAATTGGACTTTGGATTTTGCTTATTGAGTCAACATGGATTCCAAAATCCGCCCCACATCAAAGGTAATTGAAACTATAAAATCTAACATTATGCTGGATTATCAAACCTTTCGGTTAATAAATAATATTGATAATAAAAACTCAGCTGTGTTTTTCACACTTTCCAATTTTAATGGGGTTAAAGATTAACCCCAACAAATCACTTTTGATTTTTAACATATTGTTATAGCGATTATACTCAATAAAGTGCTTCACTCATCTTATTTTATTCAATGTTTCCTTTTCTCTGTTTCATTTTCCATGGAGGAACTAATCTATGAGGAGAACTGAACAGAATGTTGAATGGTGGAAGCAGCACATTGGATAGTGAGCTGTGTGTGAAGAACTGGCCATCGTACCTCAGGGAGGACATTATTGTACTTGAGAGGATGCAAGATAGGTGATAACATGTGGGAACTCCAGGATGCTTCCTTCAACCACATGCACAGGAAGTATCAAGCAGCTTGAGCTCCAGGTTTCAAAAAGGAATTGTATAAGCTCCTAAAGATAAAAGTGTGCAGGGTTATGGGCATAGGGCAGGTGAATGGTACTAGTAGAATTGCTTTGCTGAGGGTAGTTACAGACTAAATGGGCCAAATGGCCTTTTCTTGCTGTAGCATTCTCTGATTCTAGAAGGTGACAGAGAGGACCCTGATTGCAGTAGGCAAGATATTAAAGAGCATAGATAAAATTTAAACCCTGGAGCTCCCTCCCTAACAGCACTGAGGGTGTATCTACACAACATGCTCTGCAGCAGTTCCAGAAGGCGACTCACCACTACTTTGTTGAAGGCAATTAGGGATGGGCAATAATGACTGGCCTTGCCAGCAATGCTCATATCCCACAAATGAAAACAAGAACACTCCTACAGGCCTGGCCAGATGCCTTAAGCAGGAGGCATTGGTTGAAACTAGTAAAAAGACAGGAATCAAGAATAACTTTTCCACATACAGAAGGCAGAAGATTTTCCACTTTAATAATTTTCAGGCCTTGGGACCATTTGCTGGTCCTGACCCTGCTTGTATCAGAAGTGCATCCTGCGGAGTGATTCTACAGGAGCTGGCCAATTAACAGTCCATCTCCATGTTCACTGCCTGATTAAGATGGGGCATGGATGTGGGAGACTGTGGCTGGGTCGAAATCCTGGAACTCCCTCCCTAACAGCACTGTGGGTGTACCTACACCACATGGACTGCAGTGATTCAAGTAGGCAGCTCACCACCACCTCAAGGGCAATTAGGGATGGGCAATAAACACTTGGCTAGCCAGCGAAGCCCACATCCCATAACTGAATAAAAAGCAACGGGGGGCTCTGCAGAGCTGAACAACTGGCAGCCCCACTGGGAGAGGTGGGAACTGCTGAGGCAGAGGGAAAACCGGAGGGCTTCTCAAAATGGAGGTGTTGTCGAAATACTTCTGAGGGCTTATTAAAAATGAAGGCCCAGAGCTGTCATGGTTATCACCATGGCTTTGTAATTGTGGCATGGACAACTGCCTCTGAGGTCCCTCCCGCTGTGAGGCTGCTTCTGATACCCTGTCATGCTCCTGGCACAGTGTGGGGCCTGCACGCCTCCTGTAAGATTTAATTGCTGCTCACAATTAAGGACCATTTGCCCCTTTACAAACTATGATTGGCGACCCCACCACTGCTGCTGCCACACAGAGCCTTTCATCAGGAAAATTCCCTGGAGTCAGGAGAATAACTGGTGGATCTCAGATCAATTTCACACACCCCCCATACATCCAAAGTCACCTTCAAGTGGCTGGGCAGATGCATCCCTGAGGAACAGTCTTTCTGGAAAGTAAGTAGAGGCAAATACTTTATATTCCATTCCAGATACCGTTAGTTAGATGAAGGAATGTTCGATGTGTTTCCTTTATCTCAAAGATTGGCCAAATAACTACCTTCACCTGTATTTATCTAAGGATATATCATCGGATTAATTCATAGCATGATTACCATAGAACATCTGCAGACTTTTCTCTGTGGTTTCCAGTCTTTACGCATGAAATAGAGAACACGTGAAATTTAAGGATCTCTTCAAGATCTAGTTTGGTGGAAGAACACTTTAGCCATGTGGCATCCTATCAGCCTTTACTATTGCTTTGGTAAGAAAAACTCATTGGGCTGAATTTTCCCAGCCTCGTGGAGGTTAATTCAGAGGGGGGGACTGGGGAAAATCAGATTGTTGCTCATCAGGATGGCTTCCTGTCTCTGTCCTGCCTCCAAGCGCGTTTTCTTGGGCCTTCTGCGTGGTTGCTGTACCCATCATCCATAATTGGGTGATAAAGGCAGAGGAGTTGTCACCTCCCATAGGATTGTGTCGGGGGGAGTGGTGTAGTTTTCAGACACCAGTGGGGTCAAGACCTGGGAATGGTCTCAATATCAGGTTCCCTTTGTGAGGCCAGATAGTGGGTGCTAGTTTACTATTATGAATGCAGTTACTATCAATAGTCTACTTCCTGTGTTTGCATTTAGTATGGTTAACATAGCCTGGAACTTGAAGTCAAATATTACTACCAAGCTAATCTATCATGCATTATAAACAAGGATATTGACATTGTCCTTATCTCTGTCACACCACTGCTATGGAATTTGCAGTTTGTCATTTAAGATTAGGTCAATGGCCGTTTGAACTTGAGAGAGACAGATTGTTAAAATGGGAAAATGAAAAGAAGGTTGAAAAAGAATGAAGGAAAGTTGAAAACAAAAGTGGAAAACATGATAGTTAAAAAGAAAACATAAAGAGATTTGATTTGTTAAAAATTTCTGGTATTGATGTCAGGTATCTAAATTATGATTAATTCTTACCTACAGTTCAAATAGAAAGTTTGATAAACTCAGAACATGACACCACTACACATTCCATATTGCTTAATACTTGTTGAATTCAGACAAATTGCACACGCCCAGCTTGCTGGCAGGCGCTATCCATTTACCTCGATCCAAAACTGAGATTAGTTCAAGGAAAGGGAGGCGATGGTGTAATGGTAATCCAGAGACCCAGGGTAATACTCTGAGGACCTGGGTTTGAATCTCACCTTGGCAGGAGGTAGAATTTGAATTTATTAGAAATCTGGAATTAAAAGTCTAATGATAACCATGGACAATTGTTGTAAAAACCCATTTGATTCACTAATGTCCTTTAGGGAAGGAAAACTGTCATCCTTACCTGGTCTGGCCTACATGTGACTCCAGACCCACAACAATGTGGTTGACTCTTAAATGCCATCTGAAATGGCCTAGCAAGCCACTCAGTTGTACAAACAGCTACAAAGTCACAAAAAAGGAATGAAACTGGACGGACTACCCAGCATCGACCTAGGCACCGGAAACGACAACGGCAATCTCAGCCCTGTTGACCCTGCAAAGTCCTCCTTATAACATCTGGGAACTAGTGCCAAAATTGGGAGAGCTGTCTCACAGACTAGTCAAGCAACAGCCTAACATAGTCATCCTCACGGACTCATATCTGACAGAAAATGTCCCAGACACCACCATGATCATCTCTGGGTATGTCCTGTCTCACCGGCAGGACAGGTCCAGCAGAGGTGGCAGCACAGTGGTATACAGTTGGGAGGGAGTTGCCCTGGGAGTCCTCAACATCGATTCTGGACCCCATGAAGTCTCATGGCATCAGGTCAAACATGGGCAAGGAAACCTCCTGCTGATTACCACGTACCAACCTCCCTCAGCTGATGAATCAGTGCTCCTCCATGTTGAACACCACTTGGAGGAAGCAAGTGCACAGAATGTACTCTGGTTGCGGGACTTCAACGTCCAGCACTAAGAGCGGCTCGGTAGCACCGCTACTGACCGAGCTGGCTAAGTCCTAAATGTCATAGCTACTAGACTGGGTCTGCAGCAAGTGGTGAGGGAACCAACAAGAGGGAAAAACATGCTTGACCTCATCCTCACCAACCTGCCTGCCGCAGATGCATCTGTCCATGACAGTATCGGTAGGAGCGACCACCACACAGTCATTGTGGAGACAAAGTCCTGCATTTTCACTGAGGATACCCTCCATTGTGTTGTGTGGCACTACCACCCTAATAAATGGGATACATTTCGCACAGATCTAACAACTCAAGACTGGGCACCCATGAGGCGCTGTGGGCCATCAGCAGCAGCAGAATTGTGCTCAAACGCAATCTAGAACCTCATGGCCTGGCATATCCCCCAATCTACCATTATCATCAGGCTAGGGGATCAACCTTGGTTCAATGAAGAGTACAGGAGGGCATGCCAGGAGCAGCACCAGGCATACCTAAAAATGAGGTGTCAGCCTGGTGAAGCTACAACAAGGACTATTTGCATATCAAACAGCATAAGCAGCAAGTGATAGACAGAGCTAAGCGATTCCACAACCAACCAATCAGACCTAAGCTCTGCAGTCCTGCCACATCCAGTCGTGAATGGTGGTGGACAATTAAACAACTCACTGGAGGAGGAGGCTCCACAAATATCCCCATCCTCATGATGGAAGAGCCCAGCACATCAGTGCAAAAGATAAGGCTGAAGCATTTGCAATAATCTTCAGCCAGAAGTGTCAAGTGGATTTCGGCCTCCTCTGGAGGTCCCCAGCGTCACAGATGCCAGTTTTCAGCCAATTCAATTCACTCCATGTGATATCATGAAACGGTTGAAGGCACTGGATACTGTAAAGGCTCTGGGCCCTGACAACATTCCAGCAATAGTACTGAAGACTTGTGCTCCAGAACTTGCCGCGCCCCTAGCCAAACTGTTCCAGTACAGCTAAAATACTGGAATCTACCCGGCTATGTGGAAAACTGCCCAGTTATGTCCTATACACAAAAAGCAGGACAAATCCAACCTGACCAATCAGCCTACTCTCCATCATCAGTAAAGTAATGGAAGGGGTCATCAACAGTGCTGTCAAGCGGCACTTGCTTAGCAATAACCTGCTCACTTCTGCCCAGTTTGGGTTCTGCCAGGACCACTCAGCTCCTGACCTCATTACAGCCTTTGTTCAAATATGGATAAAAGAGCTGAACTCCCGAGGTGAGGTGAGAGTGGCTGCCCTTACGTCAAGGCAGCATTTGACCGAGTGTGGCATCAAGGAGCCCTACCAAAACTGGAGTCAATGGGAATCAAGGAGGAAACTCTCCCCTGGTTGGAGTCATACCTAGCACAAAGGAAGATGGTTGTGGTTGTTGGAGGTTAGTCATCTCAGTTCCAGGACACCAATACAAGAGTTCTTCAGCGTAGTGTCCTCAACCCAACCATCTTTAGTTGCTTCATTAATGACCTTCCTTCCATCATAAGGTCAGAAGTGGGCATGTTTGTTGATGATTGCACAATGTTCAGCACCATTCATGACTCCTCAAATGCTGAAGTAGTCCGTGTCCAAATTCAGAAAGACCTGGACAACATCCAGGCTTGGGCTGACAAGTGGCAAGTAATATTCACGCCACGCAAGTGTCAGGCAATGACCATCTCCAACAAGAGAGAATCCAACCATCGCCCCTTGATATTCAAAGGCATTACCATCACCGAATCCCCCACTATAACATCCTAGGGGTTACCATTGACCAGAGTCTGAACTGGACTAGCCATATAAATACTGTGGCTACAACAGCAGGTCAGAGGCTAGGAGTTGTGTGACAAGTAAGTCATCTCCTGACTCCCCAAAGCCTGTCCACCAGCTACAAGGCACAAGTCGGGAATGTGATGGAATACTCCCCACTTGCCTGGATGAGTACAGTTCCCACAACACTCAAGAAGCTTGACACTGTCCAGGACAAAGCAGCCCATTTGATTGGCACCATATCCACAAACATTCACTCCCTCCACCACCAATGCACAGTAGTAGCAGTGTGTACCCTCTACATGGTACATTGCAGGAATTCACCAAGGCTCCTTCGACAGCAACTTCCAAACCCACGACCATTACCATCTAGAAGGACAAGGGCAGCAGATAAATGGGGACACCACCACCTAGAAATTCCCCTCCAAGTCAGTCACCATCCTGACTTGGAAATATATTGCCGTTCCTTCACTGTCACTGGGTCAAAATTCTGGAACTCCCTTCCTAACAGCACTGTGGGTGTACCTACACCACATGGACTGCTGCAGTTCAAGAAGGCAGCTCACCACCACCTTCTCAAGGGCAACTGGGGATGGGCAATAAATGTTGATCCAGCAAGCGAAGGCCATATCCCATGAATGAATAAAAAAAAATGCAAGAAGAAAGCCAGGCTCCTGACCCATGACTAATGGCAACGTGTAAACCTAAAATTATGGAAATAAAATAACAATTAAAATTCACTGAAATTAAAACGATATTGTTGGAGTTATCAGTCTAGCATGTCACTGCATTGTAGGGTAGAGAAGAGGCCAGCAGACTTACGGTCAGCAACAGTGACCTACCCAGGTATCCAAGCAGAGTCACTGGATGATCACTGAAGTTGAATCCTTAAGGATGGCCACAGTCGTAAAGAGAGATCTATAACAGTAACTGATTTGAAACACAAGATGAAGTGAAATTGTATGATATCAGCACATGAATTTTGACTAGAATTATAATCGTCCTAAATTATTCATTCGAAAGTTTGCATGCTGACATGACATAATGTGAGTTCAACCCATTGGTGATGATGACTTACAAAACTGACTTACAAAAGTTATTCCTTATTCCTTTCCCATGTTCTAGGTCCTCCTACCTCCTTCTCCATGACCTAGGATTGTCCTGCCTTCTTCACCCAATCTGTGACCTAATGCTAGATGAGCAGCTGGAAATGAGTTGCCCTTTCATTCCTCCCCTCCTCCAGTGCAGGAATACACGTCTAACACTTACCATCTAATTTACCACTTAGCAAGGGCTTGGTGGTATTGTCGCTGGACCAGAGGCCCAGGGTAATTCCCTGAGGACCTGGGTTTGAATCCTGTCATGGCAGATGGTGGAATTTGATTTCAATAAAAATCTGGAGTTAGAAGTCTAATGATGACCATGAAACCATTGTCGATTGTTGTAAAAATCCATCTGGTTCACTAATGTCCTTTAGGGGAGGAAATCTGCTGTCATTACCTGGTTGTGACTCCAGACCAGTTGACTCTTAAATGCCCTCTAAACAAGGACAATTAGGGATGGGCAATAAATGCAGATCTAGCCAATGAATTAAATAAATCTCCTGGTAGCATTGGCGCTTGGAGTCTTGTTATTGGTCTTGTGGCATGAGTAGATTTGGTGCTGCAGTTGCCTGCACTATTACACTACCCAGTTACAGAGGTAGTTTAGCAATTAACACTAAGCAGTGCTGTAAAGTTATGTCAGTCGTGTATGTATATTTTATGATTCCAGGTGGCTGTACAAAATCTGATTAGGCTTTTGATCTGCTCTATTCACATCACAAGAAAGCTGTTGTTTGAATCTGTGTGACAGCAATAAAATCTTGACTATAATTGCAGTGTAATTAGATAGTAATGGAAATTCAACTAGCTATAAAACCCTATAAATATCAATCCTTCCTGCATGATAAGTGTGGCTGAATCAAGTCAAAAAGGACCACAGAATCAAACATTCAAAGGTGCTGTATATGTACATGAAACACTGGGACCCCCTAGTGCAAACTGGAAGCTATCAATACCACAACCAGCCTACACCTGCCCAGTCCACTCCCAGCTGTTTCCTCTCCCAGCACTGACAAGGATGTTTTTCTATACTGGTGCACTTTTGCGTGACAATTGAGTGAGAGTCAAGGAACACAACAAACACAGATAACCTGTTTCTGTGTGTTGAAAACAATACAAGACTGAGGTGAAGGTACATCCTGAAATGTTTAACAAACAATAAACCACAAAGAGTTCCCCTTACTGTTTAGTAACAACCTACAGTTGAGGAATATCCCATGGTTGAAGATGTGGTCTGTGCTGATTTGGCCTGAGGGGTTGACTCATGCACACTGCATAAAACAACCTTACTGTACCTCACCCAAGTGGCTTCTGTGCACATGTGCACCTCAACACTGAATGAGAGATTGTAGGAACTGGGATTGTGTGTGTGTGGGATGGTGGGGAATGGGAGAGAGATGAGGGGATGTTGATAGTCCCAAATTTACACCTTCCAAGAAGGAGATGTCTGGCTAGTGATCAGGAGAAGGTTTTTGGATGGGGTGGAGTGGTATAACAGTTTTGTGGTTCAGGCTGAATGGATCAGTGGGTCTTTTCCTACATCACATTGTTCATATGTTCTTTTTCCCATTTTCTCCCTAACTCTTGCTGTGGAACAGTTGCCCCCATGGACCTTTAGTCTTGTGTTGTAAATAGCTAACTTTATAGGGTTTTATAGCTGGTTGAATTTCCATTACTATCTAATTATACTGCAATTATAGTCAAGGTTTTATTGCAGTCACATAGATTCAAACAACAGCTTCCTTGTGATGTGAATAGAGTGGATCAAAAGGCGAATCATATCCAATACTGATCCTGTTATCTAGCAATCCACCCAAAGATGTTAATGATAGTTCAGTGGTAGCCCTCTTGCCTCTAATTCAGATTGTCGTGGGTTCGAATCTGGCTTCAAAGATCTGATCGTATAATCCAGATCGCTACCCCAGTGCTCTACTGATAGAGTGCCATTTTTTGCATTAAACTGAGTTAGGTGTAAAAAAGATCCACTGGCATCATTTCAAAGAAGGATAATGTCCTGGCCAATATTTATTCCTCGAGCAACATCACAAAAGCAGGTTGTCTGGTCATATCTCATTGCTGTTTGTGGCATCTTGCAAATAGCTGCCATGTTTCCTAGATTACAATAGGGACCACACTTCAAAAGTACTTAATTGACTGTAAAGCCTTTGGGGATGTCCTGAGGCTACATAAAGCCCGATCAATAAATGCCAGACTTTCTTAGCATCCATTTTCCGGCAGGAATCATAAAATAGATTTTGTTTCCCTTCCTAAATCAAGGAAGCAAAACTAAGATAAACCAATTCAGCAGAAACTGGGCACTGGAGCAGAAACGTTCTACTTGTGTGGTTTATTTTGCACCAGGTGGTGCCTTTAACCGTCAGGTTATTGGAGGAATTATTAAACTTGTTTTTATCTAAATCGTTAACCTTTCAAAAATAGTTCCTGATCACCACTCTCTGCTTCACGCATTTGCTAAGTAAGTTGGAAGTGAGAAGGGGGAAGTGATTTTGGTCATGACGAAGTTTCTGCATGAACATGTTTAGAGCATAAGGACAATTGTAGCCGATGATGCTACATATCCAAACACAAGAAACAGGAGTAGGGAGAGGCCTTAGGGCCCCTTGAGCCTGTTCCACCCTTCAATAGGATTATGACACATCTCTACATCACTCCATATCCTATACTCATAATCCTTGGTTCCCTTGGGGCCCAAAAATCGATCAGTCTGAGTCTCAAATATACTCAATGAGTGATCATCCACAGCCCTCTGAGGCAGAGAATTCTGCTTATCTCAGTCCCAAATGGCCAATCTTTATTGTGACACTACACCCACTATTTCTAGACTCCTCAGCCAGGGGATATGATCTCCCAGCATGCGGAGTTGACTTGAAATTGAACAGGAAATACACAGGATTTTTCAACACTCCCTGATCCCTCTCACGCTGGGTGGAAGTGTCATGGAATCTGAGCTGTGGGACTTAGCTCGCCGAGAAAGCTGTTCTATTGGGCACTTCTTTTAAGCTGCTGAATGCAGGTGAGAACACTACTAATGCTGGGCTTTCTTTTTCTTTTCACGTGAATTAAGTCTATTTTGTAAGGCATTTGATATTTTGTGTATCTCTGTGATGCTGTAAGGTCCTCCTTTGTTTCTTTTTAATATGTATTATCTTTATACTTGTGTCAAAATGTAACCAGCTGTGAGGTGGACCAATATCCTGAGCTCAGAACCGATTGGTAGGAACATGGAGTGCGGAGGACATTGGACGAGGATTTCTGATCGAAGACGTCAATGCTGAAGCACATATGGAATTTTTTAAAAAATGGAACTTTAAAAAAAAAAGACTGTGGACGAGTATATTCACACACACAGACACAGATATGTCAGGACATGCCACTGGGGCAGTGGCTAACTACCAGACACCTTGACTACAGAAACTAACCTAGACAATGGTCTCTCGGGTATGTGTGAATGGCTTTCCTGCTGCCTCACCACTATTGTTGGCAGGTACCTGGAGACAGCCCCTGCTGAGAGCAGGAAATGACCATGCACAGGTTGTCTTTGCATGGCCAGGGTGGGATTAATAATCCAATTGGATGACTCAATTTAAGACATTACCCTATATGCCAAAAGAGCAGGGTCAGAAAGAGGTATAAAGCCACAGCCCTCAAAGACATCGCTGCTGCAGCCAGGAAGTGTGATTTGGTCAGTCACGGGAAGTCATGTGGAAGAGGGGGTGAGACTCCTGGCGTGTAGGAAGGATCTGACGGGGAGGGCCTTTCTCACCACCAGCCAAGCCACGTCTTGGTGCTCTCGAGGTGGCTGTGGTGGGGAAGAGACCGTTGTTCACCTCCTTGTGGATTGTGCCTTTGCAAAGAAGGTCTGGAGAGAGATGCAGTGGTTGCTGTCGAGGTTCATCCCGAGCAGTTCTGTGACACAGGACTCTGTGCTCTACGGGCTGTTCCCAGGGACACACACCGAGACAAACATCAACTGCAGCTGGAGGATCATCAACTCGGTGAAAGACGCGCTTTGGTCTGCCCGAAACTTGTTGGTCTTCCAGCGCAAAGAGTTGTCCCCGACTGAGTGTTGCAGACTGGCACATTCCAAAGTCCAGGACTACGTGCTGAGGGACGCACTAAAGCTTGGGGCAGCTGCCGCAAAGGCACAATGGGGAAGGGTCGCTGTCTAAGACCTTTCTGCCACAGCGCACCGAGGGACTGGGAACTGTTTAAACCTCCTCGGGCTGTACAGCTCAAAATGAAAGGCTGTAAATGATTGTAATATTGTTTGTACTGATGCACCTGGTGATACATTTTGTAAAAGTTGAACCGGATTGTACCCTTGTAATGGTGTTTTTCAAATGGTTTGGAATGTGGTTGAAGATATTTTATGAATAAAGTATATTTTTACAAAAAAAAAAGAAGTCATGTGGAAGAATTCGTTCTGTGGTCCGACCACCCGGGGACGAGCTCCTGCATATGGGTCTTACTAAGCAACTGGTGTTCTAAGTATATACTGCTTAGTGAGTTAATAAAGGTATTCCACATAGAGTGGAAATTTTAGCCTTAGTCTGTTTAGTGTTGTTGAAAACAAAGTACAAGTGAGGACCTTAGCGGATAATAAGCCCCCTGGTTAAAAGTTGTGCGCTTAGATACAACAGACGTTCTGGATTTTGTAAGGTATTTTTTACCCTCTAGGGGGTTTAACAGCACATTGCAAAAGATGCACAGATATTTTAAATTATTCTTTTTGGAAGGGTGACACAGAAATTTGAATATACATGGATGTCATGAAGAAAAGGCTTTCATTTATGCACCACCCTTCATGACATCAGGACATCCCAAATGGCTTTACAGTGAAAAACATGTTTTAGAATTTAGTCACTGTTATAATGTAGGGTCCAAAGCCAGGTTTGTGCACAGCAAGATCCCACAAATAGCAATGAGATAATGACCAGCTAATCTGCTTCAGTGATTTTGGTTGAAAGATAGATATTGGCCAGGACAGCAGGGAGAACTCCCTTGCTCTTCTTTGAAACAGTTCCATGGGGTGTTTTGTATCCAATTTAAAGGGTAGATAGGCCCTTGCTTTAACATCTCATTTAAAGGCCTCGGGTGGAATTTAATGCATTCCATGTGGCCGGGTCCTGACGCTGCTGGGAGCAGAATCGGCCAGCCAATAGCGATCATGTGGCGGCTGGCCAGTTAACAAGCCATATGTGCATGATCCACTGAACATGTCAGGAGCAACCTGGAAGGAAGAAAACTCAGTCGCAGCTGCTGGCATCACATGGTCTGGCACCATTTTTAAATGCCAGCTAACCTTGCCTTCCCGTGTGTCTGAATTGCAGTTGGCAACCATTTCTAGTCAGTATTAATGCAGGCAGTAGCACTCGCCTTCAGTTAAACATTATAAGACCTGGAGGTGCAAGTTGAGGTTCCTCCATTGCACACTGTCGTGTTATTATAATGAGATAATACCTTGGGCTTATTTACTGTACAAGGCACAAGGCACCAAAAGCTCATAAGGGTTCGGGAAAACACGTTGTGGGTTCATTTATTAAGACTAGGCTACACAGGTATAAGGCTTGAAGACATCAGAGCTGTGTGTGTGTATGCTCTGCTCTAAGCAAAAGTGAAACTAAGAATGTGTGACAAGACACATTTCCCTTCTAGTGATGTCATGTTGATTCCCCTTAAAGGCATATTACAAAACACACCAGGCAAATCAGAGAGGTCAGTGGCTCAAGCTCTATAAGAAGAACCTGAGAGAAGCTTGAGGAGACTTGGTAATGGCCAAAGTCTCCAAGAGAATGGTGCCATGGTTTTCCTCTAGGTGGTTGAGAACAGGGCAAGACTTTGTTCCCTGCAGATGGCAAGAGAAGGCCATCTTGATTAACCGAGGAAGCCTAGACAGAGATTGCTGCGTAGGTCAGCAGCTGTGGGGTCCAGAAGTGCTACTGGGTACAGTGCCACAAGTATGTCAATGACCTCTTCCTACGAACTGCAAGGGTGAGTCTGATCACGACAGTTCAAGGCATGAGGTGTCTCAATGAGGGAGGGGTCAAACAGGAGGGAGAAAGAAAGGAATGTCCCAGGAGCAGTGACCTCAGGAACAATGGCATTATGTGGATTGCTGGTCTTTGTCTCGCAATGACCAGATGCCCCTAGACCATTGTGAGCGGATGCGTGTGAGACACAATCTGGTGGACCCATCACACTCCTGAAAGGATACCAAGTGAGGATGGTGAGAAATTATCATTATCTGGAGACCCAATTTGACCTTCTGCTTACAGGAGAAAAGGGCCCACATAACCAGGGAAACATGAGCCAGACCTCAAGGATTAACATTGGCGGAAATGGAAGCTCTGGAACTGGTTGGGGAGCAAGGAGGCCAGACCATGGAGAGATCGGTGTCATGGGCGATGACAATGAGGAGCACTTCTAAGTGGTGTCACCCTGTGGGCACAAAGAAGGTTTGTGATTCACAAGAACGGAAGGATTATTTGCAAGGGGTCTGGAACTAAGTCTCTTCCTTACTCCGTGCAGATCTTGGGGCCCCAGAAAAACATGCAGCAGAGCAGCCACAGATGAAACACTGCATTCCAACTTTGGGGAGGATGGTGGCCATTTTGCACAGGATGCAGTGTTACATCATTCCCCACACCATCCACCAGTGCAATAACTTAGTGCGTTCGTGATATGACTCGAGTTCACAATCTGGTGAGTGCATCACAGGCATGGGGCTGATTCTCCCGACAGCTGAAGAGCTGATGGAGGCCTGGCCCATGCGGACCCCCAAGCTGATGATGGGCCTCTGGTGTTGGCCAAACTGAATGTGCTGGAGTAGCAGCGTAGAACAAGGAACATCTGGTGGAGCTGCCAGAGGCTATTTGCAGAGTTAGAAATATGAAGTTTGTAAAACTGTTATGTTTTTGGACTGTGTCTTTAATTTAGGGTAAGATGGAGGAATGAATAGGGTCATGTGACCTGCTCTGCCTTCTGTCCGACAGCAAACTTGGGTGGCTTGGTGTTAAAGGGGGAAGAAGGTGCAAGATATTCACACCTGTAAATAATGACTGAGCAGCTGTGCTGACAGTGGATAGGCTGTTAGTCTCCAGATCCCAAGGATGTGTTAGGAATGTCAGGTTTTATAAACTGTTATACTTTAAACTATCTAACTAATTCCAAGATAGAATGAATCTGTAGAGGTTAGCTAAACAGCATTTTTACTTGGATGCAAGGCCCATGTCATTCATGATGCCATGGAGATGGGCTTTGAGAGGGAAGAAGTCCATAGCAAATTATTGTATCATCGGGTTTCAAAATATCACTGAAGCTCACAGACAGCTTCAGTCTGCAAGGATCTGAGAGAAAGAGAGAGAGAGAGTGAGAGAGAGCAGAGAGATGGAGGAAGCAAGTTTGTATTGTTCACCACGCAGGATGCGGGTGGGAGTTCACACTCAGATTGAAGAGACCACATTGATGAGGGTTTAAACAAAGCTGGAAGGTTCATCTAGCTTGAGCTAGAGGGAAGAATCTCCAATTTGTCCCTCACCATGAAAATCAGTTCTGGGATCAGGATTTAGCCAGCTGGAAAAGGGAAAAAAAATGATGCAAGCCCTCGGGAGCTAAGGATCGCTTTGGACTGGTTCCAGGAGAATGAAGTATCCACTTAAGGGACAGGGTAAAGTTTAACCATGGCATGGTGATTTTCAGTCATTGTAAATGTTAATGGGAGATCTTTTTGTCATGCTATTATAATGAAAACCTTGAGCTTATTTACTGTATAAGACACAAGGCACCAATTGGTCATAAGGGAATGGGTAATTATGTGTAGGTTCATTTATTAAGACAAGGCACTTGAGAACAGTTATACATAGATATAATGTTTGATGAACATCAGAGCTGTGTGTACTCTGCTCAAAGCAAAAGTGAAACTAAGACTGGATCGTATGACATATTTCCCTTCTAGTAATGTCATGCTGATATCCCTTAAAGACATATTACAATACTTTTCAGTAATTTAGAATATCAATTGCCAACAGAAATAGTGTTTAGTCATGTTGCTTTTAGTTTGTGTGTTACAGTAGAAGTCTTAAAACTTGGAAATCTTGTTGTGTGATCCTTTCAGTCATTCATTTTTTTTTTCTTTTTAAAAGTTATGGTCTCTAGGAGGTTGTAACAACAGTCATGTGTGGAGGTGGAGGAGTCCATCCAGACCATGAGTTCTGCCATGTCTCAGGTGTGTGAGTGCATGGCTTCCCCCATAGAGAGGTTGGTGACTGTCTTGGACAGTCAAATCCAGCAGAACACTGAGTGGTTATGTGTTCAGACCTACATACCATCACTTTGGCTATGAGATCAACGCAATAGTGGCGAGGTGAGAGGGTAACTTGAGTCTGGAATCCCATCCAGGTCAACGTCCCACTCCGGTATCCGGGGTTGGTGGGGGGGGAGGTGTTGTCATGCACAGAGAGGAAGCAGGAACTTCAGACTGTCACATCTGAGGGCTTATCTCATGAAGCTACCAGGTTAGAAAGATGTAGCTCTCCCACTAAGAACCAGTGCAAGAGGCCACAAAGGAGGCCTCTGTTCTGATGAAAGCCCCTCAGTATGCTGGGCCTTTCAAGGTTTTGAGTACCCAGAGGACATCTGCCAAGGTCATCTCAGGCAACAGGGAACCATACAAATGCAATTGTAAATGTTTTTGGAAGATGAATTAGCTGCACCATGGTGGCGCGATGAAAATGTCTTCCCAGGTATTATGCAACTTGTACTTCTGATGACATTGTGAGGAGAGATTTTGTCCTGTGTCAGTTATTCAGTTTCATATAGCCTCTAAATGGAAAGGACGCACCTTGTGCCTCTAAGGTGTTGTTATGGGTGATGACATTGTTGCTTGGCCATTCCCTTGATGAGGCACTGGGCATGGTGGGGATATGAGATGGACTGTGGAAATGTTGTAGATGTAGGGGAGAAGCTAGTCTCCAGTGATGGGTGAATACCTAATCTTTCAGAAACTTCATGGATGCAAGAATCAACTCCGAATAAAGGTTTTACAAACCTCCCTAGCACACTGCTCCAGTGCTCTGACTTCAGATTCCTGCTCTGGATTATGATGTCCTGCTTCTTCATCTTCCTCCTCCACATCATCCTTTTCAAAGGATGACACAGTGTCCTGCACCTGGTTGTTGTAATGTGCCTTTAAGGGGTAGCAGCACACCATCACTTTAAGGGAAGTATGTCATGTGATCCAGCTTCAGTTTCACATTGGCCCGGAGTAGAACACAGACACACAGCTGATGTCCTCATGCTTTCTGCCCATGTTTACCTGTTCACATGGGCATGGAATTAATAAATGAACCCACAATGTGTTTGCACAATCCCTTATGAGTGATTGGTGCGTTTATATCTTTATAAAACACATGACGTGGTGGCAGCAGTGATTCCTTTGAAATGACATAGTGTCCAATCTGGCAGCAAGATTCAGTACAGGTACGACATGGTGAACCGTCTTCAGTCATGCTACACGCTCAACATTTTGGTCAGGGGGCAACAAAACCGTAGCATCAGTGAGTGTTGAAATCACAGTGTGGTGACTGCACAGAAAAGCTTTTAAGACACAGTGCCAGGAGGGTGCTCAAATAAAGAGCTGGTAAGGAGATGGATCCCTCATGGTGAGTAGGACAGCATGTCAAAAGGACCAACACCAGATTACCTTGGTCGGGAAAGGCGATGACCAGGATGTAGGCCGGATCCTTTAAGACATTTTACAAGACTAGTCAGTATTTAAGGTTTCCGCCCTTAGTTGTGCGAGATTGTGATGAGTGCAGCACACTACAATGATCCTGGAGACCCTTGCTGAATCATACTGTAGAGCACTCGGACAATAGTCAGACTCTGGAATCTCATTTTCAGAAGGCTAATTGTCTGCTCTATTGTGTGTTATGATCCCTGTAGAGATTGATTACATAAAAAAAGACGTTTGAACATCCAGTTGATAGCTGAAAGGATGACGTGACAAGATTTCATCCTTTAAGACTTTTACTGTTGCGAACAGACTAAAAGCACCAAAAACTAAACAGTATTATTGTAGGCAACTTATACTTTAAACTACAGAACAGCACAGAACATTCCCCATTTAAGTTTAATATAACCAAAAAACCCACTTTAAAGGTATACTTTACACTGTCCTTTAAGTAGTCATTCAATTTTCCCGGACCTAGTCCAAAATCATTTTTAGCTTCTAAGGGTTTACTTCTGTTCCTTTCCTTTCCCAGCCTGGTAACATGTAACCCCAGAACTGTCATGGTCAGGGATTTTCTTGCCGATTCTCCCTCTAGCCGAATCTTCAAATCATTACAAATCCTCATGAACTTGGTCTTTTCAATTTGAGTATCAGCTCCCACCTTCATTCTCGCATGGTGAACCATAGGGGCCTCTAGCCACTCCCTCTCTCCCGGATTCTGGCAGACTGCCTGTCCGTAAGTTTTCTAGGATATCTTAGAAATCCTTCCCCTCTCAAAGCCCACCTCCAGGTAGAAATGCTGATTAGCAATCCTTGAGACCCCAACTCTCTTTTATCTTGGAAGTAAATGCTCAGTTTAAAGCCTAATTGTTTACAATCTGACATTCTTAACACCTCCCCGGAACTTTGGAGACTAAGAGCCTAACCACTGTAAACACAGATGCTGCTGCTAATGTCTTTTAGTGTGAACTTCTTTCCAGCAAAACAACCTAAGCCTCCCTCTAACCTTTAACAGGCAGATCACCCAGGTCTAAACAAAAAACTACTGCGGATGCTGGAAATCCAAAACAAAAATCGAATTACCTGGAAAAACTCAGCAGGTCTGGCAGCATCGGTGGAGAAGACTGATGCTGCCAGACCTGCTGAGTTTTTCCAGATCACCCAGGTCTATTGTCAGGCAGACTTCAGAACAGGTCACATGACCCCCTTTATTTTTAACCTAAATTAAAGACACAGTCCCAAAAACATAGAAATCCCATAAAACCTCACAGGTGGCCCAGGGGGTGCCCTGGCAGGCAATGTATTGAGCTTCCACATCAATGGTGTTGACATCCATGTTTTGAGGGGGTAGCTTCTGCTGCTGAGGATCCATCCATTGAGTCATGCGACAGGCTCGAGCAGACGTGGCAGTTGTGAGTGCCAGAGGATAAATGGGTTGTGGGTGCGTCCCAAGAAATGGGCACATACCTGGAGGACGTTCTTCCTGTTGTCGCATGCCTGTTGCACATTAATTGAATAGAACACCTTCCTGTTGATGAAGGCTGCTGGCTGGCCTTTCGGAGCTTTGATGTGCAATCTTTGACCCCCTACATGCCTGAGAAGCAATGGTCTCAACGGTCTCAAAGCTCTTTTAAATAGAGTATTAGTGACTTCCCTGATACAGCCATGTTGACTTGCCAGTGATATCCCACACAGGTCTCCAGTAAATCCTTTAAAATACCCAGATGCATAAAAATTTAACATGACATTGATCTTTATTGTGACTGGCATTGGGTGCCCACCCAGCTCCCTTGGATGCAGGGTCATTTTGCAGCAGTACACATATAGCCACTGACACCGTGGAGAGTCGCATTCTCCGGCACTGTTGCTCTGCAGGTAGTGGATTCGAAATCTGAACACTCTGGAATGAGCGACTTCTGCCTTCTGCCTCTCTCCTGCATTGGCTCCCTGTGGCACTCTGGTGGATCCTGCCCAGCTGCAGACGGCACCAGTTGGTGACCCTGGTGCTCTGCTGGTGCAGCCACAAGCGTTTGGAGTCCCCTTCCTCCATGCCTTTCTTCCACGGTTTGCAGGCCCAGTAATATTGGGTGCATCATTCCCATTCTCTGAAGTTTTCCCTTTCACTTTCCTGCCTCCCTTGGATTCAGTGCCCAGCTTCGGAGACGTCACCTCTCTGTTCAGCCCCTCTCTTACGAAGGTCAGCCTCTCAGCTTCTGCGCAGCCCCTCCCCTACAATACTTCTCGCCCCTTCTCTTTCCTTGCCTGAAGATTACAGAGATTGCAGCTGAAAAAGTGTTGACCTTCCTGTCAAGAATTGCGACCTGGCCTGAAAACCATCAGCTTTTATTGGCCGGGTAACAGAGGGCCCGGGAGCCCTGTTCCCAGCACTCCCTGGAGTAAAACCCCAGATAAATAGATTTTGCCCCACATCCAAGCAAACAACACTGACATTCTCACTAAGATGAACTAATTCAGCAGAAACTGGACATTGGACCAGCTAGGGATGTTCTGCTTGTGTGGTTTATAATGCACCAGGTGGTGCCTTTAATCACTGGGTTAGAGCAGGAACTACCTCACTTGTTTTTGTTAAAAATGGTTTCTAACTACCACTCTCTGCTTCTTTATGTTAAGTAAGCTGGAGGCCAGAAGGGGGAAGTGAATTTACCCATGACGCATCTTCTGTATAAACATGATTAAAGCATTGAGACAGTTGTAGTAAATAACACCACCTCTGACTCTAAATTGAACGGGAAATCCATAGGAACTGTCAACACCGTTACTTTTCTCATATTGGGTAGAAGTGTCTTTGGATGTGGGCTGTGGGCTTGATTGACTGAGGAATCTTATAATGGTTGATTAGGAGAGGTTTCAATGTGAGTTGAAACTCAATCAGAAGGCCGCCCTCTCTCATCTGACAAGGACTAGCTTCTCTTCTCACCCCTCTGAAACTTAAAATTATCCAGCGATATGATATACAGTGTTGGCTCATCTGTACCGTAGGATTAAAGCATGCAAGTTCATTCAGCAGCTTGGCTTGCTGCCTCTTCCACCCTCCAACTACCAATTTTTCCCCGGTTCTGGGGTGGACAGAGGCAGAAAGCCAATTAAGCACGTGCCCTTTCGTGCCCTCACCATTTTCTGGGGAACGTAAGCAGGAGATTGGTAGAGGGAGCAAGAATTGAAAGGCCTGTCTGCAGAAGCTCTGTGCTCGTAGCTTTGCACATACAATATCAGTGAAATGAGAAATGTTCCGGTTAAAAGAAAATTGAACAGCCAGATTCCCAGTGCTAGGCCTGTCCCAGCAAGTCAGCACTCCATTATTGGTGCAGCCCCCAGGCTAAGCCTCACTGGAAAAAAAGAAAGAAAAAACAACTTGTTATAATTGAACACTTTTTATTTCTATCTAAATCCACCCACATGCAGAACAGATACCTACTTACTCACCAAACATATGCAAATACAGCTTCTGGGAAAGTCCACATAGTTCCCTAATTCTGGATTCCATCTGGACTTTGCTGAGCAATTAATTTGGTTTTGCAGGACAGTTCTCCTGTACCCTTTGACATAGAGACTGGTAATATATTTTCTGTATATGTGTGCGTGTGTGTGTGTGTAGGGGCAGAATGAGGTGACTGGGTCTTTAATCCATAATTTTGGTTTAAGGTGAAGTAACCTCTTGAGAAATGATACATAAGATTCCAATATTGAATCAAAAAAAAATTAATTTATTTTCTAATGCTTATTTTGAAGTTTTAAAAAATTAATCTCCCTCGTAACTCATGGCTTCTTGATATGAATCTTCCCGCCATTTCAGGAGCTGCCACCAAGTAGCTTTCTAGGACATTTTCAAAAGGGTGCTCTGGGATCTTTTATGTCCACCCAAGAGGGCAGACAGGACCTCAGTTTAATGTCTTATCTGAAAGATGACAACACCAACAGTACAACGCTCCCTCATTTCACAGGGAATATTAGCCTACATTTTTTGTGCTCAAGACTGGAGTGGGACTTGAACCCACAATATTCTACATCAGAGGTATAGGTGTTACCCACTGAGCCACCGCTGGCACCAAAAATACAATAAGAATAACCAGACAACTTGTATTCTTTCAGACAGATTTCTGTTGAATTCTACTTTTACTTTTCGGAAAAGGCTCTGAATAATTCTGTATAGATAATAAATCCGCTAATGATTCTCCAGGAAATGCCTGGAAGAGGTTCTTGAACCTAACCTGGGAGGGAGCTGAATGTTCATTGGAAAATGTTGCACACACTGAGCGATCTCAGTGACATGAGTTTGATTTCTTATCTTCAAACCGGCAGGGTGAGCAACCTGAACCTATCCTGGTCACAGTCTAAACAAAAGACAAATTGATCATAACAGACAGATAAGCGCAGCACGGGAAAAAGCAATTAGCATTAGAGTAAGAACATAACGGACACCAAGCTTTTATTTGCAGCATTTCAAACTACCTGGTCCTTCATCTAGATGCTTTTACAATTAATCCATTCTCAGGATGTAAATTCTTTCGAGTTATCAACAGTCACAGATTGCAACTCTTTCGAGTACAATCACAGTTCTTGGTTTCCAGGAGTGGGACATGAACCCACAACCCTCTGATTCAAAGGTGAGGGTGCTATGAACTGAGCCACAGCTGGTGTCATTGGAAAGGCCAACATTTATTGCCCTTCTCTACTTGTCCAAAGTGTGATGCAGCTGAGTGGCTTGATAGACCAGGATGTTAAGTGTTAATCACAAACAAGCCAGATTGGGTACAGATGACAGATTTTCTTCCAAAATGGGTATTAGTGAAGCATTTGGTTTTTAACAACAATCCATGAGCTTCATGGTCATCAACTCTGAAACCAACTCTGTTATTTCCAGGTTGAAGTTGAATTCACGTTCTCCTCCTGCCTTGGTGAGAATTGAGCTTCCATCCTCATCATTACCAGTTCAGTAATATAACGACTACACTACCATTAACTTCAACGCAATTTAAATCTGTCGGTTTCTATAATGGGTGAGCAATCTGCTTTGCCTGATTACCACTCCATCAGTGAAGGTGAAAATTACCCTCCCGATTCCACCCCACCCCCAGGGGTTAAATGGAAATGTAACCAGTTGAGAAAAATTAGAGGGTAAACTCACAAACCTACATTGCCAATAGGAAGCATGAAGGAAAGGCTTGCAACATCAATGTTACTGCATTGTAGCTCACCCCTAACCTGATTTATTTATTCTTTCATGGAATATGAGCATTGCTGGCAAGGCAAGCATTCATTGACCATCCCTAATTGCCCTTCTTGAGAAGGTGGTGGTGAGCTGCTTTCTTGAACTGCTACAGTCCATATGGTGTAGTGACCCCCACAGTGCTGTTCAGAAGGGAGTTTGACCCAGCGACAGTGAAGGAATTTTTAAAAATTCTTTCATGGAATGTGGACATAACTGGTTGGGCCAGCATTTATTGTCCATCCCTAGTTACTCTTGAGAAGATGATGGTGAGCTGCCTTCTTGAACCACTGCAGTCCATGGCAATATAGGGGAGGTGATGGCATAGTGGTATTGGCACTAGACTGGTAATCTGGAAACCCAGGGGTGATGCCCTGGGGACCCGGGTTTGAGGCAGACGGTGGAATGTGAATCCAATAAACATCTGGAATTAAAAGTCTAATGATGACCGTGAAACCATTGGCGATTGTCATAAAAGCCCAACTGGTTCACTAATGTCCTTTAGGGCAGGAAATCTGCTGCCCTTCCCTGGTCTGGCCTACATGTGATTCCCAGACCCACAGCAACTGGAGTCACATCCAGACTCTTAAAATGCCTTCTGAACAAGGACAATTGGGGATGGACAATAAATGCTGGCTGAGCCAGCGATGCCCACATCCCACAAACGAATACATTTTTAAAAAAAGCTCCATGTCAGGATGGCGTGTGATTTGCAGCGGAACTTGCAGGTGGTGTTGTTCCCATGTGCCTGGTGCCCCCTCCTTCTAGATAATAGAGGTCGTGGATGTGGAAGGTGCTGCCGAAGATGGTGAGTTGCTGTAGTGTATTTTGTAGGTGGTACACACTGTTGCCACAGTGCAGTGGTAACAGAGGGAGTGATTGTTTAAGATGGTGGATGGGGTGGTGAAAAAGTGGCCTGCTTTGTCCTGGGTGGTGTTGAGCCTCTTGAGAGCATTGTTGGAGTGGCACTCATCCAGGCTAGTGGTGTATTCCACCACATTCCTGACTTGTGGATGGTGGACAGGCTTTTGGGGAGTCAGGAGGTGAATTACTCACCGCAGAATTCCCAGCCTCTGGCCTGCTCTTGTAGCTGCAGTATTTATATGGCTGGTCCAGTTCAGTTTCTGGTCAATGGTACTCCTCAGGGTGGAGGATTCAGCGATGGTAATTGTTTTAAATGTCAAGGAAAGATAGTTAGATTTTCTCTTGTTGGAGATCATTATTGCCTGGCATTTGTGTAGCATGAATATTACTTGCCACTTATCAGTCCAAGCCTGAATGTTATCCAGGTCCTGCTGTATATGCACCTGGACTGTTTTAGTGTCTGGGGAGTCGCGAATGGTGCTGAACATTGTGCAATCATCAGTGAACATCCCCACTTCTGACCTTATGATGGAGGGAAGGCCATTGATGAAGCATTGATGAAGATGGTTGGGCCTAGGACACTGTCATGAGGAACTCCAGCAGCGATGCCTTGAGGCTGAGATGACCTGCCTCCAACAACCACAACCATCTTCCTTTGTGTTAGGTATGATTCCAACCAGTGGAGAGTTTTCCCCGATTCCCATTGACTTCAATCGATGCCACACTTGATGCCACACTTGGTCAAATGCTGCCCTGTGCTTCATGCTGGCAAAATGGGATTGGTGGTGGTACCCATGGGCATCTCATTCATTTAGATTTTACCCAGCTACTGTGATCTGGAAGGAATAATGACCTTGAATTTTTTTTTTTTTGCATGGGCAGATTACATGAGTTTACAGCCCGAGGCAAACAATTTCAATCCTGACAGATATAGCTGATTCATATCACTGATAGTGTGTTTAAATATTTCACTGACAGGATTTAAGTAATCTAATGTCAGAGGAAAACCAGATTTTTTTATTCACTTATAACTCCTTGCAAGACGCTAAATAGGTCCATTGCTCTTGGGAAGGCTTCTTGCATTAGTCTCTGAGTTCCTTTTCAGTTAGTTGAGCTGCTTCCACCTAACACAACAGCCCTGCTCATACATGGCCACTCTCAGTAATGATATGAATTAACAATCTTAGGCCTTGCCTGACATAAGAAGATAGGAGAGAAAGTTAAAAACATTTAGCAACCTAAACAAATGTTTATACAACAATAATTTTCTGGTAACAGTTAGTCCAAAGTCCCAAAACACTTCACACTGTGAGATTCTGACACCCTAAATAGATGGGGGTACACTGATTGTCAAACATAAGGGTGTGAAAGACATGGGGATAGAAATATATCTTGCACTAAGGGCAATATGGAATTGGCTATCTGTCACACTCCCCATCCAGTGTCCAGAACCAAATGTCAGGTGGAGAATATAAAATGGCCCTGGCGATACAGCCAGCTTTGCGTAACTGCCCAAGATGAATTTCCACTCCAAACACTTAACAACTTCAATAATGGCCTGAGAACTAACAAACCAAAGGAAAGGGGAAAGAAAGATAGACTGAAAGCAGCCATATTTTATTCATTTTTTTTCTCCACTTGCCTGTTCAAGTTGTTGTTTGATTGGGTTCAACAGTGACCCCTGCTGGAAAGTCAGGTGATGACAAGATCTTATCTTGCTTGGCCATGATGCCCTATTGACTAAATGGCCTTCTACAGCCACAATCTAGGCACACACATTAAAAATAGAAGGTCAGTCAGGCAGATATGTTGGAGCATGGCAAGCACCTGTGGAGACTGAGCACATGAGTCATTGTCTACAGGAGAGAAAACACTATAAAATCACTGATTGTTTCAGTGAGTAATGAGGCTGGCATTTAAACTGAATCGTTTGGATCATTTCATAGACCACAAAACTGAAACCCGAAGGCTGAACTTGTCAAGTTGAATTCCAGCCTGTTATTCCCAGGAAAGCCATTGTTTGTTAACAGTGTTAATAATGAAGCTGATAAGAGGCTATATTTGAACTGCAGGAGCCATTATATATAATTGTAATCAAAAACGGGTCATTCTGCTATTTGAAATATAGCTGTATATAAAATGGCCACTTCCTTTCAAGGATGCAAAACCTAATTAATGTAAATAGGTACCATTGAAGAATGAAGTTTGCGGATTGATGACTGCTTGTAAATCCAAGCTTCATTTTGGCACCTTGAAATATAGGCCATGATTTTTAGGATGGCAGGGTTTCCTTTCCTGACATCAAAAGAGTCGGGGCAAGTGCATCCTTGCTGATACCGGCTGCCCGCAGTCATTTAACGCTCCAGCAAGATGGACTTCAGACCCTCAGTTGATGGAAGTCCTGCCTCACAGAGTTGTTGGCAAGTCTGACTGGGTAGGGTTGGAACCGCAGGCAGTGACTAGAGTCTATCTCCCGGGCATCCAGAACGAGGTAAGCGCGGGGGTCTCAGGACAGGGAGGGGTGGTGAGGTCTGGGTGGGGGTTGGGGGCGGTGGGGCAGAGAAGGGTGGGATGTTGGTGGAGAGACCAGTGGAGAGGGAGCACCCGCAAGGGCCAGACCTTGTGGGTGAGGGGTGGGGGGGTGTGGTGAGGGGAGAGGTGGTGGGGGTGGTGGAGGGGTGGCAATGTTGAAAAGAGGCTGTTGATGGAAGCCCCCTCTGCCCTGCACCATCCTTTCCACACAAGGCCTGAGCAGGATCACTTTTCGGGCTCCTTCCCTGCTGTCGAACTCGTCCTGCCAGCCTGAACAATGAGTCTGGGTAGGAAACGTCCTCTTCTGTGGTCATTAATTGGCCATTTAAGGGCCTCAGCTGGGGAAAGGGTGGGTGGGCCGATCGAGCCAGCCAAGGAATTTTATGGCCCCTCCCCCTCCTGCATCTTGCCCGCAAACCTGCTGACGGGGGAGGGTAAAATTCTGCCCATAATGTTTGAAACTTGATGGATGCTCACTGGAGGGAAGCCAATTATTTGTGTTAGCAAATCTCGTGTGGCATTTCTAGGTGAAAGGTGCAGGATTATTGGGGTGGAAATATTATACTATATAAAGGCACAAGACATTATTCTGCTGCTAAAGTGAAGCTTAAAACCGTAATGCATGATGGTGTTAAGTAATCACAGGATGAGGCCTACCAGAATGCAATCATTGACTCCTTTTTATTTAATGTTTTGTTTTGGAAATGGGACAGAAATTTGAAAATGGAAAGATGTCATAAAGAAAAGAAAGCCTTGCCTTTATAAAGTGCCTCTTAGGTCCTCAGGATGTCCCAAAGCACTTTACATTCAATGAAGCGTAGTCACTGTTGTGATATAGGAAACACAGCAGCCAATTTGCGTGCAGAAAGTTACCACAAACAGCAATGGGATAATGACCAGCTAACCTGTTTTTGTGATGTTGGTTGAGGGATAAATATTGATCAAGGCTCTGGGGAGAACTCCCTTGCTCTACTGCAAAGTGTCAAGGGATTCAGTGGTAACTGGGGGTATAGTCACTCCCTTCTGTCAGTTGAGGGTCACATGATGCACTGTGGGGGCTCTGACCAGTGAGCTTGTAGTGCGGGCAATTTGGGGGATGGAGCTTCCAGACCTTCCTGGTCGAGGGTGAAAGCATCTGTAAATTCTGCTGTGATAAAGTTAACTGCTTCTTGATGAAACCTGTCTGCTTCGTCGAGTCTTCACAGATACTTTACAAGGCCTTGATTTAATGTCTCATCCAAAAATGGTGACTCCAGCAGTGTAGCAATCCCTCAGCACTGCAATGGAGTCTCAGCCTACATTTTGCCTCATGTACGAAATGTGCACCAGATGTGTTGGCGATAATTGTAACTCAACTCAGAAGGTGGGAAACCGACAAATTGCCACCTTTACAGGCAGGCTGGGTGTAAAACCATCATTACACCTGATCTCCTCGATTAACTGATGGGTGGTTGAGGTTAAAATTAGGCCATTGTTTATGTAGCATTTTGAATTCAGATCTGCTGCAGCTACCCCCTTGAGTTCAGTAGTGTCTGTCACCCAAGAGGTAATCCATGCACCTTACTACCTTAGGAAGAGTTGACTTAAGCTCCCCTATATCGACTTGTACGGTAGCAGGATCCAGGGGAATAACACCCTGTGTGACATGTTTTGAATGCTGTACCACTGGTTCTGCAGTTGGGGTAGGGGTTACTGAGGCTGGAGTGAGACAACAGGGCTGAGGTACTGCCATCACGGCTCAGTCCCTCCTTTTGCAGAGTTGAGGTTTACCCAGGCAAGGCATGGTGCCTGAAATGTAGCTTTGCTGGAATGTGATTGGTGAGGTAGCCAGTTAGAAAGCAAAACAATACATATGACATTGATGTGAAAAAATATCATTCACAGGAGGGTAAATCTAAGAGTGATGAAAAGTTGTTGTAGAAGCTGTAGCATGCACAATGTAACCTTATCCACTGGTTAACATGGCAGAGTTGCACTCACATCTTGAGGGACGAGTTCAAAGGTTGAACATTCATAATGCAAGACAATGAAACAGTAATTTACATAAATCAGATATTCGTGATTAGGTGATGTCTAAATTAGCTTTAAACCTGTAGATTGAGGGGAAGAAAATGAGGGAGGTAATTAGTTCCACTGGATTATTACCTGAACTACAAGCAAGTTGGCATAGGATAAATAAGATTAGCGAGATGAATGCATGGCTCAAAGCTTGGTGTGAGAGAAATGGGTTTCAATTCATGGGCACCGGCACCAGTATTGGGGAAAGTGGGAGCTGTACCATTGGGATGGTCTACACCTGAACCGCGCAGGGACCAGTGTTCTGGCAAGTCATATAACTAGGGTGGTAGAGAGAGCTTTAAACTAAATAGTGAGGGAAGGAATCATGTGTGATATATAGTAAAGAGAAACAATAAAGTAATAGAACAGGGCAGCAATTTGAAGCTGAAAATGGTTAAAAAAAAACAGAGTGTAAGGTCCTGTAACTGAATGCACATGGTGTTTGTAGCAAAAGGGATGACTTGTTAGCACAGATAGAGATAAATATGTGTGACCTGATACACATTACAGAGACATGGTTAAAAGGTGGCCAAGGTTGGGACCTCAATGTTGAAGGGTTTTTGACTTATCAGAATGACAGGAAGCTAGGAAAAGGTGGTGGGTAGCTCTGTTGGTGAAGAATGGCATTAGTTCAATAATGGGAGAAGACCTTAGCTTGAAAGAGCAAGGTGTAGAATCAGTTTGGGTAGAGACAAGAAATAGTAAAGGTAAGAGGTCACTTGTGGGAGTAATTTATAGGCCCCCTAACAGTAGTTACACTGTAGGACACAGCATACAGGAAGAAATAAATGGGACATGTAAGAAAGGTGCTGCCATAATCATGGGTGACTTTACATGTAGATTGGGAAAATCAGATTGGCAAAGGTAGCCTGGAAAATGAGTTCACAGAGTGTATTCAGGATTCTTAGAGCAGTACATTCTGGAGCCAATCAGGAAGCAGGTTGTCCTAGGCCTGGTAATGTGTAATGAGACAGGATTAATCAATAACCTCATGGTAAAGGAGCATCAAGCCATCATAACATGATTGAATTTCATGTTCAGTTTGAAATGGAGAAGAGTGAGTCCATGACTAGTGTTTTAAATCTAAAAGTTGTCCCTGACCGAGTGTTGCAGACTGGCACATTCCAAGGTCCAGGACTACATGCTGAGGGACGCACTAAAGCTTGGGCAGCTGCTGCAAAGGTGCAATGGGGAAAGGTCGCTGCCTAAGACCTCTGATAATCAGCAGGAGGTTTCCTTGCCCATGTTTGATCTGGTATCATGAGACTTCGTGGGGTCCGGAGTCGATGTAGAGGAATCCCAGGTCAACTCCCTCCCGACTGTATACCACTGTACTGCCACCTCTTCTGGGTCTGTCCTGCTGGTGGGACAGGACATACCCAGGGATGGTGATGGTGATGTCTGGGACATTTACACCTAAAGGCTGTCAAGTCCCCAGGTATTGGTGGCCTGCATCCTAGAGTCTTAAAAGAAGTGGTTGCACACATTGTAGATGCATTAGTTATAACCTTCCAAAATTCCTTAGATTCTAGAAAGGTTCCAGCATATTGGAAAACAGCAAATGTAATACCTTTATCCAAAAAGTGAGGGAGGCAGAAAGCAGGAAGCTATAGACCAGTTAGCTTAACATCTGTTGAGGAAAGTGCTAGAATCCATTATTAAGGAGGTTATAGCTGGATATTTAGATAATCAAGATGTGATCAGGCAGAGTCAACATGGCTTTGTGAAAGAGAAATCATGGGCAGGATTTTTACCTCGTCGGGCAGGCGCGGTGGCCGGGCCCACAAAGCCGATCGCCGCCTGCAATCGGGCCCCGACATCGATTTCACACTGGCTGGCCAATGAACAGCCAGCCAGCGTGAAAGACGGAACTGCAACACTGAGAGCTGCCGGGGTGGAGGCGGGAGGAGGGCGAGAGTGGAAGTTTGCACATGCACTCAGGTGGGCTCACTGAAAGCTCCCTGAGGCATAGAGCTGCCTCAGGGAGATGAAGATTCTTAAAAACGCAAATAAACATTTTACAAATGTTAAAATCATGTCCCCTCATGTGACTCTGTCACATGTGCAGGGACTTGTTATGAATGATATTTCAACATTTTAATCTTATTTTTAATTCCTATTAGAAACCTCATCCCGCCCGTGGATGAGGTTTCATAAAAAATCCAAAGGCTGCCTGGCCGGTTCACCTGCCCACCAAACGTAAGGTTGGATGAGCAGCGAAAATTGCATTCAATTGTGACTTTATTGGCCTTAATAGGCCTGTTAATTGTCAGGGGCGCGCTGCGAACTCCCATGCATGCCCACTGACCAAAATATCACGCAAGTGCGTGATGACGTTGGGACTCTTGCCCACCCACTCAGTGCAAAATCCTGCCCCATGGTTAATTAATCTATTAGAGTTTTTTGACGAAGTAACATTCAAGGTGGATAAAGGGGAACTGGTAGATGTGGTGTACTTCGATTTCCAAAAGGCATCAAAGGTGACTACACAAGATGAAAGCACATAGCGTAGGGGGTAACATATTAGCATGGATAAAGGATTGGATGGCTGACAGGAAACAGAGTAGGAAATGTGTCTTTTTTGGATTGGCAAGCTGTAACTGGTGGAATGCCACTGGGGCCAGTAGTGGTGTGTCAATTATTTACAATCTATATCAATGACTTGGATGAAAAGAGTGAATGTATTATAGCTAAATTTGCCAATAACACCAAAATAGGTAGGAAAGTAAGTTGTCAAGGGGAGGTAGAGAATCTGCAAAGGGATATAGACAGGTTAAATGAGTGGGCAAAAAATTTGGCAGATGGAGCATACCACAGGTAAATGTGACCTTGTTCACTTTGGCAGGAAGAATAGAAAAGCGTCATGCTATTTAAATGGAGAAAGATTGCAGAACTCGCTGGTATAGCGATGACCTGGTACATGGATCAGGAAAAGTTAATATGCAGGTACAGCAAGTGATTAGGAAGGCAAATGGAATGTTGGTGTTTATTTCAAGGAGAATGGAATATAAAAGTAAGGAAGTTTTACTGCAGCTGTACAGGGCCTTGGTGAGACCACATTTGGAGTAGTGTATGCAGCTTTGGTCTCCGTATTTTTTAAAAAAAGATATAATTGCTTTAGAAGCAGTTAAGAGGAGGATCACTGGACTCATTTCTGGGATGAAGGGGTTGTCTTATGAAGAAAGGTTGAACAGGTTAGGCCTATACCCATTGGAGTTTAGAAGAATGAGAGGTGATCTTATTGAAACATACAAGATCTTGAAGGAACTTGACACAGTGGATACCCAAAGGGTGTTTCCTCTTGTGGGGAAGACTAAAACAAAAGGACGTTGTTTAAAAAGACAGAGACAAGGAGAAACTTTTTCTCCCAAAGGGTCATTGGGGTGTGGCATTCTCTCCCCCAGAAAGCAGTGGAGGCTGGGTATTTGGATTTATTTAAGGCAGTGTTGGACAGATTTTTGGTTGCCAAGGGAGTCAAGGGTAATGGGGGGCAGATAGGAAAGTGAATCTGAGACCACACCCAGATCAGCCATGACCTTGTTGACTGGTGGAGCAGGCTTGAAATGCCAACTCCTGCTTCTATGTTTCATGTTCCACATATTTGAGTTGGAATAGCAGATGATGTTTGGATTTCAATACAGTGAGGGTGCAGGGTCTTGTAATATGCCTTTAATTGATATCATGACATCACTAAAAGGAAAATGTCTCCTGTTATCCAGTCTTAGTTTCACTTTTGCTTTGTGCAGAGCACAGGCACACAGCTCTGATGTCTTCAAGGTTTTTATCTATGTATAACTGTTCTCATGTGCCTAATCTTAACATACAAAACCACAATGTGTTTACCCAATCCCTTATGCCTTGTGTCTTGTACAGTAAATAAGCCCAAGTTATTATATCATTATAATAACAGGACATGGTGATCAGCAGTGGTGAGACAGGTGGCAGCAAGATTAAGTATAGGTACAACATGGTGAACAGCCTTAGATCGTGCTACATGCCATGAGATGACCCTCGATGTTTTGGTCAGACTGCAATGAAGTTGGAGAGTGTTGAAAATGTAGTGGCGTGACTGCAAAGGCACAGCACCAAGCTAGTGCTCGAGTAAAGGGCTGGTAACCTGACGGATCCCTCATGGTGAGATTGTAGCTCATAGCCTGTCAGTTCCCTGAGTGGGACGACACTCAAGAGGACCAGCACTGCGTTAGCTCAGTGAGGAAAGGTGAGTGACCAGGGTGTGGGCCGGATGGATAGCGAGCAAGGAAGAGTCAAACAAAAAAAAGTCATAAAATTAGGCCAGAAAAGACTGAAATTATAACGGGCGGCTTTGCGAGCTGCTGAACAATAAATCGAATAAAAAGCAGAGACGCCATTACTCCCATGATATGTTCCCACCACAACTTGTCTTTGTGGGCAGAACTTCAGAGAAGCACTTGAAAGTGGTCGCAGTGACACTCATCCTAGGTACTACAGAAGAAAGAAGGTCAAAGCGATATTGTCAGGATGTCCACAAAATTCCCCAGCTTGAATTGGGATGCAGCTGACCTGCTATCTGAATTCAAAATGTTTAAATAGCATACAGAGTTATGGTTTCTTGATTCAGGAGTGTCTGAACCAGATAAGCAAGCAAAGAAAATTGGCCTAGCAATTGGAATGAAGATCTACTTAAGCTGAATCAGGATTAGCAGCAGAAGAGATAAAGGGTGTCCAGAAGCTATGGACTACATCAGAAGAGTTCAAAGACAGGTTGGTTAAAAAACTTCTGTATTCATCAGCTAGAGTTTATCTCATTTCAACAACAGCCTATAGAATCCATAGACCACTTTCCCAGCAGATGCAGAGAGAATGGTACGTACTGTGATTTTTTAAACGTTAAGCTAGCAGACAGAATTGTTGAGTTGGTGATTGCATCCACTCCCATGGAAGCGTCCCACAGAGTTCTGCTAGACAAATGTAAAACGTATGATATTGAAGAGCTACTCAAGAATGGACGTAAATATGAAGCAATCCTCACGGGTTGGCAAAGCTTACATGTCCTAAGTGCAACCCTGATTGATGACGCACTCACCAGAACACCCAAACCTAGCAAGACATGGAAGGTGCGGCCTTTTGCAGACACCAAGGAAATGCCTAGTTTTTCAATAATTCTGCAAGGCATGTGGCAGAAAGGGCCATTGGCAGCGCCAGTGCACTAGAGCAAAGGCTGATGCAGCTACAAAGGATTTTGCACTGATCCAAACAGACCGTTCACATTGGGTACCTTCAAGCAATAAGAATGACCACCTGCTATCCCATATACATGTAGTGATTTACAAACCAGAAAATGCCAATGATGTGCATAACAAGCTGAAGATCAGTGAACACATTTCACACCATCAATCTCGTGGGAAACATAGATGCAATCACACTGTCCAAAGTGTTTGCCAAGATTCAAATTATCTGCTCTAAGAAAGTTGGTAACCGTTATTGTCTGAGGTTGACACAGGGGCAAATGCCAACATGCTACCTTCTAAAAGACATGTATCCACACATTTGGGAGGCCATGGCAAAACCTTAAAATGGCCTTTCTGCTGAACCAAAAAAGATGGCTGCTATAACTCACATGACCACAGGACTGGCCTTTTGTTCTGGGAGATACCAACTGGAGTTACAAGAACCAAATAATCCTCTTCTCATCCACAATGTGGAATCTCACACCCAATTGTAAGGGTATTATAATCATGGAACAATGGGATTCACAGGTCAAAACTCGTTAAGCCTATAGCACTGTTAACAGGCTCATCTCACACCTGGGACTGTCCAGGTCCACTTCAAAAGGGGACCATTGAGAGGACAATGGATGCCATTTGCATCTTGATAAGCTTACCGCTCTAGCAAAGTCAGAGGGTCTGCCTAGACAATGGTTTTCTGACACAAGACCCTCAATATGAATGTAACTCTTTCAAAAGCTAAGGCCTGGGACATTATCAGTCCTGAAATCAAAGCCAGTTCCAGACACTGGATAAACTTCCTTTTTGAAATTATTGTGGAAAAAGAAGGTCACATGACTCGAGTAACCATTTTGAAATCTCTATATTCCTTTGAGAACTGAGAAATCCTCAGTCTGCTGTTTCACATCCAACTGGCGAACCACCAAGAAGCAGAACTACAGTCTTAACAATAGCCTGCTCCTCAAAGCCTGTCTCTGCTAGAAGATTTCCTACCATCGCCTGCAGAGCTGACCCAGTCTCTGTGTGTCAACTTCATCTTATGGTAAAGACAACTCTACAACCCTGGTCTTCAGCCAGTTGAACTTGAGCTCCTACATGAAAGACTCCTCATTGGACTCTGACTCTGGGCTCTGATAATCGTGTGAACTAATATTCATTTCTGTGGCTCTTGTACTGGGAAAACACACCACAGCATACTTTCAAAATAATTCAAAACGTCTTCTGCTTGTGGACAGTTGGTGAGAGGCGGGAAATACAGTTTGCCTGACTCTCTCTGGTCCATATCAATAACTAGGACTGGAAACGTGTGATCGAGCTTCCTGATGTTAGGTGAATAAATGCACCATTCTGTTTGGTAGTGAAAAACTGGGTTCCAGATTCATTGCTTGATCCACACTGAGTTAGCTTATTTCACCTGGGCAGCAATGTGTGGAAAGGAGGAAGAATTCTGACAGCGTTCCTGCTCCTGGTCACTGTCTGGTGCTGGAGAGTGCTCAATGTGATATAGGATCAATCTCAGCCCCGCAGTTAAATAAACCACTGGTACCCAATGGGGTGTGCAGAAACAGGCATGAGGAGCAGAGAGACCTGACCGACTCCAATCAATTATTCTCTTACTAATTATTATTATTACTGCCCATATTCCCCTGTGGATGGTAACATTTCCAGTATGGACAGTGAGGGCAAGCTCCCTAGTCACTGTAGGGTAACAGAAGGCCCTCCACCAGGAGCATGTAAACCAACTGAATACAGCTTTCAAAGTCACAGAACATAATCAGGTGATTAACAACTCACTCACAATCCAACCCCACTCCCCATTTTGTTTCCACATCCCAGCACTTACATAAGTGCAGTGACATAAATGCTCAGGAAAAGTCCGTTCGATATATTCACACAAGGGAACGTTTTGCTTGCAGCTTTAGAAAAAAAGTGACAGGAGCATTCTTGATAGAAAACAAAATCTTCACACAAACCACAAACGAACCTATTCCAAGAAACTTGCTTTGAGACGTCAAAGCATTTTTAAAAGCTGCATTTTGTTTGTTGTATAGATTTCCCTGCTGAAAAAAACACTAACTAAATATATCTATAACTATGACTCTTATATCAATTCATCTTGTTACAAATATCCAATTTTATGAATCATATCTTTTGGAGGTATAGCTTTTAGTTTTGGAATTGAAAATTTTAAATGTAGGATAAATGAAAACACTTGGTTTTGAGAAGCTTGTAATCAAATCTAAAATAATGGAAAACCAAAGGGGCCTTGAGTTTGTTTAATAAGGGCCACAGTGGGAAGTATTGCAAACTTGACAATCAGCTACCCCTCAGAGCTTCTTGGTGAAGACAGGATAGCTACAGCTGTCTCAAAAGACCTTTAAGTTATTCATATGGTTTCCTGGAACAAAGGGAGGTTTGGGAATTAGAGATAATTAGCTTAAATCTCTATCTGGGACACCCCAGGGGTGCCATGTTACTGTGGGGGATATGTTGCAGGGGCTTGTTTTTATTGGTTTTGGGTTTTTATCGAGATGATTTCTCTCAGTTGAAGATTGAGCAAAGGCCTACCAGAAACCAGGGTTGTTTCTGATTTGGCGTCACTAAGCAAAAATGCTGTGAGGCCTATGCTTAAGCTGGGAGGTCTATAATGGTGAAATGTTGAATTGAGAATTGGAGAATTTTCACCCAGCTGGATTTTAGTAGAAGGACCCCAAGAAATCTCATACCTCAGGGAATAGGAGAATCAAAGTGTATCCTGGAGAGCTGTGACATAGCTCAGTTTGGTCTCAGGAGAAGGGAAAGAACCCTCTTGATCCTGTAAAGTATAGGGAAACCCTTGGATGAAAATGAAAGGAAAATGGGATGTGTTCTGTTAGGGTATATTTGGGTTTCAAGTATAATGTTTATGAAATGTTGTGCTAAGTTAGTAGTACTTGCTTTGTTTAACTCTTGTACGGTAGAAGTTTTTTTTTACAACATGAAATCTGTGGCCTAATGCTTTCAGTTAATAACTGGGAATTGATATTTCATTTTTACAAGTTACTGGTCTGTACTGAAATCATAACAATCTTGAAATCCTTCTACCTCAAATTTGTCAATCAATAATAGGGAAAGTAACACTGGACTGATTAGCTCTAACAAGATGCAGCCCAAACAGAACATTGGCAAGAAGGCATCTTGAATACTGTGTGCAATTTTGGTCCCCTTATTTAAGGAAGGATGTAAATGTATTGGTGGCGGTTCAGAGGAGGTTTACTAAATTGTTCCCTGGAATGAGCAGGTTGACTTGTGAGGATAGGTTGGACAGGCTAGGCATGTTTTCAGTGGGGTTTAGAAGAGTGAGGGGTGACTTGATTGAAGTATATAAGATCCTGAAAGGTGTTAACAAGGTGGAGGTGGAAAGGATGTTTCCTCTTGTGGGTGAGTCCAACACTGGGACGGCACTGTTTTGAAATTAGGGATCGCCATTTAGGACAGAGATGAGGAGAATTATGTTCTCTCAGGGGGTTGTGTGACTTTGGAACTCTCTGCCTCAGAAGGTGGTGGAGATAGGGTCACGGAATATTTTTAAGGCAGAAGTAGTTAGATTCTTGTTAGGCAAGGGAATCAAGGGTTATCGGGGGTAGATGGGAACGCGGAACACATGAAATAGGAGCAGGAGTGGGCCATTTGGCACCTCAAGCCTGCTCCGCCATTCATTAAGATCATGGCTGGTCTGTTTGTGTTTTGAATTCCACATTCCCATCGACCCCCAATAACCTTTGATTCCCTTGCCTAACAAAAACATATTTTTTATAGAACTTGAAACACAAACAGATCAGCCATGATCTTAATGAATGGCTGAGCAGGCTCGAGGGACCAAATGACCTAATTCTGCTCCTATTTCAAATGTTCACATGTTCGTATGATATCAAAGGCTATGGGGTTAGTGCGGGAAAATGCCGCTGAGGTAGAGGATCAGCTATGATCCAGTTGAAAGGCAGAGCAGGCTCGAGGGGTCAAATGGCCTACTCCTGCTCCTATTTCCTATGTTCCTATGTGCCTGAACTTATTATGGAGTGTCACCTCTATTGGGAAAATAGCACCAGCCATTCTTCATCAGCATAGGGTTCAGTTACAAAGCCAATAACTTTAAACGTATTAAGCATGCTGGCTATTTCAGTTCAATGACTGCTTACCCATTGAAAAGGCACCGCTCATTTCAGCCCAGGTCATGTTTTCAAGAAGCTTTCAACAAGTTGTTCATATGTTATAAAAGTGACAAGATTCTGGGTGGAAATGTCAACAATTAGAAGTGGCTGTGGCTAATTGAAGACTTCCTTTTTTTACACAGAGTAACTTTGCTCTTTGGTTTAACCATGTTTAGCGGCACATTGTATTCCCACCTACATGCCCACTATAAGCCGCAATAAATAGTCAGGCCTGTATTTCTGATCCATGGGTTGAAATACTGATGGTCAACATAAAATGACTATTATATTAACAGCTTGGGTGTGGTACCGCAACACTGTGGGACTGATTTAACTAGAGCTGAGTGAGAGTCAGTACCTGAAAGTGAGAAAAAGATTGAGGGAAATAGTCCCTTTTTTTTTGAAATGATCAAATACTGTTTGGAACAAAATCGTTACTGTGTTGTTGGGACCAAAGAAAGTTCTCAATGTACCTGGTGCGGTTTGAATAATGTAAATTATAATGTTAGAAGATCCATTGCAGTTTTACTCAACTACCATCAGGGATCAAGGTGAAATTTCAGACTTTCTTTGGTTTGATGCTTCAGCTACTGCAGGAGACCACTCAGTTGGCACAGTTTGCACTGCATTCGAGGGTGCAGCCATGTAGTGGTTATGTGAGTAGGTTAGTAATGTAAAGATGCTGAGTTCATGGCAATTTGATGGGAGAGTCTACAGGGGGATGGAGATCATTGTTTACATCAAAAATACTGAATTGTCTGTGAAGTGCTCTGGGTCATCCTTGTGAAAAACTCTATATGAATGTCCTTTCTTCCTTTTGAACTTCAACAATCTACCTTAGCCCTAAGCTCACAAAAGCATCTCCCACTCCATGAATGTGACATTCACCCAATACTCACACCAGCCATAATGTCATCTCTGCTTAATGGCAAGTAGTGCTGAATTCAGGACATTTTTATGTCACAGGCCCATGCTTGCTTTGAATTGAATTGCATGATTGCCAACACTCACTTCAGTCAGAGGAGGCATTGATTTCATGATTCTAGATTCAAATTTCAAATGTCCAATGTATCGAATGACCCAATACCTCATTTGACTGTTTAAATGGTGTCTTGTTCACTGGAGCCTTAACCTGGAATTTTGAACAACATGACAGATGAAGATGGTTTTTAAATTGATAAGCAATCATTTGAGAAGGTAAATTTGTCAGTGCTGATGGGGCTGGGAAGCTGACAAGAAACAGCTACAGCTGGGACCATTCTGATAAGGCACCCTTCCATCTTGCGTGCTTTTACTGCTTAACAAGAGTTTGCAGTGAGCTCCACTGCAGGCTGTTATCGTGCAGCTTTATTTCCTGTGCCGATCCTGTTGATGTCTTTCAGGATGAGTGCAAACCACCACAAGATCAATAGCAGTTGCCAAGTTCGCTAATTAGTCACCAAGTGTTGAAATGCAGTTGAGTAATTTACTTTCCAGCGAATGGGCCACGCCCGCTCTCACATGTGGTTTACAAACCCCATCAGCAGGAGGTCAACTTCACAAGAAACTTCCCAGATTTTTGTTCTCTCCTTTTATTCTTGACACTGTTGCGTTGATGGACCAAACTCAGGATGGCTTTCAAAATGTCCCCATCAGTTTCCATGCAAAAGAAAATGGCTTTTGGGCCCGAGATAGATCAACATCAGCTACCAGATATCTAATCTCTATACTTAGGCAGCGGTGTTCTCTTATATTAAGTATTAAGTCTTGGAACCCAGTGGATATAAACTGGAGAATTTTGCACCTGCTTTAATTCAGTCGTAATATTAGTGAATGAACAATGTGATAATTACATGTCAGCCCTATCTCTCATATCTAGAATCAAGTCAATGCTCCTGGTTTTGTTCAAGATCGAGTCTTTGACACATCGTTTGTTCAACCCATTGAAATTTTATGTCACAGCAATACAGTATTTTTTCGTTTGAGGTCTTTGGCCTGCCATAGATTCCTCAGTGTGTCTAATAGAAGTTGAAAGAACTTCAAGTCCAGTATTGTGGACTTTCCAATTTATACTGCATACTGCAGAGGCATTTATTTAGCACCTCAGGACATCCCAACTTGCTTTACAGCCAATTAAATACTTTTTGAAGTGTAGTCACTGTTGTAATATAGAAAACACATCAGCCAATTTGCATACTGCAAGTTCCTACAAACAGCAACATGATAAATGATAAATGAACAGATAATTGGTTTTAGCAATGTTGGTCAGGGGATAAATATTAGCCAGCAGCCCAGGTAGATGGGGAAAACTCCCTGTCCCCCACATCAAAAACCAATTTTGAAATAGGGTCATTCTACCGCCTTTCATTAAAATATTCAAGAGGCTTATGTCTATCTTAAGGCATCCTAAAAATCAGTCCAATAAATTTAGCAGTGGGACTAATACCTGTGCAGAATGAATGTAGGTCGTCTCACTGCTAAATATGCCAAATTCATGCCTGTTTTATGCCCACAAAATGGACGCAGTGTAAACCAAATTCTATCTTGGCATCAAGGAGCACTCACAATATTGAAATCAATGGGAATCAGGGGAAAGCTTTCCACTTGCTGGAGTCATACCTCAAGCAACAGAAGGTGGTTGTTTTTGCTGGTAGCCAATCATCTCCAGGACATTGCTGCAGGAGTTCTTCAGGATAGTCTTCAGCTGCTTCATCAATGACCTTCCCTCCATCATAAGGTCGGAAATGGGATATTTTCTGATGATTTCACTGTGTTCAGTGCCATTCACAATTTATCAGATACTGATGCAGTCCATGTCCATATGCAGCAAGACCTGGACAGCATTCAAGCTTGGGCTAATAAATGGCAAGAAACATTTGGGTCATGCAAGTGTCAGGCAATGCCGATCTCCAAGAAGAAAGAATCTAACCAGATCTCCTAGATATTCAACAACGTTACCATTGCTGAATCCTCCCCCAAAAATATCCTCAGTGTTCCAATTGACCAGAAGCTTAACTGGACCAGCCAAAAAAATACTGAGGCTATGAGAGCAGCTCAGAAGCTGTGAATTCTGCAGTGAGTTAACTCATCTCCTGGTTCCCCAAAACCTGTCCACCATCCACAAGGCACAAGTCAGGAGTGTGATAGAATACTCTCCACTTGCCTGGGTGAATGCAGCTCCAAAAGTACTCAAGAAGCTCAACATCATCCAGAAAAAAGCAGTCCACTTGACTGGCACCCCAGCTACCACCTTAAACATTCGTTTTTTCATTATTCATTCAGGGGATGTGGGCTTCGCTGGCTGGGCCAGTATTTATTGCCCATCCCTAATTGCCCTTGAGAAGGTGGTGGTGAACTGCCTTCTTGAACCGCTGCAGTCCATGTGGTGTATGTACACCAACAGTGCTGGTAGGGAGTGAGTTCCAGGATTTTGTCCCAGCGACAGTGAAGGAACAGCGATATATTTGCAAGTCAGGATGGTGAGAGAGTTGGAGGGGAACATCTAGGTGGTGGTGTTCCCATCTATCTGCTGCCTTTGTCTTTCTAGATGGTTCGTGGGTTTGGAAGGTACTGTCTAAGGAGCCTTGGTGAATTCTTGTAGATGTTACACATTGCCTCTGATGTTCATCAGTGGTGGAGGGAGTGAATGTTTGTGGATGTGGTGCCAATCAAGCGGGCTGTTTTGTCCTGGACGGTGTTAAGCGCCTCGAGTGTTATGGGTTCTACCTTCACTTCTGCCTTGTAGATGGTGGACAGGCTTTGGGGAGTCAGGATGTGAGTTACTCAGTGCAGGATTCCTAGATCTGACCCTTTCTTGTAGCCTCAGTGTTTATATGGCTAGTCCATTTCAGTTTCTGGTCAATGGTAACCCCCAGGATGTTGATAGTGGGGGATTCAGTGATGGTAATGCCATTGAACATCAAGGAGCAAGGTTATATTCTGTCTTGTTGAAGATGGTCATTGCCTGACACTTGTGGGGCGTGAATGTTAGTTGCCACCTGTCAGCCCAAGCCTGGATATTGCCCAGGTCTTGCTGCATTTGGACATGGACTGCTTCAGTATCTGAGGAGTCGCGGATGGCACTGAACATTGTGCAATCATCAGCGAACACCCCCACTTCTGACCTTATGATGGAAGGAAAGTCATTGAGGAAGCAGCTGAAGATGGTTGGGCCGAGGGCGCTACCCTGAGGAACTCCTGCAGTGATGTCCTGGAGCTGAGATGACTGACCTCCAACAACCACAACCATCTTCCTTTGTGCTAGGCATGGCTCCAACCAGTGGAGAGTTTTGCCCCTGATTCCCATTGACTCCAGTTTTGCTATGGCTCCTTGATGCCACACTCGGTCAAATGGGACTTGATGTCAAGGGCAGTCACTCTCGCCTCACCTCGGGAGTTCAGCTCTTTTGTCCATGTTTGAACCAAAGCTGCAATGAGGTCAGGAGCTGAGTGGCCCTGGACGAACCCAAATTGGGTGTCAGTGAGCAGGTTATTGCAAAGCAATTGTCGCTTCATAGCACTGATGATGATCCCTTCCATTACTTTACTGATGATCGAGAGTAGACTGATGGGGCGGTAACTGGCCTGGTTGGATTTGTCCTGCATTTTGTGTACAGGACATACCTGGGCAATTTTCCACATAGCTGGGTAGATGCCAATGTTGTAGCCGGACTGGAATAGCTTGGCCAGGGGTACGGCAAGTTCTGGAGCACAAATCTTCAGTGTTATTGCTGGAATATTGTCAGGGCCCATACCTTTGCAGTATCCAGTGCCTTCAGCCATTTCTTGATATCACATGGAGTGAATCGAATTGGCTAAAGACTGGCATCTGTGATGCTGGGGACCTCAGGAGGAGGCCAAGATGGATCATCCACTCGGCACTTCTGGCTGATGATTGTAGCAAATGCTTCAGCCTTATCTTTTGCACTGATGTGCTGGGCTCCTCCATCATTGAGGATGGGGATATGTGTGGAGCCTCCTCCTCCGGTGAGTTGTTTAATTGCCCACCACCATTCATGACTGGATGTGGCAGGACTGAAGAGCTTAGATCTGATCCGTTGCTTGTGGGATCACTTAGCTCTGTCTATCACTTGCTGCTTATGCTGCTTGGTACGCAAGTAGTCCTATTTTATACCTTCGCCAGGTTGACACCTCATTTTTAGGTTTGCTTGGCGCTGCTCCTGGCATACCCTCCTGCACTCTTCATTAAACCAGGGTTGATCCACTGGCTTGATGACAATGGTAGAGTTGGGGATATGCCAGGCCATCAAGTTACAGATTGTGTTGGAGTACAATTCTGCTGCTGCTGATGGCCCACAGCGCCTCATGGATGCCCAGTCTTGAGTTGCTAGATCTGTTCAAAATTATCCCATTCAGCACAGTGGTAGTGCCACACAACACAATGGAGGATATCCTCAATGTGAAGGCGGAACTTCATCTCCACAACGACTGTGTGGTGGTCACTCCTACTGATACGGTCATGGACAGATGCATCTGCGGCAGGCAGGTTGGTGAGGATGAGATCAATTATATCTTTCCATCTTGTTGGTTTCCTCAGCACCTGCTGCAAACCCAGTCTAACAGCTATGTCCTTTAGATCTCAGTCAGCTAGGTCAGAAGTAGTGCTACTGAGCCACTCTTGGTGATGGACATTGAAGATCCCTCCACCCAGAGTACATCCTGTGCCCTTGCCACTCTCAGTGCTTCCTCCAAGTGGTGTTCAACATGGAGGAGCACTGATTCATCAGCTGAGGGAGGGCGTTACGTGGTAATCAGCAGGAGGTTTCCTTGCTTTGTTTGACCTGATGCCATGGGACTTCATTGGATCTGGAGTTGATATTGAAGACTCCCAGGGCAACGCCCTCCTAACTGTATACCACTGTGCCACCACCTCTGCTGGATCTGTCCTACCGGTGGGACAGGACATATCCAGAGATGATGATGGTGGTGTCTGCGACATTATCTGTAAGATATGATTCCGTGAGGATGACTATGTCAGGCTGTTGCTTGACTAGTCTGAGACAGCTCTCCCAATTTTGGCACTAGCCCCCAGATTTTAGTAAGGAGGACTTTGCAGGGTCAAAAGGGCTGCATTTGCTGTTGTCATTTCCGGTGCCTAGGTCTGCACAGTGGCAACAATGTGTATCATCTACAAGATGCACTGGGCAAATCTCCTTCCACAGCACCTTCCGAATCATGACTTCCCCTTTCTTGAAGGATAAGGCAGCAGACGCATGGAAATATCACGACCTGCAAGTTATGAATTCTCTACCCCAGAGGGCTGTGGAGGCTTAGTCACTGAGTATGCTCAGAGCAAAGGTCGATAGATTTTTAGATACCGATGACATCAAGGAGTACGGGGATAACGCGGGAAGGGGTCGTTGAAGTAAAAGATCAGCCATGATCTAGTTAAATGGTGGAGCAGGCTCGAGGGGCCAAATGATCTACTCCTGCTCCTATGTCCCTATGTTCCCCTTCAAGCCACTCACCATCCTGACTTGACACTAGGTCAATGTTCCTTCAGTGTCGCTAGGTCAAATTCCCGGAATTCCCTTCCTAACAGCACTGTGGGTGTACTTACGCCAGATGAGCTGCAGCGGTTCAAGGCACCACCGCTTTCTCAAGGGCAATTAGGGCTGAGCAACAAATGCTGGCCTTGTCAGCGATGCACACTTCACATGAAAGAACTTTTAAAAAAGACTTTCTGTTGGCATCTTCCTGTGTCCATTATTTTCTCATTCTAAATTCCTATGTCCATGGTTATGACGTCAGGGGCTAATGTGAACTCATCATCCTGTACAACACAATTCAATGGCTTTTTCCATACAAATCCATCAAACTGAATTTTAAAAAAATTCAATCCACCACTTTTTGTGCCAGTAGCTGAAATTATTAATGTTCAAAATACAGATCTGAAAATAATATTTAAAATGGTTAATATTTCACAATAATATGATCAAATTTATCCCTAGAATTGTCTTTTGTGTCTGGTAATGTCGTCATTTTAATTTATCAAAGTGGGGATCTTTCGTGGGGGCTTTTAGCAGGGGCAGCCACTGAATCACAGAATCACAGTGCAGAAGAGGCCCTTCGGCCCATCGAGTCTGCACCGACACATGAGAAACACCTGACCTACCTACCTAATCCCATTTACCAGCACTTGGCCCATAGTCTTGAATGTTATGACATACCAAGTGCTCATCCAGGTACTTTTTAAAGGATGTGAGGCAACCCGCCTCCACCACCCTACCAGGAAGTGCATTCCAGACTGTCACCACCCTCTGGGTAAAAAGGTTTTTCCTCACATTCCCCCCTAAACCTCCTGCCCCTCACCTTGAACTTATGCCCCCTTGTGACTGACCCTTCAACTAAGGGGAACAGCTGCTCCCTATCCACCCTGTCCATGCCCCTCATAATCTTGTACACCTCGATCAGGTCGCCCCTCAGTCTTCTCTGCTCCAACGAAAACAAACCAAATCTTCATAACTTAAATGTTTCATCCCAGGCAATATCCTGGTGAATCTCCTCCAGTGCAATTACATCCTTCCTATAATGTGGCGACCAGAACTGCACACAGTACTCCAGCTGTGGCCTCACCAAGGTTCTATACAACTCCAACATGACCTCCCTACTTTTGTAATCTATGCCTTGATTGATAAAGGCAAGTGTCCCATATGCCTTTTTCACCACCCCGCTAACATGCCCCTCCGCCTTCAGAGATCTTTGGACACACACGCCAAGGTCCCTTTGTTCCTCAGAACTTTCTAGTGTCATGCTGTTCATTGAATACTTCCTTATCAAATTAATCCTTCCAAAGTGTATCACTTCACACTTTTCAGGGTTAAATTCCATCTGCCACTTATCTGCCCATTTGACCATCCCGTCTATATCTTCCTGTAGCCCAAGACACTCAACCTCACTGTTAACCACCCGGCCAATCTTTGTGTCATCCGCAAACTTACTAATCTTACCCCCCACATAGTCATCTATGTCGTTTATATAAATGACAAATAATAGGGGGCCCTGCACAGATCCCTGTGGTACGCCACTGGACACTGGCTTCCAGTCACTAAAGCATCCTTCTGTCATCATCCTCTGCCTCCTACAACTAAGCCAATTTTGAATCCACCTTATCAAATTACCCTGTATCCCATGTGCATTTGCCTTCTTTATAAGTCTCCCATGTGGGACCTTGTCAAAGGCTTTGCTGAAATCCGTATAAACTACATCAACTGTACTACCATCATCTACACACCTGGTCACCTCCTCAAAAAATTCAATCATGACCTCCCTCTGACAAAGCCATGCTGACTATCACTGATCAGACCTTGTCTCTCCAAGTGGAGATAAATACTCTCCTTCAGAACTTTCTCCAATAGTTTCCCTACCACTGACATGAGACTCACTGGCCTGTAGTTCCCTGACTAATCTCTACAACCCTTCTTAAATAGCGGAACCACATTAGCTGTTCTCCAGTCCTCTGGCACCTCTCTCATGGCCAGAGGAGGAATTAAAAATTTGGATCAGAGCCCCTGCGATCTCCTCCCTTGCCTCCCTCAGCAGTCTGGGACACAAATCATCTGGACCTGGAGATTTGTCCACTTTTAAGCCTGCCAACACCTCCAATACCGTGTCACTCCCTATCAATTTGCTTAAGAACCTCGCAGTCTCGCTCCCCGAGTTCGATACTTTCATCCTCATTCTCTTGGGTGAAGACGGACGTGAAGTATTCATTCAACACTCTAGCGATGTCTTCTGGCTCCACCCATAGATTGCCCCCTTGGTCCCTTATGGGCCCTACTCTTTCCCCCTTTGGGCCACAGGGTGTGTAATCAGGGGGGGCACTGCTCTGAACCCCCCCCGTCCAGGGTGGCCACCAGGGCTTTGCTCGCGGTCTCCTCAAGTGGTGACGTACCCGCCCAACACTGGTAAAATGCCAGTGGTGGTGGCAAAGTGACAGCCATACCACCCTCCCGTCATCCCACATGATTTTATGTGCCCCTCTGCCTCCCAGCATGCTCCCTGGGGCCCTGTAAGATGCCAGTCAATGAAATTTATTGGAAAAGAGGCAGGCTGAACTTTTCCTTAAGAGGTGACGTGAATTGAGTTCAGTCAATGATGTTTGGAAGTAGATTTAATGGCTTGAATGGCCATTTCCCATCCTCCTCTTCCTTGTGCCCTCATGAAGTAACATTTGACTGGCTATTGATCTTCAAAATACAACAAATGTAAATGCATATCTGGCACCACCCAGTGGTAATGCTCAGCAGCAGCATCATTGTTGTGTGAGAGTCTCCGACAAGGGGATATTCTATTTGATGTTCCTTGTGATAACTTGTGAAGTTCCATTGTTCATGTGGAGCCAGGCTAGACACAAGTGTTGGTCGGAGGTTCATCAATCACACTCAGCCCAGGGTCTCTCAGTCACATTCCCCACCCACAAGAGACTCTGCTGACTGGTGAGCCTTATTACTGATCCCTCAATGGCTTCATTCTGAGTTTTCACCTGTTGCAATCTTCCAACAATGAAAACGTGGCTGTGTGTTATCACCAGGAGGAGGCATCTTATCGATTCCAAGTACAGCCCTATGGGAGGTGGTGTGGGAGAGAATTTCCATGGAGCTTCTCCTGCTTATTCACCATAATGTTGGAGCAAATAGAAATCACAGGCAGGAAAAATCCCTTTAGTCCCTCCAGCTGGTCCCACACGACTGCAGAGCCTTGTTCATTACAATATCTATACAGCACACCCCACCACAAAACCATGGGATCCCCTGAGAGAGGCAAAAGACACAGAGAAAAACCTAGACCAAATATAACAACAACTTGCTTTTATATAGCAGCATTAACATAGTAAAACATCCAGTGGGGGTGCTTCATGTCATGTTGTTATCATGACACAATACCCCAAGCTTATTTACTGTACAAGACACAAGGCACCAATCACTCATAAGGGATTGGGAAAACACGTTGTGGGTACATTTATTATGACTAAGCACAGGAGAAGCATTGTACATAGGAATAAAGCTTGAAGACATCAGGGCTGTGTGTGTGTGCCCTGCTCAAAGCAAAAGCAAAACTAAGACTAGATCAAAGAACACATTTCCCTTTTAGTGATGTCATGCTGCAATCTCTCAAAGACATATTACAACACCCTCCTTTCTTTCTAAAGTTACTTTCCCCCCTTCCAAAGAAGTATAAATATTTACAATACATGTTCATGTTTAGCTGCCATTACATAAGTGTGTGGAACTGATGTATCTATGAGTCTCTAAAACGTAAAGGTAGACCCAGATATTATAAGGGTAACCGTGTCTGGAGGTTTCTTTAATTGCTCACAGTGATCTGCAGGATTGTCATTCTTGGATGTTGTTCCTGGTTGTGTTGAGATCTTGTCCTAGATGCAACAGGACTGTACGATGGTTGAGGAGTTGGAATGGATCTGATTTGCCCTCGGTTATCCCTCACTGTTGCGCCTTTGTGTGTAATGGCTTCACAGGACCTTGGTTCTGAGCAAATCCTTGTCACCTTGGCTGGTTGCTATGCACCTTCTAGATCCTGGATGAGAACTTCTTGTCCCAGTTGTAAACTTGGCAATTCTGTACCTGTATTTTATCGTATGCACTTGTCATCTTCTCTTGTAGTTTTAAAAGTTGCTGTCTGGTTTCTGGGACAGTAACATGGGTAAGAGGAGGTAAATTGGTGCACACTGGAATGCCAAACATGAGCGCTGCTAGTGACAGTTGCATTTAAAGGTGTTGCTGTCAGATGGAACATTGAAATGTGCAGATCTTGCTTAGTCTGTCTACATTTAAGAATTAAGGGTTTCACCATGCAAATCATTCATTTAGCTAGGCCATTAGATCTAAGATAATGAGGAGAAGACTTGTGATCGATATTCCACTTCTCACACATATCCTGAAATGGCTTACCAATAGTTTGTGGACCGTTATCCATAATGATCTCTCTAGGCACACCAAATACACTGAAAATAGCACTTAGAGCATGCACGACAGTTGTGCTTGATGTATTATGCAATTGTTGAACAATAGGGTACTTGGTAATCGATTATGATGATGAAGTCAGTGACATGGATGTGAAAGAGGTCAGATGTGATTTTGAACCAAAGATGGGTAGAAACTTCATGTGGAATTTGTGCTGACTTGGCATATGCCTTTGACATGCCTCGCACTTCTTGACGACGACTTCAATGTCATTATTCATATCCGGTCAATAGACTGTCCCTCTAGCGAGTCTTCTTATCCGACCTATGCCCATGTGTGAGTGATGAAGTTGTTGAAGAATATCTGATCGCAAAGGTAACCTTGAATCTGTAGACAGACCAAGCAAGATCTGCACATTGCAATGTTCCATCCAAGAGTGACACCTTTAAGTGCAACTATTCCATCACCAGCAAAGCTCATGTTTGGCAGGCCAGTGTGTACCAATTTACCTACTCTTACCCATTCTGCTCTCTCAGAAACTAGAGAGTAACTTTTAAAACTACAAGAGAAAATGACCAGAAAATGACATGTCTGCATTTAAAAATGACTCACCGGGAGATGCCTAGTTTATCTCGATAAGGCGAAAATGGTCTCACATGTTCATGGACATGCTGAATTGGATCAGACCATCCTTCAATGATGGTTTTCCACAGGTTCTGTGGTGGGGAATCTTTCGCCATTTCTTCTTGAAGCTGCCGGCAATTGCATTGCACAAAATGTACCAGATCAATTTGGAGAACATCTTCAAGTTCGATGTCAAGGGAGTCAACTTGTAGATCTAAGGATATATCTTCTGTTTTTGCTGGGTTAGGCAATCTGCTGAGTGTATCTGATGTGACCATCAGGTTAACTAGCTTGCACCTAACCTCACATTCGTAACCTTAAGTCTTTATCAAGAGACGTTGCAATCTTGGTGGTGCACTGGTCAATGGTTTTCACCAAATCATCTCCATTGGCTTGTGGTCGGTCTCTACCAGAAATCTCTTGCCAAATAAATAGGTACAGAAACATGTTACGGACAGGGATTTTGAAGCAAATGCAATTCGTTTGCCTTTTTGTAGTACGTATGCTCCCAAATCTTTTTGTGAGGCATCCGTCTCCAGCATAGTTATCTCACCAGGATGGTAAAATTGCAAAGTTGTTGCTCCTAATAATGACTGTTTCAGTGCTTCAAAGAAGTATTGTTGGACTTCATGCCACAGGAAAGGCACATCCCTTCCCAATAAGTCCCTTAGCCATGAAAATATTTGAGCAAAATTGGGAATGTTTGTCGACAAGAAATGAGAGAGACCTACCTTTGAAGATTGTTCTTATCTTGAGGAGTTGTCATGGCCTTAATATCCTCTATTTTACTTGGATCGGGACATATGACAGCACTGGGATAAATAGAGCTGAAGAAATTGATAAGCTGCATGTTGATGTCGCATTTACAGACTGTCAAACACCAATCCTTCATTGCATGCAACTTGCATAATTATGTGCAGATTATGGTCATGTTCTTGCTTTGTCCTTCCCACAACACCTATGTCATCTGCAATAAAGATGCATCCTGACACAATGCATGTAATGCAGTCTACGTGAGCTTGATAGTCCAAAAGGAAGTCATTGAAAACAGTATCATCCGAATGGGGTCAAAATGTAGTATGCTCTTGGGAATCCTCCACAAGATGTACTGACCAGTAACCATGCTTAGCATCAAGCTTCAAGAAGAATTTGGCATCTGAATCTCAGATTTAACTTGTCTAATGTGAGTATTTTGTAAGGATAATGTTTCAAAGCTGAGTTTAAATGTCATGGATTGAGGCATACTCTCAATGATCTGTCCTTCTTTATGACACATGACTGAGTAGCACCAACCTGTGTGCTCATGTACTCTTCTAATGATTCTGTCTTTCTCCATTTTCTCTAGTTTGACTTTGCCTTGAATGTTGAAGCTGCACTTATGTGGTGGATCAATTGATGGACTTGCACTCTCCTGCATGTGGTTTGCAGCTCCCTTGAAATTGACAATTTTGTTAAAACATTCGGGATATTTCGATGTTGGGTCGTGAACTGAGGAGTAGTTTCTGAGGTCAATCTTCCTTGTGATGTGTTAGGTACTGCATGCCTAGTTGAGCTTGCTGTACGTTGTAAGCCAGTGCATTATGGGATCGCAGAATCCATTTTGTTTGCTAGTTTGGTTGCTGAAGTGAAATAAAACAGAAGCTGCAACGTTCAATCACCTCCACACCTATGTGTGTGTTGATTAATCTTTAAAAAGTTATCGGCAGTATTAAAACATAACATGATGTCTGACTGATTCCATGGATTGTGACTAGTGCGAGGTCATGGCATGCTGGTAGACCCGTAATCATTGGACCTTTAGTTTTCATGATGTAGAACATCTGTGAAACCCAGGAGGATTGATTGTACTTGCCCTCCAGGACTATGGATCCTGCACAGTGAACCATTATACATTGAAAGTTGCGCAGTATTAGGTTTCACCATAGCCTTCCATGTCTGTGGATATATGTCTTTTAGAATCCAGAGATAGAGTGTTGGCATTTGCCCCTGTGTCAATCTTGGCCACTAACGAAAAGTTACCATCTTTCTTAGGACAGATAATTGGAATCTTGGTAAACACTTTGTATGGCCTGATGGCATGAGATTGACGGTGTGAAGCATGTGTTCACTGCTCTGTTGCTCGTCGTGCACATCATTACTTCATGTATATGTTTCCAAAGGGATACCGAATGGTCATTTTTATTGCTTGAAGATACCCGTTGTGTATGGTCTGCTTGGATCAGTACACGGCTCCTTGTAGCTGCATTAGCCTTTGCTCTAGTGCACTGCCACTGCCAATGGCCCTTTTTGCCACATGCCTTTCAGAATTGATGGAAAGAATTGGGCAGTTCCTTGGTGCATGCAGAAGGCCACACCTTCCACCTGTCTTGCTAGGTTTGGGTGAGTGCGTCAACAATTGGGGCTGTAATTAAGATCTGTAAGCTTCATCGACCTGCGAGGATCGCTTCGTAATCACATCCATCCTTGAGTAGATGTTCGATACCATACGTTTTGGCTTTGTCTGGCAGATCTTTCTGGAATGCTTCTATGGGAGTGCATGAGATCACCAACTCAGCAATTCGGCCTGCTAGCTCTGTGTTTGTAAAATCACAGTGTGTACCATTTTCTCTGCATCTGCTGATGAAGTGGTCTATGGATTCTGTAGGCTGTTGCTGAAATGACATGAACTCTAGATGATGAATATGGAAGTTTAGCCTTATTCTGAACTGATCTTCCAATGTAGTCCATATCTACTGGGGATCCTTTAGCTCTTCTGTTAATGCTGACACGTTCAGCCTGTGTAGACCTTCCTTCCCAATTGCTAGGTGAATATTTATGGCTTGCTTGCCTGATTCAGACACACCTGAATTAAGAAACCATAGCACTGTACGCTGTTTAAACATTTTGAATTCAGATAGTAGGTCAGCTGCATTCCGATTATAACTGAGGAATTTTATGGATGTTGTGATAATGTCCCCCTGACCTTCCTTCTCCTGTAGTATCTGGGATGAGTGCTGCTTTGGTCGCTTTCTCGTGCCTTTCCAAAGCTTCACTGTGAAGATGAGTTGTGGCAGGATCGCATCACTGAGTAATGGTGTCTTTGCATTTTATTCAAGTAAATGGTCAGCAAGTCCTGAAGCTGCACATTAGAATCCAGCCCACACCCTGGTCACTCGCCTTCCCTACTGAGCTAACCCGGTGGAAAACCTGGTGTTGATTATCTCAACACCCTGTCCCACTCAGCTATGAGCTGCAATCTCACCACGAGGGATCCATTTACTTACCAGCTCTTTACTTGAGCACATGCTGCTAACCGTTAAAGGCATATTACAACATGGTATGATTGTTGGCCTGATATGAGAGGAGATTTGGTTTGTTTTATTGAAAGTAGATAATGATTGAGATTCAAGACATCTGCTTTTGGAATAAAACCACAAGATTCCATTGTATGGAACAGAGAAAAAACAAACTTTACCAAACAAATTCAGCAAGATAAAACAATTTGCAATATTTATTTTAACATTCAGGCTAAGTATGAGATACATGTGAATTGACAGGTGAACTGTGGTTGAACACACCACACTACAGAGTAAATGACAGATGCAACCAAGACAGGGTCCATGGATTTCTCAAGAAACCACCTAGATGTCAGTAAACACCAAGTCAAACAATTTTGTTGAAACCATTTCTCATGTGGGATTTCCAGCTCCGTGGAATTGTGTCTGAAAGCCGCTCTTACACCGACGGCTTTAACAATTGCCCACCTCACAGGGTTTCAATCTTGCCTTCTGAGATTCTTTCTCCCTGGATTCTCAAGTACACTCAGACACTAGCTTACAAGTGCACTTTCAGACCTATGGCCGTGTCAAGCAGAACACCACTACTCCAAAGGGGCACCTTTGCCCCAATGGCCTTCTTTACTTAAAGTCTGCTCACCGCAGCCCTTTCTCTAACTTTTTAACTCAAATTAACTGGGATCTTTGCCTGTCCCTACCTCTGTGACACTTGTTGGCTGGCAGACTGCCTTAAACTAACTGCCTCAAAAAGAGCTGTTCACTGGCCCTAGAACCCTTGACTGAGGCAAGGGAGGAGATAGCAGGGGCGCTGGCAATAATTTTCAATACCTCTCTGGCCACAGGAGAGGTGCCAGACGACTGGAGGACAGCCAGTGTGGTGCCATTATTCAAGAAGGGAGGAAGGGATAAACCAGGGAACTACAGGCCAGTCAGTCTAAACTCAGAGGTGGGGAAACTATTGGAAGCAACTCTGAGGGACTACACTTGGAGAGGCAGGGATTAATCAAGAACAGTCAGCATGGTTTTGTTAAGGGGAGGTCATATCTGACCAATTTGATTGAGTTTTTCGAAGAGGTGACCAGGTGTGTAGATGAGGGCAATGCATTTATGCATTTGATGTAGTCTACTTGGACTTCAGCAAGGCTTTTGATAAGGTCCCGCTTGGGAGACTGATAACAAAAGTAAGAGCCCATGGAATCTAAGACAATTTGGCAAATTGGATCCAGAATTGGCTGAGTGGCAGGAAGCAGAGGGTGATAGTTGAGGTGTGTTTTTGTGACTGGATGCCTGTGTCCAGTGGGGTTCCACAGAGATCGGTGTTGGGTCCCTTGCTGTTTGCGGTATATATAAACAATTTAGACTTGAATGTGGGAGGGTTGATCAGTAAGTTTGCAGATGACACAAAAATTGGTGGGGTGCTAAATAGTGAGGAGGATAGCCTTAGATTACAGGAGGATATAGACAGGCTGGTCAGATGGGCTGATCAGTGGCAAATGGAATTTAATCCGGATAAGTGTGAGGTGATGCAAACAAGGCACGGGAATACCCGATGAATGGTAGGACCCTGGGAAGTACCGAGGATCAGAGGGACCTTGGTGTGCATGTCCACTGATCCCTTAAGGTAGCGGGACAGGTAGATAAGTGGTTAAGAAGGCATATGGGATACTTGCTTTTATTAGCCGAGGCATAGAATTCAAGAACAGGGGGGTTATGCTGGAACTGTATAAAATGCTGGTTAGGCCTCAGCTAGAGTATTGCGTGCAGTTCTGGAATCCGCGTTATCGGAAGGATGTGATTGCACTAGAGAGAGTGCAGAGGAGATTTACCAGGGTGTTGCCTGGGCTGGAGAGTTTTAGTTATGAGGAGAGATTGGATAGACTGGGATTATTTTCCCTGGAGCAGAGGAGATTGAGGGGGTGGGGGGGGCATGGCTGAGCTGTTTAAAATTATGAGGGGCATAGGTAGGGTAGACAGGAAGGAACTTTTCCCCTTGATGGAGGCATCAATAACCAGGGGGTATAGATTTAAGGTAAGGGGCAGGAGGTTTAGAGGGGATGTGAGGAAGAATTTTTTCACCCAGAGGGTGGTGGGAATCTGGAACTCACTGCCTGAAAGGCTGGTAGAGGCAGAAACCCTCATAACATTCAAGTATTTGGATGTGCACTTGCGATGCCATGGCATACAAGGCTATGGGCCTAGTGCTGGAAAATGGGATTAGAGTAGTTAGGTGCTTGTTTGACCGGTGCAGACTCGATGGGCCGAAGGGCCTTTTTCTATGCTGTGGACCTCTATGACTCTATGATCCATTGACACAGAGGGTCCCACGCTTGTTACTAGGCAGGAACCAAAGCAACAAGCATTGGAATATCCTGTACCTTAAATGTTACAATCTCCACAGGCTGCTGATTTATCACCCAGAGATAAAAATGAATCGAATTCATAACAAACACTCCACAGGAGCTTTATCAAATCAATTTGACATTAATCCACGTCAGAAGATATTTTGGGAGAACTTTTCCAGGGAAGGAGAGGCATATTTGCGAGTGTGCGGTGAGTTAAATCCCATGAAGTTGATGTTCAACCCTCCAGCTCCCTCTGATCAGGATTGAAGGTGAGTGGGGAACCCCATTGGAACTCTCAGGTAAGTAACTAAGATCCTTAAAAAAAGCCAATTGAAGTACTATTCCAGCCCTCAATTTTCTATTTCCCATCCATGGCACCTGTTTCCCAATCTGTCAGCCATTTACCATGGTCTCCAAGGTGGGTGCAAAGCAGGAAGAGCTTCTTCAGTGAAACTGACAGGCCGGGAAGTCTTTGAGCAGTGACACTGAAGAGCTCCAGCCATGGCCTGGGGGAAAGGCTGCTATTCAATGAAGGCTTGTTCCCTCAGAGAGTGCCATCACTGCTTCACTGGTGATTGTCAATTACTTGGAAGACGTTTCATCTGCTTGGTACTTCACTCGCCTTCAGCTGCACTTCTGCATTGGCAGCTTTCGCCACATCACGGGAGCAGCTTCTGCCGTTCCACCTGGGCTGAGGGGGCAAGAGCAGAAGCAAGACCATGACCCAAAGCACCAGCGGCAACTCTACCTGCCCTCCCCTCAGCTGCTTCTCACTCCACAGGGAAGATAGGATGGACACCCAGATCCACCCGCCAAGGGTGAGACCCCAACACAGAGTCTACAGACAGAGGATCAGCTCTCTCATCATGTCTGAGCAGCAGTGTCTCAGGAGAATCAGGGTTTTCATGGCAGATTGCTGCTGACATCTACACTCTCCTGGAACAAGATCAATTTCCCAGTGGAGCAGGTGAGCATGCATTGCCAAGGGCCAGCAAGGTGTGTGTCACTGGGGGGGTCACACCCACCATCCCCACCAAGGTCTCTGCCTCTCACCAGGTTCCGTGCTCTCTTCTGCAAGGAGTGAACGCAGAGAGGTGTGAGTGATTGTGTGGCGAGGAACAAAGGACACCATTTGTGGAGGTGACTGTGAGGCATGGGTGCGAGAAAGCAACAGGATGAGGGTGGAGTGTGGGTGTTGGCAGATCAGAGGAGGATGTGTGGTGCCTGCAGAGAGAGGAATGAGTGGAGCTGCAAGGTGTGTTGTGCTGAGGTGTGCCGTGCAGGATAATGCTGGGCAAGTCATGGTGTGAGGCTTGGCACCTGAAAATGTTCTGCCACTCACTTTTCCTGCCCTCCTGAGATCCTGGATCCATTTATTGCATTGTCTCCCGGATAGACTTCCCTTTGTTGACATTTTTAAAATTCGTTCATGGGATGTGAGTATCGCTGTCTGGGCCAGCATTTACTGCCCATCCCTAGTTGCCCTTGAGAAAGTGGTGGTGAGCTGCCTTCTTGAACCATTGCAGTCCATGTGGTGTAGGTACACCCACAGTACTGTTAGTGAGGGTGTTCCAGGATTTTGACCCAGCGACAGTGAAGGAACGGCGACATATTTCCAAGTCAGGATGGTGAGTGACTTGAAGGGTAACTTCTAGGTGGTGGTGTTCCCATGTGTCTGCTGCCCTTGTTCTTCTAGATGGTAGTGGTCGTGGGTTTGGAAGGTGTTGTCTAAGGAGGCTTGCTGAATTCCTGCAGTGCATCTTGTAGCTGGTACACAGTGCTGCCACTGTGCTTCGGTGGTAGGGAGTGAATGTTTGTGGATGTGGTGGCCAATCAAGTGGGCTGCTTTGTCCTGGATGGTGTCAAGCTTCTTGAGTGTTGTTGGAGCTGTACATCTTCCAGACAAGTGGAGAGTATTCCATCACACTCCTGACTTGTGCTTTGTAGATGGTGGACAGGCTTTGGGGAGTCAGGAGGTGAGTTGCTCATTGCAGGATTCCTAGTCATAGTATTTATATGGCTAGTCCAGTTCAGTTTCTGGTCAATGGAAACCCCCAGTATGTTGATATTGGGGGATTCAGCGATGGTAATGCTATTGAAAGTCATGGGTTGATGGTTGTTGGAGATGATCATTGCCTGGCCTTGTGTGGTGCAAATGTTACTTGCCACTTGTCAGCCCAAACCTGGATATTGTCCAGGTCTTTCTGCATTTGAACATGGGCTAGAAGTGGAAATTAGAATATGAGAGTAAACGAGCAAGAAATAAAAAGAAAGAAAGAGCTTCTACAAGTATATAAAAAGGAAGTAGCTAAAGTAAATGCTTGTTCCTTAGAGGGTGAGACTGGGGAATTAATAATGAGAAACAAGTAAATGATAGAGAGTTTGAACAAGGATTTTTTATCATTTTTCATGTTAGAAGACACTAAAAGCATCCCAATAATACAACGTAGCTTCTCCAGTCGGGAAAGTTTGGGAATTTTCTGGATTATTCTTTTTATTGTGCCTAATTACAAGTGTGCGATTCTGATATAAATATGTACCTGAGGCACAAAATAGTGACAACACATTATGGGTCGGATTTTCGTCTGGTGATGCAGGTGGGAATGGGTCGGGAATGACAAAAAACGTTTGCAATAATTTGAAATTTCCCGTGCCTTCCTGACTCTACGCTATCTTTGTGCGACCTTTTCGTGCTGGGGACGGCCTTGGATTGTGACACTGCACACGCCCCTTCTGAGGTCGGCACTGCCATCATGAGCCCTGTCGGAAATTTGAATTTCCTCCCCCTGCTATTTTTGCGTGCTAGTACACATTGTAAATGTTTGATCAGACTCACTGAGCGGTCTGGAGGTTTGTACGGTTAAACATTAATTGTTTATTGTTAGCCCATAACTATGTACATATCCGTGCATTAGTGCTGTTTCCATGCAGGCTCCCTCCAGAACCTTCTGCTACACAGTCTACTATCATATGACCCTCTACATCATAACATGTGTGGTACTGTTCTCCAGTACCACCTTAACTTTTGCTCTGCCAAATAGCCTTATCCTACAATGGCATGCTGCTAACCCTTAAAGGTATTTGCAACATCCCCCTTTCTTTTTAATAAAAAGATTTTCCACCTTCAAACAAAGTATAACTATTTACAATCCAATCTTTACTTTACCTGCTATTCTTCTCCTCTTCAAGCCCCACCTAAGTCTCTGATTTTATAAATTCAGTCGGTCTTGAGACTTAGCAAATCTTCCAGATCATGTTTGGAGGAATGATAATCTCAGTCACTTTGCGTTGACTTTGTCGGTTTGGTCTTGGAGTTGTAGCACTCTGTGTACTTGGCTGACTCCATGTGATTCACTTTTCATGCTCCTTTGAGTTGCGTTTCCCTTTATCGACAGCCCGTCCTCTTTGTTTGGACACGGTGGGTTTGTCCTGTTCTGAAGTGATTTAAATGCTGAGAACCTTTTCAAATTGAAAAAAGAAATCTTCAGCAGCTCTCACCTGGAGCAAAGAAGCAGCCAGCTGCTCCTGGGCTGCTGTGATTGACAGGACATCCGAATCACAGAATCATAGAATCTTTACAGTGTGGAAGGAGGCCATTCGGCCCACTGAGTCTGCACTGGCTCTCAGAAAGAGCTTTCCACCTAGTCCCCCTCCACTGCCTTATCCCCGTAATCTTGCACATTCTCTTTTCAGGCACTAATCCAATTCCCTTTTGAATACCTTGATTGAACCTGCCTCCACCACCCTCACAGGAAATTCATTTCAGACTCCAACCACCTTCTGGGTGAAAAACATTTTCGTCACATCACTTTTACTTCTTTTTCCAATTATTTTGAATTTGTGCCCTCCCGTTCTTGACATTCCCCTGAGTGGGAACAGTTTCCCACTAGTTACCCTGTCCATGTCCCTCAGGATCTTGAACACCTCTATCAAGTCTCCCCTCAGCCTTCTTTTCTCCATGGAAAAGTGTAACAACCTCTCCAATCTATCCTCATAGCTACAGTTTTTTATCCCTGGAATCATTCTTGTGAATCATCTCTGTACTCTGTCCAATGCCTTCACATCCTTCCTCGAGTATAGCGCCCAGAATTGGATGCAGTACTCCAGATGAAGTCTAACTAGTGTCTTATACAAGTTCAACATGATCTCCTTACTCTTGTATTCAATGCCCCTATTAATAAAGCCTAAGATATGATATGTTTTATTAACTGCTCTCTCAACCTGCCCTGCCATCTTCAATGGCCTATGTATATATACACCAAGGTCCCTGTGTTCCTGCACCTCCTTTAGAGTTTCTCCCTTTATTTTTACTGTCTCGCCATTTTCTTCCTGCCAAAATGAATCATCTCACACTTCTCTGTATCGAACTTCATCTGCCACTTGTCTTCCCAATCCACCAACATGTCTATGTCCTTTTGAAGTTCAAGACTATCCTCATCACAGTTTACAATGTTTCTAATCTTCATATCATCTGCAAATTTTGAAATAATTCCCTGAACACTGCAGTCTAGGTCATTAATATATATCAGGAAGAGCAAGGGTCCCAACACTGACCCCTGGGCAAGTCCACCACAAACCTTCCTCCAATCTGAAAATTATCCATAAACCACTACTCTCTGTTTCCTGTCAATCAGCCAATTTCTTATCCAAGTGCCTACTTTCCCTTTTATTCTATGAGCAAGAATTTTGTTCACAAGTCTTTTGTGTGACACTGATCCAAATGCCTTTTGAAAATCTATGGACACCTCATCAACAGCATTGCCCTTATCAACCTTCTCTGTTTCCTCCTCAAAAACTCTAGCAAGTTAGTCCAAATGATTTTCCCTTAATGAATTAGTGCAGACTCGATGGGCCGAAGGGCCTCTTCTGCACTGTGTGATTCTGGGATTGTGTGAATCCATGCTGGCTTTCCTTAATTATCTCACACCTGTCTAATTGACTATTGATTTTTTTCCTGAACTACAGTTTACAGAAATTTCCCTACCACTGGAGTCAAACTGACTGGTCAGTAGTTGCCGGCTTTATCCTTGCACCCCTTTTTGAACAAGGGTGTAACAGTCCTCTGGCACCACCCCTGTGTCTAAGGAAGACTGGAAGATTATCACTGCAGCCTCTGCAATTTCCATTCTCACTTTCTCACTTCCCTCAGTACCCCTGGACGTATCTCATCCGGTCCTGGTAACTTACCCATTTTAAGTAAAGATAGCCTTTCTAAAACCTCCTCCTTCTCAATTGTAAATTCTTCTAGTGTACCAGTTACCTCCTCGCTCAACTCAGCCTGGGTAGCATCTTCTTCCGTAGTAAAAACAGATGCAAAGTATTAGTTCAATACCTCCGCTAATTCTCCGGCCTCCATGTGCAAATCCCCATTTTATCCCTAATCGGCTCTACTCTTTCTTTTACCCCACCTTTTATTGTTATATGCTTATAGTAGACATGGGGTTCCCTTTTATGTTTGCTGCCAGTCTCTTTTCATGCTCTCTCTCTTTCTTATTAGTTTTCTCATTTCCTCTCTGGTCCTTCTATATTCAGCCTGATTCTCCATTGCATTTTCTACCTGACATCTGTCGTACACGCACTCCTTCCTTTTCACGTTTACCTCCACCTTTCTCATCATCCAGGGCGATCTGGATTTATTTGTCCCACCTTTCCCCTTCAAGGGAATATACCTTGACATTGCCTGCAACGCTTTTTCTTTGAAGGTGGCTCATTGTTCAGTCACCGTCTTTTCTGCCAGCGTTTGATTCCAATTCACATGACTCAGATGCATTCTCATCCCATTGAGGTTGGCTTTCCCCCAATTGGTTATTCCTGCTCTGGATTGCTTCTTGTCCTTTTTCATGGCCAACCTAAACCTTATGATACAATGGTCACTGTCCCCTAAATGCTCTCCCACTAATATTTGAACTGCTTGGGCTAATTCATTACCCAGAACCAAGCCCAAAAGTGCCTGTCCTTTCATTGGACTGGAAACGTACTGCTGCAGAAAATTACATTGAACATATTCCAGGGACTCTAGCCCCTCTTGTCCCTTTGCACCATTCCTACCCCTGTCTATATTTAGATAATTGAAGTCCCCCATTATGATTGTTCTATAATTCTCGCACCTCTCTGTAGTTTCTTTGCAGATTTCTTTCTCTACATCCCTTCCACTAGTTGGTGGTTTATATGCTACACCAATTAATATTATTGCATCTTTATCATTCCTTACCTCTAACCGGACAGATTCCGTCCTTGACGCTCTCTGGAACATCCTTTCTCTCCAGTACTGTAATGCCATCTTTAATCAATACTGACACTACCCCACCCCTTTCTTTTCCTTTCCTGTCTCTCCTAAACACTTTGCACCCAGGAATATTTAACGTCCAGTCCATTCCTTCTTTGAGCCAGGTCTCTGTTAGAGCAAAAATATCATAATTCCATTCGTCAGCCTGTGCCTGTAGTTCACCAATTCTATTAACCACACTCAGTGCATTCACATACATCCACATCAGCCCTGTTTTAGGCTTTACTTCCCCCCCTTACTCTGACCCCATCTAATGACTTAATATTGCCTATTCTAATTCTAACAAACTCTACAAGTATTCTATCTACCTTGATACTACTCTGATATATCCTCCTTATCAGTTAATACTTCTGTACTTCCCACTGTCAGTTTTATCCTTCTCCTCTCTGAATTTCCCCTCATTCCCCTACTAATCTAGTTTAAACCCTCCCCAGCAGCACTAACAAACCTCCCTGTGAGGACATTAGTCACAGTCCTGTTAAGGTGTAACCCGTCCTTCTTGTACAGGTCCCGCCTTCCCCAAAACCAAGCTCAATGCCTCAGAAATCTAAAGCCCTCCCTCCTACTCCATTTCTCCAGCCACATGCTGAACTGCTTAATCTTCCTGTTCTTATGTTCACTAGCACATGGCACTGGGGGTAATCCAGAGATTACTACTCTTGAGGTTCTAGTTTTTAATTCCCCTACTAGCTCCTTAAAATCTGCTTTCAGGACCTCATCCCTTTTCCTACCTATGTCATTGGTCCCAATGTGGACCACAACCTCTGGCTGCTTGCGCTCCCACAAAAGAATGTCCTGAAGCTGCTCTGTGACATCCTTGATCCGGACACCAAGGAGGCAACATACCATCCTGGAGTCATGACTACGGCCACAGAATCGCTTGTCTGCTCTCTAACTATGGAATCCCCCTGCCACTATAGCGCTTTGACTCTTCCTCCTCCCTTCCTGTGCAGTTCAGCCACCCGTGGTGCCATGAACTTGGCTCTTGCTACAGTCGTCTGAGGAACCATCTCGCTCACTAGTATCCAGATTGGAAAAATGGTTGGAAAGTGGGATAGCCTCAGGGGATCCCTGCACTACCTGCCTGTTTCTCTTCGATACCCTGGTGGTCACCCATCTCTGCCTGTGTACTCCTTAGCTGCGGTGTGATCGCATCTCTCTCTAAACATGTAATCCTCAGCACCACAGTGACTCCAGCCACTGCTCGAATTCCACAACCTGGAGCTCAAATTGCTGAAGCTGGTGACACTTCCTGACATTTAGTGATCAAGGGCACTTTGCCCCTGCATGACTTCCTACATCCCACAGGATGCACATTCCACATGGCCAAACTGCACTGACATACCTAAAACTTTATATAAAGTGTTTACTACAGTATGATATAATATAATAACTCATCTGTCACTCACTAATCGTCTCCTCTGTGTATAAGTAGCCTATATTTACCAACCCATCAACTTATGGGACTCTTGTGATGTCCTTTTTAGATTTTATCTGTAAACTCCCAGCTTTCTCTTTCCACTGATTTATGGGCTCTCTCTCTCTCTCTGAACTCCTGCTGCTTTATGGGCTCTTTCATATTGTTTAGATAGCTTAATTTAATTACTTTCTTAATTAACTTAGAATAATGCCTATGTATACCACACCTCTTTCCCCCATGCACTGAATTCACACGTGAACCTAACTGACCACCCATGGGCTCTCCATCTCACTCAGGCCTGTTTCCTTGCATGCACCTTACTGATCATGCGGTTTGAAAGCCTGTCTCTTTTATAGACCCTCTGATGAGTCACCAGCTAGTTTAGCATCTCTGCTACAGTAATTAACACCAACGGAACCAATTGCTTTCAGTTGATTGACAGTTCACTGCCACTAGATGGCAGTTGCCTGTTTAACAAGCTAGTCTAAATTATTTGAAGGTTGTTAGTTCTAAGTCAGAGCTTGATTCTTTATCTATATTTAAGCCTGAAGAAGACTTAACAGGAATTACCACGCGAACCTAATTCGCTACTCACTCGGTCTCCGTCTCACTCAGATGTAGCCTCCTGTCTCCTCGCCCGTCCATTACTGATGTAACTTTGGAGCTACTGGTGTAGCTTAGAAAAGAAAAGGTCATCTGGTTTTTTTTCTGTTTCAATTGACAGTGGGGGGGGGGGGGAATTTTCCGGCCCCGTCACAGGTGGGACCCGCTGCCCCAGCCAGAAGTCTATTGACTTGCTGCGGGACCGGAAGATCCCGGCACCAGGCGGGCACTGAAAATCCCGCCCTCTGTTGTTTACATTTTCAAGGATTTTCTGAAATATGTTCTGAACTATTTAATAAAGGTTATGTTTGCTGATGCTGCATCTGTAGAGGGCACACTCCCCACGTTGCACTGGCAGTTCTTGTGACATCACCGGCAGCCATGTTCCAGGCAGCCGATTGCAGTAAAAATGGCACAGACCGAACAAAGACAGGAAAGTCCATCCGGCTCTGTTCTTGCTCCTTCCCACTCGCTGCTCTCCTCGTTGATCAAACCCCTCACTGCCCTGCTCGCCGTCCCTCTCCTGACCTCTCGCATCACACAGCCCACTGCCTCTCACCACCAGCTCACCTCCCCTCTCCTGACACCTCACTACCCAGCCTCTCCCAACCTCTCCCTACCCCTCTCGGCCTAGCCACGGCCCCTTGCCTGACATCTTCCGCCACTCAGCTTGCCTCCCCTCTCGCAGCCTCTTACCAACCAACTTGCCCACCTCTCTGGACCTCTCGCCACTCAACTCGCTGTCCCCCTCCTGGCCTCTCGCACACCCAGCTCTCTGCCTCCCTCCCAGCCCCTCACTCTCCTGCTCACTACCTCCTCCCAGCTACTTGCCACCCTGCTTGCCAAAGTGGCCGGGAGGGAGGAGGAGAGTGGGATGTAATGAGGCGCTGGCTTGGTGAGGGGCCAGGGAGGATGCAACGATGATCTGGAACGGAGGCGATGAAGGTCGAGGGAGGGAGGCAACAAGGATCTGGGAGGGAGGTGGTGTATGTCTGGGAGGGAGGTGGTGAAGGTCTGGGAGGGAGGTGGTGAATGTCTGGGAGGGAGGTGGTGAATGTCTGGGAGGGAGGTGGTGAATGTCTGGGAGGGAGGTGGTGAATGTCTGGGAGGGAGGTGGTGAAGGTCTGGGTGGGAGGTGGTGAAGATCTGGGTGGGAGGTGGTGAATGTCTGGGAGGGAGGTGGTGAATGTCTGGGAGGGAGGTGGTGAAGGTCTGGGTGGGAGGTGGTGAAGGTCTGGGTGGGAGGTGGTGAAGATCTGGGTGGGAGGTGGTGAATGTCTGGGAGGGAGGTGGTGAATGTCTGGGAGGGAGGTGGTGAATGTCTGGGAGGGAGGTGGTGAATGTCTGCGTGGGAGGTGGTGAATGTCTGGGAGGGAGGTGGTGAATGTCTGGGAGGGAGGTGGTGAATGTCTGGGTGGGAGGTGGTGAAGGTCTGGGAGGGAGGTGGTGAATGTCTGGGAGGGAGGTGGTGAGTGTCTGAGAGGGATGCAGCAAATGGGGGAGTGAGTGAAGGTGGACAATGGGGGCACAACAATGACCTCAAACCATGGAGAAACGGTGCAGGCGCCAGTGGACAGATTTGATGCTGAGCGAGTGGACAAACTGTTCTTGCAAGGCAGCAGCAGTTCCGGTGTTTGAATTGGAAGATGTGCTGCAGTCACTGTTGACCATTGGGTGGCGCTATATCTCCACTGACAAATACTGAATTACTCTTTACCAAGAAAGATAAAGCTTATCTTTATACAAAACTTCAAGCCATTCCAAAGCGCTGCCAATGATGTACTTATTGCAGCACAGTCACTATTGTAATGCAGGAAAAGTTATCAATTTGTGCATAACAAGATCCCTTAAACAGCAAAAGACTTTAACTCACTCGAAACCCATGAACTTACACACGTTAAAATCAGGCCAATCTGTTTGAGTGATTGAGGGATGTGTCTTAGACAAGATACCAACGGAAGCTCCCCTAATTTTCTCTGAAGCAGTATCATGGGATCTTTCATACCCGCCTATGAGGGCAGACAGAGGGTGGATTCATCCCAGATTTGCACGATGTGTGGTAGCGAACAGTAAAAAGGACGTTTTACCTGCTGGCTGCAATGGTGGCTTTTCACACGGTATCATCCCATTCCCGCCGCATTAATTGTGCATTCTGGGAAATACGGCGGGTCGCTGGTGGGGCAGGCTCTGATTCGCCCTCCCCATCATCACCTCCGGCCTTCAGTAAACCGGGCGCTATATTTAAAGGCCACTCATGCACAGAGCCAGCTCTCTTCAAGGGATAGGAAGCTGCTGGGAACTGATGGTTGCCAAAGGGAGGAAACATGTTGCCCCCAGATTGAGCGACGCCTCCCTGAAGTACCAACTGGATGCGGTGGAGGCCCACGTGAAGTCCTCTACTGCCGCTCTGGACTCACACCAGCAAGCAAGGTCACCAATCCAGCATGGCAGCGGTGGTCAGTGCCAATGCCCTGCAAAAGAGGGCAGCCACCTAGTGCTGAAAGAGGATGAATGGTCTTATCTGTTCCACTAGGGTAAGTTACTCCTCTCATCACTCTCAACTCACACACTCACAAACTCATCACACATCCACAGGGATCTCACACCTCAAAGGACAACACCATTAACTCTCTCACTCACTCCCATCTCCATCAGACTCATACCCTCTGGAGCTCACATCCTCATCCCGTCCATGGCTCCGCTCACCACACAAACATTCCACTCAGTGCCATGTGTCCTGCTCACTCTCTCTCCATCTGTTTCCATGCAGGAGAAGCTGGCTCCCAGCAGCAGGCAGAGGTCCCGCTCCAGGGGTGGAGTGGCCCATATTAGACCCTTCATTTGCTTTGAGGAGTGTGCCATCGCGCTGTCTGGACCGTGCCTGCGGTGATGGTGAGGTCGGCGGTGAACAGCCATGTGAGGATCCTGCACCACATCATCCCTCTCTCAACACAACTGTGAGTGCTCTCTCTCCTGTTTTTCACTCTGCTGCCTGCACTAATTATCTCTACTTTGGTTCACAGGGAGCTCGGCCAAGCGACTGACACCCTCAGCCAGCCAGACCCTCAGCTCCATCCAGGTCCTCACCTCCAGCCAAAAGGACACCTCCTGCATTGAAGGGCTGCAAATAAGCAGCCTGGAAGACCCGTCACAGCGCTTACCCACACCCTGCACCAGCGCAGAGACACACACCTAGATCAGGAGAAGGATCAGGTTCACAATCTGGTGGTCACTGTACAGACACGTGTCCGCAGCAAGAGGAGGCAGGTTCAGCCGAGTTCCCCGGCACTCAGAGGATGGCATCTGTGAGGTCCGAGTCAGATGACGAGCATCTAGATTTGGCCTTCCAACTCATCGTGGAGAGTCAGCAGGAGGTGTGGCAACATCACACAGAGCTGTTGGAAGCCCTCAACAGAGTGGTACGTGAGCCTGAGGAGTGTGTCTGCCTGCTCTCCGATGAAGTGGTGCCCACATGTGCGTGTGTGGAGGTCTCCATGTAGAGGGTGTCAGACACCATGGAGACCCTGGTCCAGCAGAACGCAGAGATGCACGCAGACCTACACTCCATCACGGTGGCCTTGGGTGAGTTCCTGCAGTGGCAATGCGAGAGGGAAATGAGGTACCTCAACATCCCTCCAGGTGCTCCTTTCCCTCAAGGAGTCAAGCCAGGGACCTTGGGCACCCAGTAGGAGGAGGAGCAGCAGCTGGACGCCCCTGGGTCATTTACTCAGGAATCTCAGAGGCTGTCCTCTCCCTCCGAGTCCCCTTTGCCTGTAACCACCTCAACCTGGTCCTCTGTCACCACAGAGGGAGCAGCTGGCCCACAGGAGGGCAGCCAAAGCAAGATGGAACCCTCAAGGCTTCAGCTCTGCAGAGGAGCCATGCTGAAGTCATTAGAGGCAACAGGGCCAATCATTGCACAGGCTGTCTCCGCCTCTGCTGCGGATGTCAGGGCAGCACCTAGGAGAGGTGCTAGACCTAGAAAAGTAAAGAATTTCTGATCAGAAGTGGTTGCAATGGGTGAACACATTTTGCCACTTCATAATCTGAAAATATATTCACTTTCACTGAATAACGTGGAATGTTATCTTTTATCTTCATTGACAGGCTTCGCAGGTCCTTCCCCTGCATTCCCCCACCCCACTAGCAGTTCAGCTGCATGCAGCTGGACCGGGAGTGATTATGGAGGGAGAAGTGTGTGTGTGGCAGGGTCTTTCGGAGCCATGTGCAAGCTCTCTCCCATGGCCGTGGAGCCTTCCTCTATCAGGCTCATCTCACTATCCAGGGCATCTTGAATGCTGCCTGCGGTGGTTCTCTCTCAGTTGTCCATCTGAGCTGACCTGCATCTCCGCCCACCCACTGATCGCACTCCCAGCAGTGCCTGTGCACGTCCACTCCACTCAGTGCTCCATTCAATTTCAATTTTAGAAGCATGGTGGTTGTTAAGTATGCTTTCACTTCCCCCAGTCGCCCACATCCTCTCCCCCATCACTGTTGATCGCCCACCGCCCACTCCAGCATCATCTTCCACCTCCCCACTGTTACCTACCAACCAGAATCCTATTCTTTCCAGGATGTCCAGGTGAACATGCAGGTTCCCTAGCGTCCTGAGAATCTGACACCCATCCATATTGACCTCCCCGGCCTCCTCATTCCCACCCCCATGGTCCTTGCCTGCCTCTGAGTCCCCACCAACCACTCTCGCCATCCCTTCTACCGCTACTGTCATACCCTCACCCTCCCACCCTACCAGCTCACTGTGCCCCTCTCTCATGCTCACTGTAGTATTTATGATTTTATTTTGTGTGTAACGTACCTTTAGGAATAATACTTGTTAGGAAAGATCACATGATCTGTAGTAACCACTAAGACAGTAGCGTGGGCTACCTCAGCAGGTAGTGTAGAGATAGAGTTGGAGTTGAAAGCACACGTGTAGTTGCTGCTGAGTATATTGTAAATAAACTTATGTTTCCACTTAAGAAGTGTCTACAGTTCAACTCTATTATCAACTTTAGCAACTTGGCCTTACAACAAACTGGCGACAAGGGTAAAACAGGATTGAACAGAAGAAATAATGTTAAAAAGAGATCGGCACCATACCTCGCCCAGTGATTGTAAGTAGTAAGCTCTGTTAGAATTGAAGAAGTTATCCCCTCTCAAAATGTCACAATTTGGGAGAATTGATTCTTTTGAACAAGCCATACACAGTTGGTCTCAATACAGACAACACCGCACATTCTTTTTTCAAAGCGCATGAGATTACAGGGGAAGAGTAAAGGCGAGCGATCCTCTTAAGCACTTGTGGGAGCAAAATCTACAGCTTGATCCGAAGTTTGACGACACCCAGTGCCCCAGATTCAACAAATGTTGATGAATTGGCAAAGGGTAAAGGGTCATGGTCAACTAAAGCCCTCAGTCACGATGCAAAGGTTCAGGTTTAAGTCATGAAATAGCGCCCCAGGTGAGACAGTTGCACACTACATGGCAAATCTGAAACAGCTAACGGAACATTGTGAGTTTGGTATGTCTCTAAAGGATGTGCTAAGAGATTGTTTAGTGCGCGGTGTGAAAGAGGACACTATTCAGAAAAGATTATTGTCTGAAGTGAATTTGGATTTCAAGAAGGCGCTAGAGATAGCGCTGGCCATGGAAAGCGCAGTAAGAGGTTTAAAAGCCGTACAGGGTGTGCAAAATGGCGCCGCCCTCCACCTCGGGCGGGAAACCCCAGCCAAAAAGGGCACGAAAATGCAAGACTCTGCCAAGAAGCGGGAAACAGTTCCCGCTAGCTGAGAATAAAGAAAAATAACTTAGCAGTGAAATCAAAGGATAATTTTAATAGAGGTGGAAACAATCAGTCTTTTAGCGATTGGCAGTTTAAAAAAATCAAATGCTACTATTGTCACAGAAATGGACATATAATGAGGCAATGCAAGGAAAGATTCAAGCAGGCTTGTAAACAAAAGAAGAAGCCCAATGAAATCTACAATGTAGAAGAGCCTGAAACAACAAATTCAGACATTTACTCGTTGTTTAATCTGAAAGCTGGAAGGGCAGATGTTCCTCAGGGTAGTGTCCTCGGCCCAACCATCTTCAGCTGCTTCATCAATGACTTTCCTTCCATCATAAGGTCAGAAGTGGGGATGTTCGCTGATGATTGCACAATGTTCAGCACCATTCACGACTCCTCAGATACTGAACCATGTCCAAATGCAGCAAGACCTGTAGCAAGTAACATTCATGCCACACAAGTGCCAGGCAATGACCATCTCCAACAAGAGAGAATCCAACCATTGCCCCTTGATGTTCAATGGCATTATCACCACTGAATCCCTCACGATCAGCATCCTGGGGGCTACCATTGACCAGAAACTGAACTGGACTAGCCATATAAATATTGTGGCTACAAGAGCAGGTCAGAGGTTAGGAATCGTGCGATGAGTGACTCACCTCCTGACTCCCCAAAGCCTGTCCACCAGATAGAAGGCACAAGTCAGGGTGTGATGGAATACTCCCCACTTGCCTGGATGAGTGCAGCTCCCACAACACTCAAGAAGATTGTCACCGTCCAGGACAAAGCAGCCCAATTGATTGGCACCACATCCACAAACATTCACTCTGTCCACCACCGACACACAGTAGCAGCAGTGTGTACCATCAACAAGATGTACTGTAGGAATTCCCCAAGGCTCCTTCTACAGAACCTTCCAAACCCATGACCACTGCCACGTAGAAGGACAAGGGCAGCAGATAGATGGGAACACCACCACCTAGAAATTCCCCAACAAGTCACTCACCATCCTGACTTGGAAAAATTGCCGTTCCTTCACTGTCGCTGGGTCAAAATCTTGGAACGCCGTTCCTCAAAGCACACCACATGGACTGCAGCGGTTCAAGAAGGCAGCTCACCACCACCTTCTCAAGGGCAACTAGGGATAGGCAATAAATGCTGGCCCAGCCAGGGAAGCCCACATCCCATGAATGAATAGTGAAAAAAAAGAACCAATACTTGTCACAGTGAAAGTAAGTTGCAAACCTGTTAGAATGGAAGTGGACATGAGAGTTTCCACTACAGTAATTGGGGAACATACCTCCAGATATTTGAATAATGGTGAACATCAATTAAGTTTAGAAGAAACAGCTGCCAACCTCAAAACATATACAGGTGAAGACATTCAGGTAAAAGGCATAAGCAGAGTCACTGTCCATTATGGAAGACAATCGGTAAAGCTACCAGTGTTGGTATTGAGAGGCAGAGGACCGAGCCTTCGAGGGTGAAATTGGCTAAGGGAAATCAGCCTTGAGTAGCCACTGAGATTCCAAAAGGAAGCTGGAAGCATTCCTGTTTTGAAAAAGGAGTGTGTAAAGACTCAACAGCCGGAAGAAATGCAGGCTGTCTTAAGTCAAAACCTGGAAAAATAGCAGAAGGAACTCGAAGAGACACTGCTTATGGCAGAGTTTGAGACGAGCTGGGAAACCTTCACAGGGAAAAAAAAAACTGTTGAAAGACCTTTACACACTACAAGGTTCCCTCAGGTCAAAGCTTGTACCTCTGGAAAAGTATGAAGAGAAACAGAAAGAATTCAGCACCTCCCTGAACAAACTGAAGAATGAGTTGGCAGAGAAGACACAAGAATGTTCAATTTTCCAGGAGGCAGCAAAAAAATACAAAAAAGAGACCGAAGAGCTGAAGAATCAGCTAAATGAAACCAAAGAGGCTTTGGAAGCAAAAGTCACAGAATTTTCCAAGAAGCAGACAGATAATGAAATTTTGGGAGGCTCAGCCACTGCGCTCAGACAAGTTGAGCTGGCGTCTGAGAGAATTCTGTCTAACAGTGAAGTCAAAAAGAAGGCCGAGATTAAAGCCTGCGCTAGAAAGAAGAAGGTGCAGAAATACCAGTAGGGCCTTAATTCTGACAGCATACAAATACACTTTTGTACATAGGCCTGACAATCAAATCGCTAATGTCGATGCACTGAGTCATTTGCCTTTACAAGAAAATGATGAGCATGTCCCAGTTCCAGAGGAACTTGTTTTACTGCTAAATTTCTTAGATTCCTCGCTGGTATGTGCTCGACAGATCAGAGACTGGACAAGTCGGGACCCAGTCATATCCCAGGTATGAGAACAAGTGCTGCATGGTTGGTGACAGGAGCCCGTATCTGATGAACTGAAACCCTACTTCAACAGAAGACATGAAATAACCAGCCAGGGCAGCATCTTATTGTGGGGAGCACGAGTGATAGTTCCTCCAAAGGGAAGGGAGCCTCTTTTATTGGACTACACGGTGCCCATCCAGGAATTTCCGAATGAAGTCGTAGCACGAAACTATCTATGGTGGCCTGTGATGGATGGCAAAATAGAGAGTTTAGTAAAGCACTGTGTGCAATGTCAGCAACTGCAAAAGTTGTCAGTGACAGCTCCGTTACACCCATGGGAGTGGGTAGACCCTGGGTGCAGGTACATAGTGACTACGTTGGACCTTTCCTGGGAACAATGTTTCTGCTCATTGTTGATGCCCGTTCAAAATGGTTGGACGTATATGAGGTGAAGTCACCAACGTCGGCCACTACAGTTGAGGAGCTGTGTCAGAGTTTTGCCATCAAGGGCTACCAGAAGTCATCGTTTCCGATAATGGCACGGCATTTACAAGTGCTGAGTTTCAACGGTTTATCAGCCTCAATGGTATCACTCATGTGAAAGCTGCACCATATCACCCCTCCTAAAACGGACTGGCCAAAAGGGCGGTTCAAATGTTCAAGGCAGGCATGAGAAAGCTAACTGGCCACTCCTTGGCAACCAAGCCTGCACGCTTTCTTTTTCATTATAGGACTACCCCTCATACAACAACAGGTGTCACACCTGCAGAGTTATTGTTGAAACGCTGTCATGGGGTGAGATTGATCTTAATAATGCCGCATTTAGAGGGGAAGGTGGAAAGGAGTCAGGGAAGCCAGAAAACTAGATATGACTGGAATAGTCACGAGAGGAAATTTGCCGTGGAAGAGCCGGTATATGTGAAGAACTTCAGGGAAACACAAAGTGGTTACCGGGTGAAATAAGTATGGTGACTCTGTCTTACCATGTGGAGGTGGAAGGCCGGATCATCCATAAACATGTGGACCATTTAAGGAAGAGAGATGCAAATCACCAAGATTTTGTCCCACCAGTGATCACGACCAGACCTGTGTTTCCTGTTGAGGATACTCAACCCAGGACAGACATGTCTGATGTTCCTGTAAGAGTTGAGGATACAGAGCTGCAGGTGCCCACTGAAGCACCTGATGTTCAGGCAACTCTGGAAAAGGAGGTTCCTGACAAAGAACCTGAAGTTGTGGAGCTGCGACGTTCCACACGTACCAGGAAACCACCTGACAGACTGAACTTGTAAATTCCTTACCCAGTGTAAATATTATGTTGTCTTGAAAAATATGTATTTGTAAATATAATATGTATAGCTGAGTTAAAGGGGGAGGAATGTAGTAATTATGGTTTTATTTAGTGTGTAATGTGCCTTTAAGAATAATACTTGATAGGAAAGATCACCTTCTGCTCCTCGAACGTTCCCGATGTCAGCAAGGCCCTAACGGTCAGTCCCAACTCCTGCACATCAGACTTGTTAGGGTGTGTTCTGGGCTGGCGTGTTTTCCCGCCGACGTGGGCGGTAAATTTGACGTGGGGGTGGATGATTCAGCTGAGCAGGGATTATAATTAGGTGCAGATGTATTAAGATGATGTTCCCGACGTGCGGTGTTGGGAAAGGCAGCCTGCCATTGATGAGCGGAGCCGACAATCGCAAACTGGTTTCGCGGCGGCGTGAAACTGACTCTTGGCCTTCTCGGCATATTGTCCGCTCATGCCCGTCATAGCGCCCAACGCCAATGGGGGCAGAAAATTCCGGCCAGAGTCTTATCGAAAGGACAGCACTGCTGACAGTGCACTGCCTTCAATCGCCAAATGACAACTCACTCCTAAAGTTATTGAAACAATCATCCAAAACTCAACTTTATTGTTTTGAAACATGCATTTGGTGCGTACGTTAAATATGGGACTGTTACTTTCTGTGTTATTTAGTGTTATGGTACTGGGCAGTTCTGCATCTATCTAGTTATTCTCCCTGAATAAGTTGAACTAATAGTTTTAGCTTGAATGTAGAGGTCTTGCAATGTGCTCTCTATCTCCTTTCAAAGTTCTTTCAAAGTAGAGCAAAGTGGTTAACTCGTGCTCAGCACTGATGTAAAAGTCACATTGTTAGTCTTGCAGCATGTTATCATAGTCACAAAATGTATACGATTACAAAGTTCTATTCACAGGAAACTCAGATCTATTATGAACGCAAGTGAAGAGTTTTGGGAGGGTGCCCAATTGTAACTGTAACATCAGTGCACACAAACAAACAGTATCAAAGTCAATCTGAACTCTTATCTTTCTATCTTTCTGACAAGGACATCCAAAGCTGTCCAATTTAGTTTAGTCATGGTGTAATGATTTCCAGTTAATAATTGTCCAAATATTTATTTGAATCATTCACGATGTCTCATTGCAGACTAGGAAAGATAAATGTGGAAAATCCTCCATTGGGCATTATATTTGATGATGATAAGTCAAAAGATATGCCAGCAATTTGCAAATTTCAGAACTCAACATTTAAACATGCAAATAATGTTGCCTTATCATGAAATGCAACCTGGAGGGGAAGCCCAGTGACATCAAACAATCACTAGCCAGGGTCTTACTTTTCTCACAGGGACACTAAATCCATGGTCAGTTTCTCTCCCATCTAGACGATAAGTAGAACAAGTGGTTCTTTGATTTTCGTTTATTTTTTTTGACCCCCTGTTAATTTTTCCCATTTCTTTTTTTCTCTCTTCGTTTTGGACTTTGCTTGAGAAAGTTCTGGCAACTATTTAGTGGGCATGGTGGCTACTAGTGTGTGTGCCTTGACAATGACTGTTGCCAGATTGTGCCAACATGCAGGACATCAAAACCAAGTGCGATCCTGCTTTCATCTGATGCCCACACTTCAATAGCAAAAGCCCTGACTGATTTGTCTTCCCTCAATCCAGCACCGAGGGGCACTGAGACCCAATGCAGTGCTGCAGTTCTGAGGTAGCCTTAATTAGCACATCATTAGTAGCATCAAATGGCTACCTGAGCATCCACTTTCACAGGACAACTAAGTTATAGAGGGTGGATGAAAGAATGCCAACAAGTAATTAAAACATGGATAAAGGTTTGGGTGGTGGAGGGGCTGAAGTTGGGAGGGAGGAATTTTGGACAATGTTGCAAAGTTGGAAGCAGGCAGTTACAGTGGTGAAGAAGGCGTTGAGGATGGAAGTCACCTCAGGGTTGAATATGATGCAGAGGTTGTACATGGTTTTGTTCAGTCTAACTGGACAGACCACCCGGCATCAACTTAGGCACCAGAAACAACAACGGCAAACTCAGCCCTGTCGACCCTGCAAAGTCCTCTTTACTAATATCCGGGGGCTTGTGCCAAAATTGAGAGAGCTGCCTCACAGACTAGTCGAGCAACAGCCTGACATAGTCATCCTCACGGAATCATGCCTTACAGGCAATGTCCCAGACACCCCCATCACCATCCTTGGGTATGTCCTATCCCACTGGCAGAACAGGCCCAGTGGAGGTGGCGGCACAGTGGTATGCACTGTGAGTTAACCTGGGAGTCCTCAATGTTGACTCCAGACCCTATGAAGTCTCATGGCATCAGGTCAAGCATGGTCAAGGAAACCTCCTGCTGATTACCATGTACCGTGAACCCTCAGGTGAATCAGTGCTCCTCCATGTTGAACACCACTTGGAGGAAGCACTGAGGGTGGCAAGGGCACAGAATGTACTCTGGGTGGGGCACTTCAAAGTCCATCACCAAGAGTGGCTCAGTAGCACGACTACTGACAGAACTGGCTGAGCCCTAAAGGACATAGCTGCTCAACTGGGTCTGCAGCAACTGGTGAGGGAACCAACAAGACAGGAAAACATATTTGACCTCATCCTCGCCAATATGCCTGCTGCAGATGCATCTGTCCATGACAGTATCGGTAGGAGTGACTATCACCTAGTCCTTGGGGAGATGAAGTCCCGTCTTCACATTGAGGATACCCTCCATCGTGTTGTGTGGCACTACCACTGTGCTAAATTGGATAGATTTCAAACAGATCTAGCAACTCAAGACTGGGCACCCATGAGGCGCTGTGGACCATCAGCAGCAGCAGAATTGTATTCAAACACAATCTGTAACCTCATGGCCTGACATATCCCCCACTCTACCATTACCACCAAGTCAGGGGATCAGTCCTGGTTTAGTGAAGAGTGCAGGAGGGCATGCCAGGAGCAGCACTGGGCATACCTAAAAATTAGATGGCAACCTGGTGAAGTTACAACTCAGAACTACCTGCATGCTAAATAGTGTAAGCAGCATACAATAGACATGGGCTAAGTGATCCCACAGCCAATGGAGCAGATCTAAGCTCTGCAGTCCTGCCACATCCAGTCGTGAATGGTGGTGGACAATTAAACAACTCACTGGAGGAGGAGGCTCCACAATTATCCCCATTCTCAGTGATGGCAGAGCCCAGCACATCAGTGCAAAAGATAAGGCTGAAGCATTTGCTACAATCCTCAGCCAGAAGTGCTGTGTGGATGATCCATGTCGGACTCCTCTGGAGGTTCCCAGCATCACAGATGCCAGTCTTCAGCAAATTCAAATCACTCCACGTTATATCAAGAAACAGCAGAAAGCACTGGATACTGTAAAGGCTATGGGCCCTGACAATATTCCAACCATAGCATTGAAGACTTGTGCTCCAGAACTTGCCGTGCTCCTAGCCAAGCTGTTCCAGTACAGCTACAACACTGGCTTCTACCCGGCTATGTAGAAAATTACACAGGTATGTCCTGTACATAAAGAGCAGGACAAATTCAACCCAGCCAATTACTGTCCAATCAGTCTACTCTTGATCATCAGTATCAAGAGTGCTGTTCGCTGATGATTGCACAATGTTCAGCTGCATTCTCAACTCCTCAGATACTGAAACAGTCCATGTCCAAATGCAGCAAGACCTGGACAATATCCAGGCGTGGGCTGACAATTGGCAAGTAACATTCGCGCCACACAAGTGCCAGGCAATGACCATCTCCAACAAGAGAGAATCTAACCATCGCCCCTTGACATTCAGACAACAGTGAACTTCCCCATTTTTAACCTTATGATGGAAGGAAGGTCATTGATGAAGCAGCTGAAGATGGCTGGGCCTAGGACACTACCCTGAGGAACTCCTGCAGTGATGTCCTGGAGCTGAGATGACTGACCTCCAACAACCACAACCATCTTCCTTTGTGCTAGGTATGACTCCAACAAGCAGAGAGTTTTACCCTGATTACCATCGCTGAATCCCCTACTACCAACATCCTGGGGTTGCCATTGGCCAGAAACTGAACTGGATTAGCCATATAAATAGTGTGGCTACAGGGGCAGATCAGAGGCTAGGGATGCTGCAGGGTGTAACTCACTTCCTGACTCCCCAAAGCCTGTCCACCATCTACAAGGCACAAGTCAGGAGTATGATTGAATTCTCTCCACTTGCCTGGATGAGTGCAGCTCCAAGAACACTTAAGGAGCTCAACAACATGACAAAGCAACCTATTTGATTGGCACCCCATCCACAAATATTCACTCCCTCCACCACCGCCACACAGTAGTAGCAATGTGTACCACCTACAAGGTGAACTTCAGGAATTCACCACGGCTCCTTCGACAGCACCGTCCAAACCATGACCTCTACCATCTAGAAGGACAAGGGCAGCAGACAGATGGTAACACCACCACCTGGAAGTTCCCCTTCAAGTCACTCACCATCCTGACTTGGGAATATCTCGCCGTTCCTTCACTGTCGCTGGGGCAAAATCCTGGAACTCCCTCCCTATCAGCACTGTGGGTGTACCTACAACACATGGACTGCAGCAGTTCAAGAAGGCAGCTCACCACCACCTTCTCAAGGGCAATTAGGGATGGGTAATAAATGCTGGCCTAGCTGGCAATGCTACATCCCATGGATGAATAAAACAAAAGGTGAATGACCAGAGGAAGGGGACAGTGTGAGTGCTAAAGAAATGGAATTGATATCAAACACTGAAAATTATGGCTTTTGTCTTTAATGGTCATGTGAAAGCTTGATGTTAGACAGACAGTCTGACAGCAAGGTGGTGGTCAAAGGATTAATAAAAATGGTGGAGACGTATGTCTGGGTGCTATCAATAAACAAATTGAAGCTGACCTCAACCATTTTGCCAAGGGATAGTATAAATGGGATGGATCCAAGAACAGATCTCTGGGGGGTTCTGATGTTAAAGGTGTGGGGAAGGAAGAGAAACCATTAGAGATATTCTGACTTTGGCAAGAGTACCTCAGTCCTGTGCAATGGAAGAGAGGAAATGGAGGAAGGTCGCATGGTCAACTGTGGAGAGCTTGAGGGGGACAAAGGGGAATGATGCATTATGTTGATGGTCACAAATAGTTGCAATTATGACTTTGTCTGGATCCATATGGTATTGTGAAATGGGCTGAAGCCAGACAGAATATACCTGAAGAGGGAGCCTTGGGAGTGAGGGGGGGCAATGCTGAGAGGCAACGACATACTCCAAGATGTTAGTAAGAAACAGCAAGTTAAGGACAGGTACTGAGGACAGCTAGCTGAAGGATGGGTTTTTATGATTACGATTTTGGTAGTTTTGTAGGGAAGAGTGATAGTGTCAGGCAAAAGTGAACTGCTAACAATGTCACAGGGACCAGAGAGGCAACTAAGTGATCACAAGTGGAGTGGGAAGGAGGCCAAAGGACTAGCAGATTTAGAAAGGACAAGCAAGAAGATGAGGGGGAAATTGGAAAGTGATGAGAGTTCAGGGCTGGAGTGGAGAGTGGGGAGAATGAAAGCAGGTTGGAGCCAGAGTGGCAGAGGATGGGTATGGAGTGACAGGAAACAAAGAGCTACTTTGACAGGGTTGAATAATGCACTCACAAGCTGCTGTGTACTTTGGCAAAATGAAGTATCATTTGGTCTGTATGGTGCCACCACAAGGTCAAAGCACAGAGAAATCACTTAAGTTGGCAATGAAAGAGAAACAGGTGCCCACAACAAATCAGGACAAGTCAAAATTCTAATAGCTGCTAAACAAAATGAAATAGCTTTAAATCTCTGAGGTGCTCATAACGCTCCAGAAACCAAATTCCTAATGTAACTGTAAAGATGATTGTCGAAAGTCAGTCGCTGAGGATCAATTTATACGTCCTAACAGGCTTTTCACATCCATTAGATTCCCTGGGGCACCCTCAATTCTGTACAAATGCTGAACACAAACATCACTCGTGCAGTTTCAATCGATGGGTGGGGATCAGAAAAATTTCCAATCAAATCTGGACCCAGACAGGCTGTTGTCTCTCTCCTGTCTCGTTTGTATGTTATATTAAACCTTTTGTCGAGTCCATCAGGAAGGTTGCGGGCATAAGAGGGGTGACGATCCCAGGCCATGAAGAAACTCAGGTCAAAGACTCCCTGTACATGGAAGATGTCGCCGTCTTCCGCTCGGATCCACTTTCGGTGCGCGGACTGATGAGCATCTGTGACCAGTTTGAAAGGGCCTCGGGAGCCAAAATAAACCCTGACAAGAATGAGACCATATTCTTTGGGTACTGAGCTGACTGATCCTTTCTCCCCTTTATCGTCAGGTCAGACTACCTGAAGGTGGTGAGGATATGGTTCATATGAACATACGAACATATGAACATGGAGCAGGAGTAGGCCATTCAACCCCTCGAGCCTGCTCCAACATTCAGTAAGATCATGTAAATAAGATGACCAGTACTGTACACAGTACTCCAAATGTGGTCTCACTAGTGCCCTGTACAATGGAAGTGTAACCTCCCTACTTTTGTATTCAATTCCCCTCGCAATAAGTGATAACATTCTATTAGCTTTCCTAATTGCTTGCTATACTTGCACACTAGCCTTTTGCAATCATGCACTCAGACACCCAGATCCCTCTGCACCTCAGAGCTCTGCAATCTCTCACCATTTAGATAATATGCTTCTCTTTTATTCCCCCCTGCCAAAATGAACAATTTCATACTTTCCTACATTAAACTCCGTCTGCCAGATCTTTGCCCACTCACTTAACCTGTCTATATCAGCTTGTAACCTCCTTATGTCCGCTTCACAACTTACTTTCCTACCTATCTTTGTTTCGTCAGCAAGTTTGGCAACCATCCCTTCAATCCCTTCACCCAAGTCATTTATATAAATTGTAAACAGTTGAGGTCCCAGCACTGATCCCTGTGGCACACCACTCGTTACATCTTGCCAACCTGAAAAAGACCCATTTATGCCAACTCACTGCATTTGTTCGGAGGGCCCGGGTCATGTGCTAAAAATTGGAAGGAGCATGCAGCTATGGTGAAACAAAAACTGGGTCTATGGGAGTGACTCTCCCTCTCTATTTCAAGTAAGAACCTAGCTATCAGGTGTGAGGGGCTCCCGGTGTTGCTGTATGTGGCTCAGGTCTGGCCCATTCCTCACTTCTGTGCCGTGGCAGTTACCCAACCATCTTTCGCTTTATCTGGAGGTCAAAAATGGACCATGTTCGCAGGGACACAATGTACAAATCTCTAGATAAAGGGGGAAAACAACGTACCCAATATTGCCCTCATCTTGATGGTCACCCTTATATGCGACTGCATTAAGCTGTGCGTAGACCCTTGGGACACAAACACCAAGTGTCACTATGTGCTGAGGTTCTACCTGTCCCTGGTGTTGTGGAGGATGGGTCTGGCCATGTTGCTGTTGAACGCTCCGAGTAGTTGGACCGTGCCGGACCACCTGTCCCTCGTGGAAAAGTTTATGCAGAGAAACACCTTTGACCACAAGTCCATCAGGCAGTAGTCGGCATGTAACGACCTAGAGGCCCTGCGGGAAAAAGAGATGGTGGATCCTGTCGGATGGTTCCCCGAGCAGACTGTTAAAACCATTTGGCAGAATTCTTCATCACCAGGACTTTCAAACAAGCACCAAGATGTAGCTTGGCTGGTGGTGAGAAAGACCCTTCCTGTAAGATCCTTCCTGCATACCCAAAGTTTCACCCCCTCCGCACATTGCCTCTGAGCTGGCTGTGGTGGGAAAAAGACCATTGCCCACCTCCTTCTGTAATGTCTCTTTGCAAAGGAGGTCTAGAAAGAGATGCAGTGATTTTTGTTGAAGCTCATCCCGAGCAGTTCTGTGACGCAGGACTTTGTGCTCTATAGGCTGTTCCCAGGGACCCAGACCGAGATTTACATCAACTGTAGCTGGAGGATCATCAACTCGATGAAAGACGTTCTTTGTCTGCCTGAAACTTGCTGGTCTTCCAGTGCAAAGAGTTGTCCTTGACAGACAGACTGGCACATTCCAAGCTCTACATGCTAAGGGACGCACTAAAACTCATGGCACTGCCACGAGGGTGCAATACAAAAGGCCACTGGCTAAGGCCTTTCAGCCATAGTGCACGAAGGGACAGGAAACTGTGTGGAACCCCTTGGGCAGAATGCTTGACATGGAATTTATATTGCAAATATCAAGAGTATTGCAATTGCAGAGGGAAAGGTGAATGTTGTTGCACTTTCTCTCATATTCAATTTGAAATGTTTTGGAATGCACTTTTACAAATTTTATGAATAAAGTTACTCTTGGGGAAAAAAAAAATTAGGCGTGCCAGAAAAGGAAATGGCATTTTACAACACTTTGTGAATTCCAGCAATCTGCCTGGGAGACAGGCCTATTGACTCCAGGCCTGTGAAATAGGGCTAGGCCATAGGCGGATTCCTCCAAGTACAGATGAATCGGGGGTGTTTTCATCCCCACATGCGGGTGGGTTTGGGTCAGATGGGGAGTAAAAATGTAAAAAAAAATAAATCACAGACCCAAACCCAACTCATCTTGAACCCGCCCTTTTCCAGTTTCATGGAGATGAGACTGGGGATAGATATCCAACCCGCTCTCAGGAGACATGTCGCTGATTTAAATATTTTAATGAGGGTGCGAGCCTCAAATTTTTCTCTGTTATAGACCGGCCAGGTTTCGCAGGCCTTGGGAAATGCAACAGTTAACAACTGAACGCCACCCTCCCACCCGCCAAAAATAGGACCCCCTCCAATCATCAAACCCAATATGATCTCCGACCCACCTGAAACTCCCACATTCTTTGCCTAGTGTCATGCCCAGTAAAGATAACATATTCTTAGCTTTCAAGAAATGGACTTTATACGGTGTGAACTTGTGGTAACTGCATGTATTGTCCCTCCCTCCCGTTAATCGCAGTTCCTGTGATGTACTGCGGGAGCTTTGACCAGTGAGCTCTTAGCGCGGGCAATCCAGGGGGCGGGGCCTTTCGGACGAGAGATCGGGTCTAGGTGCGAGCGCTCCAAGATGTCTCCGCAATGAAGTTTTACTGTTTCTTTACGAAACCTGTCTGCTCCATCGAGTCATCAGATTTGGCGACGAGGATGGGGTCAACTTCGACTGTGCACCTGGCCCTGTTACTGTGAGTAAATTGAATTTTTAAAATTATTCACCAGTCATGCCGCTGTTTGGAAGAATCAATCCATATGATGCTAATATTGAAGATCAGAGCCAATATGTTGAGCGCCTTGGATTTTACTTTGTAGCAAATGATAGAACTGCTGAAGAAAAGTGGAAAGTGATCCTCTAAAGTGTACACAGCAGTAAAACATACTGCCTGATTCACAATCAGACTGCCCCAATGGCGTCCGATTCCAAGTCATATAGCGAGTTAGTGGACCTAGTGAATGTACACTTCAAGCCAAAGCTGTCCGTGGTATTGCAACGCTTTAAATTTACTTGGCCCGGGAGAGTCCATTGCAACTTATGTGGCAAACCTCAAGCAGGTAACAGAAAACCGCGACTTTGGGGACGCATTCAACGATATGCTGGGGGCTGGTATGTGGAGTCAAGGGTGATGCCACACAGCGTCTTTCTTGCTGAAATCATTATCAACTTGATTAAGCGTGCCCTAGAAATCTACCTCACCATGGAAAGTGCTGCAAAAGACTCGCAGGCTTTGCAACACATGGATAATAGCTCTGTGCTGCATGTGGGACTGGAACCTGCCGCCAAGTGTGGCGCAAAAACCAAACCTGCCAAATTAAAGCACGATTCAATGTCCACTGTAAGAAACATTAAGAAGCCTAACAGAAATGCCTCATCAAAGATCTCAAGACAAAATTGCGCTAGATGTGGAGGTGACCACGGAGCAGATATTTGTAAATTCAGAGAGGTAGGATGTCATTATTGTCATAAGAAGAGACATGGGGTTAGGCAATGCCAAACAAAGATGAAGCAGCCTGCATGACTGCAAACAAACATGTTCGAGTTAACGGATATAGCAAAGGCTGAAGCTGCTGATACTGATGTGCATTCCCTGTATAATGTAACTGCTGTGAAGACTGAGCTTATTATGGTGGCAGTACAAGTAAATGAGAAGCCACTGTGTATGGAAGTGGATACTGGTGCCTCAACTACAGTTGTTGGAGAGCACACTTTCAGGTACCTTAATGAAGGAAGACAGCTAATAAACTTGGAGTGGACAACTGCTAAGTTAAGAACTTACATGGGAGAATCTATTCAAGTCAAGGGCGTCGTCACTGTCCCAGTCTGTTGCAAGCAACAGACAGCCCAACTGCCTGTGATAATTGTGAAAGGGGAGGGACCCAGCCTTTTAGGTCTAGATTGGCTACAGAAGATAAAACTCGACTGGTCCGAGATATTTCACCTAAAATCAAATGGAAACCCAGAGCTTCTGAAGAAATACAACATGGTTTTTCGGGATGAATTAGGAAAGTTGAAAGGCATGCCTGTCAAGATATATGTCGATCCCCAGGCAACACCACGTTTCGTCCAAGGCCAGACCCATGCCTTATACACTGAAAGAATATTTGGATGCAAAGCTGTGCAGGTTAGTGGGCCTGGGAATAATTCAGCCTGTTCAATTCTCTGAGTGGGCCTCATCCATAGTTCCAGTTGTCGAGCCCAACCAGACCATACGTATATGTGGAGGCTACAAATTGTGGAGACTACAAAAAAGCAGCAAAACTCAACCCAATTCCAAGGATAGATGACTCATACGCCAAGCTGGCAGGGGGCAAGTCATATATGAAATTAGGCATGAACCATGCCTATCAACAATTAGAATTGGATAGCACGTCGAGAGAATACTATTAACACACACAAGGGTCTCTATCAGTACACTTGTCTACCTCTTGGAGTCTCGGCAGCATGCGCTTTTTTCAGAGAACAATGGAAAGTCTTCTGCAAGGACTTCCGCGAGCGATTGTATACTTGGATGATGTTCTCATTACTAGGTTAACCGAGGCTGAACACTTAGCTAATCTGGAGCAGGTGCTCAGAAGGTTCATGGAAGCAGGCGTACGGTTAAAGAGGGAGAATTGCACGAAGCATCAGAAATGACTTATCCAGGTCATAGAGTGGACCCCCAAGGGGTTTGCATCCTGTGGGGGATAAAGTTCAGGCAATAAAAGAATCACCATCACCATCCAATGTAACAGAACTCAAGTCCTTCCTGGGTATGATCAACTACTATAGCTGCTTACTAACTATCTATCAACTGTTTTGGCACCATTACGCTTGCTGCTAATAAAGAACCACCATTGGTGATGGGGTTCACCACAAGAAGGAGCCTTTGTGACAGCAAGGAAATTGCTGCATTCGTTGTGTTTATTGGTACACTACGACCCATCGAAAGAGCTGGTGTTAATGTGTGATGTTTCTCCTTATGGTGTAGGAACCGTTTTATCACATGAAATGGAAAATGGATCATAAAGGCCCATTGGCTATGTCTCGAGAACCCTTTCCCAAGCTGGATAGGTCTATTCTCAGTTAGAAAAAGAAGGATTATCACTTGTATTCAGAGTAAAAAAGTGTCATGGGCAACATTTTACCATTGTGTGGGACCATAAACCATTAATGGGATTATTCAGTGAGGATAAGGCCATTCCACCAATAGCATCAGTAAGAATACAGTGCTGGGCTCTGATATTGTCTGCGTATGAGTATACTTTTATGTTATGTCCTGGCAAACTCAGATGCACTCAGCCGTCTCCCGTTACCAGACAGTATTGTAAATACTCCCGTTCCACAAGAATTAGTGCTATTATTGATTTTCTTAGATTCTTCGCCTGTGTGTGCGAAACAAATTTGATATTGGACAAATAGAGATCCAATATTGTCGAAAGCCAGAGACTTTGTTTTGCAAGGATGGTCATTGTCACCTGTACCTGAAGGATTGAGACCATTCCATGTCAGAAACACGGAATCAAGCTGTCGAGGTGGAATTGTGTTGTAGGGTTCAAGAGTTGTTGCTCCATCACAAAATAGAAAGCCACTCTTGACAGAGTTTTACCGTGCGCATCCAGGCAAATCAAAGATGAAGATGCTTGCGCGAAGCTATGTCTGGTGGCCAGGCATTGACAGTGACATTGAAAGCATGGTCAAGCAGAGTCTCCAGTGTCAGCAACAACAGAAGTTGCCTGTTTCAGCTCCACGGCATCCGCTCTGGAATCTCGACTTTCCCGATTTCTCTTAAGTTATTGTACAACACCACATTCGACCACAGGTTCAACATAAGAACATAAGAACTAGGAGCAGGAGTAGGCAATTCAGCCCCTCGAGTCTGCCCTGCCATTCATTACGATTACGGCTGATCTCATTTTGGCCTCAACTCCAATTTTCCACCCTCTTCCCATAGCCTTTCAATCCATTACTAATTAAAAATCTGTCCATCTCCTCCTTAAATTTATTCAGCGTCCCGGCATCCACTGCACTCTGAGGTAGTGAATTCCACAGATTCACGACCCTTTGAGAAAAGTAATTCCTCCTCATCTCTGATTTAAATCTATCAACCCTTAGCCTAAAACTATGGCCTCTCATTCTAGAATACCCCACAAGGGGAAACATCCGCTCCATGTCTACTTTGTCTATCCCCTTTAGCATCTTATATACCTCAATTAGATCTCCTCTCATCCTTCTAAACTCTAGCGAGTATTGGCCTAAACTGCTCAATCTCTCCTCATAAGACAAGCCCCACATCTCTGGAATCAATCTAGTGAACCTCCTCTGAACCGCCTCCAGTACAAATACATCCTTCCTCAAGTAAGGAGACCAAAACTGTGCACAGTACTCCAGGTGTGGTCTCACGAATGCCTTGTACAGTTGCAACAACACTTCCTTATTTTTATACTCTATTCCTTTAACAATAAATGCCAAAATTCCACTTGCCTTCCTTATTATCTGCTGTACCTGCATACCAGCTTTCAGTGATTCATGCACGAGGACACCCAGATCCCTCTGCACTGAAGCATTCTGAAGTTTCTCTCCATTTAAATAATAAGTCACCATTTTATTCTTCTGACCAAAATGGGTAACCTCACACTTATTCACGTTAAACTCCATCTGCCAAATTTTGGCCCATTCACCTAATCTGTCCATATCCATTTGCAAATTTCTTATTTCTTCATTGCAACTTACTTTACCACCTATTTTGGTGTAATCTGCAAATTTAGCTATAGTACCTTCTATCCCTGAATCCAAGTCATTAATATAGATTGTAAATAGTTGGGGCCCAAGGACCTGTGGCACCCCACTAGTTACAGCTTGCCACCCAGAAAAAGACCCATTTATCCCGATTCTCTGCTTTCTGTTGGTTAGCCAATCCTCTATCCAAGCTAATATATTACCCCTAACTCCGTGTGATCTTATCTTGTGTATTAATCTTTTGTACGGCACCTTATCAAAGGCCTTCTGGAAGTCCAGATATGCTACATCTACAGGATCCCCATTATCCACTTTGCTTGTCACATCTTCAAAAAACTCTAGCAAATTAGTCAAACATGATTTACTCTTCATAAAACTGTGCTGACTCTGATGGATTGCATTTTGACTTTCCAAATGCCCCATTATTACGTCCTTAATAATGGATTCCAACGATTACCCAATGACAGACTTTAAATTAACTGGTCTATAGTTTCCTACTTTCTGCTTCCCCACCTTTTTGAATAAGGGCATTATATTAGCATTTTTCCAATCCACTGGAACCTTTCCAGAATCCAAGGAATTTTGGAATATTATAGCTAATGCATCCACTACCTCCGCTGCCACTTCCTTTAAGACCCTGGGATGTAGGCCATCAGGTCCTGGGGACTTGTCACCCCTTAATCCCAATAGTTTGCTCAGTACTTTTTCTCTAGTGATGGTGATTGTTCTAAGTTCCTCCTTCTCTATACCCTCTGCTCTACCTGTTACTATTGGGGTGGTACTAGTGTTCTCCACCGTGAAAACTGATGCAAAATGTTGATTAAGCATCTCTGCCATTTCTGCGTTTCCCACTATTAACTCCCCAGTCTTGTCCTCCAATGGACCAACTATCACTTGACCTACTCTCTTTCCTTTTACATACCTGTAGGAGCTTTTGCTATCAGTTTTTACATTTTGCGCTAGTTTTCTTTCATAATTTACCGTTGCTCTTTTTATTTTTTTAGTAACCCTTTGTTGATCTTTAAAAGTTTCCCAATCTTCAAGCCTGCCACTGACCTTTGCAATTTGGTATTCCTTGCTTAGTCATGGATACTTTTCCACCCTCTTACCATCTTTCTTCCTCTTTGGAATATATTTTGCTTGGGAGGAATTGAATATCTCCTTCAATATCTTCCACTGTTCATCAATCTTGTAGTCTTCCTGCCCAGTCCACTTGGGCCAAATCTGCTCTCATGCCTATGTATTTACCTTTGTTTAACTCCAGAACACTAGTGTGGGACTCAAGTTTCTCGCTCTCAAACTGAACTTGAAATTCTAGCGTGCTATGATCACTCTTCCCTAGAGGATCCTTTATTATGAGATCATTAATTAATCCCATCTCATTACACAAAACCAAATCCATAATAGCCTGCTCCCTGGTTGGCTCCACAACACATTGCTCCAAGAAGCAATCTCTAATACACTCTATGAACTCTCCCTCAAGGCTACCCTTGCCAATTTGATTAGTCCAGTCCATATGCATATTAAAATCACCCATGATTATTGCCATGCCTTTCTTACATGCTCCCAGTATTTCCTGGTTTATACTGTGCCCTACTGCTGAACTACTCTTTGGGGACCTATAGATTACTCCCACCAGGGACTTCTTTCCCTTGCTATTTCTTATTTCTACCCAGACTGACTCTACGTCTTGCTCTCCAGTGCCTATATCATTCCTCACTATAATACTGATCTCTTCCTTTACTAACAAAGCTACACCACCTCCTTTTCCTTCCTGCCTATCCTTCTGAATCACTGAGTACCCTTGGATATTCAACTCCCAAATCTGTTCTCCTTGTAACCAAGTCTCAGTAATCGCCACCAAATCATACCTATTTATATCTGTTTGCACTGTTAACTCATTAGTCTTATTCTCAATGCCACGCGCATTAAGATACAAAGCCTTTAAGTTTACCCTCATGTCAATTTTCCCTACTTTTATCTGATTCTTTTGTGCAATATGGAGTTCACACACTCTGTCCCTTCCTTTCACTTTTTGGTAACAATCTGCCTCGTCATTAACCTGCACTTTTACCCTCTCCCTAAACTTTGATTGTTTATATTTCCATGCAACTGAACCCTCCCCCCGCTATTTATTTTAAAGCCCTACCTACGACCCTAGTTATGTGATTCTCCAGGACACTGGTCCCAGCCTGATTCAAGTGGAGCCCGTCCGAACGGAATAGCTCCCTCTTTCCCCAGGACTGGTGCCAATGTCCCATGAATTCGAACCCTCTTCTCCCACACCAATCTTTGAGCCATGCATTTACCTCTTTAATCTTATTGACCCTTTGCCAATTATCTTGTGGCTCAGGTAGTAATCCGGAGATTATTACCTTTTTGGTTCTGCTTTTTAATTTAGCCCCTAGCTGCTCGTATTCCCTCAGCAGAACCTCTTTCCTCGTTCTACCTATATTGTTGGTACCTACGTGGACCACGACAACTGGAAATTTCCCCTCCCACTCCAAGTTCCTCTGCAACCCAGATGAGAGATCCTTAACCCTGGCACCAAGTAGGCAACACGACTTTCGGGACTCTCGATCCTGGCTACAGAGAACAGTATCTATTCCCCTAACTATACTATCCCCGATTACAACTACATTTCTCTTTTCTTCCCCCACTTGAATGGTTCCCTGTACCATGGTGCTATGGTCAGTTTGCTCATCCTCCTGACAGTCCCCGCTCTCGTCCACACAGGGAGCAAGAATCTCAAACCTGTTGGATAAGGGCAAGGTCTGAAGCTCCTGCAGTGCTACTTCCTGGATCCCTCTACCTGCCTCACTCATAGTCACACCCTCCTGTCCCTGACCACCGGCTGAATTTAAGGCAGTTAATCTAAGGGGTGTGACTGTCTCCTGAAACACAGCGTCCAGGTAACTCTCCCCCACCCTGATGTGTCACAGTGTCCGAAATTCAGACTCCAGCTCATCAACTCTGAGCCAGAGGTCCTCGAGAAACCAACATTTGCTGCAGATGTGGTCACTAGGAACCACAATGGGGTCTACCAGCTCCCACATCATGCAGCTACAACACATCGCCTGGCCCTGCATCTCTATTTTATTTAATTAGTTTTTAACTTTGTTTTTAAATTTCCTACTGGTCTTCAGTTTATCAATCTGTAAAATATTTCTCCTATTTACCTTTAATCTGAATGCCAATTAGAACAGAGATTCAAAATACACTTTATAAAATCAACTGGAATTCGCTCTCTCTGCTGAGTTGAAGCTGAACTGTTAGGCCTCCGATCCTGGGCCCCAGTTGTCACCTTTAATCTGGAATCAACTTAGAATAGGTAGTTCAAACTAGCAGTTACTTATCAACCAATGAACTAATAGTTTTCCAGTGATGTCACTCTGTTTTCTTTTCACTCGGTGACGGTGACTGCGGAGGACACTCGTCCCAGACTGCTTCACAGCGACGGTGACTGCGGAGGACACTCTTCCCAGACTGCTTCACAGCAACGGTGACTGCAGAGGACACTCTTCCCAGACTGCTTCACAGCGACGGTGACTGCAGAGGACACTCTTCCCAGACTGCTTCACAGCGACGGTGACTGCAGAGGACACTCTTCCCAGCACCGTCAGAGTTATTAATGAAACGCCGTCTGCGTACATGTTTACACTTGGTGTTTCTGAATTTAAAGGGGAAGGTAGCGCGGAACCAGAGTAATCACAAATTTAACCATGGCATACACAGTAACGCTCACACAATCAGTGTAGTTGACATGGTATACTTGTGAAATTTCAGCAGTGGACCCTGTTGGGGTCCGGGAGCCATTATTTCAGAGGCCGGTCCATTATCTTTCCAAGTACAAGAGGGAGATAGAATTGTCCATTGGAATGTAGATCATATCCATGCTAGAGAGACATTCCAACAATTGACTGATTAACCTGTGAGTAACGTTTAACCGTCGACTTCTGAGGTGTGTAATTGACCTGGAACAGACATTGCAGATGTTTCAGGGGTGTTCCCAAATCCTGAACTGCCCAGTTCTGATGAAGTTCTGTCTCATACTGCAGTTCCAGAGCCTGTCAATCCTGCTGAGGAACCTCCAGTGGTAGAGCTGCAGTGCACAAAGAGCACCTCAAAGACTTGATTTATAATTATCTGAAATTGTGTATGTGTTTGTTGGATGTTCAAGCATGTTTTGTAAAGGGTAATTGTAAAAAAAAAAACTAAAGGGGGAGGAAATGTGGTAACAGCATGTATTGTCCCTCCCGCCTGTCAATCAGTGGGTCACTGCAGGAGCTTCAACCAGTGAGCTCTTAGCTCGGCCAATGGCGGGAGGGGGAGCGGAGTCTTTCAGATGAGAGATCGGGTCTCCATAATAAAGTTTTACTGTTTCTTTACTAAATCTGTCTGCTCCATCAAGTCATCAGAGGACTTTTTGACATCGACTTTAAGAAGTGGGCAATATGCTGCAAAGATGGTTACCAAGGGTCAGGTGACCTTTTGTGATTTCTGCGCAGACAAGGAATTAACTCAGCTCTCTGGAAAGTTCTTAAAATATAAATGACGGTGGGTGGAATTGTCCCAGATTTGCACTAAGTGCGGTAGCGGGTGAAAAAAAGGACGTTTTACCTGCTGGCCGCAATGGCGGGATTTTGCGCCGCATCATCTCAATCCCGCCTCATTACTCATGGGAAGCACGCTGTTTCACTGGTGAACGGCCTCTGATTCACCTGCCACGCCATCACCTCGCTGCTTCCTCATGCCGGGCGCCATATTTAAAGTGCAGCCCCGAAAGGCAAGAAGACTGCAGCCCCCCAATTCAGTGACATATCCTTGAAATGCCTTTTGGACACCGTGGAGGCCCGCCTTGGTGTCCTGTACCCCCACTCTGGCCATAGGATGGGCAGCAACATTACCAATCTGGCTTGGGAGGCAGTAACAGCAGTGGTCAGTGCCAATCCTGCCCACAAGAGGTCGGCCATCCAGTGCAGAAAGAGGATGAACGATCTTATCTGTGCCACCAGGGTAAGTCAACCATCATCACTCTAAACTTACACACTCACAAGCCCATCACGCATTCACTGGCATCTCACTCACTGCCAGATCAAGGATCATTACCACTCACTCTCTCACATGCACCCTCACATCTTCATCTGGCCTCACCTCCTCTGGAGCTCGCCTCCTCATCCCATCCATGGCTCCACTCAACACATACACTCGCACACCTGGCACCCTTCTCACTTGACCGGGCATGTGTCTTGCTCACACTCTCTCCATCTGTCTTTATGCAGGACAAGATCATGCACAATAAAAGGGAGAGGTCCCACACTGGGGGTGGAGTGCCGGGCATCAAGGTCCTCGCTCCCTTTGAAGACCGCGTGTTAGAGCTGGCCGGAGAGGGCATGGACCGTTCCTGCAGCAATGGTAAGGTCAGCGCCATGCATCCAAGTGAGGATCATGCACCAGATCATCCCTCTGGCAACTCAACTTTGAGTCCACTGTTCTGTGTACCACGATAGCCATGCACTAATAATCTCCACCTTCTCTCATGGGCACATCTGCCACTTCGCCCTCAGACAACCTTGCCCCCTATTCCAGCTCTGGCAGCACCTTAGATGAGGGCCCTGAGTACAGTACCCTCAAAGACCCATCACAGCACTCACCCACACCCTCCACCGGTGCAGCGACACACACCTCAGTGGGACCCTCATGTACAACAGGCTCAGGTTCACTACCTGGTGAGCACAGCACACAACCTGTGCCACAGCAGGCGGAGGCAGGATCACCCAAGATCGCCGGCACTCGGAGGACTGCTGGAGTTAAGGGATCTGCTGAGTCTGAGCCAGCCTCTGGATTCCATCCCCAATAAGTTGTTGGAGCTGCAGCGACAATCACGAGAACAACAGGAAGGGATGTCCGCTGCTCTCTTCAGATTGCAAGGCACAATGGAGGAGTCCGTCCACTTTCAGCCCGAGGTGACCGTGCCGTCATGCCAATGCACTGAGGTCAACATTGGCAGGATGGTGGCCGCCATGGAAACCTTGGTCCAGGACTCGGCCCTCCAGAGGATGCCCGTCAAGGTCATCACAGACAGGGTGCAGCAGTCAGCAGGCTGCCTCCACCTCCGCTGTGGATATCGGGTGAGCACCATGATGTAGCGGCTGGGTTAGGAAGGTTAAGAAGATGTAGCTGCACTGCCTGGGTACAGAAGTTAATCACTTGTACATAATGTTCACTATTGTAAATAAACTCCCAAGAATGTCTCCCTGCCTATGGCTCCTTGTCCTGATGAGCAGTGTTCTTGTCACTCAGATGTTAAAACTTGGTCCCTGCACAAGATAAAGGCAGATGTCTCAGTCCAAGGCCTCTTTCCTGTGCTTTGTGCAACCTTCCCATCAGACTGATAGTGCACCTACACTCTCACTGGACACATCAGTCATGCCTGCACCTCGATGGGGCTTATCATTGCTTCCAGAATGTCCTGGGCCATCATTCTCTCTGTGTGCTCCCAGCGCTTTTGAGATACAGCTGCCCCTCCATCTCATCAGCATCTGTGTCCGGTGATAGTCTGGTCCTGAAGGGTTCAGCTCACGAAGGAAACCATAGGATCAAGAGAAGTTAAAGGTTCCTCGCTGCATCTCCATGATATGGCCCTGTTCACAGAGCACAAGTGAGGTACCATTAGCCAGACAGGAGTCACGCATTTACATAAGCTAATGTCAGAGGCTAGGAATCGTGTGACGAGTAACTCACCTCCTGACTCCCCAAAGCCTGTCCACCATTTACAAGGCACAAGTCAGGAGTGTGTTGGAATACTCCCCGCTTGCCTGGATGAGTGCAGCTCCAACATCCCTCAAGAAGCTTGACACCATCCAGGACAAAGCAGCCCGCTTGATTAGCACCACATCCACAAACATTCACTCCCTCCACCACCGCCGCACGGTAGCAGCAGTGTGTGTACCATCTACAAAGTGCGCTGCAGGAATTCACCAAGCCTCCTTAGATAGCACCTTCCAAACCCACGACCACTACCACCTAGGAGGACAAGGGCAGCAGACACAAGGGAACACCACCACCTGCGAGTTCCCCTCCAAGCCACTCACCATCCTCACTTGGAAATATATTACCATTCCTTCACTGTTGCTGGGTCAAAATGCTGGAACTCCCTCCTTAACAGCACTGTGGGTGTACCTACACCACATGGACTGCAACGGTTCAAGAAGGCAGCTCACCATCACCTTCTCAAGGGCAACTGGGGATGGGCAATAAATGCTGGTCCAGCCATTGAAGCCCTCATCCCATGAATGAATATATTTTAAAAAATCTATGGAGTGTCTCCGCTGCATATCATCATCATCTTCCTGAAATGTATGGACTCTGGGCATCCACTGACATGACGGGAGCCTGAGGGTATGCGCTTTGCCATCAGCCAGACTGGAGTCAAACGTCCACAGCTGCAATGTGAGGATCTATAGTGTCTCTTCACCTCATGTCATCATCATCCTCCATGAATCTAGCAGCTATGAGGGCTTCCCGAGCATGCCTGCCTCATCTGGCCAGTGCGATGGCCTCATCGTCATCATCCTCGCCTTTGAGGACCTCCTCACCCTCAACCCCATCGACGTCCTCCTCATCAGAGGAGACATGCAACCCCTCCATCTCCTCCTCAGCCGGCTCCTCTCCCTGTTGCAGCCCCAGATTGTGAAGGATGCAGCAGGCAGCGATGATGCATAACAACCTCTGTGGACTGTATTGCAGGGCTCCACCGGACAGGTCCAGGTACCAGAACCTCATTTTCAACATTTCAATGCTTGCTCCACCAAAGTGCGAGTTGCAGCCTCATTGTAACTTCACTCTGCTGCAGTCTGAGGCTGCCGCACGGGCATCACCAGCCACATCCTCTGTGGGTAGCTCTTGTCCCCGAGGAGCCAACACTGCAGCCTCTCTGGGCCCTGAAAGACGCCAGGGGCCTGAGAATGACTGAGAATCTAGCAGCTCATGGACACTCTCTGGGAATACGTGCGCAGTCCTGCAGGATGCACTTGTGGAGGTTCCACACCAGCTGCACAGTCAGCAAATGGAAGCCCTTGTGGTTGATGTAGTTGATCGCTTGTTGCCATTGAGATCTGAGCGCCACATGACTGCAGTTTATGGTACCCTGCACCTGTGGGAAACCTGAGATCTGTGCAAATCACAGCGTTCTTGCTTCCTGACTTTCCTGATCCTGGGCGAAATGCACACCTTTGTGTGCCTTTGCGAAGATGGCATCCGTGACCTCTTGGGTGGAGTCTTGTGATATCCTGTAGATGTCACCTGTGGAGCCCTGAAAGGAGCCACCTATGTAAAAATTGAGCACCGCCATCACTTTCACGGTCACTGGCAGTGGATGTCCTCCATGCCTCCGTGGTGCCAAATCCTGCAGCTGGTGGCATGTGTGACCGACCAGTTCCCTGGACACGCACAAGTTGTTGGTGACACTGGTTCTCAGTCACCTGCAGGAATGAAAGGCAGCGCCTATAGATCCTAGGTCTAGCTAGCTAGGCTCTTCAGCAGCTTGCGTGGGAGCCCCATCCTCTTAAGGATGCTGCTCCTCCCTCTGTCCAGGCAGGCATCTCCGTCACTCTCTCCTCCTTCGTCTCTGTCCCCTGTAAGCCATGAGGCATACCACTAGGTTACTGGGCTCCATGCTCCTGATGTACTCCTCCTGCAGGATAGAAGGGAAAGATGCTTGGGTTAGCTTGGGTATATTAAGAACCTCTCTTGGTTAAGTCTAAAGGCCCCTTAACTCATCCCAGAGAGTGTTGGCCACCACTTGGATGGCCAGAGCTTAGTGCACTGCATGGCTGCCCAAAACCCCACCCACCTCCACCCCACTCCACCCCGACCGATTGGCTGCAGCTTTGCCTGTTGGACTGCATGCTGTGCTCTCAGCTCAGGCACAGGCATCCTCTTAACCCACGCTGCAAGGCTGCACTGTTAGCTTGAACCGTGGGGGAGACTGGTCCAAACCTGAATGATGACATTGCCAAGGGGCTGTGAGCACCTCCACCAGTGACTGCTCCATGGCCAACTTTAGCAAGGAGATTGTACGATGTGCCCAGTCGTCCAACTGTTCTGCAGTGCACTAAAACACTCATTAGTTTGCAGTCTGTGCCCAAGGGGTGAAAAGCTCTGGAGCATTTGTGTTGCTTGAATGGGGGGACAAGCTGGAGGCCCAACTCCACGCACATCAATGTGGCTGCTCCTGAACTGTCTTAGCTGTGGAGGAATGGTCCCATTGTACAAGGTTTCCCTATTGCATGGCCACCTCCATCCCCTCACCGGCCCACCCCCCCCCACCTCCCCCATATGCGCTTGTGCACTACCATCAGACCGGGCTGCCTTGCCCCCACCAACTCATCTCAGACATAGTACAGTACTTGCCCCGACCAACTCTCCTCACAGAATGCTGTCTTTCCCACCCCAACTAACCCCAACCGCGGTGCAGTCCTTGGCCAGGCACAGCACTGTCAGCCAGCCAGGATAGAGCGACTTGACCGAGCCATCGCCTGAATGTGCGACGCCTCAACCTTGAAGTCAGGCGGGTGACCCTCGCAAGTGCTGTTAGAGAGCACTCACCTCCGAGTTCCCCTTGAGGTGCAGCTCACCAGGTGCACGCCTTATAAATGCTGCTGTGAAGCATGTTGGCGCACATTCAGGTGAAGGCACAGGCAAGTGTTTTTTTCCCGGCTGACAGACAGACTGGTGCAATCACGCAGACTTACCCACATGATCCAGTGCAGGGGGATTATTGCAGCAAACAAGGCTTATAATGATATGTAGATGTGTTAAAATGAGGTTCCCGATGTAAGGCAGTGGGAATGGCGGCCCGCCATTGACTGGCGGAGTGGACGATCACAGCTGGTTTAACGACAGTGTGAAACTGATTTTTGGACATCCCACCATATTGTCTGCTCATGCCCGCCGTGGCGCCCAACACCAACGGGGATGGAAAATTCCGCCCTGTGGGTGGAATGCCCTCCCTTGGGCAGGAAAGGCATTCAAAATGCGAAACCGCTTGTGAACTTACACCTTCTATCACCAGGGTCTTAACCGAAACTCAAAATCAAAACCCCCAGACTCGGCGTCTGTGAGCTCAAAAATTAAGGAAGAGAGTTGCAGAGAAACCAATTTATTGCACGAAGGTGTAAACCTCCACCATTCATCCCCCACTGTGTAACAATGGCTTCTAACTTTGAATCATTTGTGTGGACAATAAAAGTATTGATCATGCCACCCCATGATCGAAACTGACTTCAGATAACAGATCTTATTAATTCAAGAGCCAGCCGGAGACAAGTCACTCCGGAAACCAACAGGACAAGAGGAACCATTCCTCCAACAAGAAGAATAGAACCCCCCCCGGAACAGTCAGTTAACCCAGGCAGTGAGAGTGAGAGAGAGGGAGAGAGAGAGAGAGAGAGGGCCACCTGGAAAGATTCACCTCTACAGACACTTGGCCATGACTTTTTCTGGAAACCCAGAGGCTTAAAACTTCCATTCACCGAAAGAACTGAGAGAGAGAACCGATCAGGTCTGCAACACTTACATCTTAAACAACTAAATTTAAACACGTGATTCACTTCTTGTATTTCTTTTAATAACCTAATAACCATATCTAGAACCCGGCTTTACCCCTGTGTGTGTTTGTGTGCATGAAGGAGTGAGTGTTTTTTGTTGTGTTGACATTTCAGGGCATTGTGTGAATAAATGTTATATTTTCTTCTGATTTAGGCTTACCCAAAAGCCTGCTTTGTGTCTATTACTGAAAATCAAAAGGTTTAAAACACTCCCTCTAAAACCCACATCTCATTGCGGACAACCAAGAGGTGAGGAGAAAGGGGAAAAGCTATCCCACCACTTCTCTCCCATCCGTAACACCGCTCTCTCTCACCAAGCCTCCCCCCTCCTACAGTGACCCCTCCCCTGATCCTCCAAACCATGCTTGTCCCATCCTTCCCCCCTAAAGATCTCTACCTCAACCTACCTACTGCTGGGCTATGACCTCTTCTGCAGCATTACCCGCCCAGAAGGAAGACAAACCTGTCAACCAGGCTGACTTCCAGGTGAGGGACTTGTTAGCAAAAAAAACCCCCACACACACACGCTATTGTTCAGAGGGGTAGAACTTCTCCACCCTCCTGACTTGGAAACCTGGCCAATACCACAAACAGTCCCTAAAATATTGGATTATTTGTTTACGGAGTCCTCCTTAGAATCAAGCGCACATGGAAATAATAGAACTGTATTTGTTCAGAAGTAAACAGGTACAGAGATGTTGGGAAACCATGTGGTATAGCCCTTCCCGAGTTAGCCTGAGAACTATAAGTAACTGCGTGTAATGAGGGCTTAGCAGAAGCTTTTCTGGGAAATGTTTTGATTATTATTTCAATTTACAATAAAGTTCCCAAAAAACTGATCACAAGAGTTTCTAATCAGAAGTGGTTTCCTGTTTAGGCTGCACGCTACATTAGCAAAGCTCCAAACATTTGGATATTCTAAACTCCCACACACTTTTACTTCAGGACGGAACATGTTTTCCACACTGTTAGCTAGCTGCTTGAATAACGCTTTCATGTGAATCCTTGTCCTTTGTTTTTTTCTGTGTATTACAGCAGGATTGACAACACTGTTGGACTTGTTCCTCGAGAAACCACAGAGAAAACTTTGCCAACTGATTTGGTGTGAACAAGCATAACCACTGGGGAAACAATTGATGAAGCTTTAAGTTAAGGTCGCTCTTTCTCTCTGCATCTGACATCGATTCTGTTGGAGTTCACTGGGCAAAGGCTCAGCATCTTAACTCCTTGCCCTACCTCAGTCCATGTGTTACGTCCAACCATGCCTAGTGCATGGAGCAACTTGCTTCCCTCAACTCTCTCTCTCTCTCTCTCTCCCTCACTGAGTGCAGCATCAAGGAGTCTGAGAAAAACTTGGGTCAATGGGAATCAGGGGGAAAACTCTTCGCTGGTTGGAGTCATGCCTAGCATAAAGGAAGATGGTTGTGGTTGTTGGAGGTCAATCATCTCAGTCCCAGGCCATCGCTGCAGGAGATCCTCAGGGTAGTGTCCTAAACCCAACCATCTTCAGCTGCTTCATTAATGGCCTTCCTTCCATCATAAGGTCAGAAGTGGGGATGTTTGCTGATGATTTCACAATGTTCATTGCCATTCGTGACTCCTCAGAATCTGAAGCAGTCCATGTCCAAATGCAGCAAGACCTGGACAATATACAGGCTTGGGCTGACAAGTGGCAAGTAACATTCGTACCACACAAGTGCCAGACAATGACCATCTCCAACAAGAGAGAATCTAACCATCGCCCCATGACACTCAATGGCATTACCATCACTGAATCCCCCACTATCAACATCCTGGGGGTTACCATTGATCAGAAACTGAACTGGATCAGTCATATAAATACTGTGGCTACAAGAGCAGGTCAGAGGCTAGGAATCCTCCGGTGAGTAACTCACCTCCTGACTCTCCAAAGCCTGTCCACCATCTACAAGGCACAAGTTGAGAGTGTGATGGAATACTCTCCATTTGCCTGGATGAGTGCAGCTCCAACAACACTTAAGAAGCTTAACACCATCGAGGACAAAGCAGCCTGCTTGATTGGCACCCCATCCATAAACATTTACTCCCTCCACCATCGACACACAGTGGCAGCAGTGTGCACAATCTACAAGATACACAGCAAGAACACACCACGGCTCTTTAGACAACACCTTCCAAACCCACAACCACTACCATCTAGAAGGACAAGTGCAGCAGACAGGTGATAACATCACTACCTGGAAGTTCTGCTCCAAGCCACTCACCATCCTGACTTGGAAATATATCACCATTCCTTCACTGTCGCTGGGTCAAAATCCTGGAACTCCCTCGCTAACAGCACTGTGGGTGTACCTACATCACATGGACTGCAGAGGTTCAAGAAGTCAGCTCACCATCTCAAGGGCAATAAATGCTGGCCTAACCAACGACGCCCACATCCAATGAACGAATTAAAAAAACACGTCAACCAAGACAGAGAGACTCCCATTAATTGGGCAACATCCCTTGACTGACAAGGCATCTCTGTCCCTCCTTGTCCCAAGTCTGATTCTGAGCTCTTATCATATGAATCGTTTATTTTGCTGCAGAGTGATTATTTCTTGAGTGGTGAATGTAAATTATTCCTCCAAAAACAATTTAAAGCCACAAAAGCTTTTCTTGGGATTATAATACTGAAGTGCAAAATGTCAACATTTGATGCCAGTGCTTTCCTGGAACAGACGGAAGTTACTTCTGAGGATTTAAAAGTTCTGTCCCTCAAAGAGTTAAATGTGATAGCTAGGCACTTAGAATTAGAATTTCACCGAAAGCCATAAAATGTATAATGGTAAAGTGCATGGCCAGAGAATTAGGTTGCAAACCTAAGACAAGAGTAAGGAAAGAAATAGAATTGGCAAGAATACAGCTAGAACAGACGCAAAAAGAATTAGATCTCCAAGAATTAGAAAATGAAAGAGAGACGAAAGAGAAAGGGAAAGAGAGGAAGCTTTCCAAGGAAGACTGTGGGAACTGGAAAGGGAGATGGAGGCAGGCCGGAGAATAGTACTTCCGAAAGGCCAGGGACCATCCAGAGAGGCTGAGATGACTGGAGAAAGCCAGCAGGAATCTGTAGGAGTGCAGGGAACCATGCTATGGGAGGTATGGGAGTCCTACAGGGGAAGGTGTTGAGGGTTGGAATAACCAGGGAAGGGCCACTTGCAATTAAAGAGGAAACATACAGCAGAATTCTACAGAAGTGCAGAGAGCTGGAGAATGTTCAGAGGCCCTAAAGGGGGAAATAGAACCTGTGAGGTTTGGAGAGCTAAGAAAAAAGCTGCTTGAATTTAAAAAGGCCTGTAGAGGTCAAGGGAGGACCAGTGGAATGTAACACAGGCAAAGACAATGGCCCAGAAATTGGATTGGCAGGTGCATTTTTCTCAGAATTAAACAGGGACAAGGGAAGTTCACAAACAGACCAAGAAAGAGTGAGGGTGATGCCCCACTTAGTTGAAGAGCAACAGGGAAATATAGCAAGAGCTGAACATCCACCTGAAGGCAGTAGTGTTCCAGGGGGCATAGAACGTGTTTGGGGAATGCCCATTTCCAAGGCAAAGGAAGGTGCTAATGAGCTAATGACCTGTTTAGCAGATAGCTTCATGGTGGATTTAAATGGGGACCAGGGAAATTTCCAAATAGACCAGGAAAAAGTGAGGTTGATGCCCCATAGAAGAGCAACAGGGGAGTGCAGCTGGAGCTGAACATCCACCTGAGGGCAGTAGTGTTCCAGGGGACATGGGGAAGAACTTTCCCCCCGTTGAGGGGGAAGTGCAGGAGTGGGTGCCAGCGGGCACACCTCCGATCGGTGCCCCCGATTGGGGGTGCGCCACCATTTTACGTGGGAAGGCCAGTTAAGGCCCGCCCAGCGTGACGGCCGCTAGGAGGTGCTATACACTCCCTGTGTGCGCATGCGCGCGAAAGAGCGCATTCATCTCCCTGAGGCTAAGTGTTGCCTCAGGGAGATTGGCGCCAAATTTAAAAATGGTGAACGGGCAAAAATTAAATTCCCCTGACATGTCCCCTCATGTGACACTGTCATTTATTAAAATTTTAAAAACCCTCATGAAACTTCATCCCGCCCGTGGATGAGGTTTCATGCTTTTTCTGAAGCCCGCCAGGGCTCCCGGCCTGCCCGCCAACCTTAAGGTTGGACGGGCAGGTCCATTAACTACTTGAATTATTTTTAAATGGCCTCAATAGGCTGTTGACAGGTCGGCGGGTGAACAGTTGATTCAGCTGCGCCCCCGCCTACTTGAAAATTGAAATGGTGCGGAGTAACGTCGGGAGTTCTGCCCGATGTCATCCTGCGTCATTTTACGCGTCGGCGAGCAGGCCCTGCCCCCTGCTCACCGACCTCAAGATCCTACCCATGGAAAAGTTTAGGGGAACAACTATTCCCAAAGACAAGAGGACAAGAGGGAAAAGTGAGGATGAATTGCAGGGATACGTGGGTGAGGGCCACATTAAACTCTTAACTATCTGGCTAACAAACATACAGATTCTAGCGAAATTGGACATCATTTTCATCCACTTAAATACAGGACAGCGAGGAGACCTGAAACGCCTGCTCACTGCATTTAAAAGCGCCTGCAGAGGCAAGCCAGGCTGCACCACTTTAGCTCTACATGATGTGGGTGTTGGACAGATTCCTCCCATAAGGCAATATCCCCATCGTCTCGGCTCAGGAAAGCTCGCCCAGGCTTGGGAGGATAGTAACTACATGCTGGGCACCAACTAATAGGAGTCTAACAGCAGTAGCTGGAGCTCCCCAGTTGTGCTTGTGTCCAAGCCAGACACAAAACTGGTATCCCTACTGGAGGTGAAAATCAAAGTAGAGCCCATTAACCTCCTAGCAATCTGATTTGTAAAAGTGCCTGGGGTTGAGCAAATAAATTCACAGGTTACAGAGGTGAACAGGGAAGAGTTATGCCTGACAAGAGCAGCTCAGCCCTACAGTCAAATCAATTTGCACTTACATAAGGGAAAAGCACAGAATACCCCTACAGGTAACCAAGGGGAGCTTGGCTATTAGTAACAATGTGGGAGATAAGAGCCAGATAAACCAACCAAACCCCTTAGATGATACCTAATCCGGTGTTACAGCAAGGGACAGGCACAGGGTTACTGCTAAAATTATCTGTCATGACTAGCACCAAAAATAAAGCAACTTCAGAACCCTGATGCCTGCCTAATCTTTTCAAATGAATGTAACCAAGCACCTGAAAGGGAAAAAAAGTAATGTACAAGCAGGTTATCCAGAGTTTAGGGTCATCTGGGTATCAACACCACAATAAATCAAAATGACTGAGAGTGAATGGGAATGAATGTGTTTATTATTGTTGTTTTGTATTTCTCTTTTATATACCTTATGATGAAATGAAAGTGAATCTCATTCCATCCCTCATGCGATGGAAGTGTCACAATGACGGGAAATTGTGACTGAATGCGATCTACCTATAACTTCACCAGTTGAAGTTATATTGAACTGTTTAAAGAGGACCTTATTTTTTTAAAGACAAGAAAAGGCACTGACTAAAGATGGCTGCCATGAGTCACCTGATGTCTGGAATTGTAAGTTGACCATTTCTGGAAAGTTACTATATGGATTGCACTGCAGACATGCCCTGACATGTTGCTCATGGAATTCCACACCTGGGGGTGTCAATATCCACTTTAAAAAGCACTATTGATAAAAATGGACATGTCATTTACATCTTAGCTCTCCAGCGGAGACCGAGAGTCCAACAAGACAATGGGGAACTGTTGGCCAGCCAGGATATACAGCCAATAGACATTCAAACCCCCTGTGGAGATGAAAAAAACCCATCTCCTATTGGTTTCCACTATCTTGAAATGTGTCACATATTTCTGAGATGAAACATCAACATGTGATTACTTGTTCTACAGCAATGAATACAGCAAACACAGTAATCAAATTCCTTTGGAATATACAGTGAGCAGGACTTTAAGAATTGCATTTGCCAAGCAGAGGCAGGGGAATCTGGCTCTTAGCTCCCACATTGTTACTAATAGCCAAGATCCCCTTGGTTATCTGTAGGGGTATTCTGTGCTTTTCCCTTAAGTAAATGCAAATTGATTTGACTGTAGGGCTGAGCTGCTCTTGTCAGGCGTAACTCTTCCCTGTTCACCTCTGTAACCTGTGAATTTATTGCTCAACCCCAGGCACTTCTACAGATCAGATTGCTAGGAGGTTAATGGGCTCTACTTTGATTTTTACCTCCTGTAGGATACCAGTTTTGTGTCTGGCTTGGACACGAGCACAAATGGGGAGCTCCAGCTACTGCTGCAAGACTCTATTAGTTGGTGTCCAGCATGGATTTCACTCCTCCTCACCTGGTTGTAATAAACTACACAGAAAACATGGCTCGCCTTATGGTAGAGGGCAGAAAAAGCCGACTGATGGGAAGTTGGAGAGGAGACCATGTGTAATCAAGGTTCAGAAATCTAGCCTGTTTGTGTGAGATTGGATTACTTATTTTTGTAATTGCAATACATCAAGTTTCATCAAACTTTTCTTAGAACTAAAACCACATTTGCCTGCAATAAAAGGTTATGGGAATGCCCTGGTAATCACTATTAAAGAGAAACAGCATTCTAAAGTTAGAGATGCAAAGTTTCTGCCCAAAATAGAGCTAAATATATAAATAAACCAGGAAGATCCCACATTCAGATTCTGTTTATGATGAATTTGTTACTGTCAGCTGGTGTGGCCAGAGAGAGCCTGCAATTGGCTCACTTTTGAGGGTTGGCAAGGGCAGAATGAGGCTCATCCACAGAGCTGAATAGCCAGCCCTCACTCATACTTGAATGTCCATGTGGGTGAGTTTTCAGATGATTAAAAGACCCAAGGCCTTCTGGAGAGAAGGAAGCTATAGAAGATATATGTAACATTTGGAAATGCGAGGTTCGAGGCAGAATTAAAAGACTGGAGGAAAGTTGTAAAAAATATGGTGAACTGATCAACCTTCGGCTAAAAAGTCTAACTCATCCTCTGGTATTTTCAGCTCTGGTAAGTGCTATCTCTATATATTCCTTTCATTTTTAACAGTGCTTATCAATAGAAACCACCATCCTAAAACACATATCTTCTGTACTGAACGGCTAATAATACCCGATGAAGATTTGTCTTAACTCACTTGAGGTGAATTTAATTGATTATTATTGGGCATTGTACATTCTTAATGGGTGGAAAGTTGTGTGGCTGCGGGTTGTGTTTGCTGACGTCCTGTGACCAAAAGAAAGACTTGCATTTATATTAAACCATTCCTGACCTCAGGACATCCCAAAGTGCTTTATAATCAGTTCTTTTGAATTATGGTCACTGTTGTAGAAAATGCAGAAAACAAGACAGCCAATTTATGAACAACAAAGTCCCAAAAACAGCAATGTGATAATGACCAAATAATCTGTTCTTTGTAATGTTTATTGAGGTATAAATAGTGGCCAGGACATTGGGAATAACTCCTGCTTTTTTACAAAATAGTGTGATCTTTTACATCGAGAGAGCAGACAGGGCCTCAAGTGAACATCTCATCTGAAAAACTGCCACTCTGGCAGTGCAGCACTCCCTCAGCACTGCACTGGATTGTCAGCTTTGACTTTTGTACTGTGGTCTCTGGGGTTAGATTTGAATTCACAACCTGTTGACTTAGATGCAAGAGTGCTGAGTTGCAAACTGTGCAAAGCTCTGCACCTGGAACATTAAATAGATAATTACATCATCAGATTTACCCCATGCATCTCCAGAAGTTAATTAATGACAGTATTGCTTCATATCGCTGTACCTTCACACATGGCTCTTCATCTAGAGCACTACAGTGATTCCAAGAATTCCTTGCTGTTTCGTAGAAAGGCAGCACCAATGAGGACAATTCTTGGGTACGAGGGGAAAGGGAATGCATTCCAGCCCGCTACGATGAAGGACCTGTGCTATTGGGTGACAGCAACGGAGGATCCTAAGACATTTAAGTCAGAGAGCCTTCCACAATAGACATTGGTGCATTTCCACCACAAAGGGAAGTGCTGACATTTCACCAATCGTGTCATGCAATCAGACCATATGGGGAAGTGATGGTCAGGTACATCAAGCCATCCAAAAAGTAATGGACACTGCAAAACTGCTATAAGTACAGTCACCTGATGATATTGTAACTCTGTGCAACTGAGGTGGATACCGTTGGCAAAATAAAGTGGCTCTTCAGATAATCATCCTGTTACACTGGTCAGAAGTCATCACCTTTCCTCTTTATTCAGAGCATTGAGTCTTTGAAAAGCTGTTCTATAAACTTTTTAGTGAAGCTGTCAGTGACTGATGTGCTGCCACAGCCAGAATATAAGGATCCTTCTGTCATTCATCCCCCCAAACCTCACAGTCATTTCTGTGAATAGAAAATGTATTTATAACTTTAAAATATTAACTTATCACAGTCTTCATGATCACTTCAGGATATAGGTACTTAATATTTGAGATTGAGATACATCACTATAATAAGTTGATAAATTGGTATTTTAGCTTAGTGGCAGTAAAAAACAAATCCCACTTTGTTCAAACCTAAATAAGAATATGTGGACTGGTGTCAAATTAGCCAGGTTGCAAAATACAGCGCCAGTAGTCTTACACACGGACCATAAAGGTCATTGGAAAGAATTAGTGTGATAAACAGAGAGTGGAACAGCAGTGGGACATGTTACATTTACCAGTAAGAAAGCCTGTTAAAACCACAGGAAGTGAAGATGTGTCACTGTCCAGAGTGTAATTTAATTAATGAGAACTTTGGCCCTGTCTGCTCTAGTACAGATAACCAACATACAGTGTGGCCAATGATTGTATTACTACAAAGTTGACAAAATTGCAATCCTAAAAATGGCTCAGTATCTTTATAGACTGATTGTCGTTAAAAATAAATTTCTATCGGAAGCCTTTTAGTTTTTCAAATAGAACTGCACTCAATTTTGCTGAACAGATTTTGCATTGTTTTCAAACTGCAGCAATTGGACAACTAAACCTTCCATTTTTAAACTTTAGTCAACACTATAAAAGTGTTAGTGCTGAATCCACCACGCTTGCTCACTGGTATTTGAAAACTTGTCATCATCTATATTTTTACATCGTTGTAAATTGAGCTGAAGGTAAATTTGTGGTGTTCTGCAGTGTGACACCAGTGCAGAGCTGCCAGTTTTTGCAAGCCAATTCATGTCACATTTCTAATAGAGGTTTGGCCACCAATAAATGAGTGATGTGCAACATTAGAACTGAGGAGAATATGTAATGAGAGGGAGAACTTGGATCATCCAATCTGTTTCTTCACCAGACTAAATTACATCCCAATTTACTTGGAGGCAGGTCAATTTCTATGGAAAGGGTTCTCCTAGAAACCCAATCAGCCAGGTTAATACTCTTTCCAACTGGAGTAATTTACAGCTCACCAAGCACAGGCCAATGGTATTAAGGATCATTACACTCTGGTCACTTTGACCACTAGAAATGGTTCAATGTCAGGGTAACTACCTCTGCATGAGCACAGATCATATAAGTAACTGCTTCTCTGCTTAGGTTCCTAAGGTAGCACCTCTGACTGAGATCTAGGTGCATGTCGTGGTTCATGCTCTGGGGTTGGGCCGCTTCATGGGTCATTTTGTGAACCCAAGCTCCTGGCATTGGGCTTTACTAATTTGAGCATGGAGGTCAGTGTCCTGAGCCACCAGCCATTCTCTCCCATCCCACAGGATTTCCCGTCAGCTGACTGGTCAGCTGTTGCTCAGTTGGTAGCAGCCTTATTTCCAGGTTAGAGCATTGTTGTTTCCAGTCCCACTCCAGGCCTTAAACCCAAAAATCTAGGCTTACATTCTAGTGCAGTATTGGGGAATGCTGCATTGCAGGAGGTGATGTCTTTCAGTTGAGAGATGTTAAACTGAGGCGGATCCCTTGGCATTACTTTGAAGAAGAACAGTGGAGTTACTCCTGGTGTTCTGGCCAATATTCATCCATCAATCAGCATCACAAAAACAGATTATCTGGTCATTATCACATTGCTGTTTGTGGGAGCTTGCTGTGCACAAATTGGCTGTTGTGTTCCCGACATTGTTGCCTTTAGGGGATAGCAGCATGCCATCACTTTAAGGGAAGTGTGTCATGTGTTCCAGCCTCAGTTTCACTTTGGCTTGGAGCAAAACACAGACACACAGCTCTGCAGCTCTGATGTCTTCAAGCTTTCTGTCCATGCATATCTCTTCACATGTGCCCAGGATTAATAAATGAGCCCACAATGTGCATAATCCCTTATGAACGATTGGTGTCTTTATATCATCATAACACACATGACATAAATTACAACTACACTATGTTTCAAAATAAGACATACTTCATTGGCTATAAAGCACTTTCAGAAGTCCAGTGGTCATGAAAGGTGCTATATCAATGTAAGTCTTTCTCTTTTTGAAAAAATCCTGTACATGTTGATATTGGTACCTGAACTCCCAACATATGTTCTGCTGGACAAAGCGCAGTGACAGGATGAAAATTTGTAAAATTCACCCTTCCATATGTTCACCTCCTATTATGTCTTCTTCTGATTATCTAGAAAACTAAGTAATGTAGTACTAAGTTTAGAAATAGGGTACTCTGATGTAGAGTTTATCTCTAGTAATCTAGAGGGCAATTAGAGATGGGTAGTAAGTGCTAGCCTTGCCAGCTATGTCCACATCCCATGAATGATTATTGAAACAAAAAGGCTGGACCAATTATCCAGAGATGTGAGTTTGAATCTTCCCATGGCAGTCAATTTGAATTCTGTTCACAGTAGATCTGGAATTAAAAAGCTAGTATCAGGAATGGTAACCATGGGAGCATTGGATTCTTGTAAAAATTCAGCTGGTTCACTAATGTCCTTTAGGGAAGAATTCAGGAACCGTACCTTTAGATTGGAAAACTACGCATGTCATTCTGCTATTTAAGAATGGTAAGACAGGAAAGGGATGTCCTGTGGCACAATGGGTGATGTCCTTGCATTGAAATGCACCATACTTGTATACTGGTGGTTGAACACCTTCGGGCTTCCTGTTGAAATCACACTCTCATATTAAGTATTCCAGAGCCTGAAGCCTTTATATTACCACCTCAACTTGAGTGTTTATTAGTCAAAATGATGAGTAACAAAATTCATGATAAAAGATTGCCACCTTCCTACATCCCCAATTCTCTAACTGTTTCAGAGTTTCATGGTAAATATATATTAAGCTGGAAATTACTGTGCGTGCATCAGTGCTTAAGTTCATATGGCATTACTTTGTTTGATATTTTTGGAAAGGAGTTCAAATGTTTAAGATAAACAGGCAGATGACTCCATTTAGGTAGGGGAAAATGTAAGGCTATATTTGTATTGTTTAGTGTTAATTGTCCTTAAGAAGGATTTATGCAGGGTAAATTAATGGCAAGTCTGAATCTGCTCTGTAACCTGCTCTCGGGAGAGAGAGCCCTTCAAAAGTTTTGATTTAATTTCTGCATTGCTTCATTCTCTGGTAGAGATCCCTTCTGTTCTGTTCTGTGTTTTTATCACCACCACTGTCATGGAGGTGATTTCGGACTTCACCAAGAATCGGCAGCAATATCAATGGAGCGACTACACCGTCCACTCAAAGTTGGTGTCGGGAGGCCCGAACCATTTTTGGGGGTTGTGCCTTATATGAATGCACCCCTGGTGAATGCAGGTGCTGAACAGACACCCCGTGGCAGCTTGGTGCCTGTGGAAGGTTCCAATTTCAGCCGGTTCCTACAATCAGTCAGCAGGCAAGATGAGCCTGGCAGCAGGGAGTCAACCCTCATGGGGCGAGGTTTGAGCAGACGCCACTAGAGGACAGCAGCACATTTTGGCGTCAGTCATCATTACAGCCTTGGTTCAAACATGGACAAGAGAGCTGAACTCCCGAGGTGAGGTGAGAGTGACTGCCCTTGACATCAAGGCCACATTTGACCGAGTGTGGCATCAAGGAGCCCTAGCAAAACCGAAGTCAATGTGAATCAGGGGGAAAACTCTCCGCTGGTTGGAGTCATACCTAGCAGAAAGGAAGATGGTTGTGGTTGTTGGAGGTCAGTCATCTCAGCTCCAGGACATCACTGCAGGAGTTCCTTAGGGTAGTGTCCTCAGCCCAACCATCTTCAGCTGCTTCATCAATGACCTTCCTTCCACCATAAGGTCAGAAGTGGGGATGTTCAACTGATGATTGCACAATCTTCAGCACCATTCGCAATTCCTCAGATACTGAAGCAGTCCATGTCCAAATACAGTAAGATCTGAACAATATCCAGGCTTGGGCTGACACATGGCAAATAACATTCGTGCCACACAAGTGTCAGGCAATGACCATCTACAACAAGAGAGAGTCCAACCATCACCCCTTGACTTTTAATAGCATTACCATCACTGAATCTTCCTTTATCAACATCCTGGGGGTTACCATTGACCAGAAACTGTACTGGACTAGCCATATAAATACTATGGTTACAAGAGCAGGTCAGAGGCTAGGAATCGTGCGACGAGTAACTCACCTCCTGACTCCCCAAAGCCTGTCCAACATCTACAAGGCACAAGCCAGGAGTGTGATGGAATACTCCCCACTTGCCTGGATGAGTGCAGCTCCCACAACATTCAAGAAGCTTGACACCGTCCACGACAAAGCAGCCGCTTGATTGGCACCACGTCCACAAACATTCACTCCCTTCACCACCAACGCACAGTAGCAGCAGTGTGTACCATCCACAAGATGCACTGCAGGAATTCACCAAGGCTCCTTAGACAACTTCCAAATGCATGACCACTACTATTTAGAAGAACAAGGGCGGTAGATAGATGGGAACACCACCATCTGGAAGTTTCCCTGCAAGTCGCTTACCAGCCTGACTTGGAAATATATCGCTGTTCCTTCACTGTGGCTGGGTCAAAATCCTGAAACTCCCTCCCTAACAGCACTGTGGGGGTACCTACGCCACATGGGCTGCAGCGGCTCAAGAAGGCAGCTCACCACCACCTTCTCAAGGGCAACTAGGGGCGGGAAATAAATGCTGGCCCAGCCAGCGAAGCCCACATCCCGCGAATGAATAAAAAAGGAGGAAAAGCAGTGAAGCAGAGTGGGGGTGGGCCAGGCTGGGGGGAATGCTGGGTGTTCACTATTATCTCTGTTCAGATGTGGCTACATACATATGTATGAACACACTAACATATGAGCATTCGAATTAGGAGCAGAGTAGGCCATTCGGCTCCTCAGGCCTGCTCCACCATTCAATAAGGCCTCGGCTGATCTGACTGTAACCTCAAACCCGCAATTCCTGAAAAGGTTATTTTGCCCTCTTTTCTCTCTCTAGATCTCTGTCCTTGTTCAATCCATTATCCAATTGTGTTTGGAACTCCCATAAGATCATTGCCCCTATTACCAAACCTGGTGGATTATTGCAAGCATTTAACACTTTTTGAATGAAGAGAATGGAGAAGAATTTCTGCAGGATTCTCCTGATCCTGTCCCATAACACGGCAGAAAATCGATGAAAATTTTTGAAAAATGATGCAAGCTGCCAATTTTTAGCCATTTCCGCCATTTCTCTGGGGGCTACACTGATCTCTTGCCCCTGTGGGAATTTGAGGCAAGGTGATTTTGCGGTCAGCAGCAAAGTTATGGTGCTTACAGCTGATGTCAATGGAAACTGCCCTCAAAGTTTTAGTGATCTCTGTGGCATGGACTTCAGCTTTTTTGACTCCAATTTCATTCCACAATCAGCTACAGGGGTTTCTGGTGTCCACCAATTGATGTCATCCAGCAAGCTAAACAGCCAATCACATTGAAGAATTCTCACAGACAGCAAACCAGGAGGTTTCATGCAGGTTATATCATTCACTTTTAGTAATTGTACAGAAAGCAAAGTCAAGATTAGGAGATACACATCGGATTAAGGTAGAAGGTAAAATATCATTAATAAACTTTTAAAACTTTATTATTTTAAAAATCTATAGAATGCTTTAAGGCCAGACTCCTAAAATTAGTTTTCCAGGGCCAGAGAGGTTGCTCAGAAGTAATTATGGACTTAGTATGCTATTAATAACCCAGTTACAGCTCATTCAACAAATGGTAGTAAGGGTTTTTATAGCAAGACCCACAGCATAAAAATTGGAAGCTCATATCAAATCAATGATTTTTAATTGGCTTCCATCTGTGAGGATTTCAACAGGATATCCAGTGGAGGAATAGGGAACCACTGACAGGAATTTCTGGATTTTTTCCTTTAACTAAGCATGTGCAGACACGAGGGGGTGAATTTCCCACCCAACCCCAACCTACCCCCCATGTTATGGTGGGTGAGGTAAGGTATCAGGCAGTTCGCCTATCCTTAGGTCTATTGAGGCCCTTGGGTGGAACTCATTCTGCCTCCACCACAATAATACATGTGGCTGGGGAAGGCGGAAGGAAGGTGGCTAGACTGCAACTTTCTCAGCTTGGGCTAAAAGGTGGGAAGGATGTGACTTCGTGCCTTCCTACCAGCTTCTAAAACCCAGCCCCCCTATCCCCATCCCCCTCTTTGCTAGGGTCTCCCTGACCAAACACCCCAGGCTTACCTTTAAGTCCAGGAGACATCTTCCTTCTTGTTGGGACTGCATGTAGTTCCAGCAGTGGCCACTACTTTCTTCTGGTGCTGTTGGGGCTGCCAGAGCTGGTGGCCAATCAGATTTGCTGGCAGCTCTCGCGGGCCAGACCTCCTGTCCCTGAGAGCCGCCAGTCCCACTCTTAGGGAATTAAAACTGTCCATATTGTATTATCGCTGCAGGACGGCCAGATTTAAAGTTGCTGACTGACCTTTTGACCGGGGGATTGAGGGTGAGGAATATAACAATATGTTCCCCCACCGCACCCAGCCCACCCCATAAAATTCACCGCCAGGAGGTTTTATCAGGCTCACAGAGTAATGACAATGAATGCTAACAGTTTTGTCAACATTACAGCCGCAAAATCTGGCCCATTGTATCAAATATATATGTTTTATTTTATTTTTTAAGTACTTAATTTTATGTCTTTTGGTTTTGTTGTCCTGACTTAGATTGAAATAATATTCTAATATCACCCCATCCTAACTGTTATTTACCTGATCCAAACTATTACTTGGCTTACCTATTCTATTATTCACCCTATTTGTACTATTTAATAGTATTTACTTTTCCCCAGTTTAGATTTTTGAATACTGCTTGGAAACATCATTTTCTCTTCTACTGCATTTTCTGTCACTGCTCCTGTCTGCGGCTTCTGTTAAAGTTAATGACATTGGACAGATAGTTCCCAATTGTACTGCTGCCTCAGAAAGAAATAACTTGTAGTTATGCAGCACCTTTCTCAATCTCCAAAATTGCCTTACAGTCGCTGAAGTACTTTTGAAGTACAGTCAACATTGTAATGTAGGAAACACAGCAGCCAACTTGTGCACAGCAAGATTCCACAAACAGCAATGTGATAATGACTAGGTAGTCTGCCTTAATCATGTTGGTTGAAGGATAAATATTGGCACCAGGACATGAGGAAAAACTCCCCTGCTCTTCTTCAATAGTGCGGCATTGTGTCTTTTACATCCACCTGAGAAGGCACAGAGGGCCTCAGTTTACCACCTCTTCTGAAAGACAGCACTTCTGATAATGTAGCAAACACTCAGTACTGCACTGGAGGGCCAGCCTGAATTATGGATATGTGAATCACATGAAGTTAGATTGCAGGTACAGCAAGTGATTGGAAAGGCAAATGGAATGTTGGCATTTATTGCAAGAGAAATGGAATATAAAAGTGGGGAAGTTTTGCTGCAGCTGTACAGGGCCTTGGTGAGACCATATCTGGAGTACTGTGTATATATTTGACAAAAAGATATAATTGCTATAGAAGCAGTTCAGAGAAGGTAAACATAGCTCATTCCTGGGATTAAGGCCTTAATTTATGAGGAAAGTTTGAGTAGGTTGGGCCTATATCCAATGGAACTTAGAAGAATGAGAGGTGATCTTATGAAAACATATAAGATCTTGAGGAGAGTTGATAGGGTGGATACCAGGAGGATGTTTCCTCTTGTGGGGGAAACTAGAACTTGAGGACATAGTTAAGGAATAAGAGGTCTCCCTTTTAAGACAGAGATGAGGAGAACAGTTTTCTCTCAGATTGGGCCATTAGAGTGTGGAATTCTCTTTCCCAGAAGGCAGTGGAGGCTAGGTCATTACAATTATTCAAGCCTGAGTTAGATAGATTTTTGTTAGGCAAGGATTGTGGGGCGCAGACAGGGAAGTGGAGCTGAGATCACAAACAGATCAGCCATTGAATGGGGAAGCAGTCTTGAAGGGCCGAATGGCCTACACCTGTTCCTATGTTCCTTTGTGCTCAAGTCAAAAGAATGACTTGAACCAACAATCTTCTGATTCAGAGGCAAGAGTGCGACCCACTGAGCCAAGGCCGACACTTTAATATACCCATTTCTGGTAATAATGGTCAGTCTGACTTCACATACCAGTGGTGCTATTGCCCCAGACTGACACAGCGGTATTTCATTTTTGACCTTAGAGCTTTGTACTGATAAAAGTTTAATCAAAATTATTTGTGAATAAACAGATGAGCAAGACCATTAAAAAGTGATAATGAAGTTTTATTCTCATTCTACTCCATCTTGGTAGACCAAAGGAAGTACGTGTTAAAGAAGATTGAAATTTGTATAGAATCTCCTCCTTGCCTTACACCAGGTAGAATTAAATTGGATGAAGTGGAGCCCAGATGTTACTGAACCACACTCTTAATAACATTTGTTTTTTTTTGAAACTAAAGCTGAGGCATTTTAATAAGGTAATGTTAGGGAATAGAGATAGTTTAAGTAAGTTATATTGGTATTTGTAGGTGTTAGGAATGAGTTATAGCTTTGGTGTTTGAGTTTGATTTGTATTTCTGTATCTGTGTGTTAAGAAAGATCAAATGAAGTTTTAGTTTCACTTTAAAAGGTGCTTGCATTTCTAATGAGGAGTTTTACAACTCCTAAAGAGAAGGTAAACAAACAAGGGTGGAATAATTGGACTGTTGCCTAGCAACAGGGGGCCAGAGAGGCCGGTCCCTCCCACAGACACACAGCAGAAGAGAAATAGCAGCTTGTTTTGGAAGCTGTTGGAGTTCAGTTGGTTTGTAGACAGCTGTGAAGCAGAAGCAGCCTAGAAAAGACAGGTAGCAAATCCCAAGCAAATAAAAATACCCTAAAAATCCAGGGGAGTGGAAAAAGAGAAAGTCCCAAGAAGACCTTCTAGTCAAAAGAAGGACAGGAACCTGGAAAAGGTCCTGTTAATGAAGTTAAGGGTGAGGGACAGAGAGAAAGGCTTCAAGCTTCAGATTTAAGAGACAAAAAGTTGTAGAAAGCAGATTTAAAGTGAGAAAAACTTGCAAGAGGCAAGAAGGTCCAAAGAGATGGCTGAAGGTCTGTAACTCATTGCTATGGGCATATGATGCAGCGGTGTACTGTTAACGTTGAGTGGGTAAGAGAGAGAGCGCACGGAAGACAGCTTGAATGCATGTGGATGACCCGGGGAAGAAGAACATTGGAAAGAGAGTTCAAAAGCCTGGAGGTCAACCCTTGCAGAAAGCATCTGAGAATAAGCGTCAGTTTGGGAGAAGATTCCAAGTTCTTGGGGAGTTGAAATTGGAAACCCTGTGTGAAAGACAGAGTGCAGTGAGACTAATTGGCTCACAGTGTGACAAGTGTCTGGGGGGAGTTGAGGAGAGATCCATAGCATCTGGTTGAGGTGGCATCTGTTACTTGGTTTCAGAGTATGGTGTGCCATAGATTTACATGGACTGTGTATCTACTGTGGACATTAAAGTATAAGATAGCTTTCGGAACTTGTGTTATCCTTACAAATCTGTATGTCTCTGTAATGGTATAGTTATGGGTGAAGGAGTATTGTAATATAGTTCATATTTTCTTGTTGAATAAATGTTTTATTCTTTTGCTAAAAGTTCATTAGCGGACTCTGGTGATTCTGTTTGGTAGCCCCTCTAAACAAACAAATAAAAGTTAGGACAAAGAGGCATACAGGCTTGAAATGTTAACTCTGTCTCTCTCTCCACAGATGCTGTCAGACCTGCTGAATTTTTCCAGCATTTTTTGTTTCTGTTTCAGATTTCCAGCATCCGCAGTATTTTGCCTTTATCTTAGGACCTGTCAAGCTGGGTTCCACCCTGGGAATCAGGCTTGTTCAGTGGTAGCCTCAGCTGGGATCATAACAGTAAAACAAAAACTATGGATGCTTGAAACCTGGAATAAAAACAGAAAATTCTGGAAAAATTCAGCCGGTCTGGTAGCATCCGTGGAGAGAAAAAAAATCAAAGTTAAGAGGCAGGATTTCCGTTCTGAATTTAAGCACCTGATGTTAGGACCAGTTTCAAATTCCAACCCCGCATGCCCACCTCCATTTTTAAAGTGTCAGCCAATTAATGTCAGGGAGCAGGCTCATCGTCTAATTAAGAATGGTGGTTGGGCTCCTGGGGTTGGAGGGCTGAATTAAATTCAACCAGTCATGATGGGATTTGAGCCTGGATCTCTGGATTACTAGTCCAGTGACATTAAGCAGCTTGAGAGGGTAAATTTATAGATGTTTCCACTCGTGGGTAAGTCCAAAATTAGAGGTCATGAATATAAAATGGTTACAAATAAATCCATAAGGGAAGAGAAACTTCTTTATCCAGAGAGTGGTTAGAACACAGAACATGAAACTATATGGAGTAGTTGCAGCAAATAGCATAGATACATTTAAGGGGAAGCTAGATATGTACATGAGGGAGATGTTGATAGTATTAGTTGAGTAAGGTTGTTGGAGGTTGATGCAAAACATTAAAACACCAGTATAGACAATGCCACCATCTCCCCTCGATTTGCTGCTAAAACCCTCATCCATGCCTTTGTTATCTCTAAACTTGACTCCCTGACCAGCCTCCCCAGTTCTACCCTCTGTCAGCTTGTGATCATTCGAGACTCTGCCCACCGTGTCCTAACTTGCACCGAGTCCTGCCCACACATTGCCCCTAGGCTTGCTTAGCTCCCAGAAAAGCAAAGGCTCAATTTTAAAGTCCTCATCCTCGTTTTCAAATCGTTGCATGGCCCCACCCTTCCCTATCTCTGCAAACTCCTGTAGCTTTACAGCTGCTGAGATCCATGCACTTTACCAACTCTGGCCACTTGAGCATTCCTGACTTCAGTTGCTCCAGCATTGACAGCCATGACTTCAGCTGCTAGGGTCCTAAGCTCTGAAATGTCCTTATTAAATCTCTCAGCCCCACTACCCTTCTCTTTCCTCCTCTAAGACACACCTTAAAACCTACCACTTTGACCAAGTTTTTGGTCATCTGGCCTAATATCTCCTTATGTGGTTCAGTTTGTAAAGTGCCTTGGGATATTTGTTTCTTTAAAGTTGCTATAAAAATGCAAGTTGTTGTTGTTGACCCTTGACTGTCGGTAAAATCACCTTTCTTCCCCCCAAATCTTCAATGTTTTAAATGTAAGTCCGTCTGTCTGATTTTATAACTAATAAACCAAACGTCCAAAGAAAATGAAAAGTACACTTCTATTTTAATGCCTCTATAATTTTTTTCCCAAGCTGTTTTCCTCTGTCTCCTGGAGATTAATCTTTAATTCCTGGGGGCTCTTGGAGGGTTGACAACTCTAGGCTAAAGTCCATTTGCGACTTTGGTGAGGTTGAGTCTAGGTGGGGGCTGCAGGCTGGAGTCAAAGGTAAGGCTAGGTGTAATGACAGGTTTCAACAAGAAAAAGATAAACTTTATTACTTTTCAGGTGCTAATTGCTCGATCAGGACTCTTGTCGGGAAGCCCCACCCCTAAGATTCTCCGCACTTGGGGCTCATTGGTTGGAGACTCCAAGACATCACATGACCTCTGATAAGTAGCAGGAGAGGCTATACCTTCAATTACTACCCCCCTTAGATTTTTTTTAACAGTTTCTACTTATGGAGAACATTTGAATATCCAAAAATATATACATATATACAACTTCAGGTGATTAAAGATTAAGTCTCTGAAGTGCTTTCCTTATGCAGCTAGAGCAGTGTAGCGCTACCACTTGAGATTCCTCAACAGGATCGACATGATCAGGAACTGCAGCACAAGACACATCATTAGAAAGTGGCAGTTCTGGGTTTGCCAACTCTACAGAGATTTTGGTCATATCTATTCTAGGTCGATCTCTCACCTCAATAATTGATGGTTGTTGGAATGTCTCTCTATCACGAATATGGTCCACAGGATTTTGAATGATCTTAACTTCCACTTGCACTTGGAAGGATAAGGGACCAGCCCCTTGAGGCAGTGGTTCCAGGAACCCAACAAGGTCCACTTTTGAAATTTCGTGCGAATACTGTGTCATCTACACTGAATATACAAGCTTTGCTGTGAATATCGTGATTCAATTTCTGATTACTCTGATTCCTCTCTACCTTCCCCTCGAAATTGGTAAACACCAGACTTAACCTTATACACAGGCGGCGTTTCATCAATAATTCAGACAGTGTTGAACCCGTAGTTGAATGAAATGTTGTATGATAACTGAGAAGAAAGTTGGAAAGCTGAGTTTCTGGAGTACCTTCTGATAACCTCTTCATTCCAGATTTGAAAGTTTGCACATCTCTCTCAGCTAAATCATTTGATGAGGGATGTTGTGGTTGTTTTAATATGTCTGATCCCATTTAGATTCATGAATCTCTGAAACTCTGCTGGTAAAAACTGTACTGTTATCAGAAAAAACAATTTCCAGTAGGCTATGTATGCTGAAACAATGAGGCAGCTTCTTGATAGCTTTGCTCGATGTTGGTGATCTGACTTTGTATACATCCATCCATTTAGAATGTGCATCTACGATCAACAAAAACATGGTACCTAAGAATGGTCCTACATAATCGATATGTAGTCTAACCCAGGGTCAACCAGACCACTCCCATGGATGCAGTGGAGCTGAAACTGGCAACTTCTGTTGTTGCTGACAGTGGAGACAGTGCTTGACCATGCTTTCAATGTCACTGTCAATGCCTGGCCACCAGACATAGCTTCGCGCATGCTCCACTGTGAAGCTCTGTCAAGAGTGGTTCTCTACCTTTTGAAAAACAGATGACAACTCTTGATCCTCACAACAAAATTCCATCTTGACAACATAACCCTGTTTTTCGAGCATGGATGGCTTCATCTCTTCAGATACAGGCAAATTTGACCACCCTTGCAAAACAAGGTCTCTGACTTTCGACAAAATTGGATCTCTATCCGTCCAATTTCTAATTTGCTTCGCACACACAGGCAAAGAAATTCAGTAATAGCACAACTTCTTGTGGAACAGGAGCATGTACAATGGTATCTGGTAATAGGAGATGACTGAGTGCATCCACATTTGCAATATGTAAGCCAGGACGGTACATAAAGGTATACTCATGCGCAGATAATATCAAAGCCCAACATTGTATTCTTGCTGATGCTATTGGTGGATTAGCCGTATTCTCACTGAATAAACCCGCTAATGGTTTATGGTCCGACACAATGGTGAAATGTTGTCCCTGCAGGTACTGGTAAAATTTCTTCACTCCGAATACCACCGAAAAACCTTCCTTTTCTAGCTTGGAATAACCCTTCCTGGCTGTGGAGAGGGTTCTCGAGACATAGTGAATCGGCCTTTCTGATCCATTTTCCATTTTGTGTGATAAAACATCTCCCATTAGGAGAAGCATCATGAGAGGACTATAATATAAAAGCAAGGATGTGTTGCTGAGGCTTTATAAGGCTCTGGTCAGACCACATTTAGAATATTGTGAGCAATTTTGGGCCCCATATCTCAGGAAGGATGTTCTGGCCCTGGAGAGGGTCCCTAGGAGGTTCACGAGAACGATCTCAGGAATGAATGGCTTAACATATGAGGAACGTTTGAGGACTCTGGGTCCATACTCGATGGAGTTTAGAAGGATGAGGGGGGATCTGATTGAAACTTACAGAATACTGAAAGGCCTGGATAGAGTGGACGTGGGGAAGATGTTTCCAATAGCAGGAGAGACTAGGACCTGAGGGCACAGCCTCAGAGTAAAGGGAAGACCTTTTAGAACAAAGGTGAGGAGAAACTTCTTTAGCCAGAGAGTGGTGAATCTATGGAATTCATTGCCACAGAAGGCTGTGGAGGCCAGGTCATTGAGTGTATTTAAGACCGAGATAGATATAGGTTCTTGATTGGTAAGGGGATCAAAGGTTACGGGGAGAAGGCGGGAGAATGGGGTTGAGAAACTTATCAGCCATGATTGAATGGCGGAGCAGACTCGATGGGCCAAATGGCCTAATTTCTGCTGCTATGTCTTATGGTCTTATGGTCTTATGGTCTTTCGATGGGTCATAGTGTACCAATAAACATGACGAATGCAACAGTTTTGTTACTTTCTCAAAGGCTTTTTCCTATTGTGAATTCCCCGGCCAATGGTGATTATTTTTTAAGAACAATTGTAATGGTGCCAACACAGTTGATAATTTAGGCAAGAAGCGGCTATAGTAGTTGATCATACCCAGGGGGAACTTGAGTTTGGTTACATTGGATGGTGAGGGTGCTTTTTATTGCCTGAACTTTCTCTTCTTTTGGATTTTGCATGGCATCCACCCTGTGACCCAGGTAAGTAGCTTCTGGCACTTGAAATGTGCATTTTTCCTTCTTTAATCATACGCTGGCTTCCATGAACCTTCTTAGTGTTATGACGTGGCAGGTGATGCGTGCCAGGTGGACTAAATCCACAAGGGAAACTTAGCCATGCTATCACAGTTTTGCAATTTGTATTTATTACGAGAAGATTTGGGCACTGAATTCAGAAATAATGAGTCCACTAGCACCTTTAGAGATTTTAAAAACTAAATTAATACATAAATAGCAAGCAAGCAAATTTACCACAGCTTCCACTTGACTTCTAAAAATGAATTCCAAAGGCATTTCTCCAACTTTAGTTACTGGACACAGCAAACTTTTGCAAACATGGCTGGAGGCTTCCCCAAGGCTGTTTTAACATTCCTTTTAGTTATTATATGGCCCCACAACATCACTTCCTTCCTTCTTTGTATATGTTTCTCTCTCTTTAATCTGTAAATTCCATGGTTCTATATGTCTTTAGAAATGTACTTTTCCCATAATATAAAAATCTTTCATGTTGCCAATATGGTCAGTACCTTTTGGGAAAAATAAACCACACAATAGCCTTGCCCTATTTATTTTGTTAGCTTTAAACATTCTACCATCCCTTTGAAACCCAAACAACTTCACTTACCTAAAAATGCAAATTTCCTTCACACCCTACATGCTAAGACATCATCCATGTTTACTCATTAGCATTTCAAGTCCCTTTTACCCCTAACTTCTCTTGATAATTTCAAGCATGCAGCCTATCTGACTCTAATTTAGTTAAATCGCACAGACAGAACCATCTACACTCACACCTATAAACCTACTTTAAAATAAACCACAATAATATTATGAAACTTATTACAGTTTCATGACATTAGCACCTCTCCAGGCTGGCCAGCGTAACAGCGGTTACATTATACAGGCAATAGAAGTTGGTGTCGGTAGCTTCATGTTCTGCTGTATTTTTCAATTCAATCATGTTGGTTTGCTGCTTTATGGGCTATTTTGACTTTGCCTGCATTGCCTTACTACGTGACCTTTCTTATGGCAGTAATGGCATATTGCCTTCTTAAATCTACAGGTGTCCTGTCCATGGTCAGCCCCATACCTATAACAAATTAACCTTGGAGTCGCTGCTGAAACATGGTGTATTTGGCCACTGGCCTTTTCATATTTCTAACAGCAGACGTTTCCTCCCTCTTCGAGGGTCTGGTTTTCGTGCCACGCCTGGCAGTAGGTTCCTGCCCCACATGAAGAACAGCAGCATGTTGTATGTGTTGCAAAGCCTGCGAGTCTCTCGCAGCACTTTCCATGGTGAGGAAGATTTCTAGGGTGCGTGTAAAGTCAATGTTGACCTCGGTGAGTAAATTGTGCTGTATGGCGTCGTCCTGAACTCCACAAACTAATCGGTCCCACAGTATATCATTGAATGTGTCCCTGAAGTCGCAGTGTTCTGTCAGCTGCTTAAGGTTCACTAGACAGGTTGTGATGGACTCTCCCAGGGCCTTAACTCTGGAATTAAATTTAAACCGCTGCATTATTACGGCTGGCTTCAGCTGGAAATGCGTTTCCACGAGGTCCATTAAAGGACTTAGAATTGGTACATTTGGGGCCATCAGGTTGTGGGTGAGACTGTATGTCTTGTTACCACATACACTCAAAAGAATGACTTTCTGCTTTTCCTCTGTGGTAATTTCATTCACTACAAAATAAAATCCAAGGCACTCGACATACTGGCTCCAGTCTTCCATAATCTCATTGTAAGGATCAATTCTGCCGAAGACTGGCATGACTGGTGAGTAGTCTTTTCTTTTTTTTAAGATTCAATGTACTCATGCTAACAAGGTGAGGTGCAGTGTCAGAGCTATCTTACCCTCGTCACCAAATGTAATGACTTGACGGAGTGGACAGGTTTTAACAAGAAACAGATAAACTTCATGACAGAGAGCTTTTCAGGTGCTACATGCTCGATCAGGACTCTCATCAGGAAGCCCCACCCCCGAGATTACCTGCACTTGGAGCTCATTGGTCGAAGCGTCCAAGAACATCACGTGACCCTTATAGACAGCAAGAGAGGCTATACCTTCAGTTGCTACACTAGGCCTGGGTTTACACTCGACAGAATCAAAACAAGAGTGATATATCACACTTAATACAATGTAAGATCATGCTATGACTATTTCTGACCTCCTGTGATAGATATTATGTTCTGTCCTATGCCACATTCAAAAATATTTCTGTCTCTTTTCATACGAATCTATTTAATGAACCTGATGTATTTTATGTTTAACTTTGTGTGCTGCACTGATAATGGTTTCTCCAATATCTCGGGACCTGAAGCAACACATAGTATGGGCTGAATAACAATGTTAGCTCTGGTAGAGTGGAATCCATGCGTTCATTTAACTGCCTGTAGAAATGTTCCATCAGGACATAGAATTACATAGAAATCAAGACTTGGAAATAGGCTGTTTATTGGTGTTTATGCTCCCTCTACATTAGTCATCGCCCTAATCTCTTTTCTTCTATCTCTTAGCAAACACTAAATTAAATAGCTATTGAAGCTATTCCAGAAAAATCACACGGTCTTTGCTTTAATCACTAACTTATTTGATCAAGGTTCATAAGATGACTAGTGGAATAGATTGTACTGTGTCGACAGCTTGTTAAAATTAAATAGGTTAGGGATTGCCAGGGGTTACAATGTTAAGGTACATAAAGCCAGTACACTATCATGAGGTGATTCTTTTCTCATCAAATCATGGACCTGTGGATAAAAACAAAAACAAAAGACTCTGCCACAGACTGCCTGCTCGTGTGGGGGATGGTCACTGAGTTCTTTCAAGCAAGAGCTGGACCTGTTTCTGTCTGGGGTGGAGAACACCTCATAAAAACTGTATGACATCAGTCAGGGCTAGAGTGAACGCCTGGATTACTTTTGATTGCCGGATCACGGTCAGAGAGGAATTTTCTAGTTTTTTCCTCCCCATAATTGGATGGGCATTTACCTGGTTTGTTGCCTCGCCCAGGAGATCACATGACTTTCAGGTGTGTACACGTTATGATGTGCAAGGCATCGGACTTGTCTGGGACATACTGGATGGACCACAAGGCCTTCTCCTGTCGTTGTTCATGTTTATAAGTTGCATAGAGCATTGCACAGTGTCGGAATTCTGTAAAAAAAGACATTTTCCTGCTGCCGGTCTTAAATCTCTTATAAGTAATCTTGTATCTATGTCCTCTCATTCAAAACTCCTCAACCAATGAAAACAGTTAGTTTCTATCAACTCTGCGCCATCCTTTCAGAATCCTCTGTTCGAACAAGAACAGCCCCAGTTCTTTAAGTTTTTCTTTTATATTTATACTCCCTGATATCAGACAGGAGCCTAGTAAATTTGCACAGAACTCTCTCCATTGCCTCAAAATCCCTCCAGCACTAGGGAGCCCAAAGCTGCACACAGTGCTCCAACAGTGGTTTCACTGAGATTTTACATACAGTAATTAATGTCCTAGATGTCCTTGACATCTTTGGCAATCTCTTCTTTGCCTCCACCTATCACTGGCCCTCTCTCCAGCTCTACCTGTCCCACCCCCCTCAACCAGCTTATATTTCACCACATTTCTGTATTTCTTTAGTTCTGATGAAGAGTCATACGGACTCGAAACGTTAACTGTATTCCTCTCCGCAGATGCTGTCAGACCTGCTGAGTTTTTCCAGCTATTTTTGTTTTTGTTTCACACTTCCAGCATCTGCAGTATTTTGATTTTAAATTAATGTCCTAGTTGTGTTCTTTAAAAGTGCAACTTTAAGTGAAACAGTGTTAAGCGGATAAGATTTTCCAGTAAGAATTAATGCATAAACTTGTATAATTAGGTTCCACAGCGAGTTTGTCCCCTGATCCCCAGTGAGTTTCTACCCTGAAGCCCAGCGAGTCTCTCCCCGATCCCCAGTGAGTCTCTCCCTGATCCCCAACGAGTCTCTCCCCGATCCCCAGCGAGTCTCTCCCTGATCCCCAACGAGTCTCTCCCCGATCCTCAGTGAGTCTCTCCCTGATCCCCAACGAGTCTCTCCCTGATCCCCAACGAGTCTCTCCCCGATCCCCAACGAGTCTCTCCCCGATCCTCAGTGAGTCTCTCCCTGATCCCCAACGAGTCTCTCCCCGATCCCCAGCGAGTCTCTCCCTGATCCCCAACGAGTCTCTCCCCGATCCCCAGCGAGTCTCTCCCCGATCCCCAGCGAGTCTCTCCCCGATCCCCAGCGAGTCTCTCCCCGATCCTCAACGAGTCTCTCCCTGATCCTCAACGAGTCTCTCCCTGATCCTCAACGAGTCTCTCCCTGATCCCCAGTGAGTCTCTCCCTGATCCCCAACAAGTTTCTCCCCAGTCTTTGTTACCTGGATGTGGAAACAGCAAATCAATAGTAATTTTGGCCATTTGGAGCAAGGCAGTGAGCAAGCCAGCGAGTGGGGCAGCGAGTGGGGCAGCGAGCGGGGCAGCGAGCGGGGCAGCGAGCGGGGCAGCGAGTGGGGCAGCGAGTAAGCCAGCGAGTGGGGCAGCGAGTGGGGCAGCGAGTGGGGCAGCGAGTGGGGCAGCGAGTGGGGCAGCGAGCGGTGCAGCGAGCGGTGCAGCGAGTGGGGCAGCGAGCGGGGCAGCGAGTGGGGCAGCGAGCGGGGCAGCGAGTGGGGCAGCGAGTGGGGCAGCGAGTAAGCCAGCGAGTGGGGCAGCGAGTGGGGCAGCGAGCGGTGCAGCGAGCGGTGCAGCGAGCGGGGCAGCGAGCGGGGCAGCGAGCGGGGCAGCGAGCGGTGCAGCGAGCGGGGCAGCGAGCGGGGCAGCGACCGGTGCAGCGAGTGGGGCAGCGAGCGGGGCAGCGAGCGGTGCAGCGAGCGGGGCAGCGAGCGGGGCAGCGAGTAAGCCAGCGAGCGGGGCAGCGAGCGGGGCAGAGAGTGGGGCAGCGAGTGGGGCAGCGAGCGGTGCAGCGAGCGGGGCAGCGAGCGGGGCAGCGACCGGTGCAGCGAGCGGGGCAGCGAGCGGTGCAGCGAGCGGGGCAGCGAGCGGGGCAGCGAGCGTGGCAGCGAGCGGGGCAGCGAGCGGTGCAGCGAGCGGGGCAGCGAGCGGTGCAGCGAGCGGGGCAGCGAGCGGTGCAGCGAGCGGGGCAGCGAGCGGTGCAGCGAGCGGGGCAGCGAGCGGTGCAGCGAGCGGGGCAGCGAGCGGGGCAGCGAGCGGGGCAGCGACCGGTGCAGCGAGCGGGGCAGCGACCGGTGCAGCGAGCGGGGCAGCGAGCGGGGCAGCGAGCGGGGCAGCGAGCGGGGCAGCGAGCGGGGCAGCGACCGGGGCAGCGACCGGTGCAGCGAGCGGTGCAGCGAGCGGTGCAGCGAGCGGGGCAGCGAGCGGTGCAGCGAGCGGGGCAGCGAGCGGTGCAGCGAGTGGGGCAGAATCAGGGTGGGAGTGAGGCAGTGAGCAGGGCGGGAACAGGGCTGATCTTGGAAACTCCCAAGTTGCAAACAAACCTCCTGACAGCACTGTTCCATTACTCTAACAACGGCCATGATGATGCACAATGTGTGCAATAATGGCGAAAAATAAAAAACTTGCAGCATAAACTGGAGAAACACCTCCTGTGGCAATCTGACACAGAACTCCAGAAACCTCTGCTTTTCCATTTCAAAAAGCCTACCTTTTAATCACAGTACATTTAGCTTTTATATTTTTACCAAAGTGTATTCCCTTACATTTACTGACATTGAATCTGCCACTTTTTTGCCCATTCTGCCATCTTCTCAATATCCCTTTGCCTCCCATTGAAGTATCATCTGCAAATTTATATGCCATTGCCTCTAGTCTTACATTTAAACTATAAATGTAAACAGAAGTGGCCACAGAACTCTTTGGGGTACCAGCGTTCTCTTCCAACCACACTGAGAAACTTTCCTCAATCACTTTGTTCTATTTCCTCCCTTTCTAGTGAGCTTTTAACGTAATTTGCTGCCTTTCCTCTAATTTTCTCCAATGGTCTCTTGTGTGATACCCTGCCAAAGGCTTTCTGATAGTCCATGTAAACCACAGCCATGTATTTCCCTCATCTACCATATGTGTCACCTCCTCAAAGAACTCTATCAGGTTTGCCAAGCATAACATTCATTTCCCAAAACCTGGTTGGTTGCTTCTAATTATTTGCTCTCCCTCTGAATATTTAGCATCGTCATCCTTAATTTAAAGTATCCAAAATGTTCAAAAGCTTAGGGAGTTCAATGGTTTGTAACCTCCCTGACATGCCTTTACAAAACATCTTGTGCAGTACATATGAATCTGAAAGTGCAGTTGCACATCACATGCTGCTCTAGTACTGAACTAGTGAACTAGCAGTTGAACGTTCAGTTTTTATTTAATTTATTTTATTCATGGGATGTGGGCAACTCTGGCTAGGCCAGCGTTTGTTATCCATTCAAATTGCCCTTGAGAGGGTGGTGGTGAGCCACCTCCTTGAACCACTGTAGTCCACGTGATGTATATACACCCACAGTGCTGTTAGGAAGGGAGTTCCAGGATTTTGACACAGCGACAGTGAAAGAATGTCAAAATAGTTCCAAGTCAGGATGCTGTGTGGCTTGGAGGGGAACTTGCAGGTGGTGGTGTTCCCATGCATCTGCTGCCTTGTATTTCCAGGTGGTAGAGGTCACAGATTTGGAAAGTGCTGTTGAAGGCGACTTGGTGGTAGTGCATCTTGTATATGGTACACACTGCTGCTACTGTGCTTTGGTGGTGGAGGGAGAGAATGTTTAAAGTGGTGGATGGGGTGCTAATCAAGTGGGCTGCTTTGTCCTGGATGGTGTCAAGCTTCTCAAGTGTTGTTGGAACTGCGCTCAACCAGGCAAGTATTTCATCATGCTCCTGACTTATGCCTTGTAGATGGTGGACAGGCTTTGAGGAGTCAGGAAGTGAGTTACTTGCTGCAGAATTCCCAGTCTCTGACCTGCTCTTTACAGAATCACAGAATTATTACCAATTCCCTTTTGAATGCTTCCATCACCTTCTTCTCAATCACATCACAGCCTTCTCTGCACTCTCAGGCAGTGTATTGCAGACCTTAACCATTGGCTGCATGAAAAAGTTGTTTTTTATATCGCTTTTGCTTCTCTTGCCAATTACTTGGAACCTGTGCCCCCTTGTTCTCGATCCTTTCATGAGTGGGAACAGTTTCTTTCTATCTTGTAGCCACAGTATTTCTATGGCTGGTTCAATTCAGTTTCTGGTCAATGATAACCCCGAGGATGTTGATAATGGAGGATTCAGTGATGGTAGTGCTGTTAGATTCTCTCTTGTTGAAGATGGTCATTGCCTGGTCCTTGTATGCTGCGACTTTTACATACCATTTATCAGTCCAAGCCTGAATACTATCCAGGTTTTGTTGCATTTAGACACAGGCTGCCTCAATTCCTGTCATAGATCGTTGTAAAATGAATTCAGTAAATCTAACAATTTGTGAGCTAACACCAGAATACAATCTGATATCACTGCTTGGTCCATCTTACAAATAACTCCAGTTCTACATGAGTTGGTTGATGCTTAATGCCTTAAAATGTATCTTCATCACTATTGAATTAGGAATGTGTCTTTGCCAAAACTGTCCACATCCCTACATCCTGAGAATAAATAAGAAAATGTTACAATCCATATATGGGAGAATTGTTCAATTACCTTATTCTCCTGAGACTGGGCCTCCAAAGCACTTAAAAGATAGGGGCTACAAAATTGGGCTCTATAGTGGCATTGGTTCCAGTGCTATGGGAGCCCCAAGGGGATAAGCATAGTGGAGTATCTGCTTCTGGTGCTGCCTGTGTGGCTGCTATATTAGGAAGGGTGATAACGCGGGCATGGTGTGCATGCACTGTAAGGGACAGAGTGGGCAGATTGTGCCGTCAGTCAGTGATCTGGTTGTTTGGGTGTCCGACCTGCCATTTTAGACCTTGTTGGGCCTGTTAATGTCCTCTCTTAAACACATACAGCTGAACATGTATTCAGCTGCACTAGGGACTACCACTCAGCACTATTTCAAGCTTGAGACTTCTAGACGAGAGGCTTTTGAGTTTCTTGTGCTGTTGCAGAGTAAGTAGAAGTACAGTGTACTGTGTGGTTGAAAGAGCTGACACATGTTTGAGTCCTTTGCAAGAATTTGAGAGGATTTTGATGGTCTCTGAGCAGAAAGTTTGTTCTTCCTCATGGGGACTGTAGTTGCAGTTCCCCTTGGGCTGTAGCACGACAGTGAGATGGAGTAGAGGCAGCAAAGACAAGAAGTTGTGTGCAGCGGGAGAAGGACAAGGGTTCAAAACCCACCACAGCAGCTGGTGGAATTTAAACTCAATTAATAAATCTGGGATATTAGGCTAGTTGGTGATCATGAAACTATCATCGATTGTTGTAAAAACTCATCTGGGTTACTAATATCCTTTAAGGGAGGAAATCTGGCATTCTTACCTGGTCTGCCTACATGTAACTCCAGAACCACAGTAATGCGGTTGACTCTTGACTGCCCTCTGAAATGGCCTAGCAAGCCATTCAGTTGAAGGGCAAATAGGGATGGGCAACAAATGTTGGCCTTGCCAGCATTGCCCACATCCCATAAAAGAATAAATGAAAGAAAAAGGTTAAACCCAGCTATGGAGTTCAGACAGCATGTCTTATAGCCCCACCTTAGCCAGGAGCAGTGTCTGAAGTGGCAATATTTCATCAGAGAGGTGGTCAACAGAGAGGTGTGCCACCATCTCCAACTATAGAGCAGGGCAAGGACGGTGCTATGAAGATTACTGTCACCCTCAATGCCTCCATCTCAGGTTCCTTCCAGGCTGGAACTGGTGACATCGCCAACATCTCTCAGTTCACCATGCATCGCTGTATCATGGAAGTCGCAGAATTCCTGTACAAAAGGAGAGGGACTTCATTGTCTTCTAAGCGGAGTGCACCAGCAGCACAAGCTAATCCAGTGTAGAGAGATTCTCAATGGAGCCATTGACTGCAACCATCTGGCTCTGTGGATGCCATAACTCGCTGAGGAGGTGTACTGGAACTGCAAAATGTTCTACTCCCTTACTGCACAATTGGTATTCGACCATGCAAATGGCATTATGTTGGTGAATACCCACTAAGCTGGCAGCAGCCACGATACTCTTATCCTGCGCCAGTCAATGGTTCCCAGCATCTTTGAGCCACCAAATTGAACCAGAGGACATGGACTATCCACTCTACATGTGGCTCATGACTCCCTTTTGTGACCCACCCACATGTGGACAGCACTTGCGCAAGAAGCATTCTGTGACTAGGAACATCGGCATTCTCAAACAATGATTCTGTTACCTGGATCACTCGGGGTGAGTCCTCTGTTACTCGCTGGAGTGCGTCTCCAAATTTAAGGTGGTCTGTTGCGCACTGTACTTCCTGGTAATCATGAAGGTACACTCCAGATGGGCGGTCAGTGAATGGTTCATCAGACCCTAGTTCCCTGAAAACATCCCCACATCACTGTTGCTCCAAAGTTCCCCATCTTTCCATTCCTCTGGTACAGACCATCACAGCGTCCTCTTGGTCAAAATCCTGAAATAAAAGCCACCATGAAAATAATCATTCCATAACAACTTCATCCAACATCATTTGCAATAACGAGTACAAAACTGAACCATTCACAATTGTGCTTTCTCTTAGTCTCTGTCTTGTGGGTGTTATTACCTAGCCTAATGCTCCTATGCAGAGCTACCTCAATGGCTGCAGCATGACTGGTGGAAGCCTTTCAGTGGTGGAGACATGGCAGGGCCCCTCAAGCAACAATGGGGCTTGAGGGCCCGACTTTGGACTGCACCATCTTGGCATGGGTGGCAGCCGTCCGGACTGGGTGGATAACAGGCAAACAGTAAGGCACTGGTGCAATGTCAGCAGTGACAGCGTGAATGCTGGCATCCTGAGAGAGGACAACAGGATCATGTACCATGAAGCCACTACCACTGCCTCTGTGCTGGTACCTCAGCAATCCTAGTAAGCTGCCAGAGGACAGATTGCTGGTGTGCTGTGAAACCCTGCAAGCTCCTTTGAGCACTGGTATCCAGAGATATGATGGCAGCAGTCTGAGCCTGCATGTCACCAAGCAACAAACTAAGATCTCATGATCCCAGTGTGGGCTTCTGATGCAATGCCCAGACATTGTATTCTGCCTGTGCTGCAGCGAAAGCTGAGACATTAGCCACCGGACACTGCATCACAGGTGCCATTATGGAGTTGGCCACTATTTCCAAGCTGGAAATGATGGACCCCAAGCTCAGAGTGACGCCCTGTGAAAGCCATACTTCTCCATGCTCCTTGACACTGACCACAGGCCTTCTGTCAGGCCTGCCAATGGACCAAGCATTTCAATGTTTCTGCCATCAGCCTTTTCCATTCGAGTCCTCTGCAGCAGAACGTGTCTGTGAATTCACTCTCCAGGGAGCTAGCACAAGTGCTATCCTATCCCCCTGGCCTTGCTGCAGCCCATTCATGCCCAGTGTCTCACCAGTGCTGATCCTATCTGTGTACTTGCCCTCTAAAGTATGTGCAGTGCCAGTACCTGAGGTGGTAGTTCCGAGTGATTGTGCATCACAATCTCGGTGCCTGCAAATGGGCCGTGTACTATTTGTAAGCCAGAAATTCTGACTGGGAAAGCCTTGTGAACTATACTGTTCTAGGCCTAAGAAAAGTACATCCTCTCCCAAATATGGTATTGCCTACCTCTTCTCTTGTGGGAATCAAAAACGTTTATTGATACCTGGCATTAAAAGCAAAATACAGAAGTGACACAAGGTCAATGTGTCCTGATTGAAGGGACAGTTTCTCTTCAATGGACTGTATCTTCCAGAAAGTGCTGGCCACAGGAATTAGAATAAATAAATAACTACTTAGCTGGTCTTGAAAATTACATTGATGCTTCCGTTTGCCAGAGCTGCTTGGGGCCTGCATTGAAAGACTCCCCCCCTGGCCCCAGTGAAGTGCAGCTCCAGCAGATTTAAGGGGGCCACGCCTTGGGAGTCGGGCGAGGCGGGGGGAATCCCGCTGGGTGGGATGGCGTCGGGAGTTTGGGGGGGGAGTCCCGTGAGGTCGGTCTGGGTCTTCACAATAGTTACTCAGAAGTTAGAAGACGTTTTAACTCTTGTAACTTTTTCTGAGTAACTATTGGTATAATCCAGGCGGAACCATCCGAAGTTTGCGATTTAAATCGCAGTTTTGGATGGTTCCCAGCGCAGTGCAATTGTCCAGAGGAAGTGTACACTTCTGGGCAATTGCTGTGCAAAGCCTTACCTTGGAACTTCCCAGAGGGATTCCCAAGCACATCTTTGGGGTACCCCCCCCAGATACAACACTGGGGAGCTCAGAGGTTATGGGCCGTTATCTCTGTTTCTCTCCACAAATGCTGCCTGACTGCTGAGCATTTCCAGCAGTTTTTTTTAATATACCTTGTTGAAAATCTAAGGGCAGGATGGCCTCATCCTATCACAAGTTAAAATGTCACACAATTTTAAAATTGCCCCTACAATTTGTTTCTAGGTCCTCAGTGGCTGACCTTAAATTGGCCTGATCAGGAGCATATTGCCACTCCCTGAGTATGGTGAAGCTGTCTGTAAACTCCTTCAATTATAAACTCAAAAGTTTATCCTTTTTTTAAGCACCTTGTCAATCAAGACATCAATATTCCTGGTCACAGAAACTATGAGATCATGTGATCTTGCCTAACAAGTATTATTCTTAAAGGCACATTACCCAGTAACTAAAACCTTAATTACTACATTCCTTCCCCCTTTAATTCGGCTATACATGTTATATTTACAAGTACATATTTTTCAAGACAACATCATATTTACACTGGTAAGGAATTTACAAGTTCAGTCTGTCAGGTGGTTTCCTGGTATGTGTGGAACGTCGCAGCTCCACAACTTCAGAATTTTTGTCAGGAACTTCCTTTTCCGGAGTTGCCTGAACATCAGGTGCTTCGTTGGGCATTTGCAGTTCTGTATCCTCAACTCTTACAGGAACATCAGACATGTCTGTCCTGGGTTGAGTATTCTCAACAGGAAAGGCAGACCTGGTCATGATCACTGGCGGAACCAAATCTTAGTGATTTGTCTCTCTCTTCCTTAAATAGTCCACATGTTTATGGATGATCTGACCTTCCAGCTCTAAGTGGTAAGACAGAGCTCCAGCCATCGCACTTGTTTCACCCGGTAACCACTTTGTGTTTCCCTGAAGTTCTTCACGTATACCGGCTCTCCCACGGTAAATTTCCTCTCGGGACTCTTCCAGTCATGTCTAGTTTTCTGGCTTCCCTGACTCCTTTCCACCTTCCCCTCTAAATGCAGCATTATTAAGATCAATCTCATCTAGTGACAGCGTTTCAACCATAACTCTGCTTGTATGAGGGGTAGTCCTGTAATCAAAAAGAAAGCGTGCAGGCTTGGTTGCCAAGGAGTGGCCAGTTAGCTTTCTCATGCCTGTCTTGAACGTTTGAACCGCCCTTTTGGCCAGTCCGTTTTAGGAGGGGTGATACGGTGCAGCTTTCACATGAGTGATACCATTGAGGCTGATAAACCGTTGAAACTCAGCACTTGTAAATGCCGTGCCATTATCGGAAACGACTACTTCTGGTAGCCCTTGAATGTCAAAACTCTGACGTAGTTTCTCAATTGTACCGGCCGACATTGGTGACTTCACCTCATATACGTCCAACCATTTTGAACGGGCATCGACAATGAGCAGAAACATTGTTCCCAGGTAAGGTCCAACGTAGTCACTATGTACCTGCACCCAGGGTCTACCTGGCCACTCCCATGGGTGTAACGGAGCTGTCACTGACAACTTTTGCAGCTGCTGACATTGCACACAGTGCTTTACTAAATTCTCTATTTCGCCACCACCCCAGGTCACCATAAATAGCTGCGTGCTATGGTCTTTATTCAGGAAATTCCTGGATGGGCACTGTGTAGTTCAACAAAAGAGGATCCCTTCCCTTTGGAGGCACTATCACTCGTGCTCCCCACAATAAGATGCCACCCTGGCTGGTTATTTCATGTCTTCTGTTGAAGTACGAGTTCAGTTCATAAGAAATGGGCTCCTGTCACCAACCATGCACCACTCGTTCTCATACCTGAGATATGACTGGGTCCCGACTTGTCCAGTCTCTGATCTGTCGAGCACATACCAGCGAGGAATCTAAGAAATTTAACAGTAAAACAAGTTCCTCTGGAACTGGGACATGCTCATCATTTTCTTGTAAAGGCAAATGACTAAGGGCATCTGCATTTGTAAATTCATTGCCAGCCCTATGTACAAAAGTGTATTTGTATGCTGCCAGAATTAAAGCCCTATTAGTATTTCTGTATCTTCTTTCTACGCACCTTCTTCTTTCTAGCGCAGGCTTTAATCTCGGCCTTCTTTTTTCACTGTTGGACAGAATTCTCTCAGATGCAAAGCTCAATTTGTCTGAACTCAGTGGCTGAGCCTCCCAAAATTTCATTATCTGTCTGCTTCTTGGAAAATTCTGTGACTTTTGCTTCCAAAGCCTCTTTGGCTTCATTTAGCTGATTCTTCAGCTCTTTGGTCTCTTTTTTATATTTTTTTGCTGCCTCCTGGAAAATTGAACATTCTTGTGTCTTCTCTGCCAATTCGTCCTTCAGTTTTCTCAGAGAGGTGCTGAATTCTTTCTGTTTCTCTTCATACTTTTCCAGAGGTACAAGCTTTGACCTGAGGGAACCTTGTAGTGTGTAAAGGTCTTTCAACAGGTTTTTTTCCCTTGTGAAGGTTTCCCACCTTGTCTTGAACTCTGCCATAAGCAGTGTCTCTTCGAGTTCCTTCTGATCTTCCAGGTTTTGACTTAAGACAGCCTGCATTTCTTCTGGCTGTTGAGTCCTTACACACTCCTTTTTCAAAACAGGAATGCTTCCAGCTTCCTTTTGGAATCTAAGTGACCAATCAAGGTTGATTTCCCTTAGCCAATTTCACCCTCGAAGGCTCGGTCCTCTGCCTCTCAATACCAACACTGGTAGCTTTGCTGATTTGCTTCCATAATGGACAGTGACTCTGCTTATGCCTTTTACCTGAATGTCTTCACTCGTATATGTTTTTAGTTTGGCAGCTGTATCTTCTAAACTTAATTGATGTTCACCATTATTCAAATATCTGGAGGTATGTTCCCCAATTACTGTCGTGGAAGCTCCCGTGTCCATTTCCATTCTAACAGGTTTGCCATTTATTTTCACTGTGACAAATATTGATTCTACCTTTCCAACTTTCAGATTAAACAACGAGTAACTATTTGAACTTGTTGTTTCAGGCTCTTCTACATTGTAGATTTCATTGGGCTTCTTCTCTTGTTTATAAGCCTGCTTGAATCTTCTCATGCATTGCCTTATCATATGTCAATTTCTATGACAATAGTAGCATTCGATTTTTTAAACTGCCAATCGCTAAAATACTGATTGTTTCCACCTCTATTAAAATTATTTTTCAATTTCGCTGCTAAGTTATTTTTCTTTATTCTTCAGATAGCAGGGGCTGTTTCCTGCTTCTTGGCAGAGTCTTGCTTTTACTGGCCTCTTTCGGCTGAGGTTTCCTGCCCGATGTGGAGGGCGGCACCATTTTGCACACCCTGTATTATTTTTGAACTTCTTACTGCGCTTTCCATGGCCAGCGCTATCTCTAGTGCCTTCTTGAAATCCAAATTTACTTCGGACAATAATCTTTTCTGAATAGTGTCCTCTTTCACACCGGACACTAAATTATGTCTAAGCATGTCACTTAGAGATGTACAAAACTTACAATGTTCCATTAGCTGCTTCAAATTTGCCAGGTAGTATGCAATTGTCTTACTTGGAGCTCTATTTTGCGAATTAAACCTGAATCTCTGCATCGTAACTGAGGGCTTTGGTTGAAAGTGACCCTTCACGAGGTCTACCAATTCATCAAAATTCTTCCAAACTGGGACATTGGGTGCCATTAAACTTCAGATCAAACTGTAGGTTTTGCTCCCACAAGTACTCAAGAGGATCGCTCACCTCTTCTCTTCCCCCGTAATCTCGTTCGCTTGAAAAAAGAACGTTAGGCATTCTATGTATTGAGACCAATCATCTGTGGCAGGTTCAAAAGGATCAATTCTCGCAAATTGTGGCATTTTGAGAGGGGATAATTTCTTCAATTCTAACGGAGCCTCCTACTTACAATCACTGGGCGAGGTACAGTGCCAATTTCTTTTTAACTTGATTTCTTCTGTTGAGTCCTGTTTTATCTTCATCGCCACTTTGTTGTAGGGTGGCTGAGTTGTACTATTAATGTTAGAGTTGATCTGCAGACACTTCTTGAGGTGGAAACATTAAGTTTATTTATAATACATTCAGCAGCAATTACACGTGGGCTTTCAACTCCAACTCTATCTCTACATCTACATGCTTTTATCCATCACTACATTGACTGCTGAGGTAGCCTGCGCTACCCACCTATGGTTATTACAGATCATGTGATCTTGCCTAACAAGTATTATTCTTAATACTTATTCTTAAAGGTACATTACCACGCAAAATAAAACCATAATTACTACACTTGCTCGTCTTCGAAACTGTTCCATGGGATCTTTTACGTCCACCTGAGAGGCTTTGGTTTAATGCCTCATCCAAAAGATGGCATCTCCGACAGTTCCTCAGTACCACTTTGGAGTGTTAAAAGAAAAATAAGAAGAAACAGTTTGTATTCACATAGCACTTTTCAAGAGCACCAAACATCTCAAAGTGCTTTACAACCAATTAACTACTTTCTGAGGTACTACTGTAGGAAACATGGCAGCCAATATGCACACTGCAAACTCCCACAAACAGCAATGTGGTGATAACCAGATTTTGTGATGTTGATTGTGAGATAACTATTGGCCTGGACACCATGGATAACTTCCCTGCTCTTCTTCAAAACAATGCCAAGGGGTCTTTTATATCCAACTGAGCAGGCAGATGGGGCCTTGTTTTAACGTCTGATCTGAGAGGAGGCACTTACAACAGTGCAGTACTGCCTCAGCTTTGATTTTTGTACTCAGACCCTGGAGTGGGACTTAAACCCAGAACCTTGTGACTCGGAGGTGAGAAAGCTACCAAATGAGCCATCGCTGACACTCATCTAACCTTAATTATGCACTCCTCTCCGAAGTGGGACTTGAAACCATCGCTTTCTGACTCAGAGCTGAAGGTGCTGCCAACTGAGCTGCAGTTAACATATTTCCGATAAACATAAGCTGTCTTTTCCCTTTTAAGTGTTGATCAATTTACTGTGCATTTCTAGCATTAATAATTTTTAGTTCTGAATTCCAGTGTTTGTAGATTTCTTTGTGCCTCATTACCTTTAAGAAATTACTAATCAACTGCACAGAAGAATGAGGAAGTGTTCATGTTGGAGAAAAGAAGCATTAAAAAAGTTTTGTTTTTTCCAACACCCCCCACCTGCACCCACTCTACATTTTTGAAGCAAAGGTCATTTGAGGAATTTACAGTTTGTGAACCATTGACCTCTCTTCACTCGTATCTTTCAACTGTGATCGGCAGGAACCCAGGGGTCAATGGCCAATGATGTCATTACACAAATGTTGCCATCCTGAAAGTGACCTGAGGACCCTCGAGTATCTTTCTGATGGATGGGGTGATACTTACATTTTTGTTTGCTCTTCAGGGTCAGGCTTCTTTAGAACCCAAGATAAAAGCAAAATACTGCGGATGCTGGAAATCTGAAACAAAAATTGCTGGAAAAACTTAGCAGGTCTGACAGCATCTGTGGAGAGGAAGAGAGAAGAGTTCTGATGAAGAGTCTGTATGACTCTTCATCAGAACTCTTCTCTCTTCCTCTCCACTGATGCTGTCAGACCTGCTGAGTTTTTCCAGCAATTTTTGTCTTTGTTTCTTTAGAACCCAGTTGCATATTTCAAAATGATTTCTTTGCTAACAGTTACTCAGGAGGAGTTGCAGCCTAGAACAGCTCCATTTATTGTAATGGACCAGTACTTTGGACTGATCAAAGCACCAGTTCTGAAGCTTCCCGTTGGCTGAGTGTGTGGCAATGTAGAATTCACATGGTGCCTCGAACAAAGGAATATGGTTGTGGTTGTTGGAGGTCAATCCAGGACATCACTGCAGGAATTCCTCAGGGTAGTGTCCTAGGTCCAACCATCTTCAGCTGCTTCACAAATGACCTTCCTTCCATCATAAGGTCAGACTCCTCAGATACTGAAGCAGTCTGTGGCCATATGCAGCAAGATCTAGACAACATTCAGACTTGGGCAGATAACTGGCAAGTTACATTCGTACCACACAAGTGCCAGGCAATGACCATCTCCAACAAGAGAGAATCCAACCATCTCCACTTGACCTTCAATGACATTACCATTGCTGAATCCCCCACTATTGACCAGAAACTGAACTGGACTAGCCAGATAAATACTGTGGCTACAAAGCAGGTCAGAGGCTGGGAATTCTGCAGTGAGTAACTCACCTCCTGACCCCCCAAAGCCTGGCCACCATCTACAAGGCACAAGTCAAGATTGTGATGGAATGATCTTCATTTGCCTGGATGAGTGCAGCTCCAAAAACACTCAAAAAGCTGGACACCATCCAGAAAAATGCAGCCTGCTTGATTGGCATCACATCCACAAACATTCACTCCCTTCACCACCAGCACACAGTGACAGATATGTATACAATCTTCTAAATGCAGTGCAGCAACTCTCTAAGGCTCCTTCAACAGCACCTTCCTAACCTGTGGCCTCTACCACCAAGAAGAACAAGGGCAGCAGACACATGTTAATACCACCCCCTGGAAGCTCCCCCCCCCCCCAAGTCACTCACCATCCTGACTTGGGAATTTATCGCCGTTCCTTCACTGTCGCTGGGTCAAACTTCTGGAACTCCCCCCCCACCTAACAGCACTGTGGGTGTACCTACACCACATGGACTGCAGCGGTTGAAGAAGGCAGCTCACCACCATATTCTCAAGGGCAATTAGGGATGGGCAATAAATGCTGATCTAGCCATCCCATGAAAGAATAATTTCAAAAAAAATCTTTCACATGATACTTCTGGATGAGAAAGGCCATTGATCTCTCTTTGTCTGAAGAAAGGCTTCTGGATATCAGCCCTTAAACTTGTACACAAAACCTCATTTGACACTGCTGCGCAGTACTGTAGTGGGCAAACCCTCCAACCTATGATATAAACATTATTAATCGAGTGCATCTTTATTATCTTGGATGGGCTGCCTTTTTTATTATTATTAGTGCACCAGCCTTGTAGATATATCATGTTGATATTGAGCCTGATGTTAGCTAATTGGCTTGGAAAAAAGGGAACATTCTCAATGTCTGAGTCTGGGAATTTAGGGACATTCCTTTAAAATCACTAGGTGCTGCAGCAATTAATCAATTGTCACACGTGTTGGTCAGTCTGCTGAGGCTTTCGAGTAGCTGTTGATCGTGAAGTCGATATCCCTTCACAATTTATACTTGGGTTTTAACTGTTTGTGGTCTGAATGATGCTGGTATACCTGAATGCCCTTCTGTGAATATCTGAGAGAGAAAAAAAGTAATCAGTGGGTGCTCGTGGGCTGTCCTTGTAGCTGTGTATCTTCCACACATGTCAAGTATTGTTCTCAGGATACTGAATGGATGGTAGCCTACACAAACATTGGATTGTGCAGACATGGTGGGCCGAATGGGCTCCTTCTGCGCAGTAACAGTTCTGTGATTCTGAACCCGATTCACGAGAGATGGGGCAAGGTAACTCTTTCGAGTTATCAACAGATCGCACGTAACTCTTTCGAGTACATTCACAGTTCTTGGTTTCCAGGAGTGGGACATGAACCCACAACCCTCTGATTCAAAGGCGGGGGTGCTATGAACTGAGCCACAGCTGACACCTCGTTATGGGGCAAGGTAGCTGTACAGGATATTGGGAATAGTCTTAACACAGCCTGCCTTGTTAATACATAGAAAGACGGAAGAAGCTTGTTTTTTATATATATATATATGGACCACAGTGTTAAGCCGCTGGCCTTTTGCTTAGAAGGGGATTTTTTTTTTGTAGGTCACACAGGGTTTTGACATCGAGAGAGCTCTGTGATGTGAACTGAAACTATTTAATCAGCTTGGTGTTTGTATTTTGTACTGTTCGCTGTTCATTTGCACCACCGCCTGTCCTCGACGGCACTGACTCTCCTGGAACGGGGCCAGCGTTGTCAGTAACAGCCCAGTTCCAGTGTTTATAAATACACCGAGTGGATAGACCTAATGCCATCACGTTTTCTGTAAAGAGAGGGAATGTCTAAGTGGGTCACCGGCTGAGGGAGGGAGTGAGTTTCCAGACACCGGAGCGTGCGTTTAAAAACCAGTGGAGAGTTCGAGTGAAAAGCTATGGTGAAACTGAGAGAGAGAGAGGAGAAAATATGAGTTACGTTTCTACCGTTCACATACGACTGCAGAAACCCTCCCAGCAACCGGACAACAGGCAGGAGGCAGCAGGCAAGGCTATGTCGCCAGCCAAGCTTGGGACTGGGACTCAGAGACGGGACACTGAATGTGTCCGTGCAGGTTGGAAGCTGTCTCTGTATGTCTGTGTGTTGTGATATATGGATCTTCATGCATTGTATGTGTCTACTGAGATGTCGGAAGGTGTATACACAAGGTGGTAATTCTGTTTTTGTTTTGGATTTCCAGCATCCGCAGTAGTTATTTGTTTTTATCTCTGTGTATATACACAATCATCTACACAACGCAAGTTAGGGAAATTTTGAATACCTTGCTTGTATATTTAACATGATGAATATTTGGGCTACGATAAACCAAAACCCACTTTTGAAATAACCAAAGTTATTTCCAAAGCACACCAAAGAGGAAATTCAATACCAACAATTTACAATTTCAAATAATTAGAAGCAGGAACTGTGAATTAAAAGGAGCTGGCTATATGTGTGTGTATATATATATTCACAAGTCAGACGGCATGTTATTTGTCTGAATACCAATTTAACCTAGTTAGTTTGGAAGTATGTTTGTATGGGGACCACCGTGTTTATGGCTCCTTTCTAAAATTTTCATCAGCTTTGTGCAGCAATTAATTTTATAAATGTGGAGACGTTTTATTTGTATTTAATTCCAATATTTGTTGGACGGAAAGCAGAAAATGCTGGTATCTGAAAAAGGAAAAAAGTTACTTTAAAATGGATGTCCAGACATTGTTTTTTAAATGTGCGACTGCTATTTTTAGGAATAAAGCATCGATTCTCATTTTAGATACATCCTCCCCCCCAAAAAAAAAAATTAAAAGGCAAACAAAAGCCCTATCTGTTCTAATGATAAGGCCTCACATGGAGTGTCTCTCTGGAACTGATCACCCTCCTTCGCATTTCCACCATTTTCTGATTTTACTTCAAATTTCCAGCATTTCCCATTTTTTTTTTAAATTTCCAAATCGTTTTGGATTCTGCATTCTGTGGAGTAAGATGTTTATGTAATGGGGTTTTAAAAGCTGACTTCAGAGTCACTTGAGTATTGTTCAAGGGAAGATTCCTTGACATGGGACTGTTGATGCAGATCAATGACCTGCACCTGGGTCTACAGGTCATAACATCTGAGATGACACAAAACTCAGGAATGTAAGTAAATAGTGAAGAGGATAGTAACAGACTTCAGACTGATAACATGCGCCGTTGTGGGGTGGATGCAATTTGTTGCAGTGGTGTGTGAAGAGATGCAATTCTGTGGAAGATCGAGAGGCAATATGAAATAATTTTAAATGGGTGTAGGAACCAGAAACCTGGCAATGTGTGTACACAAGTGTTGGAAGTTGGCAGGACAAGTTGAGAAGGTTAGGATTAACATTACGGGAATCTGGGCTGTATAAATGGAGGCAAGGGGGGGAGTCCTCTGGAGCCGGCAAAAAGTGGGAATGTGGCGTGGGGGTGATTTAAGTTAGGTGGGATGTGAAATTTAGATTTCGCGACGTGGGTTGAGATGCAGAGATAAAGTCAGTGGCGCGTTTGCGGTGCCAGCCTCTGGCAGGTTTGTACTTTCCATACCATGAATACTCATTTGGCGCAAAACTTTAAAAAATAAAGTCCCGCCTACAAGGCAAAAGCAGCGGCGCATGAGAATTTGGTCGCACCTGCCTCAGGTTTGTTTAAAGGTGGTGTGCGCCAGCCGACTTCGTGTGGTTGTGCCTGAGGCAGTAGTTTTCCTTGTTGTACTTTATGGCACAAGGGAGAGGAGCAGGAGAATAACAAATTGCATGGAGGCTCAGAACCGACAAGGGTGAGTGAGTGGTGAGGGGGATGCAGAGTTTAGTAAGGGCATGGAAGAGGGATGCAAGGGAGGGCAGGATTGAGGGCCTGGAAGAGTGAAGTGGGACGGGTTCTGGCATCTTGGGTTTGGTGGAGACCGTCAATCAGGGTAAGAAAATGAGGCGCCTGAAGGGCGGTGTCAGTACTGTCCACGTGTGGGTCCATCTTGGTGTTGTCTTGCAAAGTCCTTACAGGGCTTTGAGTTCATCATAACCTTCAATTATCCTCACTGAGAGTGATCTCGGACAATGTCCTTTGCAGCGTATAGAAGGGAGGGCCAGCTGAGACTTCAAACTTAGCCATGTCCCACAGAGTGGCCAGTACAACACTGGACTCTAACGTGAACGTTCAATGAAGAGTGAAGAAAAAAACACATTGTCTCTTCCAAAATAAAGGAAATGCCCCTAATTCTCTTGTAATCATCAGTACGTGCCACACGTGAGGCATGCCAGTACATTTAGTTCTCTGACTGAGCTAGTCTAGACAAATAACAATGATGTGCACATGAGTAAAGTGAAACCAATGTAATGTGAATTATCAACAAGTGAAATCTTAAATTTGGGGGGAAAAAAACCCACCCGAGCCACCTTTGTGCTCTCGATAATTCTTATGGAAATGGAGTTGAGCAGGAAAGTTCTGGTTGTGATACGGAGCCTCTCTGTTTAACCAGGAGACTCATTTATAGCCCTCTTGTAGCTGCAGCATTGTCAGCTGATGCTGGGTTTGACCAGTAAAAAGCACCTCCTGCTGCAGAATCTCACGTGTCTCCCGTGCACGCTGCTGGCACTTTAAACTTTAATTGTAATCCACGCGGGAAACGGGAAGAAGCATGAGAGCGGAAGTGGTGCACACTTCCGATTCCGCCATTGGGAATGGCGTGTCACTGACAAAATTCCACCCATGGAATAAAAAAGCAGGGATGTTATGCTGAACCCTTTATAAAACACAGTTAGGCCCCAGCTGGAGTGTTTTGGTCAATTCTGGGAACTGCTTTATTAGAAGGGTGTCAAGGCCTTAACAAGGGTGCACTGGAAATTTACCAGAATGACACCAGGGGTTAAGCGACTTTGGTTACAATGATTGACTAGAGAAGCTGGGGCTGTTCTCCTTGGAGCAGTGAAGATTAAGAGGAGTTTTTACCTGAGGTGAACTGCTGCATTACGTGTGATGATACACTTACAAATGTAAGAAACTTATATAGCACCTTTATAAACTCAGAATGTCCCGAAGTGCATAGAGCCAATGAGGTACTCTTTGAAGTGCAGTCACAGTTGTAATGTAGGAAACACCATATGCAATTTGTGTACAGCAAGCTCCCATAAACAACAATGTGATAATGAACAGAAGTTTTTTGTGATGATGGTTGAGGGATAAACGTTAGCCAGGGCACTGAGGATAACTACCCTGCTCTTTTTCAGAATAGTCTCATGGGAGCTTTTTCACTCACTAGAGAGGGCAGACAGCCAATCACACACACTGAGGCTTGCTGAGAGCCCAGAATTCCATCGCTCTTGTTGAAACACCTGAGCCCCAGAGAAAACATTGTTTGATTGACATCTTAGACTTTCTGATCTCTGCTGTTACTTTCACAATGTTTAGTTAGACAGGGTTAAGTGGTTTCAAGGGCTTGCAGTTTCAATTATGGAAACTTTAAAGGGTCTGGATGGTTGACACTTTTATGGCGCTGTTGCGAAATGACCCTTTTTTAACACTGGAAAGTAATGAACGTCTTTTTAAAGCTTTTTTTTCACACATCCCACTGTCAGTATAGAGTTCAGTGGTTCTACACAGTGTATAGTGGGTGGGTCACGGGTCATGGAAGTGCCATAGCTTGGCATAGGGGAAGAATGGGCCATGGGGGTGGATGGAGTGCCTCACCTTGGTATGGGGGGGGCATGTGAGGCCATGAGAAGTGGGTGGGGGGGGCTTTACCTTGGCACGGGCAGGTGTGATGAGGACCTTTTGAACTCGCCTTTTAAAAGGTTCCTCATGTAGACTAGGGCTTATGACTCCCCTGAGGGGTCATGAACCACGGCTCCTTAAAAACCTGGCCCGACTTCATGAAAATTGCGGAGGAGTAGGAGATGCCTATCTCCGCAATGGAGCTGGCCAGATCAGGAGTGCTGGGTGCGAGCTTTTGACCCAAACCAGCCCACACTCTTTAAAGGCACTCTGAAAATTGGACAGCCAGGAATGGACACGGGAATCCCGGAATTGGGACCCACTCACCATTTTTAAAGGGCTCCCAAGTCATTCCGACTTGGCGAAAGTCCAGCCCGATGTGTCAATTTTTAATATTTATGTAAATTCTTATTTGTGAACATTTAAACCCTTCATTACAATTGTGATTACGTTTCAAATGTAAGTCATTGGCTGGGACATGCTTTGGGAGGTCTGGAGAGTGTAAAAGGTTCTATAAAGAAGCATGTTTCTTCTCCTCTTTCTTTAATTGCTTGACCTGAAAGAAAAAAACATTGGAAAGAGAATTATTAACATTTTTAATGTGACTAAGTTGGTGAGCTTTGAACTTCCAACTTCAAGACTGATGGTAATAGTCTTTGTTGGGTGAAAGTAGCAAGGGGTGTGGAACAAAGGTGAATCAATGGAGTTGTTACAGATTAGCCACAAAAAAAACAGCAACTTGCTTTTATATAATGTGATAAAATCTCTCACGGTGTTTTACAGGAGCATTCTGAAGCAAAATTGGACTCAAACCACATAAGATATTAGGGCAGATAGCCAAAAGCTTAGTCAAAGAGGTAGGTTATAAGGACCGTCTTAAAGGAAGAAAGAGTTGTCAAGAGACAGAGAAGGGAAGGGATTTCCAGAGCCTAGAGCTCAGGCTGCTGAAAGCACAGTCATTAATGGTGGAGCAATTAATTTCGAGGATGCTCACAAGGCCAGGATTAGATGAGCACAGTTATCTTGGAGGGTTGTGTTTTAGGAGGAGAATATAGACATTGGAAGGGGTGAGGCCACAGAAGGATTTAACAACAAGGATGAGAATGATAAAATTTGAGGTATTGCATGACAGGCAACCAGTTTAGGTCAACAAGGACAGGGTGATGGGACAAGAAAATTTGGCACGCATAAGGACATGGGCAGCAGAGCTCTGGCTGACCTCAAGTTTATGGAGAGTAGAATTTGGGAGGCCAGCCAGGACTGCATCGGAATAGTCGAGTCCAGAGGTAATGAGGGCGCAGATGAGAGTTTCAGCAGCAGGTGAGCTGAGGAATGTGCAGAGTCAGGTGATGTTACAGAGGTGGAAATAGACCTTAGTGATGGTGTGCATATGTGGTCGGAAGCTCATTTCAAATGAAATATGACACTGAGGTTGCAAATAATTTGGTATCCTCATAGTTGCCACAGAGAGGGATGGAGTCGGTGGCAAGGGAGTGGAATTTGTAGTGAGGACCGAAGACAATGGCTTCAGTCTTCCCAGTGTTTAGTTGAAGTACTAGATATTAGATGAGCAGTTTGTTCATTTAGCAACTGTGGAGGAGTCCAGAGTGTGGCAATGAGGCAGAGCTGAGTGTTGTCAATGACCATGTGAAAACGAACTGTTTTTGAATGATGCTGCGGAGGGTCAGCATGTAGATGGGAAATAGGAAAATCTAATTGAACACCAAACCCGGCTCAAGGGGCTGAATGGCCCACTCCTGCACCCAAGTCCTTCACCCTATCTTGTTATGAGTAAAGTTAACTTGTGGAAAAAAATATATTTAAAATCTCAAGTGTCCTATTCGGGAAGCACATATAGTCTTTAGCCCCTCCTCTTCCAAAGATAATTACTCCTGGTTAAAGATACCGCTCCACAGGTGCTAGTAGACCCGTAGTAACTCGCCTAAGTACAAATTGTAAATATTACACCACTGTTTAAAAAGGGAAGGAGAATAAACCCCAGTGAACCTTTAAGCGATAATAATCCGGGACAAAATAAATTGGCGTGTGATAAACTGTGGTTAATAAATGAAAGTCAGCACAGATTTATTAAAGTCAAATCATGTTTGAGTAACTTGATTGAGTTCTTTGAACTAACGAAAAGAGTTGAAGAGGGTAATGCAGTTGATGCGCATATGGATTTTCAAATGGTGTTTGACAAAGTATTACGTAATAGACTGGTTTGCAAAAGTGAAACCCATGGGTTGAAAGAGGCAGTGGCAGAGTCAATATAAAATTGGTTAAGGGACAGAAAACAGATAGTGGTGAACAGTTGTTTTCAGACTCGAGGGAAGTGTACAGTGGTATTCCTCAGCAGTCAGTATGAGTACCATTGTACTTTTTGATATGTATTAATCTAGAATTTTGAGTACAGTAAACAATGAGGAAAGAATAGACTTCGGGAGGACAAAGGCCGATTGCTGAAATGGGTGAACAAATGGCAGAGGCAATTTAAGGCAGAGAGGTGGGAAGAATGAAGAGGGTAGTATAAAGTGAGTGATACAATTTTAAAGGGGATGCAGGAACAGAGAGATCCGGGAGCTCATGTACACAAATGGTTGAAGGTTGCAGGACTAATGCCATACATTGGTTGGTTTGCTGGGTGTTTTTGCTCTGGCAAGCATGTGACCTCTCGTGATGGCCTTACCATCAAAAGGACAGATCAAACCAGAATTTAAGTACTTCCTTCCTCCCTTCCCCAAACAGGGAGGGAGGGAAAATCTACAGAGGTTACAACAAGCCAGTGCTGCACATTCACAGAGAGAAGTTGAGGCCTGGGAGCGTAGGCTGTTAACTCACCCTCTCGTTGTTGAGATGATCACTTGGAGAAGGAAACATGACAGAAGCAGGAAACCAGTGCGCAAAAACAAAGGGAAACTGTTAAAGTTGAGCTGTTGCAACCGAAGAGCCAATGCTAGAGTTCCTGATTCTCTGACCCCACTTTAATTCTGTGGTGCTTGCTGCAAACTTTTTTTTTAAAAAAAAAAGGTGTTTTGAGTAACTCATTTTTGCACATTTACCAACATATTTGCAGACAGTGTGGTTTTTGCAACAGTTCACTGAAACTTCTGACCAATCAGATTAAACGTTACAATATTGCCACTGTAAATTTGGCTCAATAAGGAACTGAAGGTACAATTTCAGAATCAAAGTGGTGATTACCAAAGGGGAATTGAAAAGCATCAGAGACTGATGAACAGCCGTTGCAATTTAAAATACATGGTTAATTAAGAGGTCAATCTTCACACAAAAATAAACAAAATCAACTATGAGTTTTGATGTTTATGGAATATACACTTGCATTGGATATACAATTTCAGTCATTTGGGGGAGGCGATGGCACAGTGGTATTGTCGCTGGACTAGTCATCCAGAGACCCAGGGTAATGCTCTGGGGACCTGGGTTCAAATCTCACTGTGGCAGATGGAGGAATTTGAATTCAATAAAAAAAAAATCTGGAACTAATGATGACTATGAAACCATTGTTGATTGTTTTAAAAATCCAACTGGTTCACTAATGTGCCTAAGGGAAGGAAATCTGCCCTCCTTACCTGGTCTGGCCTACATGTAACTCCTGACCCACAGGAATGTGGTTATCTCTTAAATGCCCTCTGAACAAGGGGGCAATTAGGGATGGGTAATAAACACTGGCCAGCGACGCCCACGTCCCATGAATGAATCCAAAAAAAAAATTGCAGAATTTTTTACTTGTAGGAAGTACAGAAAAGACTTTAATTGTTGGTCTTAGTTCCATTCACTATAAATTTGGTTGCTGTGGCAATAATAGTAGTGGACAGTTTGAATTTAATTGATTAGGACAAATCTTGCTGTCAATAACTGGGCACTCAGTGAACTTGGAGAGTTCAGTTTTTAAAGCACCTACTATGGTTAAAGGCAGTGATAGAGTCTCCATTAGTTTGACTGTGAACAACACCATCTCAGTGAGGTGAGCATAGTTTGAAGTAGCCTTTCCTGCTTTCACTGAACAAGCAGAGATCAAATGGATATTCCTCACCGAGGATTATATGAGAAATTCCTTATTAAATCCAACACAAACTCAAAGCATTCCCCCCCCCCCCACCCCCTTCTGAAATAGACAGGCAAGAAAATAGGAAATTTAATTTATCAGAAATTATACTGAAGCAACTGGAATTTGAAGCTTGCTCTCTCTACCATGACCAGCCAGAACTGAATGCACGCGATCACCAGTAGATCAGCAAGGAGCCAATGTCAGACCAGTAGAGTTTGGACAATACCTCATTCTTTCTACAAGACGTACCATATCCAGAGTGGCCTAGTGTGTTCGAGCAGCTCCACAGTTTAACAGGGATTGACGCTATGTGATCATCAAGGATTGTTTCTTTCCCCACCTTTTTCTTATTAGTTTTAAAATGATGGGCCATGAGCAACATAACTTTGTAAATCTTTGAGTGAGGTCAGACCTTGTGAAATGGTGTCTTCTTGAGTAACATTTCCAAGTTGGTGGAAGATCTGTCATAATCACTTCATTCGATTTACTTTCTTGTAACTCGCTTCCCAATATGTGATAGAAACAAAAAATGCTAGAGGCAGGTCTCAACATCTGAAGAGGGGAAAGAGAGCTCTAACCTTCTGCATCTAGATCCTTCACCCTGGCCAGTGGGGATTATGGGGACCAAGCAGCATCATGGCTGAATGGGATATCTAGCATTTTCCTATCATCTGTTAAGGTATATCATCCTCTTAGTCTACACCCAAAATGTTAAATGGCATTTCCCTTTCAGATGCTGACTGACTTATTGTGTATTTCCAGCATTCTGTTTGCAGATTTTCATAATTTTCAATTCATTTTTCTCTTCCCCAATTCAAATTCTCTTTCATCTTTTTAGTGCCTTTTGTTTTTGTATTAGGACTATCCATCTTTTAATGAATTTGGAGTAAATTAACAAGTATGTTGGAAATTTCTGGATCTTCCCCATCTTTAGTGTGGGGGTGAGGGGGGTGGGTGTGCGCGGGAAAGATGCATTTCAGCAAAACATCTTTAAGTTTCTTCTTTCTTTGGATTTGTTTGAATTTGAGATAAAAGGAGATTTTTTTTGAGTGTATCAATGTTTAAGTATTCTTCACCTTGTATATTCGTTGTTGTTGTGGTGAAATGTCTTTCATTCCACTGACAGGCCTGCATGTTAAGCTGGCAGAGCTGCTATAAGTTCTCAGTCAAGCTTAGTCCAGTCAATCTGTTCATTTTCTTTGGGTGCTTATTCATGTGTGTAAGTTACATCCACACGTTGTTGCTTTATGATCTGTTAGCTTTAGAGAGGGGGGCGGTATAAGTAAACACTGGTGTGTCACTTGGCCACTGGTGTGAAAGCGCCAGTGAGACTTTTTGTCTCGTCAATTTTTATTTTTCACTCTCCTTTCCTCAACATACTGATTCCCCTCGAGGCTGTGCCTCAGCGACCACTGACAGCTCTTACCTCTGAGTCAGAAGGTGCTGGGGTCACCTCAGACACTGGGGCCACCTCAGACACTGGGGCCCATAACCTAGGATGATTCTTCAGTGCTGTACTGATGGAGTGCTGACATTGTCGGAGATTTTAGCTGAGACATTAAACTGAGGCCTTGTCTACCTGCTCAAGATGGAAGCAAAAGATCATGTGGTTTACAGTTCTCTTGGTAGAAAAAGTAAAATACTGCGGATGCTGGAGATCTGAAATGAAAACAAAAAGTGCTGGAAGTACTCAGCAGGCCATGAACAACATAACTTTGTAAATCTGTGGCAGCATCTATGGAGAGGAAACAGAGTTAACAGGCTGGATTTTTTTTTTAGAGTTGGGAAGACTCTGTGGACCTTTAAAAATGGCAGCCTGAGGCCCTATTCCTGAATTCCTGGCCCTATTCCTGGCAGCCCAATTTTTGTCAGCACAGGATAAGGATACTTGTTGGCGTAGGTTGCCAGCCTGCACTCTGCATACCTGACCTGGCTGGCTTCAATGTGGGGATAGGCATCTCCTAGCCCTGTGCAATTTCAGTGAAATCTGGCCAGCTTTTCAATCTGTCATGGTTCGTGGCTCCTTAAGAGGTGTCGTGAACCATAGTTTGGATGAGGGAAACTTTTGAAAGGTTAGTTCAAAAGATCTTGCCCAAGCCCCCCAATGCCAACCTATGCCCTTCCACCCACCCCAATGGCCACTTATGCCTCCATGCCAACCTATGGCACTACTTTTACCCAGTATACACTCTGTACAGAACCAATGCCATGAGTAAAAAAATTCATTCATTACTTTCTACGAAAAACTCCTTTTACTACAGTCCTATGAAAGTGTCAATCAACCAGACCTTTAAAGTTTCAATAACAGAAGCTACAAGCATTTGACAGCTCTATCTTGCATAAAGCAACGTTGATCAGTTGAGAAATAGATTTAAGACAGAAAGCCCAAGTCTCATAATGCATTCTTGGCTGAGAGCCCAGACATCCAGTAGTCTGTTGAAACAGCTGCACCCAAGGGAAAACATTGCTCGATTGACAGATTTCTGTCTTCGACCTATTTCTGAATTGTTCAATGTTTATTTATATAAGATAAAGGTGTCAAGTGATTGTAGTTTCTGCTATTCATACTTTAACGATCTGGTTGACTGACATGTTTGTAGGGCTGTAGCAAAAGGAGCTTTTTGAAAGAAAGTTATGAATTACTGTTTTAATGACATTGTTGGTTTGGGTTCTGTAAAAGTACATATTGAGTGAATGGGCATTGAAGTGCTATAGATTGCATGGAGCATATGAGGGGTCATTGGGTGTGGGCAGAGGGGCATGAGTCGGCATGGAGAATGCGTTGGAAGTGTGTGGGAGGTGAGGAGGGTGAGGGCTCGAGGGCTTTTTTTATTCTAATGATTTTATTATAACTGGGGTTGGGGGGTGGTGGTGGAGTGAGTGGGGGTTGTTGGGGAATGGCGGTGGGGGAAGCCCCAGAGCACCGAGGTTGGTTTTTTAACCAGCCCACCTTGGTGCCTGACAGCTCCTGTGACAGCCTCCGCACTGTATCCAAGGACAGTGGAGCAAAATCCACTTAGCACCTGCCCATTTGGAACAAAAACCCTGACTTTGCAGGCATTCTCTCCCGAGCAGACAAGCCAAGCCAGGAGCTTTCCTGACTCCCTCTACCTGCCTCTAAGATGGAAGTCCAGCTCAATGCTTCAGAACAAGATGACCTTTCATCAGAACTCTGAAAGGCCATTGAGACATTACACGTTAACTCTGCTAAGAACATAAGAAATAGGAACAGAAATAGAAATAGGACCATTCGGCCCCTCGAGCCTGCTCCGCCATTCAATAAGATCATGGCTGATCATCTTGTGTTTCGATTTCCATCCTTCCATAAACCCCTGATAACCTTTGATGCCATTGCCTAACAAGAATCTATCTACCTCTGCCTTAAAAACATTCAATGGCCCCGCCTCCACCACCACCTGAGGCATAGAATTCCAAAGTCGCACAACCCTCTGAGAGGAAAACATTTCTCCTCGTCTCTGCCCTAAAGGGGCGACCCCTAATTTTAAAACCGTGCCCCCTAGCTCTGGACTCACCCACAAGAAGAAACATCTTTTCCACGTCCACCTTGTCAAGGCCGTTCAGGATCTTGTATACTTCAATCAAATCACCCCTCACTCTTCTAAACGCCAGTGGAAACAAGCCTAGTCTGTCCAACCTTTCCTCATAAGACAACCCACTCATTCCAGGTATCAATCTAGTAAACCTCCTCTGAACCGCCTCCAATGCATTTACATCCTTCCTTAATTAAGGAGACCAAAACTGAACATAGTATTAGAGGTGCGGTCTCACCAATGCCCTGTAATAAAGGATAGCATTCCATTAGCTGGCTTCATTAAAGAAAAGTACTGTGGATGCTGGAAATCTGAAACTAAAACAGAAAATGCTGGAAAAACTCAGCAGGTCTAGCATCATCTGTGGAGAAACAGTTAATGCTTTGAGTCCGTGTGACCCACCTACAGAGCTGAGGAGAAGTGGAAATGTGATAAAATTTATACTGTTTAAGTGGAGTGGAGCAGGTTATAGTCCAGGCGATAGTCACTGGCCTTCCACCCAGCTTCACATGTTCCACCCCACCTTAATGCTGCTAGACCTGCTGAGTTTTTCCAGCATTTTCTGTTTTTGTTTCAGCCTTCTTAATTACTTGCTTTACTTGCTGTACTTGCATACTAACTTTTTGTAACCCGTGCTCGAACACCTAGATCCCTCTGCACCTCAGAATTATGCAGCCGTTCTCCATTTAAATAATGTTATGCTCTTTTGATCTTCCTGCCAAAGTGAACAACTTCACACTTTCCCCACATTAAACTCCATTTGCCAGATCCTTGCCCACTCAGTCTATGTCCATCTGCAACCTCCTCATGACCTCTTCACAACATACTTTCCTACCTATCTTTGTGTCATCTGCAAATTTAGCTACCATGTCTTCGCTCCCCTCATCTGAGTCATTGATGTAAATTGTAAAAAATTGAGGCCCCAGTACAGACCCCTGTGGGACTCCACTCGTCACATCCTGCCAATCTGAAAAAGACCCATTTATGCATAGTCTCTGCTTTCTGCCAGCCAGCTAATCTTCTATCCATACTGATATGTTACCCACTAAACCATGCACTTTTATTTTCTGTAATAACTTTTGATGTGGCTCCTTATCAAATGCCTTTTGGAAATCCAAATACAGCACGTCTACAGGTTCCCCTTTATCCACTGCGTATGTTACTTCTTCAAAAAACTCCAATAAATTGGTTAAACATGATTTTCCTTTCACAAAACCGTGCTGACTCTTAAATTGCCACCTCTACCCAAGCTTGATCCCTCACCCCTCTTGTTTAGTTTGAAGCCCTCTCTACTTCCCTAGTTATGCGATTTGCAAGGAAACTCGTCCCAGCATGGTTCAGGTGTAAACCATCCCAACGGTACAGCCCCCACTTTCCCCAGTACTGGTGCCAGTGCCCCACAAACTGGAACCCGCTTCTCCCACACCAGCCTTTGAGCCACATATTCTTCTCTCTAATCTTATTTGCCCTATGCCAATTTGCACATGGCTCGGGTAATAATCCAGAGATTATTACCTTTGAGGTTCTGCTTCTTAATTTGGTACCTAGCTCCTCATACTGACTTTTTCCTAGTTCTAACTATGTCATTGGTGCCTACATGGACCATGACAACTGGATCTTCCCCTTTCCACTGCAAGTTCCTCTCCAGCCCTGGCACCAGGCAGGCAACATAGCTATCTAGACTCTCGCTCTTTGCTGCAGAGAACTGTGTCAATCCCCCTCACTATATTTTCCCCATACTACCACCACATTCCTTTTTGCTCCCCTCACTTGAACAGCTTCCTGTACCACAGTGCCATGGCCAGTCAGCACATCCACCTTGCAGACCATGCTTTCATCACACAATTTGTCTCTCCACAAATGCTGCCTGAGCTGCTGTTTCCAGCAGTTTTGTTTTTATTTCTGAGTTCCTCTGGTGTCCTGGGGAACATTTATCCTTCATATAAACTTTACCTACGCTCAAAGTGAAATTTTGCTGATTTCAAGCTGTAGGTGCATGTTCTTTTTATTAATGGATTTTCTCTTTTCGACAAAGAATTTACTTTATTCATAAAATCCCAAAGATATATTACAGTATAATGCAAATGTAACAGCTCACAGTGTAATCTGGGTAAATTCAGTAAATTCACTGAATGATGCCACACTCCCTTTACATTCGCAGATTCTATTGACATTTACACTAAAGCTTCTCTGATAGATACAACTTTGCTTATGTACATTCTCCCTTCTTGGTTTCTTAGAGAAAAAGAGAAAGGAAAGAGGGTTCTTTAGCCCCTCCCTTAGCTCTGGGCATTTTGGGGACTTGCCAAATTTTCCAAGCTATCAAACTAGTTAAAGTGCCTTTTTGTGCGTCTGAGGCACCCGATTGCCAGCTTTGCCTACCACCCACTGAATGAAGCCATTCTACACTGTTTGGGTGTTGTAAAGAAACTACTTCATCTGAATGACACGCAATGCTTAAAACTGTACACAACAACCCCATTGTTTAATTTTTAACCTGCTGGATTACTGCTACAACAATTTTCATTCCATTTCTTCTGAGTTTGGGAATTAAACCTTGAAAGAATGATTTACATTTATAGCATGCTTTTAATGAAGCAAATCATCCAAAATGCTTCATAGCAGCATAATCAGGCAATCTTCAATGTAAAATACCGACAATGAGAAATGCGGGTAAAACTGTCACTATATTGCCACACCTTCTGATACAAACAGTCTCGATTCTTCTCAAAAACTCATGTCAGCTAGCTAAAGGAAAGGTGTGGTTATCAGTAGAAAATGTTTTTTGGTATTAGTAAACAGGATCAAAAGACCAGCTAAATATATCAACAGATACAAAAAAAATTAGCTGCTGATTGTCTGAAACCTGATAGTCTTGCAGATTCTCTCAGACTTACTCAAGTACTCTCTGAGAGAGGGCCCACAGAGTTCAGGGATCCAAGTCTGAAAACCTCTCCTGTGAGATCTTGCTTGTTTACTGCAGTGTTTTTTTTTGGGAAATTTGAGAGTAATGAGTTATGTTCACTGTAGATTCTGTGCCTGAAGGTTTTTGGAATATTGTAGTCTAGACATTTCCTGCTTGTTTGGTGACAGCCACTTATCTCTTTAAATAATTGTTCCTTTAGTAACTTTACGACTCCAGTACTCGTATTGGTGTCACTTGGAAAGAGAACATTTTATTTACACACCACACAAAGTTCTCAAAGGTGCTGGTTACTTTGGCAATTCACTGTGAAACTTAACTTTTTTGAAGGTCATGTGTGTGAATGGAGCATTTAAAATCCCGTCATTCAAAATGGGCTTTTATTTTAAATAATGCGTTTTGCCAATTTGAAGTTAAAACGTTTGCTTAATTGCTCTAAACGAAAAGGTAAATATGGTTATGAACATGCCAGTTAGAAGCAAAGGTGGGCCACGTGGCCCCTCGAGCCTGCTAGAATACACAGCAGGTCAGTCCGTAAAGATAACATTTGATGTGTGTACCTTTTCACCTGATGAAATGTGCAGACGCAAAGAATTGTAAATTGTAACGAAAACAGAAAGTTTTGGAAACATTCAGCCAATCACGCAGCATCTAAGCCGAGAGAAAAAGAATTAATGTTTCAAGAATTAATGTTTCAAGTCAATGACCTTACATCAGAACTGGAAAATGTTACAGATGAAGGGGTTGCAGGAAGAGAGAGACTTGAGGGTGTATGTGCATAAATCTTTGAAGGAGTTAAGCGAGTGTGAAAAGACTATGTATTTTTTTAAGAAGCACATTGAGATACTTGGGTTTATTAATAGAGGCACAGGGTAAGTTATGCTACCGTCACTGGCTGGTTCTCAGTTTATAATGATAGCACCATGTTTTACAAAGGATATCAAAGCCTTAGGGTGCAAAAGAAATTTACTGGAATGGTAGGTACCAGGACTGAGGTAAGTCCGTTGTGTGGAGAGAATGAAGAGGCTGGGGTTGCTCTCCTTATAGGAGTGAAGGTTAGGAGGAGGTTTGATGGAGCTTTTCAAAACCATGATTAGTTTTGATAAGAATAAATAAGGAGAAACTGTTGGCAGTGAAAGGGTTGGTTAAACAGAAGACACAGATTTAATACGATTGGCAAAAGAACCAGAGGTGACAATAGGGAACTTTCTAATGATAGGTCATTGATCTGAAATGTTAACTCTGTTTCTATCTCCTCAGGTATTTAAAGCATCTCTGCTTTTTTTTTGTACCATCAAGAAACATTGTTTTGTACAAAGTGAGTTGTGATCTGGAATGCAAAGCTAAAAAAATATAAACAGCGTGTAACTATGATCCGTCTGGATTGCATTGCCTGAAAGGATATTGAAGCAGATTCAACGATGTCTTCCAAAGGGAATTGGATAAATATTTGAATAGGAAAGAAATTGTAGGCCTATGGAGGGAGTAAATGTATTTGGATAGCTCTACCTGAGCTGGCATAGGGATGATGGGCCAAATGATCTCCTTCTGGCTTTTAAGTGAATGGTATGTTTTCTTAAAAGTTTGTTCATACGACACTGATCCAATAAATGTGAATGAAAATGAGGAAACAGATATTACTGGAAACAAGGCCGTTCTGTGTATTACAAGAACATGTTTCTCTTACTTTTGAGATGTTGGAAGGGACATGGCATTAGATTTTTCTCACCATTGAATACGCTCTTCCCTTTGAAAATTCCAGCAAGTTGGATTTAAGAGAAGATAAAAAGTGTAGAAAGCTCGGGAAGTGAAATGCTCCACTGAACACTCCCTTCTGCTGTGCTGCAGTTCTGCATTTCCTCAATATGCTTGTTTGTGGTTTAGGAACTTTCTTGCTCGCATTTCCTTGTTTGGTTCTGTTGGGGTGTTTTTCTTCTGGCTGGTCATCCAGTTATTATCAATATTTGCACGCCTTCTTGCAATGGAAGCTTATCTGTAAATATTGTGTCCTCTAGTTCCGTGAGCTGATTCTTCTTGTTGCATTTTTAAAATTAATGAATGTTGACATTGCAGACATTGAGTATTCTGAGCAGCACTGCAGGTAGAGACATGCTAACCCTTTTATCAGTTCATCTGTGTTATGTGTGCTAGAATTGTGTCTTTAATAAACTGCTCTATTTGGGATGAGGGGCTTAGCTTACAAAGAAAGGTTGAACGGATTGGGCCGATACCCATTGGAGTTTAGAAGAATGAGAGGTGATTGTATTGAAACAGATGATCCTGAGAGGATTTGATAGGGTGGATACTGAGACTATGTTACTTGTGGGAGAGACTGGAACAGGGGACACAGTTTAACAATAAGAGGTTGTAGTAATTATAGTTTTGATAAACGTAGGACTGCAGCTTTAAGAATAATCCTTTTTTGTAAGATCACATGATCTGTAAATCAAAGGGTTAGCAGCATGGGGAACCTCTAGGAGAAAGTCTTTTTTTAATTATAGACTTAGATGCACATATGTAGCTGCTGCTGCCGTCTTGTAAATAAAGTTCAATGTTTCCACCAAAGTTGCCTGGAAAATCAGCTCTATAACAGAGGTCTACCATTTAAAATGAAGATGAGAATTTCTTTTCTCTCATTAATATGTGGAATTTTCTTCTCCAGAGAGCAATGGAGCTGGGTCATTGAATTTATTCAAGGCAGAGTTAAACAGATTTTTGATAGACAAGAGAGTCATGGGTCATGGGGCAGACAGGAAAGTGGAGTTGAGGTCGCAACCAGATCAGCCATGATCTTATTGAATGGCGGAGCTGGCTTAAAGGGTTGAATAGCCTACTCCTGTTCCTAAGTCCTGTGTTCCTATGAACGCTCTTCCCCTCCCTTTTTAAGGAACTCAACTCCTGATATTTTATCCATAGTCTGTCATTCTACCTTGCTTGCAAGAGTGTTAATGTTCCAGTTTCTTCTTGTTTTCCTTGCTCATAGATTGTAGCATTGCTGCATTTTGTTCCATTTGGTCACTGCACTTATGGTGCAAATTGTGCCAGGGTCAAGTCCTGGCCTGGCACTGAATTATGCATCTCTAGAGGAGTGAGTTTGCATTACTCCAGATTCACTCTGACACCTGGTTTACATCATTCCAGATTAGCATCAGTACAAAGCTGGTAGCACTTTGCAGGAAACTGTGGCATAGTGGTAATGTCACTGGACTAGTAACCCAGATCGAGGCCCAGGCTAATGCTCTGGGGACATGGGTTCAAATACCACCATGACTACTGGGGAAATTTGAATTCAATTAATAAATGTGGAATATAAAGCTAGACTCAATAATAGTGACCATGATGGCTATTGTTCCATGTGGTGGCTATAATGGTTTCTTCTTGACTCCTCTAGAATCAAAGGAAATGACATCAAGGGTCATGTGATCCAGATGTCACATGACTATGGAAAGCTACTGTACACAACATGCACAGTGTACAAAGACAAAGGCATTTCTCCAAATAGCTATCATTGGTTGTTGTAAAAACCCAACTGGTTTGCTAATGTCCTTTTTAAGGAAAGGTAATCTGCTGCCCTTACCTGGTCTGGCCTAGCTGTGACTGGAGGCCCACAGTAATGTGCTTAACTCTTAATTGCCCTCTGCAATGGCCTAACAAGCCAATCAGCTCAAGGGCAATTAGGGATGGGCAACAAATTCTGGCCTTGCCAGTGGTGCTCATGTCCCATGAACAGGCAAAGAAAGGAAACTTCACACTATAGGGTCGCTGACCCGCACAGATTGCCAAAGAGTCTCCTGAAATGGAAAACTCAGGACAAATGATCTCCTGTGTGCTGCTGCTACCGACTCAGGAGAAACATTCTCCTGCGTCCTGGTACCTGCCCACACACTTTGGACTGTCAATTTCCAAGGAAACAGCTCATGCATTCAATGCAAAGCACAAAAATGTGACTAGTTTCTATAATAACCGACAATTCTTCCTCTTTTTCTCTTGCTCCCTGGTTTTTTTTACCAATGCGTGTCCTCTGGTTACTGACTTTGGACCCTGCAGAAGCCCTGCCCCATGACTCCATGGGAATTGCCCAGGAAGCTTGAACTTCTCATGGGCAATTCCCCAGGGCTCTCCATAATAGTCTGTGACTGAAGCTCGACAACGTACAGGACAAAGCAGCCCGCTTGACTGACATCCCATCCACAAACATTCACTCCCTCCACCATCAACACACAGTAGCAGCAGTGTGTACCATCTACAAGGTGCACTGCAGGAACTGACCAAGCTTCCTTAGACTGCACCTTCCAAACCCGTGACTGCTACCATCTAGAAGGACAAGGGCAGCAGACATATGGGAACACCGTTACCTGCAAATTCCCCTCCAATTTACTTGGCATCCTGAGTTGGAACTATATCACTGTTCCTTCATTGTCACTGGCCAAATCCTGGAACTCACTCCCTCACAGCACTGTGGGTGTACCTACACCACATGGACTGCAGTGGTTCAAGAAGGCAGCTCACCACCACCTTCTCAAGGGAAATTAGGGACGGGCAATAAATGCTGGCCTTGCTAGCGATGGCCACATCCCATGAACAAATTTTTTAAAAAATTACCCTATCTCTTTTGACTTGGTGTCAATTTTGTTTTGCTATATAGTGCCCCTGAAGTGCCTCGGCCTTTTATTGTGTTAAAAACACTATACAATGAAAGTTATTGTAGTACAAGTGTATCTGACATAGCAAGGGTTAAAGGGTAGGACTGGGAAACAGTACCACCCACAATGTGATGTAAAGAGACACATGATCTGAGACGAGGTTCAGTTTTGTATTGGACAAATTCCTCTGTAGAAGGAAGCATGGTGTTAGCTCCTAGCTTGGGCTACACCTTGTATGCATGTACATAGTTAAGTGTTATCAATAAACAGCTGATATTCAACCATACAAGACTCAGAACCTCTGTGAGACCTACTGAATACACAACAGTTACTGTTGACAAAATACCTTCATTGGAGATGCAGGGTGATGCAGTGGGTTAGGAAATTAGGGACGGGCCATAAATGCTGGTCTCACCAGTGACACTGACATCCCATGAATGAATAAAATAACAGTTTGTGCAAGGTATTGCATTATTGCTGTATTGTATTTGCACTGACTCTTCTCTCATTTGTCTGTTTGCAGAGTGCCCTATGTTCTCACAGCCCCTGACGGATGTCACTGTGGATGAAAGCAGCACCTTCAGGCTTCAGGGGAAAGTTGCTGGAACACCTCCAATCACCATCTCCTGGCTTCTAAATGGTGAGGTTGAATCCTGGCAATGAGTGTTCAAACCTGCATGTGGGAGGCTGATTTCAAGAGAGTGGCCACACTAAGAAGAGTTCAGCTTTCTGATGTCCAGGAGTGCAAAAGAATCAGACCATGACTTAATCTGTAAGAGGCAGAAACTTGGGGACCAAGTTTAAATCTATAAGTGGACATGTATAGAGAGAGTAAAAATCTCACCCTAGTAGCAATTTGACTGTTGTACATTTATGAGTTAGCTAACGTGGCTGAGTGCAGTTGGCTGTTCACTGATGATCCATTACTTGCAATTTCAAGGTTGAATATCCTCAATTTCAATATGATATTTATATGATTGTTTTCCCTTCATTGACTTCAGAACCCTTTGGTGTGAGAACACCAAGTTTTATGTCATTAAGTCAGCTATAATAATCACTCATGGTGTTTATCAGCCATACTCAAGTATTGACGTTGTCACTGTTAAGTGCCTTTGGCAACTGAATCAGACCCAGTGAGCCCTAGAAACACTTTTTTGTTCATTATACTTTCTATTTATTGAATGATGGGCAAAGCTGTAATGAAGAGTTCAATATAGGTTAGGCAATGGGAATTTTTAAAATAAATAATTTACCTTATTTTGGTGGCCCCTGAAGAACCCTGATTGGTGTAGGCCCGATACCTGCCCTGCACATCACTGACTAATTTCCAGATGGGGCCTCCCTTTCAACAGTTGTTAAGCCATTCATTCATATATTTAAGGGTGATTGTGCCTTTTAGGCGTTTGCTTGGGACACCTAGCAAATGGGTCCCCATAACTTGAGCAGATGGGGCCCAAGTAGCCCTGTTAATAAATTAGTATGCTTCATTTTTGTTTCACACCCAAAAAATGGGCACTTGCAAAAGCAACAGCTGAATGGTGAAGCATTACAATTCTTCCATATTGCAGAATTCTCAACATTTAGGGAATTATTGGTGGTAACCATGTGACCAATCAGACTACTAAACATGATGCTAAACATGGTGTTAGTGATCTGCATGGTCTTCCACTCCATCAACATTGAGGTGGTCAATGACCAGTAGCATAGGTCAGTCGTGAACAGTAGCCTCAATTCTTGGTGACAGTGCTCTATGCCTCAAATATTTGAAAGTAGAGGCAGGCTTGGAGTTAGTGCAGAAACAGTCATGAACAACTCGGTGGTTGCATCTGATTTTTTCCCCCATTGGAATGAAGAAAATATGAATGGGTCCTAAAACCTTAATTACAGTAAACCATTCCCAAACTATTGTCCAATGTGACCCAATGTTAACGCTTAAAAATTAACGTGACCCCTGAAGCCAACAAAAACAGAACAGCAATAAAACAGCGTAGAAACATTCAGTATACAGTATAGTTAAAATTTATGCATTATAAATCATGATAATGCATCATGAACATACGTGGTACAGTACATAGCTTCATCTTGTAACTTCAACGGAGTACATGTTATTTGATGGCTGTCTATCTTTACGCAATGCTGACCCTGATCTGGTTTCAGGTAAAACAGCAAAGTTTGGCAGAGCTTCTTTCAGTAATGGAGTCGCACAGTGGGTGGTTGAGGACTGTTTGCCAGAAGATGCCGGAATATATGAATGTGTTGCAGAAAATGTTGCAGGAAGAACATCAAGCAGTGCTACAATAACAGTCCGAGGTGTGTGAGGACAGTGAAAGTGCTGCTGTTTGTTTGTACAGTGATTGATATTAAGTAAATATTGTAGGTTCTTGTTGGCAGCTAAATAGTGTTGATAACCATAGATGGAACCAAGCATAGAATTGTTGCAACGCAGAAGGAGGCCATTTGGCCTGTCGAGTCTGTGCTGGTTCTCTGTAGGAGCAAATTACCTAGTGCCCTTCCCAAACCTTTTCACCATAGCCTTGCAAATTCTTCCTTTTCAGATAACAATTTAATTGCCTCTTGAATGCCTTGATTGATCTTGCCTCCACCACACTCTCGGGTAGTTCATTCCAGATCCTGACACACTGCATGAAAAAGTTTTCCCTCATGCTGCCATTGCTACTTTTGCTACTTACTTTAAATCTGTGCCCGCTTGTTCTCGATCCTTCCACCAATGGGAACAGTTTTTCCCTATCTACTCTGTTCAGGCCCCTCATGATTTTGAGTACCTCTATCAAATCTCCTCTCAATCTTCATTACTCCAATGAAAACAGTTCTAGCTTCTCCAATCTATCTAAGTGACTGAAGTTCCTTATCTCTGAAACCATTCTTGTGAACCTTTTCTGCACTGTCTCTGACCTGAAATGAATTTTGACCACAAATATTTGTTTTTTTAAGTCTGATATTAAATTTTTGCTCAGTTCAGATCATAGAATATTACAGTATGGAAATAGACCATTTAGCCAATGAAATTTGTGCCAGTGTTTTTTTCCCCACATGAGCCATTGAGTCTAATTCCATGTTCCTCATTTCCCCCATATACTTTAATATTCCTACTTTTCAAACAATTGTTATAATCTCCTTTTGAAAGCATTTAATTATGCTTTTTGCAACCTCTGTGTCCTGGTTGACCCCCATATAATTTCTTTCGCAAAGACAGCCTACTTCCACCTCTCTGACATTGCTCGAGTCTGTCCCTACCTCAGCCCATCTCTCGCTGAAACCTATATTTACACCTTTGTCACCTCCAGATTCAAACATTCCAATGTTCACCTGGCCAGCCTCTCATTCTCCGCCATCTCAACCTCTGCTCATCCTTAACTCTGCGTGTGCTCATGACCACCCATCACACTTGCCCTCACTGATCTACAGTGGCTCCTGGTCCTCTAGTGCCTCAACATAACAATTCTCATTGTGTTTAGATCCCTCATGGTCTTGGTTCTTCCTATTACTCTTCCAATACTGAAAAACCTCCCACATTCACCATCGCTCTGACTCTGGCTTCTTGCCTTTTCTCCCTCACCCCCCACCAACCACCACACCCATCCCATCATTAATGGCCATGCCTCCAATCATGATGATGCCAATCTTTGAAGTTTATTCTAAGCCCCTTCTACTCTTCCTTTAAGACCTTCCCTAAAACCTATCTCTTTAACCAACATTTAGAGAACTTCTCTTGTCTCCTCCTTTTGTGTCATTTTCCAAATTCCTTTTTGCCCCTGTGAAGCATCACGAAAAGTTTTCCCTTTCATTTGAAGTCTTGAACTTGCTGTCCACCAAACCTCTGTTATCTTCCCACAACTCATGTTCCAATCTATCCAGTCAGGTTGCCGACACTATCACAGGATTGAAACAGTCTTTAACAAAAATTTTCCTTTGCACCCTCCTCTCTCCCAACCCTGCCCTTGTCTCACCTTTAAGCCTCCTTTCAAAAGACACCTCCTTCAGCTAAGGAACACCCAGCAAAATTCACATAACAGGAGCTGTAGCTGGGCTGACACTATGAACTTTCACCAGGGTGGAGGATCAGAGAAAACCTGTTGAATACCTGATAAGATGATGATGATGGCAAGATTGTGAAATCCTTCAGAAAATGTGAGGCATCTGAGAGGTGCAGTTCTCACATTTTTTTTTATTGTTGGCCAGCTGTAAATTGAGAGCTAAGTTGTATCGAGACATTTTGCTTTAGTAGTAATTTTCACAATATTACAAGTTGAATTCTTAATTTTTCTGCTTTTCGGTTATATTCGTCCCTTCCTATTCTTATCCACTGCTGCAAAATCTGTTCATGCTTGTGCTGGTTCTATTCAAGTACATATCTGCTCTGGTATCTGTTTGATACAGTATTTGTTTCTGCACATGCAGAACAGATCAAATTCAGTGCTCTTTTAATCTCCTTGGCACGGGATGTCCTCACATGAACAACTGATTCAGTAATCCACAGGGTAAGCCAAAAGTGGATCCAATAATACCGTAATTGGACCAATTAGGAAGGGTGTGGTGCAATGCCCTTTAGATATAGAGAGCCTGTTTAATTCGTTATGTTTATTATCCATTTGGAACAATATGAAATAAATACGAAGATATGTCCTCTGTTTAATAGACTTTGAAACACTTCAACGACTAAAACAAATGAGAAACACTAACTGTGACAGTGGAATTGAAAGTAAACATCATGGTACTGGATCCAAGGTTGAAAAGGCCCAATTTTCAACCAATTTTTTGAGTCCCCAAGAAGAGAGGCAGAGTGCAAAGAACAGAAGCCTTCCTAAAGGTAATGCTGAAGATTTGTGTAAGATGAGTGCTTTTTAATTCAACAGTAATTACTACTAACATTAGTCTTATAACAGTGTGAGGTGACATCTATTCTTCTTAGTGCATGTACAATTTAAACCAACTAGTCAGTCATCTCCCATTTACTCATCTGATTACTTTGTTTCCAATTTTATGCTCAATTCTAGCTGTCCTTGTTGATAATTTTGTAGGTTATAGTTCCAAAAATGCCAGTATGCCACTAGTGCCTCATCTGCATTACCATCCTTCAGTGAGGCAGGTTAGTGGTAAACCACAGAGGGCAACCTTTATCAAAGCACTGCCAATCATCATCTCCGAGGATGACACGCAAGCTGGTGACTGTTCAGAAATTAGCAACATACATTGACATGCATTCTGACCAATGTCTTATGTGGCATTTAAATGGCACGCTGCTCCAATTGCATAATACAGGGAGAAAATGGTATTGAAATGTGCCACATTTCCTCATCAAGCTGGCCCATAGATTCACAGAAAATTTAAAGCACAGAGTAGGACCATTTGGCCCATTGTGTCTGTTCTGGCCAAAGAAGAGCCATGCATCCTAATCCTACTTTCCATTTGCTTCATAGCCCTTTTGCTTACAGCTCTTTGAGTGCATAGCTAAGTTTTTTTTAAAATAGCATGAGGGTTTCTGCCTCTCCCACCCACCCTTTTCAGGCAGAGACCCCCAGCACGCTCTGGGTGAAAAAAAAAATTTCTCGGCTATCTCTATCCTTCTAACAATTACAATAGCTAATTGTCTTTAATGCACCTAAAAATCTACCTTGCAGAATTTTAAACTAGTTTAGAAGCTAGTGTAATTGTGTATTTTGCTTGCATGGCATTTGATCAGAACCAAATTGGTCTCCAACGCTACTTTTGATGCCTCAGTGGTCAGAGAAGGATTTTCCACATTTTTTATTTCCCTAATTGGTTTGGCCTTTATCTTTTTTACTTTCCTGTGTGTTAGATGGCTACTAGGCGGTGGTTAGCGTATCTATTATGAGGCACACGGCATTGCAGTTATACTGGACAGACTGAATAGACTAGAGTGACTCTTCTCATCATTGTTCATTACTGGGACACAGACTGGTGCAATGCATTTGTTGGTGTAATTGTGTACATTGGTTTAGAAAGATTTCCAGGGTGCCACAAAGACCAATACTAATCAGTCAGACCTCAGACCCATTGCCCTGGACACTTGGGTGGTTCCCAGGGATTCAGGGGCCTCCTGTAATACACAGACTGGTGCATCTCTCACTGTTAGTGAGCAAAAGAATTCATCGCTGTCCCATAGAATAACCTCCATCTTCTCATTTCCTTCCCCCCCCGCCACCCCCACCTTCACCATCATAAATGAGCAGTGGAACATGCCAGTCAAAAAGGATCACTGCTTAAATCCAGGAATGTGCAAGCAATCTGGTCCGCTATCCTGGAAATCTTTTGAAAGCATGATCTTCTCACCAGTATCTCCATAGTGAAAGTACAGGCTGCTAACAGGAAAGATAGGATTATACAGTTTCCTGGTCCATTAGAATAATAACCCCATCCCACAAAACTCCTAGGTAAGGTCTGGCAGGTTCACTCCAGTTAGACAATCGTCACCAAACAAACTTGTTTGGGCAAAGCACTTCATGCATTTGCTAACATTCCTGTTGTCTATTGTTTTTTGAATTAACATTAAATCTATTTCAACCATAGTGACCAGGTATTCCTGTTAAAATGAGAGAAATTCCTCATAAACACTTTAATATCTCAAATCAGTTTCTACAGTTATCTACAGCTTTCAGCTTGAGCTGATTTAACATTAGTGCTTTTTCCCGTTAATATTGTGATTGACAAGATCCTCAGTGGTGAGGGACTTCAGCTTATTTTTCCTCTAAAACGTAGCATTCCTATTTGTTTCAACGTGTTTAGCAACAATGCTGTAAAAACTTACATAAACCAAAGTTATTCTTCGAGTAGAAAAATGACCTTAAAATTACAAGAAGCCAAATTTCATGTAGATAGAAAACCTGGCGCAGGAGCTGATTGATGGCAGGGTGTTGTATGCAAATAATTTTTGGTCCACTTGGAGCCTGCCAGGCAGAGGGGGCGCAACATGGTACTGCAGGAATACCTGGCACCTCGCCCTAAGCTCATCAGCTTTAATTTGCTTCTCATCTCATTCTGCAGAGGTGCTGACTTTATTCCTGGATTCCAGAAAAGAATGTAAGATTGAATTGCGCCAGAAGGGAGAGAGAGTTTCTATTCCCCCTCCGCATAAGCAGTACTATGAGTGCACTTATCTTTTCCAAAAAGCAGCCCTCACTCCCTTGAACTGCCAGGTTTCCCAAGGTCGGAGTTAATCCGTGGTGTGAGTTGGTCATCTGCCCTGTCCTCCACCACCCTCCCCACCCACCACCCCCTCCATTACACCCAAAGTGGTTGGTAGGAGGCGGGTTGGTGTGTGCATATGAAGGGTGGGTGTGGGAGGAAGAGTGGGGGGAGAGAGAGAGATTGAATGCTTAACAGAAGAGAGGTATGTTGCTAGGATGCAATTGTACATCTCCTTGTGCCATCCCTTTTGCAAAGGCATGAGTCTAGGACCTGTGCATATGTTTATGTTGTGTCTTTAACAGACTAAAGGCACTCCACAGGAGTGCTTATCAGAAAAAATGTGATACTGAGCCACATTAAGAGATATTAGGATAACCTTGGTCAAAGAGAGATTTTAAGGACCATCTTAAAGTAGATGGAGAGGTCTAGGGAAGGAAATCCAAAGCATAGAGCCTAAGCAGTTGAAGGCATGGCCTTCAGTGGTAGGGCAAAGGAAACTGGGGATGAATGAGAGGCCAAGAATCGAGAAACACAGAATTCTCAGAGGCTTGTAGATTGGAGGTGGTTAAAGAGGCAGGGAGGGGTAAGACTGAAGGACATGCGTGAACAGGGGAAACAACTTTGAGAGGGGGTTGTGGGTGGAATGGGGAATGAAAGGATAATATGGCTTCCAGAAAATCTTAACTGTGTTCAATATGGTGAACTGAATATCTGAAGCGACTTTTTCAAATACCTGGTTCCTGAAGTATTTAGCTACTGGAATCTTCAGGCAATTTACTAGTCTTTTCAATGCATCAATATTTTGTCTATCATTGATAGAAATGCTTCAGTTTTGGAGGTGGACAGGAAAGAAAACAATATTTTGCTTTACCAAAGATTGACCAGACTTATGCCCCAGTGATACCTATTTCCAGGGCACTACTTTGTTGTTTGTTGATTGGGAATGTTATAACATCAAACACAGGCTGGAGATTTCCTCTGGTTGCTTGTTCCGAATAAAATCATAAATATAATCATTTAGAATGTGTTCATGGTTTCCTTAAGAAAATCAAAATAAATTTTCTCCAGTGTTTTTTATGATGTCACTACCTATAGCAATCAGTAGCATTCCTGGCTTGTGGTTCTATGTTTCACAAAATTCTTGATTTCATTATATCAGCCAGTAGTGTCCCAAATAGAAACAGAAAAATGTTGGAAATACACAGCAAGTAAGTACTGCTCCCTCTAACTTTATTTTAGTTGTGCATAACCTATTCATTTAAATGCATGGGACATTTAAACCTTTTTGCATGGCCAACATACATGGTAACTTAGAGGGTGACTTGTGCTCTGGCTGTGAAGGAGGTTCCGAGTTGCTCCACAGATTAAAGGAAATTTTGCAAGTAAGCCTGTAAAGAAAAAAGCAAGTTTACGTTTCTAGGTGTAGACCTTAGAAATGAAGGCCCAGATATTGTCTGGGGCAGGCTGTGTAAGTGAAGGGTTTTGGTTGGGAAGTCAAGAAGCTGGGGCTAAAACTCCACAGTGTGCCTCTTTTCCTGCAGATTCCCTGCCCTGAAGCCAGCCTGATTGACAAGCTTGGCTCCCAGTTGGGTAGGGAACACTGGAGGAGGTCACAGGAGCAGGTAAGGGACCTGCTACTGTGTTTGTGGGAGTGTGGGGGAGGGGTCTAAGGGGAAATCCAATTTCAGATACAGGAGGTGGGAGTCTTTTGCTCGAAGGTGTGGTTTAGTTGCAGAAAAGAAGGTAAGGCTGAATTGAGCAGAAGAGAGCGAGTTTCTATTCCTCATGGACCACAAGCAGTGCTATGAATGCACTTATCTTTTCCCCAAAGCAGTCCTCACTCGCTTGAGCTGCTGGATTTCCCAGAGTTAATCAGTGGTGTGAGTTGATCATCTGCCCTGTCCACTACCACCCCAACCCCCCCATCCACCCCTCCATTACACCCAAAGTGGTTGGATGGTGTTGGGGTTGAGATTTTCAATTTCTTTTTTACATCACCCTGTGATTCCAACCCATACGTTTTTGGGAATTAAAATGATTTCCTGAAATTCGACTTCACGTGAAACCCTTCCTTGCACCGGGTGAGTCAGTCAAATTGGATGACAATGCTGCCCCCTAACTAAGCTTTGGAGGAGCTAATACAAATTCTCTGTGAGAACCATCTGCAGGGTCTTGGTACCGGAAGTGTCTTCCAATCTTTTCCACCAAATGTATTTCTCCCCAGTTGCGTTGTGTTGTGTTTATACACATATGGGGGAAGAGAAGAATCTTTCCCCATAAATATGGAGATTGAAGTATCTCCTCTTGCACTGTAGGAGGTTCCATCTTTTGGATGAAATATTAAGTTTCAGCTGCATCTGCCCTCTCCAAACAGGTGTAAAAGATCCCATGGTATTATTCGAAGAGGAGCATTATTCTGGCAAACATTTATCCCTCAAACAACACCACTAAAACAGATTATTTGATCATTTAACTCATTGGTGTTTGTGGACCTTACGTTAAAACAGTGACTGTGCTTCAGAAGTATTTCATTGGATGTAATTGCTTTGGGACATTGAGGTCATGAAGCCATATAAAGGCCTGTGAATTACTTTTCCCAGGAAAGTTTAGAGGGTGGGTAAAATACTTGGCATAAACCAAGGATTGAACCTGCAAACATCTAACTATAACTTAGTGAATCCATTGAAGAGCAGGCCTTCGGTGAGGTTTGGCACAGCCCTCATCTGAAAATCATTGAGCCGTCAGGAAGCACTCCTTCATTACTATTCCCGTTGTATTGAAGGAGTGGCTATTGAGCCTTGCTAAACTCGCTGCCTCATCTTTTGATTAGCACATGGGAGTAAATATGCTAGTGTGATCTCAGATGGAGGATTGTCTCCTTAAAAGCCCCTTCACTTGTTGAAGATGTGAAGCATTTTGGTGTGAAATGAATGGGGCAAATTCAGGAATAAGGTAAATCCAGCAATGAGCAATCCTTAGTGAAGCATTAAGGAATAGAAGCACTTATTTCTAAGATCATTAAAATCCAGCCCTTTAGGCATGTTTGGTTTATTTATGGTAAGGATATCTTTAAAAATGATCAGCTATTGTGTGTGTGTTTATATGTCTGCGTGCGTGAGTGTGCGCGTATCTCTTCTCCTGAAGCTATGTACCATCCAACTAAAAGCAAGAGCCTTTGAAACTCCTCTCTCAATGTAATGCCCTCATTTCTAGTTGGCTTCCAGAAAGTTGCCTCGACAGCTAGGATGGTGACCGCCTTCTGTTCTACGCCAACAACACTCAGTTGTGTTTATTGTTGTAAGTGTTGGTGATGTTTACTGGGAACAATTATGCTGGCGCATCAACTCCACAGTTTAATTTGAATATTACGATTTAAAAGGCTCCTGAGTTAGTTGGTTTCAGCCAAGACATGCATATTCGGGGGTTTGGTGCTGGAAATCTTACTGCTGCTTAAAAGAAAGCTCTGGATTTAGAAACACAGTGGAAGTTGCCAGATTCACAGATGGCATTAAACTGGATAGGTGGGTGTTTTGATTGAAAGCAGCCAAGGAACTATAGAAGGGCCTACAAATTCAGTGGAGAGGTGAAGAGATTGTTGCACAATATTATTATTTTTTAGGATGTGTTGTGCCAGCTAGCGGGCAAAACCAAAAGAGACCCAAGACTGATGGACTCCACACTGATCATGTCCAGTTATTTTGGAGCAGGGTTTGACCTATCAAAGAGAATGTTGAGCCACATTTCCAAATCGGTAGACTATTCTGACGTTGAGGTTGTATATTGCTCAGGCCAGGTGATAGCTTGCTCAGTGTGGAGCCCTGCATGTCCATGCACAAGAGAAATATGTAAGCCCTCAAAAAGATGGAGGCAAGGATCATGAGCCTAGTGTCAAAGGCCTGAATTAAAAGGAAAGAACTGAACAATTTAAGCTCTTCAGCCTTCAGAGGGGGCAAGGACGAGAACCTCATTGAGGTATGTAAAATAGTAAGTTTATAAAATACTGGAGTTATCCAAGAGGTAATTAGACATTGTGATTGGTGGCAGTGATGTGCGGGGGAACTGTAGGTTTCTGTGGCATGCATGCTTAGTCATTCCAGTCTTTATCTGAAAGCAAAATACTACTGATGAAATGTTACAATCTGAAAGGTTAACTGTTTTCTTTCTCCACCGATGCTGCCAAGCTTGCTGTGTATTGCCGGCATTTTCTGTGTTTAATTTGGAATGTACTTATGTTCATTAAATGTGTGAATCAGTGAATATTGTATTTACTTACTCCTCCACCCACATCACTGACCTTCATTGGTGTGCTTCTTTCATTCATCTGTTCAAACCTGTTCTTAACACTTTAAAAAATTTTACCCTTCTTTCAGGCTCATCCCCTTCGAAGAAGAAGCTGTCTTCTAAACCAGGTGATTTTTCTGTCTTCAAGCCGATGAGCTGTGATTTCATGTTTACAGACGGGGACCACACTACTGGCTACAGTTTCTCAGGGAGCTGTTGTCCAGTGAGCTTTGCAGTTGGCTCAGACTGTGCCCTAATGGGTTAAATAGAATGAATGAGCTCAACATTTAGTATTGCCTGAAGCTCATAGGAATTGAGTTTCTTGTGAATCCTACATGTTGTATTTGTTTGTTTCTAAAATGCTTCCCATATCTCTCCCTGGAATGTGAGAAAATGCATATAGTTAAATTATATAGCTATTGAATATGGTTAATCATTTGACTGTCACAATTTCAATATGTTTGATCAAACTTGACGGTGAGAATATATATGCACAAGTCAGCTCCTGTGTGGATCAAATCTATAATTTTCCACTACTTCCTTCTAAACTATGCTAGTTTATTATCACGTGTGAACATTTATTCAGTATTGCAGCCTAACCATACAAAATAAAAATATCTGTTTACACCATTTCTCCAACCAACAGAACAAGTGCAACTTCAAGAAGTTTTAATTGCATTTTTTTTTAAAAAGAAAGATGGAGCCACACAAAATGACCTTGGCATGTCCTAGAGTAATTTTGGTTGATAGAATGATTTTCATATGTGAGCTTGAATCCCTTTTCACTCCTTCCCAACAGATTATCCAAACTCCAACCTCCTAGCAACATATCAGTTTTAATTTTCCATTTCATATGCTCTTATGATCTCTGAGTGAGTTGTTGGCGTTGTGGTTAGTTTTACTAGCGCAAGCCCCTGCGTTTCAAAGTAATTCATTGCTTTAAGATTTTTCTGTGAGACAATCTGTAAAGGTGCTCTTGTGCCAGAAGTTGACACTGCCTAAATTAATTTCACACAGGGTCCTTTACATTGACTTTACAGGCCATTTGGCACAACAGGATTGGTAACGGGATAATTGGAAAATCATAATATGATCAGGCAGTGACAAAACTGTTTTATGAATGTGGTATATTTGGATTTCCAGAGGCATTTGATAGGGTGCTATGCAAGTTTAAGGCTCATGGGATTGAGGATAATATGTTATAATGCATTGAAGATTGTTTTCCATTTGTTAACCAGAGTACTGGAATAAATGGCTCAGCAGGATGTAACTGGTGAAGTGTCGCAAGAATTGGTGCTTGGGCCTCAGTTATTTACAATTTCTATCAATAACTTGGATGAAGAGGCTGAGTGAAATATATCCAAGTTTACTAAAAATAAATAAACAAGCTGTGAGGGGGATTAAGAGGCTGCAAAGGGATGTAGACTGATTTAGTGATTGGCCAATAAGGTGACCGATGGATTGTAATGAGGGGAAGTGTGAAATTATTCACTTCAATAAAAGATTGGAAAGGCAGGATTTTTTTTTAGAGGTGAGAGAATGGTAACTTGGGATTTGAAAGGACCTACTGACGCACAGTAACAGCAGTGTATACCATCTACAAGATGCACTGCAGAAATTCACCAAGGCTTCTTAGACAGCACCTTTCTGATCACTACCACCTAGAAGGACAAGGGCAGCAGATAGATGGGAACACCACCACCTGGAAGTTCCCCTCCAAGTCACTCACCATCCTGACTTGGAAATATATCACCGTTCTTTCACCGTCGCTGGATCAAAATCCTGGCAACTCCCTTCCTAACAGCACTGTGGGTGTACCTATACCACAGGGACTGCAGCAGTTCAAGAAGGGCAGCTCAGCATCACCTTCTTAAGGGCAACTAGGGATGGGCAATAAAAGCTGGCCCAGCCAGTGAAGTCCACATCCCGTGAATGAATTTTTAAAAAATCACAAAAGTACAGACAAGTACACTAAGTTAGGAAGGCAAATGTCAAACCTTTATTTCAAGGGCTTGGAATTTAACAGTAGGGAAGTCTTGCTGTAATATCGGCTTTGGTGACACCGCATCGGGAGTACAGTGTACAATTTTGGTCAGCTTACCTAAAAAAGGATAAATTTGATTTAGAGGAGGTGCAACAAAGGCTCACTGGCAAGAAATTTCCCGTCGGTGAGCGGGGGCGGGGCTGGGTTGCTGAGGCGTAAAATAACGCGGGATGACATTGGGCGGAACTCCCGACATCACCACTCGCCATTTGCATTTTCAGGTTGGCGGGGGCGCAGCCGAGTCAGCTGTGCACCCACCGACCTGTCAACGGCCTATTGGGCCCATTCAAAAAACAATTAAGCTCATTAGTGGACCTGCCCGTCCAACCTTAAGGTTGGCGGGCAGGTATGGAGCGCTGGTGGCCACCTGAAAAAGCAGGAAACCTCATCCACGGGAGGGATGAGGTTTCATTGCTGACTCAAAAAATTAAGAGACACTTAATTAATGTTATGTCCATGTCCCAACTCATGTGACATTGTCACATGAGGGGACATGGATGGTGAATGAAACTTTCACTGTAGTAACTTTCTTACTTTGGGAACTGACCTCCCTGAGGCAGCACTTAGTCTCAGGGAGATCAGAGCGCTCCTTCGCGATCTTAGGAATCCCTTCCGCCCGCACAGGAAACGCATAGGGCTTCTCTGCGGACATCACACTAAGGCCTGCCCACTAAAAGTGGTGATGCCCACTCCAATCCGGGGGGCCGATCGGAGGGCCGCCCACCCACGCCCGCCTCCACACTTACCCCCCACCCCCTCCAACGGAGCAAAGATTTTGCCCACTAGATACTAGATTGATTCCTGAGATGAGAAAGCTGTCCTATGTGGAAAGATTGATTGGAATGGGCTTATGTTTTCTGGCATTTGGAAGAGCGAGAGTTGATCTCATTGAAATGTATGAAGCTCTTGGGGAGCTTGGCAGGGTAGAGGCTGTCTCCCTTGGCTGGACAGTCCAGATCTAGAGGTTGTAGTTTCAGGTCAGCCATTAAACCTGAGATGAGGAGAAAATTCTTCACTTGGAGGGTTGTGGATCTTTGAACTGTTCTACCCAGCAAACTGTGGGTGCTGGTCAGCTAATGAATATATCCAAGGCTGAGATTGATATTTTTTGGGCACAAAGGAAATTGAGTGATATGGAAAGATGTGGAAGACCTGCCTGTTAATTCTGTGCCAATTGAGTGATGCTATAGCCATGATTAAGAGCGGCTGATACTAATTGGGGAAAGGTTAGGGCAAATGTAACCAGTTTCCACCTGGGTGGGTGGGGGCGAAACTGTGTGACAGGGAAAAGTTGCCTGCACTTAGGTTTAATCACAAAACCCAGTATAATACATGTTGAAGACAGACTGGCTGCAGTTACTTCCTTTGTTGGATGCCTGCTCAGAACATGAACAATGCCATGATTTCATTGAATGATGGAGTAGGCTCGATGGGCCATGTGACATATTCCTGCTTTTATTACTTTATGTTCTTACAACAATGATCCACACAAGCATCCTCTCACTTTACTTAATCTCATTTTATCACCAACTCCGCTGAGAGAAGATTATATCCCATCATTTGTCTGGATGAAATTTTGGGAATCACAGTTGAAATTACACCTTGTGGAAAAGAGAGTTTTTTTGATTTAAGCCTCCTTTCACACGGCAGCATAGGTATTGATATCGTAAATGTAATCCTATTCGCCACATCTCAGTTACTTTAGGAGACAATTTGTATTAAACTTCCATTGTTTAATCAACCTTGTTAAACCTCTCATGAACAAAGTGTCGTCTTTACCTGAAATGGTAAATGAAACAGATTGAATGTGTTTGATCTTTGTTTGTCCTTGCATTACAGTGGAGCCTCCTCAGTTAGTGGATCCCCAGACACACGTGGAGGTAAAGGCAGGACAACAGGCAGAACTGTACATGGGGATTATAGGAACTCCGCCCATTGCTGCTACATGGCTTAAACAGAAAGACCAGGTATACAAAATTTGACCCTCAAGATACCAGCTATATCAACATGTGGTCTAGCAGTTACATTAGAAAAGCTAGAGGAAGAAGAGGGCAATCAGCTGCTAAAATCTGCTCCTTCCTTGGACCATGTAGAATTACTTAAATGATTGGAATAGACTTCATAATAAATTTGCTTCTTATCCCTGCAATAACTCTTGACTCGATTGAGCCCAAGACTGGATTATTGCTCCCACAGCTGGAAAGATTCTTAACAATTTATTTCAAAAAGTTCCTTATATATTTTGTGTTTTTCACTCTCATCTGTAACCTCTTCTCTTCTTTCTCGTTCTCCCTCGTCCTTATGCAACCTTTCTCTCAGCTTTTGCTGCCCCTACCTTTGGTAGGAACATGTCAGTGCTTTCTTAGACTTCCCTCCCTTCCCCCTAATGTGAAAACATATTGTTCTCCTTCTGCACTGCACTCATTGCACTGTCTGGTACTCCAATCATTCTTTGCCCAAGGAATGTTCTTTTAGGTTGTAGCACATTGGTCTGTCATTTAGCTGTTTATTTGGACTGTTCATTGTCATCTCAGCTCATCCATTTACTTCAGATCTTGAATAGTTCTCGAACTTCTGTGGACACAACAGACACTGAGACCAAACTGGTGATAAAGGACGTGCAAATGGATGACACAGGCCATTACACACTAGTGGTGAAGGACAGAAACGGGAGTGTGCAGCATCAGATCAATCTGGCTGTTGTAGGTAAGTGAAGTACCAAGCATTCTGCTGAGGAAAATTAATGCAGCAAAAGAATAGCAATAAAAAGATGAGGTGCAAATGATTTGAGTTATTGAACTTCCACACATCTCAAAACTCTGCCTGCTTTTTATTATCCCAAGAATGTGAGAAATGTTGTTTATGTATATAAACAAAGGAAAGGCCACATCATCACATTTTGTTTACAGATGTCCTGTATAGCTGCAGCTTAATAGAGGCCGATGTGGATTGAATGTTTGATAGATAACTGAACCCAAGGTGGACTAGATGGTGGGACAAATGCCAACTCATGTTAAAACCCAGTTTACCGCTTTTCTCAGACAGGCCGGAGCCTCCAGCTGGAAGACCGTATATCTCTGAGTTGTGTAGGGACTCCCTCTCCCTGTCCTGGTCTGGTCCATGTTATGATGGTGGGAGCGCTATCAAGTCCTACATCATTGAGATAAAGCAATCTGGAGATTCGGAGTGGAAAACATTGACGGATTCATGCAGTAGCACCTCTTATCATGTGAACTGTCTAAAGCCAGATGCAGAGTACAGCTTCCGCATATATGCAGTGAACTCTTATGGCATTAGTGAAGTTGGTGAGGAATCCACACCTGTTAAGCTAAACGATGTAGAAGGTAAGAATTTGAGTCCTCTGATTTATTTTATTTTGACATGACTGACATGTTAAAATATTTAATCGTACGCACAGATAATGCATGCACACACATGTCCAAATTTGGGCTATTAGAGTTATGAAAAATCTACCTGAATTCACAAATATTTTTCCAGTCTGTGGGATTAAGAATAGAGTTGAGTGATGGTAATTGTGTCTGTTTTGTTCAATTTCCTAATTCATCCTAAACTCAATGATTGAACCATAGAAACAAGACTGAATGCCACCTGTTGCAAATGTCTGGACATGAAGAAGCTGACTAGATGGTACATCTTAGGTTCATTAGCAATAATGGATCTGACTGGGAGTAGCTCTAGTGCACTTTAAGCCCTAGGGACATCTGTTGGGTGGAATAAGCAAAGTTCCCAATTTTCTCTTGGTCTATCTTAAATGTGCTGGGTTCTGCTGGGTTATGATGCCATGGGCTCTGCAGCATCTCAGTAATTTGAATCAATCTTTTGGAAGTTTGCCAGGAGTAGTGGGAACATACTGGGCTGATTTCCATGTGCTGGCCCATCTCTATTCTAAATAGTGAAGAATGGGTGCACACACACCTCACTAGATTAGTAGTGTGTTAATAGCACTCAATTTTCCCAGGTCATAACCGTGCTTAGCTCTAGATGTATTTGAATGGGTGTAACAGTGGGTTAACAAAATGGTGGAAGCAGAAAATTGTTGGTTGGTGACATAGAGAGTTCCAAATAGGAGGCAGAATAGGGGGTCAAAAATTCTTAAAAGTAGGAAAAATTCAGATAACATTTCAAGTTTTTGCCAAGAATGCAAATGGAAAGGATTAGGTGAAAGAAAACACAAGGTTCAGGAATTAGTTGAAGTGACAGTGCAGCCCTGCACTGTTTGGCTGTTGAAATAGAAGTGATGCTATAAGAAAGATAGCGCTGTTTATCACTCTGTTGCCATTTCCAAAGGTTTGTATTGCAGTATTTTGACAAGGGAGTCAGGCTTGAGGCTACAGCTGACTGCTATTGTTGTTGTCTGCTGGGGAAGATGATGGAGCAGCGGTAATGTCACTGGACTAGTAGTCCAGAGACCCAAGCTAATGCTCTAGGACATGGGTTCAAATCCCACCTTGGCCTCTGATGAAATTTAAATACAATTAACAAAATATGTGGAATTGAGAGTTCGCCATCAATGATGCTGACCATGAATCAATCATCGATTGTCATAAAAACCCATCTACTTCACTAATGTCCTTTAGGGAAGGAAATCTGCCACTCTTATCTGGTCTGGCCTATATGTGACTCCAGACCCGCAGCAATGTGGTTGACTCTTAACTGCCCTCTGAAATGGCCTAGCAAGCCACTCAGTCTAAGGGCAATTAAGGATTGGCAACAAATGCTGGCCTTGCCAGCAGTACCCACTTCCCGTCACATAGAATGAAAAAAAACCTATCCTGCACATTAGCTGCAGGCATCCTTGCAGAATGTGGCACAATTTTGCATTCATCTACTTACCTGGAAACTATGATGATCATGATCGTTGCTAGATATGTGTTACCAACTCTTCACACATGGTTTGCTAGCCATAACAAAACACCATCAGTCGGGCTTTACTGCTGTTGGCTTCTCTGGCATGTTTTCCTTTGTGTAATGCTACTGAAAGCATGGCACATTGTGATTGGTCTTCCTCCAGGAAACCATTGCGCATGGGTCAGGCATTCGCTCATTTAATTTTTCTAATTAGCTCTGCTATCCCAGCCTCTGCATGCAGTAATCCTTTTTAAATGTAGGGAACCAGCATCTCGAGGTCTGAAGGTGATGATGGGTAGACACAGGAAGCCACTAGCCTGCTTTCCATCCCTCTTTTTTCTCCTCTTCTCTTCCTTTTGTGAAGGCAGGGAGAAGGATTCCCAGGAGTGCTATTGATGGGAGTGGCGGGATGGGATGGTGTGGTGGTGGGTGCAGTGGGGTGGATGAGAAGAAGCCTCAGAATAATTGCCAAAACGTTCATAGGGATGTAAGTAGTGACAGAGAAAGATGGTAAATGGAAATGGTGCACAAGTGGAATTTTGAATGATTGTTCTTAATAGCTCCTTTTATTTAACCTATTTTCATTTACTGTTCAGAATCTTGTAACCTAGCCTCCCACTTAAATTTGAACATGATGAAGATAAAGTTTGCTTCTGACATAACTACTGCAGAATGAAACAAAAATGGCTTCTTCTTGGCTTCTCCATAATTCAGGCTGGAACTTGCTCCACCTGTCTCAAAGTTTTTGTCTATCTCAATACGGCATGGTATGAGTTTTAGTGAATATATTTTTCCTGAGGGTACAAATTGAAGTTTGGATTATAGCATTCAGGTTGTATTTTCATAGATTGAATGTAGAGAGAATTCTGTGTGATTTCCTAAGGAAAATGAGTACAGCAGTTGTACTGTGGGGGGGCAAGGATTGGAAACATCAAAACGCCATCCCTTCCAAGCTGATGACCATATGGCTTATACACCCGATGTTTGCTTCAGAAATGAGACAGGTAAGACAGAATGGGCTGTTAGGAGTAGTTGTTGCCATCTTACTGTTCTTTTAATGCAGTTATCTGTTTTCTTTTTGAAGAGAAAGACGAGGAGAATGAAGAGCCAGAGTACCGTGTGACAATAAATACATCTCAGAAATTGACAGATCTATACATACAGCAAGAGTGTCTTGGCGTGTAAGTGTCAACAATACCAGTCCACCCATAACTTGCCTTTTGTTTTTAATGTGGCACAGAAGTCTGGTGACTTTTCAGTGTGGAGTACCTTATACACTATAATCTCTCGAGTCTGGAATGCCTGGGATGAATCTTTTCTGGATTTAGGAATTTTCCAGATGATAGATTGCCGAACCACAATTGTGTGAACTGGAATACACTGTAGATATAGACGTTTACCTCAAACATAAAATACTGATGATAATATTATAAATCAGTAATACAAATGGTTTTATTTATCCAAATACTGTATCTTCAGTCTTTTCACGCTGATTGTAAACGTCGTAAACTGTTGCGACCCCCACACTACACACCTTGCACACATCTTTCACTGAGGCAAACATTTCAAGTTTCTTCATGATTTCCTCTTTTTCAAATATTGTAAGTGTAACATGCTTATGTTTCGCTTTTCTTAGATACCATGAGGGCTTAAACAAACCAAAGTACACCCTAGGAAGGTTTGGGTCTGCTCAAAAGCACTGCGGCAAAATGGGAGTAGGGGGAGAGGGAAAGAGAGGGGGAAAGACAATGAGAGAGACAGAGAGACATCGAGTGAGACCAGAAACAGAGACTGTGTAGAGAGAGAAATGGAGTGGCTGTGTGTTTTCCTGCACCGTCACCACATCAGGTGAGCTGCTGCCCTCTTGGTTTTGCTGCAGTGCCTGTACAGTTGAGTGGTGACTCTGCTCAAAATATTTCTGGACAACTCCTGTCCCAGAGTTTGGATTTCCAGACCGGAGAGGTTATGGTGTTGAATGAGCCTGGTGATCATTTTTCCGAGTTGAATATATTCGCATGAATGTCGTAACATAGATTTGATGTTAATTTATTAATATTTAGTGTTTCAAGAAAACTTATTCTTCATTTTACCGATATCTCATTTGTTGGTGGGCAGGTTATGGTTTTTTTTTTGTTATAAGTGAGCTGGCAGGATTATTATGGGATGCTGTGGTTTGGGAGGCATACAAACATACAAAAATACAAATCTGAAGCGGGAGTAGGCGTTTCGGCCGCTTGAGCCTTCCCCGCCATTTGATAAGATTCTGGCTGATCTGATTGTGGCCTGAACTCTGCTTTCTTCCTGACCCCTTATACCCTTTGACTCCCTTGTCAATCAAGGTTCTGTCTAACTCTACCTTAAAAATATTCACTGATCCTGCCTCCTCTGCTCTCTGGGGAAGTGAATTTCACAGGTTAATGACACTCAGAGAAAACAATTCTCATTTCCATCTTAAATGGGAGACCCCTTATTTTTAAGCTGTGTCCCTAAGTTCTAGCTTCTCTCAGGTTGGCCTATTGGAAGAACTTGCATTTATATAGATAAAAGCAAAATACTGCAGATGCTGTAAACTTAAAACAAAAATAGCTGGAAAAACTCAGCAGGTCTAACAGCATCTGCGGAGAGGAGCACAGTTGACGTCACCGCCAGACCACTCCAGGCACCGGAACCGCATCTTCAGCATCCCGATGATCTGCTCCACCAAGTTGTGAGCTGCTGCATGAGCCTCATAGTGGCACTCTGCTGTAGTCTGAGGCCGCCGCACGGGTGTCATCAGCCACGGCCTCTGTGGGTAGCCTTTGACCCCGAGGAGCCAACCCTGCAGCCTCTGTGGACCCTGGAAGACTGCAGGGACCTGCGAGCGACTCAAGATATAGGCGTCATGCACACTCCCTGGAAACCGTGCACACACCTGTAGCATGTGCTCCTGGTGGTTGCACACCAGCTGCACGTTCAGTGAGTGGAGTTGATGTAGTCCAAAACAAAAACAGAATTACCTGGAAAAACTCAGCAGGTCTGGCAGCATCGGCGGAGAGAAATCAGTTAACGTTTCGAGCCTTCATGGCCCTTCGGCAGAACTGAAGCATAGTTAGAAGAAGGGAGAAATATAAATTGGTTTAAGGTGGGTGGGAGCGGGGGGGGACGGGGGTGGGGAGAGGCACATTGAGGGTGTGGTGATTGTGGAGATGAGCAGATAATCAAAAGATGTCACAGACAAAAGGGTCAAAGAGGTGTTTTGTCTGAGAAAAGTGCTAATTAAGAATGGAAGACAGGATATTCAAAGTACAGCTCTAGTGGGGGTGGGGTGGAAAGGCTAACAAGGTTTTAGTTTTAGTTTTAAAAATAATGGAAATAGGTGGGGAAAGAAGAATCTATATAAATTATTGAAATTATAGTCCAACGTGTGTAGTGATGGAGACCTGAGCACCACATGGGTGCAGTCAATCTCACCTGTGGGAATCCCAAGATCTGGGCGAATCCAATGGCCCTTGCATCCTGGCTGTCCCAGTCCCGGGTGAAACGCACAAAGTTGTGGCCATGGAGAAGATGGCATCCGTGACCTCGTGGATGTGTTTGTGGGTGGCGGCACAGAGGTCAACTGTGGAGCCCTGAAAGGAGATGCGAGCATAGGAATTGAGCGCCACGGTCACTTACACAGCCACTGACAGTGGATGCCCTCCATGTCCCCTTGGCACCAAGTCCTGCAGTAAGTGGCAGATGTGAGCCACCAGGTCCCTAGACATGCACAGTCATCAGTGACACTGGTTCTCAGTCATCTGCAGGAATGGCAGGCGGTGTCTATAGACCCTGGGTGTCACTAGGCGCCGACCAGCCACGGCTCACTGTCGCTCCTGGGCAGTGTGGGTGAGAGCCCCAGCAGCCCCTTCTTCATGAGGTCGCTGCTCCTGCCTTTGCACAGCTAGGAGCCTCAGTCGCTCTCTCCTCCGTCTTCTATGGTCTCTGTAGGCCATCAGGCATACAGCTAGGTCACCAGGATCGATGATCCTGACATGGTCCTCTTGCAGCATGAAAGAGAGATAGAGAGACGTGGTTAGCATGGATGTACTTAGCATCCTTTCCTGGCCCAGTGTAACCGCCCCTTTACTCCTCGGATGGCCAGAGATGAGTGAACAGCATGGCTGCCCTGTCAACCTGCGACTTGGGGGAATACTGGTCCAAACCGGGATGCTGAGATTGCAAAGGGCTGTGAGCGTCTCCAGCAGTGACTGCTACATGGCCAGCATTGGTGAGGAGATTGTACAACGTGTGCAGTCCAACCGCTCTGCGGTCCAGTAAAGGGATTGCAGACTCGCAGTCTATGCTGGGGTTGTGGGGGGTAAGGTCTGGAGAGCTTGGTGGCACTTTGGTGCCTCCTCATTGCCTGCGTGGATGAGCAGGATAGAAGCTGGACCCCAATCATTTCATGGCTGCACCTGAACTGTCTCAGTTGCGGAGAGAGGTCAGTTTATACAGGTGTCCGTAATGTGTGGCGACTTCCCTCACTTACCCTGCCCCCCCACCTCGATTGCTTGAGCGCACAATCCAATGACAGGGCAGCAGTTGCCTCTGGACACCACCCCGCCCCCACCCCGAGAACAGTCGCTTCCATGGCAGGGCAGCAGTTTCCCCTGGACAATATCCCCCCCCCCCACCCTTAGAAAACAGGTGCCTCCAAGGCAGGGTGGCACTTCACCCAGGCCCCCTGGTACCCCTGAAACCTGCAAAGCAACAGGCAACCCTGGCGAGCTGTGGAAAGCGATGCTGTTCATTCACCTCAGTCCCCACAAAGTGAAGGTCACCAAGTGCTATGGGCTAAGTGCTGGTAAATGGGATTAGGTAGGTAGGTCAGGTGTAAACTCGATGGGCCGAAGGGCCTCTTCTGCACTGTGATTCTGTGAAGTGCACGTTGTTTGCGTGCTGTTGTGAAGTTCATCAGTTCTGATGAAGTCATATGGACTCAAAACGTTAACTCTGTCTTCCCCTCCACAGATGCTGTCAGACCTGCTGAGTTTTCCCAGCAATTTTTGTTTTTGTTTCGGATTTCCAGCATCTGCAGTATTTTGCTTTTATGTCTGAACATATCTCTGGGATGCCACTTAAAATGCAAATGGCCTTCCCAGGTGCTTATTGTCTATTTCAATGGAAGAGATTTAAAATGCCAATGGCTGCAAGCCTCGCTGGCCCCTTGAAGATGGGATTTCAAATAAAGTTATTCAGGAGGATAATCGTAGCTGGCATGTTGATGGGATATCAAACATTCCTCCATTGTATGGACAATGAAACATATCAATACTGTCATCAGATGACTGAAATTGGCTGGAGAGAGAGCCAATACCTTTAATAATCCACAAGGGGAGAAAAGGGGTCAGTTTGCATAATGAAGGTTAGAGGGAGGTCATCTCTTGGCCAGCACAAGGGAGGACCCTGCCTCAAAAGTCACCATGGGCTGAGAAGAGGGGCTGATTTATATTACCTGCAGCATTACGTTTCTCCACTACAGGAGCTTGGCCACAATTTTGTCTGAAGCATCAAGAAACTTGCAACCTCCATTGACTCCAGTGAAACTTCAGGCCTGCAACATTGCAACATTGCAACCACCGTCTTAAGACCTGTATAAACAAGAGACCTGTTTCTTTTAGCACTCTTAATAATTTGAGTGCATGTTACATCTTTAGAAACCATTTTTCGTGTGTGTGTGTGTGTAACTGGTATGTGTGAGGAGTGTTGCAATTACATTTTGGTGGGGGTGGGGGGTGGTGTTGTAAGATATAGCCGTTTATCCTTTCCTTTGATTTAAACTTACTAGAATGCCTGAGCATGTCTGTTCTTTAAAGCCACAGCACCCAAGTGGTGAATACACTCCTTGACTAAAATATGAATTACCTGGAAAAACTCAGCAGGTCTGGCAGCATCGGCGGAGAAGAAAAGAGTTGACGTTTCGAGTCCTCATGACCCTTCAGCTGAAGGGTCATGAGGACTTGAAAGGTCAACTCTTTTCTTCTCCGCCGATGCTGCCAGACCTGCTGAGTTTTTCCAGGTAATTCTGTTTTTGTTTTGGATTTCCAGCATCCGCAGTAGTTTTTTGTTTTTGACTAAAATATGTCCTGTTGTGGTGAGCGGAGAGGTGAGATAAGGGGGAAAATTATCCTGCATCTCTCCCCGTCCGTAACAGATTGCCTTTTCCATCTGGAAATCCATGTAAACAGGGCTGGGCCAGTCCAATTCCTGATAAATAACAGGAAAGCAAGTCGGAGATGGGGAGCAGGCAAAACCAGTTTAATAATGATTAGGGGTGCATCAGAGGCACAATATTGATTTAACCCACATCACTCCAGTTTGGCCACATCTGCCTGCTCAGCTTTTGGCAACCCACATGGGAAAAGATGGCAGCAAAACCCACCACTGATAACTGAACATGTTTGAATGGACAATACCTAAGCTCAACAAAGCCACATCCATAAACGTGTTATTGGATTCGAGATCAGGCCAATTGCGATAAGCTGTGACTAGTTTCTTTTAACTCGTCTCTAACCAAACTCTCTTGATCATTTCCAGAGGGACGTTTGGTAAAGTTTACAAACTGTTGCAAAAATCCACCGGAAAAATTCGAGCAGGCAAGTTTTACAAAGCCCGAACAATTAAAGATAAGAAGAGCGCTCGCGATGAGATTGAGATCATGAATTGTCTGCACCACCCAAAGCTGGTTCAATGCTTAGATGCTTTCGAAAGTCGGACTGAGATCGTCATGGTGATGGAATAGTAAGTATGGTCTCATGTACAAAGCTATAGGCAAGTGATGAGAGAGGCTTCTTAACCACACCCAAAGAATGAGTTTACCTGCAGTAATCCTTAATCCAATGGAAACATCTCTGGAAGTTTTTTTTAAAAAATTCGTTCATGGGATGTGGGTGTCGCTGGCTAGGCCAACATTTATTGCCCATCCATAATTGCCCTCGAGAAGGTGGTGGTGAGCTGTCTTCTTGAACCGCTGCAGTCCAGGTGGTGTAGGAACACCCACAGTGCTGTTAGGGAGGGAGGTTGAGGATTTTGACCCAGTGACAGCTGGTGGCCAAGTTTTAAACTGGATTACAAGTTGGTTGCTTTCGCCTACACAAAGAGTAGCTGTATATAGCAGCAGCTCTGGAGTACATGAGCAGGAATAAGTTTGCTCAGCCCCTCGAGCCTGCTCCACCATTCGATTAGATCATGTCCTCCATTTAATTCCACATTTGATCCCGATTCTTCGAAATCCTTCCTCAATAAAAATCTATCAAAATCGTTCTTGAAAATTCAAATTGACTGAGCATCCACACTTTTTCTTGGTGCTTCAGCGTTCCACTGTCCTTTAAGTGAAACATTGCTTCCTGTTTTCACTTGCATGGGATTGAATCATGAATGGAGCCTCACAGGGATTAATGTTAGAATACTGCTCTGCACCATCTTTAGCAGCGATTTGGATTAAAACACCCAGGTCATAGTTCTTTGGTTTGATATTGACATTGAGATGTGTGCAGGAGTTAGGACTTTAGATAAAATACATGATTAGGGGAATGAGCCTGGATGTCAATGCCCCTCAGTGTAGATAAATTCCGTGCGATGCATTTAGGTAACAGAAATTGTACATGCAGGGACATTTGTTTAAAAATGAGAACCAGAGGAGGAACCTGACAGATCATGAGGTTTGTGACCAATGTTGTGAGGCTATAGGGAAAGGTGGAATGGTGTATAGTTAACACGTTTATATATAAAACTGGAAATGTAAGACATGCCCGATACAATTGCTACAGCTGACTCTGTACCCAGTTTCAGGCCCCTTGCACGGTGAGGATATTGAATCCAGTCTTGGGTTCTCAGTTATCAGGGAGTCTCTGAGAACTGCGGCTTTTTTTTTCCCATTGGAGAAGCGACAACTTTGAGGAAAAATGATTGAAATCGTTAAGTGCTGAAATGAGCATATTCTGTTTGGCAGGATAGATAATTTAAACCAGATAGGGAGGGGATAGATTGGAGCATCAGAACAAAATAAGAAATCATAGGTTAGGTATTGAGAAGTAGCACTCTTTGTAAAACATCTTTGACTCTGGAATAAGTTAACAGAGCTACTGGCAACTGCAGGCCATCACAAGGGGAGCAGGGTGTATTCTTGCAAGTGGAAAAATGCAAGGTAGGCAACTAGTGATATCAGTCACTAGAGTCTGCAAGAGTTTGCTTGATCGCCTTTGGGAGGAAAAGGGGATTTTCCCAGGGTCTTTTCTAAATTAACCTTGGGTTTTGTCTGTCTTTTTGCCTGTACCTGGAAATTGGATGACAGGGAGAAAATTTGATGGAACAGCTGGACTAACATTTCTGGAATGGGGAAACCTGGATTAGCTTTTTCAGTCTGTCCCTGTCCTCTTCTTTTCATAAAGCCCTATGATTCTACCAACCGTGCTCCAGTTTCAAGTCCTGACTGTTAATAGGATCCATACTGGTTGGTGAAGCTGAAACTAAGACGTAGAGCTTTTCTTTGTTGAGAGAGTTTATTGGCTAGTTCAGTCTCGCAGCTCTCCTCCCTCACAACCCAGTATTCCGGCTATCCCATATTTATATGTGCTCAAAGACAATTCATACCTATCAGCTGTTTCTCTTAACTGCAACAATGTAATTGTCATGACATTACCACTGATAGTGGTCTGGAAATTTCCCTCTTTCCAGCTGATACCCGGGAAACCCATCCCAATGTCCCCTGACACCCAAGGCATGAATTCCAGTTGACTTTGAATTGTGTAAACAACTTCAATTGAGCCATTGATTCCCATTGAAATTATGCTGTAACTACACTGTAATGTGACTTCCTGAAGTGCTTGGAAGGATTTTTTGTTTAGAATTAAACCTCTGAATGCTGGAAATCTTAAAGAAAACCCAATTCTGTAGGGAATACATAACAGCTCTGCCAGCTTCTGAAGAAAAGATGTACAAAGTTAATTGTTCATCAGAACCAGGATAGTCAGGCTGCAGCTCCCCTATTATGGGAATGACCAAAGAAAATTGGGGGGGGGGCGGGGAGCAAACAGCAGAGGTCACAAGTTCAAATCCACTAACTATTTTAGTAGAGGGGAGGCCATGATTGTCAATAGAGTTTAAAATGCCATCTAGCAGAGAGCTCGAGAAGAATAATAATACAGGACTATGAGGCTGATCCTTAAAGCCTCAGCAAGTGACTTGGTTGCTATTTTTAGAGTATTTTGGGATGAGCAAATACAAAACAAAATCCAGGTGTTGGTACACTCCGTGTTAAGCAAACTATTTCATCTAATAGTCCTGCTGACACCAAGCCTCTGCTGTGAACATAGAAGGGGAATCAGTTGTTCAACAGAAAGAAGAGTTTAAGAAGCAAAGAGATGGGTAAATCTGAGATTGGGATCTCACTGGGGCAAAATGGATTATGGTGACGCCTTCAACTTCAAACATGATTGCTGAAGTTTTTTTAATTCTTTCATGGGACCTGGTATCACCGGCAAAGCCAGCATTTGTTGCTCATCGCTGACAGCTCTTGAGAACGTGCTGGTGAGGGTTATGGGAAATGGAGGGGATAAAATGATATAGCACCTTGCACGATCACAGGTCGAATGAAATGCTTTTTGAAGTGTAACCACTGTTGTAATGTGGGCAACAGAGCAACAAACTCGTGCACAGCAAGCTCCCACAAACAGCAATGTGTTTCTGATGTTAATGAGGTGTACGTATTGACCAGAGAATCAGGGAAGGCTGCTCTGCTCCTCTTCAAAGTAGTGCTGTTGGTTTCTCTGCATCAGCTGAGAGGGCAAATGGTGTCTCAGTTTACCGTCTCATCTGAAAGACAGCACCACGGACAGTGCAGCATTCCCTGAGTACTTCACTGGAGTGTCAACCTTGATTTTTGTGCTCAAGTCCTGGAGGGAAATTTGAATGACAGGCTTCAGACTCTGAGGCAACTTTCCTATCAACTGAGTCAAGACTGGCATGGATGGAGGAAGGAGTGCCCACATAATGCCACCCTAGGCAGGTCCTGACTATACACTGCAGCCAAGTTCATATGGATTTGCCAGGCACAATTTTGAAAGGAGAGTTAAATCCCAAAATACTATTGGGCTGCTTAGGCCTCATTCCAGTGAATTACGTCATTAGTATTTTTGATCCTTTGTACAGCACATCCCATAGTTTAGTGTTTGCCATGCTCTGACGTGACTCTGATCTTGTGCAGTATTTCTGGAGGCGAACTCTTTGAGCGCATTGTGGATGAGGATTTCGAGCTAACGGAGCCGACTTGTGTCTTATATGTCCGCCAAATCCTGGAAGGGCTGCAGTTCATGCACCAACAGAGCATTGTGCACTTGGACCTGAAGCCAGAGAACGTTGTGTGCGTCAACAAGAATGGCACACTTATTAAAATCATTGACTTTGGATTGGCCCGGAAGCTGGGTGAGTAAAGCAATACCTTTTTATGAAATCACTTGGTAATAACTTCTTCCTCTAGGAATAAGCCTCTGATCTCGTGCAACCAGGAATGAGTTGCATATATAAGGAGTGTGGACAGGGAATCAGAATATACCATTGCAATCCCAATGCTCCAACTCTAGCTCCTCAATAGGAAGGGACTGCCCCTATTTGGTGCCTATATTGAAATGTTGTAGTGAAGGTAATTATTCTGTAAGCTGCACTGATTATTGTCATTTGAAAATCTCTAATTTCTCAAGCCATCAGTCTCCAGAGATTTGCAGAGAGCCACATTAACAACAGCATTTAGCTAGTTTACTAAGCACACTGGGAATGCGAAGGAGACCACGCATTTCATATCTGTATCCACTTCATGTAAGTTGGTGCAGGGCGGTGATGATTGCCATCCTCTCCTCTTATGTATTGTAAGTTCAGGGCTGGTGGTGTTAAAATTGTAGTAGAAGGATCGGGTACATTAATGGTTAACCTGGGACCGAGTACAGTACCACCCACCGGTGATGTAAGAGGGCACCTGACCTAGAGTTTAGGTCAACAGTATAGAGCTAGGTAGTGATATGTAAGGACATGCCTTGGAGTCCTCTCCATATTGGTGCCATCTACTGTAAATATGTACATAGTTCAGTAATGTTAATAAAGACTTCTTAATAACTTCTACAAGACTGCTTTATGGTGTCTAAGGAGAAAAGGCACACGGTCAGTGAGGGGAGACTTCGACCTGCTTGAGGCAGAGACCGAGTGAGTATATTTGGGAATTTGGTTCAAAGCGGGAATTCAATGCATAGGGGGAAAGAGGTGCTTTAGGTAAAGTTTACTGCAAGAACTAAAGTGTGCTGAGTGGGGAGTTCGCTGAAGGGCAGGGAGGAGGTACTTTTTCCTTCTGCTGTTTTTCAGGCTCCAGTATTTGATTTCCACTTTGGTGCAGCAGAAGGAGCAGGTAAATCAGTAACTGGTATTATTAGATTTGTCAGTACTGTAAGTACTTCATTGTTTTATCAGGATTGTAAAGTTTACTGGCAGTGCCAAAACCTATTGGGCAGTGTAGGCTTTATTAATTATAAATTAATTAGCAATTATGAATTAATTAACACATATTGGAGTTGGCAGGGCAGGTGATGTGCAGCGATTACAGGATGTGGGAGCTTCTGGATACCGGTGTGATCCAGGGTAAACACATCCGCAGTAAGTGTTTGCGGCTGCAGGAACTTCGGTTCTGAGTTATTGAGCTGGAGGCCGAGCTGCAGACAGGGAGGGGTAAATTACCTGGACATTTTATTCCAGGAGGTGGCCACACCCCTTAGGATAGGGTTTTCTCACTTAGTCAGTGCTCAGGGACATGAGGGTGTGACTGCAAGTGAGGCAGATAAGGGGACCCAGAGGGCAGGAGTGCAGGAGCCTGCGCCCTTGCAATTGTCCAACAGGTTTGAGGTTTTTCAGCTTGTTTGGATGAGAGTGGGGCTGCAGGGTAGATGTGCTAACTGGCCATGGCGCCGTGGTACGGGAAGCCATTCCAAGCGGGGGAATGTAGTGGTTGTAGGGGACAGCATAGTTAGATGAATTGACACTGTCCTCTGCAGCAAAGAGCGTGAGTCCCGACAGCTCTGTTGCCTGCCCGGTGCCAGGGTTTGGGACATCTGCTTGGGGAAGCAGAACTTGCAGTGGGATGGGGAGGACCCATTTGTCATGGTACATGTTGGTACCAACGACATAGGCAGGACAAAGAAGGAAGTTCTACTTAGTCAGTATAAGGAGCTTGGCACCAAATTAAGAAGCAGAACCTCAAAGGTCATCATCTCTGGATTATTGCTTGAGCTGTGTGCAAATCGACATAGGACAAAAAAGGTTAGAGAGATGATTGCATGGCCCAAAGACTGGTGTGGGAGAAGTGGGCTCCCGTTCATGGGGAACTGGCACCGGAACTGGGAACAGTGGGATCGGTACTGTTGGGATGGTCTACACCTGAACCATGCTGGGACCAGTGTTCCTGTGAGCTACACAACTAGGGAAGTAAGGAGGGTTTTAAAGTAAGTAGTGGGGGCAAAGGTACAAATTTGGGAAGATGTGGTAAATCAAAGAGTAAAGACAAGGAAAAAGGGAAAGGTATTATGGGAAATGAAAAACAGACTGTGACAGGAAGGGATAGAGAATACAAACCTAATAGTAAATCAACAGATGAAACTAGAGGTTATAAAAAGAATAAGCGGATAAAACTAAAGGCTCTGTATCTGAATGCACAAAGCATTTGAAAGAAAACAGATGAACTGAGAGTGCACATAGAAATAAATAAGTACGATTTGATAGCCATTACAGAGACATGGATGCAGGAGGACATGGATTGAGACCTGAATATTTAAGGGTATAGGACACTAAGGAAGGACAGGAAGCGAGGAAAAGGTGGAGGGGTGGCTCTGTTAGTTAATGATGGCATTAGCGCTATTGGCATAGATGAGTTCATAGAATGTTTCTGGGATAGTTTCTTAGAACAGCATGTTCTGGAACCAACCAGAGAGCAGGCTATACTAGACCTGGTGTTATGCAATGAGATGGGATTAATTAATGATCTCATAATGAAGGCACCCCTAGGTAGCAGCGACCATAATGTGATTGAATTTTCCATTCAGTTTGAGGGAGAGAGGAGTGGGTCCGAGACTATGTTTTTAAACTTGAATAAGGGCAATTATGAGGATATGAAAGTAGAACTGGCTAAATTGAATTAGCAAATTAGGTTAAGGGATAGGTCAATAGAGATGCAGTGGCAAACGTTTAAGGGGATATTTCAGAATACACAGAATAGATGCATTTCAATGAGTAAGCAAGAGTCTAAGGGATGAATACACAATCCGTGGTTAACTTGAAAGGTTAAAGATAGTATCAAACTTAAAGAAAAAGTATATATTTGTGCACAGATAGGTGGAAGGCCAGAAGATTGGACAGTATATAAGGAACAACAAAGGATGACTAAAAGATTAATAAGGAGGGAAAAATTAAAGTACAAGAGAAAGCTAGCTGGAAATATAAAAACAGATAGCAAAAGTTTCTATAAATATTTGGAAAACAAGGAAATGGCAGATGAATTAACAGGTATTTTGCATCAGTCTTCACTGTAAAAGATACAAGTAACATCCCAGAAGCAGCTATAAATCAGGAAATGGAAGGAAAGGAGCAACTCAGGAAAATTACAATCACCTGAGGAGTGGTACTGAGTAAATTGTTGGAGCTGTGGGCTGCCAAGAGCCCAGGTCCTGATGGACTTCATTCTAGGGTCTTAAAAGAAGTGACAAGTGAGATAGTTGGTTTCGGTTTTAATTTTCCAAAATTCCCTAGATTCTGGGAAGGTCCTATTAGATTGGAAGATAGCAAATGTAATTCCATTATTCAAAAAGGGAAGGAGACAAAGCAGGAAACTACAGGCCAGTTATCTTAACATCTGTCATAGGGAAAATGTTAGAAGCTATTATTAAAGAAGTTATAGTAGGACACTTGGACAAGTTCAAGGTAATCAGGCAGAGTCAAAATGGTTTTGTGAAAGGGAAAACACATTGAAACAACTTCCTGGAGTTCTTTTGAGCGGGTAACATGTGTTGTGGATAAAGAGGAATTGGCGGATGCCCTGTACTTAGATTTCCAGGGGGCATTTGATAAAGTGCCACATCAAAGGATATTGCATAAAATAAAATCTCATGGTATGGTAGTAACATATTGGCATGGATAAAAGATTAGCTGGCTAACAGGAAGCAGAGAGTAGGCATAAATGGGTCTTTTTCAGGTTGGCAAGTTGTTACAAGTGGTGTGCCTCCGGGCTCAGTGCTGGCACCTCAACTGTTTACAGTTTCTTTAAATGATTTGGATGAAGGGATGGATGGGATGGCTGCCAAATTTGCTGATGACTCAAAGGTGGATAAAAAAGTAAGTTGCGAAGAGGACAAAAGGAGGCTACAAAAAGATATAGGTAGGTTAATTGAGTGAGCAAAGACCTGGTAAATGGAGTATAATGTGGGAAAATGTGAAATTGTCCATTTTGGCAGGAAGAATAAAAGAGAAGCATATTATCTAAATGGTAAGAGATTGCAGAGCTCAGGAATGCAGATGGATCTGGGTGTCTTAGTACATGAATCACAGAAGGCTAATATGCTGGTACAGCAAGTAATTAGGAAAGCTAATAGAGTGTTATCATTTATTGTGAGGGGAATTGAATACAAAAGTAGGGAGGTTATGCTTTAGTTATACAGAGCACTAGTGAGACCACATCTAAAGTACTGTGTACAGTATTGCTCACCTTATTTCAGGAAGGATGTAAATGCATTGGAAGCAGTTCAGAGAAGGTTTATCAGGTTTTATTGTGAGGAAAGGTTGGACAGGCTAGGCTTGTATCCGCTGGAGTTTAGAAAAGTAAGAGGTGACTTGATTGAAACATAAGATCCTGAGGGGCCTTGACAGAATGGATGCGGAGAGGATGTTCCCTCTTGTGGGAGAATCTAGAACTAGGGGTTACTTTAAAAATGGGGGGTTGCTCATTTAAAATGGAGATTAGGCGAATTTTTTTCTGAGGGTCATGAGTCTTTAGAACTTTCTTCCAGAAAAGGTGGTGGAAGATAAATATTTTTAAGGCAGAGGTGGATAGATTCTTGGTAAGCAAGGGTGATAGGTTATTGGCGGTAGGTGGGATGCAGATTTGAGATTACTATCAGATCAGCCATGATCTTATTAAATGGCAGAGCAGGTTTGAAAGGCTGAATGGCGTAATCCTGCTCCTTGTTCATATGTTTGTATGTAATACACCACGGGAAGCGCCAACACAACAAAACCTAAATCTTTCAAAGTCAAACTTAGCACGTGCATTTTTTTAAAGTGACTGGAGCCTTTTTCCTCAGAGGTTTAGGTAATTTTTTTTTACCAAACCTAATGGCATGGGTCAGGATGCTTTTGCTTGATTATTAGCTTATTTAGTGACATAATTAGTTATGATTCACGCCAGGCTAAGATTAATTAAATGAAGGCAGTCTTTCCTCTCTGCTGTTGGGGTTCTGTACAAAATGGGCTAATACAGTTTCTAGTTGATGTGTGCTGACATTGTGACATTGGCAGTCTCAGTTAGGTCACAGGATGATCAGTGTAGCGCTGGAAGTGTCATGCTGATGTAGCGCACCTTTGAGGTGTAGACCTCGAGATGTTATTGGGCAAGGTCAAGGGGACTTTGATCTGCAGTTTCAGAGCGGGGAAGTTACCCTGGACATTCTCGATGCTGTCACTTGAGTGTTTTGGCGATGCTCTTTGTGACCAACAGTAACTGCATCTGTCAGAGACACTGCATAGGGTAACCTGTGAGCACAATATATGACGTGCAGCACAGCTACCGTCTGTGTACTCTGTGGCTGGAGGCTGATCTCGGGGATAAAGTTGTCCTTTTCTTTTTGTTCCCTTTGATGTGTACCCCTTCTCTTTGACTGTTTGAAGGTGATGTTACAGACTGCATGTCATTCCATGAGGTTTTTAGCACTATCCTGCCGGGTCTTGCTGCAGATGTCATAGCTGCACCTGTTTTCTTTACTGGCCGCCCTATGGGCCTTTGATCACCTTTCAATGGACTGGAAAAAGCTTTAGGCCATTCTGATCACATGAGCTCTTCACCATAGCTGAGCTTTCAAGTTCATGATTTCTCCCTTTGGTGGCATTGGCCGGGACAAGATTCATACTGGGTATTCCTTTTGCCAATAGACATGCAGGACCAGGTGTGAGTGAGACCTGTTGTAAATTGACATGTTCCATCACCCAGACAACTGCACCAACATTTCACAGCAGCTTCACAATGGGGCTGTGCATTGTCAGTGTTGATGCCTCTGACCTAACTTTTATCCACAGCTGTGTAAAACAGGCTGATATTTTAACATCCCCGAAGACTCAATCTGGATAGTTTGCATTCGAGCAATTGTACAGAGGTGCCAAGTCTGACCTTTGCCCCTTATAGCCTATGCGGACTCAACACTTGTTTTCTCGCTCTGCGCAGCAAGTTCATCGATTTGAAAAGCCCTTCCTCGCATGTTGCACAATGTGTAGTGTGTTGCAAGTTCCTGGCTCTGAAGCAATGCATTTAATTGTGTGCCAATGATTGTTACTGCCTTGGTTTGTTTTTTCCTGAGTAGAGAAGATTTGAGGTGTGATCAGATCAAGATGTTTTAAACTTCTAAAAGGATTTAAAAGGGTCGATTCCTCTGCTGTGGAATCAAGAACAAGGGGACATAATCTTAAAATTAGAGCAAGATCCTAATCAGGAGTGAAATCAGGAAGCACTTTTCACTCAAAGTAAAGTGGCCTGGAATTAGTTCCCCCAAAGCTTGTGGGTGCTGGGGACCAATTGAAGCTTTCAGGGCTGAGATTAATATTAGGTAAAGTGTCAAAGGATGTAGAACAAAGGCAGTTTTGGTGCAGGTCAGCCAGGTTGTAAAAATGAAGTGGCTGAATGACTGACTGACTGACTGACTCCTGTTCCTAATCCTATCAGAAGGTGGTGCAGAAGGGAATTTACTGCTCCAAAGCCTCCACTCACAGTGTCACCCTCCAGCACCGCTACAAAGAGCAGGCTGCTCAAGCCCAGCCTTGAATTACCAAGAGTAAATTGGAACGATTAGCATTGACGGTGACTTCTTCCCATCACCTGTCTACGTAATTGCTGTACCATTTTGACGTTAGCGTGACCACTGGATCTCAAAAGTGCTGGACAACTCTGCCAAGCCCCACGTGTGCGCGCAATTTATTTTTAATAAAAAATATATAATTAATAATAACCATTGAACCTTTTGCTCAAATGAGTGAGAATTCCTTACATAATGGACCCAGTGCCTTATAGAAAGCTAAACTTGGGGAGCTTGTACATTTCCAGCTTACAGTGAACCTTGGAGGAGCGAAAGCTGGTTTTAAAAAAAAAAAGGTGATGCTTTTAATTAGCAAGTGTGAGGCTGTCTAGTAAACTGGTCCATTTTATGGGCAGAAATATCCAGGTTGAGATTGGGCCAAAGCACAGACAGGCATGGACAGTTTTCACCAAACTGCTGTTGTGTCTCTCCTCAGGGCAGCTTCTTGAGCAGTGTGGTTCCACGTCTATGTTAGTTATGGCACAAGCAACGTAGTGTGAGGACATCATAAGGCAGCCAGCACCCCTGGATAGGCCCAGTAGGACCTTTGTTAGGCCACAAGGGTGGCCCTGGGCCAAACTTTTGCAGGCGCAGGCAGGGCCAATAGTTTCAAGTTTAAATGCTTCACTTGAGGCTGAGTGCTGCAAAATAAAAATGCCGGATAATAAGGTGCCTGGTTCAAATCGAGCCCTGTATACTGTAGAGCCCAGTATAAAACTGGGCGGATGACCACCCTATGTGATGAACTCATCTGGGCAACTGTGATTAGATCAATTTGAAGGCTTGGTTGAATTTACAATTATATGATATGATATATATATATATAAATATAGATAATATGTATATTATCATGTATATGGACATGAGATCAAAATTTCCTGATCTTTTGCACTAATTCATCTGATTCTGCTCCGGATTATGTTGATATAATCAGAAGAAAATTGACCTCTTTAGCTTTAATTCATACTTAATCTGTTAACCAGCTGTGCTGCACTCAGCTCACTCCGTTTCCTACTCCGTGTCTAACAGAGGCCCAGATTGTGCAGGGGCGCCACATGCTGGTGTTGTACAGTACTGCTCGCTTCTCTGGCATTGCCTTTCCTCACACTCACTCTCACACTGTCTCTCTCTTTACAGATTGTAATGGATCATTGAAAGTCATGTTTGGAACACCAGAGTTTGTGGCCCCGGAAGTTATCAATTATGACCCAATAGGGTTCACCACAGATACTTGGAGCATTGGAGTTATCTGTTACATCCTGTGAGTGAATACAGCCTCTGTAGAATGAAGATTAAATCCATTTTCAAAGCAGCGTCGCTTTCTGTTCATTGTCCGCTCCATTGCAGTTTTGGTTTCTTAAATTTTTGTCCATTTTCTGTCTTTCTCTTTCTTCTCTTCTCAAAGCTTCAATCCTTTCTGCTGCACTTTTAAATATTATCTGAATGTTTAATCCTTATGATGAGGAATGTTGGTGCTGGGGTCGAAACAGCTTCTGAGATCAGATACTCGATTTAAACTCTGTGAACGAATGGGTTTTGAATGAGTTAAAATCAGGCCCTCGGTGTCAACGTTAATGTGCTACACGGGTGAGATGGGGCCTCTTTTGAGTTTGGGGCTGCAGTACTTAGTTGCTGAGGTATTGGTGGAGCCATTGCTTTCCATCTGCCCAGATGTCAGCAGTGGCACAGTGGGTAGCTCTCAAACTTCTGATTCTGAGACAAGTCCCACTCGAGAGAATTGTGCACATCCGACACCCCAATGCAGTACTGAGGGGAGTGCTGCACTGTCAGAGTTCATGTCCTTCAGATGAGATGTTCCAACTCAGCGGTGTCTGCGTGTTCTTACGTAGATGTGCAAAATCCCATGCTTCAAAAAAGAGCAGGGGAATTTTTCATGGTTCCTATTTATCCCTCCACCAGCATCACTGCAAGCAGAGTAAAACACATTGGCCCAGATTCTCCATTCCATGGGGAGTCATACCCCAGAGGTACCCTAGAAGACGTGCTGGGGACCCACCCCCTCAATCCTGTAAATCCCAGGTAAGGACCGCACAGGAATTGTCCGGAAAGTTTCAACTTCACATGGACCTGGAACCCTCCGAATCTCCGATTTTTAAGTTGGAGACTTCGGGTGGTTCCAATTCTCTCTTAGCAGAATACTTGCCCAGGAAAAGTTAGAAGGATTAAAACCACTTCTGACTTCTGGGTAACTATGCTACTGAGCGACCCCACATGCCACTGCCCCCCTCCCCCGACCACCCGACTACCCCCCCACACCCTCCCTGATCACTAGATCCCCCCCCACCCCACCAACTGTCCTGCGACTACCCAAACAGTCACCCTAACCCCTCACTCATTTACCTTCCACACTTACCTTCTCACCCATCAGAGCGGCTGGGACCTTCGAACTTACCGGTTTATGGCAGCTAGTGCCATAAAAAGGGGGTGTGGCCTCCTTTCCCTCGACGATCCTGTGCTGCACTGAAGGGAATCCAGGAACAGATGCGCTGCACGTTTCTCACAGGACCCAGGTTGGAAGTGCAGGTGAAAAGTGTGCGGCTCCAGACCAAGATCTAGTATAAAAGGAGTGGAGTGGCAACCGATGGTGATTTGATTCTGAGAAAAGCTTCCAAGCACATCCCTGCCATCACTATTTCCACTTCCCCAACATCATCCAAACCTACCTCTATCTCAACTCATCTACTGCTGAACTCTCTTTCATGCCGTCGTTACTTCCAGGTTTGACCATTCAAATGCACTCCTGGCTAGCCTCCCATGTTCTACCCTCCATAAACCTGACATCATCCAAAACTCAGATAATCAGCTCTTGTGATGTTGATTGGGAGAGCAATATTGGCTGGGGCTGACTCCCTCTGCCCTTCTTCGAAATAGTTCTGCAGGATCTTTTATGTCTACTAACAGTTGGGGCTTTGGTCTCTCATCCAAAAGACCGCATCTCTGACACTGCAGCACTTCCTCAGTATTGTACTGGAGTGTCAGCCTTGGGTTTTTTTTCTGCTTTAAGTCCAGGAGTGGGATTTGAACCCAGAAGAGGTGGTGGTGTTCCCAAGTGCCTGCTGTCCTTGTGGAAAACAGCTGGAGAAGGCGATGGAGATCTTGAATTTGGGAGGGGCTGTTGAAAAAGCCTTGGTGAGTTGCTGCAGTGCGTCTTGTTGATGGTACACACTGCAGCCACTGTGTATTGGTGGCTACTTTGCCCTGGATGGTGATGAGCTTTGTGAGTGTTGTTTGAGCTGCACTCTCTCCGGGTAAGTGAAGAGTATTCCATCACACTCTAACTTGCATCAGGAAAGGTATTGGGGAGTCAGGAGGTGAGTTACGTTACTCACCACAGAATTCCCAACTTCTGACCTGCTCTTGTAGCCACAGTATTTATCTGGCTGCTCCAGTTGTTTCTGGTCCTATATTGTAACAGCGTACCACTTTGGATCCAGTGAAGTATTTGTGCTTTGAGATGTCCTAACTTTGAATCTAAACCCTGTTCCATTGCAGGCTGAGTGGATTGTCTCCATTCCAAGGGGATAGTGACCCCGAGACCCTGGCTAATGTCACCGCTGTTTCTTGGGAGTTTGACGAGGAGGCATTTGCCGAGATCTCTGAAAACGCAAAACATTTCATCAGATGTTTGTTACAGAAGGACATGAGGTAAAGAAACGTTTTAACCTGAGCCACAACAGTTTTCAACTTATTGTATCGTATTTCAAGGGAATGGTAGTCACTTGTATATGGTGGTGGCGTAGTGGTATTGTCGCTGGACTAGTAATCTAGAGACCCAGGGTAATGCTCTGGGGACCCAGGTTTGAATCCCACCATGGGTAGATGGTGGAATTTGAATTCAATGAATATCTGGAATTAAAAGTCTAATGATGACCATGAAACCATTGTCATATAAAACCCATCTGGTTCACTAATGCCCCTTTAGGGAAGGAAATCTGGCCTACATGTGACTCCTAAAAATCCCCTCTGAACAAGAGCAATTAGGGATGGGCAATAAATGCTGCCCTAGCCAGCGATGCCCACATCCCATGAATGAATAAAAAAAATACCTCCTCCCCTCAAACAATCTTACTCCATGAATGCATTTTAGTTTTGGAAAGCATGGTAGAAACCCAGTGTAATTTCTAGTAAGGATCTAGTTGGGCTACTTCTGTCTCCTGCTTAGAGAAGGGAGAGTGAAAATGGATATGCCCAGACTGGTTCTGACTTTGATTCACCACGCTATAGGGCGAAGAGGGTCTCTAAGCTCATTTTGGGCATCCTAAAGTACTCTGGTTCTATCATCATAGTCCTAATCAAATTGGCTACTTAAAGATCAGGATTATGTTCGTAGCACAGAAGCAGGAACATTTTATCAATGTGATTCAAATAAACAAATATGTTTCAGATCATGTGTGCAAGTTTTTGGCACTATTACAGATTGGCTCTGAGCTCCTGCTGCTGTTTGTAGATTATTTGGTAAATGTGCAATTTAAGAGCTTAAGAAGTGGGAGCTAGAGCCTGATTTGCCATTTCATTAGATCATGGATGATCTTTTATTATAACTCCACTTTCATGCACTAACCCTATATCTCTTGATTCCATTAGAATCCAAAAATCAGTGACCTCTGTCTTGAATAAACTTGTTTTTTTATTCATTCATGGGATATGGGCTTCACTGGCTGGGCCAGCATTTATTGCCCATCCCTAGTTGCCCTTGAGAAGGTGGTGGTGAGCTGCCTTCTTGAAACGCTGCAGTCCATGTGGTGTAGGTACACCCACTGTGCTGTTAGGGAGGGAGTTCCAGGATTTTGACCCAGCGACAGTGAAGGAACGGTGATATATTTACAAGTCAGGATGGTGCGTGACTTGGAGGGGAACTTCCAGGTGGTGGTGTTCCCATCTATCTGCTGCCCTTGTCCTTCTAGATGGTATTGGTTGTGGGTTTGGAAGGTGCTGTCGAAAGAGCCTTGGTGAATTCCTGCTGTGCATCGGCCATTCCTGCAACTCATCGGCTGAGCATCCACATCTCTCTGGGGCTGAAAATTCCAAAGATTCACAACCCTTTGAGTGAAGAACTTTCTCCTCATTTTGGTCCAAAATGATCACTTCCTTATCCTGAGGCTGTGATCCCAGTTCTGAACTCTCCAGCCAAGGGAAACATTCTCCCAGCATCTACCCTGTCAAACCCCTTAAGAATTTTATGTTTTAACGAGGTAATTTCTCATCCTTCTCAACACAAGGGAATGTGGGCCTAGTCTACTCAATCTCTCCTGATAGAATAATCCCCTCATGACTGAAATCAGTCCAGAGAATCTTTGTTGTACTTTCTCTAAGGCACGGAAAGCCTTCCTTTGGTAAAGAGACCAAAACTGTGCCAAGTACTTAAGGTGTGGTCTCACAAAGATCCTATACAGTTGCGGTGAGACTTCTTCATTGTTATACTCTCACCCCTTTGTAATAAAGACTAGCACACTACTACTTGCTTTCCTAGAACTCCATGTTTGAGCCTCTCCAATCAGGTTTCCTTCCCTGCCATAGTACTGAAACATCTTTCATCAATGTCATAAATGACATCCTTTGTGACTGTGACAAAATTAAACTTTACCTCTTCAACCTCCTTATCTTGTCTGCAGCCTTTGGCACTGTTGACCACACCATCCTCCTCCAACTCCTGTCCATTGTTGTCCACCTGGCTGGACTGCACTTAGCTGGTCATTCTTATCTATCTAATCATATCCAAAGAATCCCCTTCAATTACTTCCCTTCCCTTTCCCACAGTTACCTCTGATGTCCCTCAAGGATCTACCTTGGCCCACTCCTCTTTCTCATCTATATGCTGACTATAGATGATGATACCCAGCTCGACCTCCCCATCACCTCTCTTGACCCCTTCACTGTCTTTCCATCATCAGACTTCTTATCTGATGTCCAGGTGGTGGATGAACAAGAATTTCTTCCAAATACGTATTGAGAAGACCAAAGCCGTTGTCTTGGGTCCCTCCCGCAAACTTCGCTTCCTAACCATTGACTCCATACCTCTCCCTGCCAACTGTCTGAGGCTTTACCAAACTGCATCCTTGGTGTCATATTTGATTCTGAGAAAAGCTTCCAAGCACACATCTCTGCCATCACTATTTCCACTTCCCCAACATCATCCAAACCTACCTCTATCTCAACTCATCTACTGCTGAACTCTCTTTCATGCCTTCGTTACTTCTAGGCTTGACCATTCAAATGCACCCTGGCTGGCCTCGCATGTTCTACCCTCCATAAAGCTGACATCATCCAAAACTCTGCTACTTGTACCCAAGCTCTCACCAAGTCCCATTCGCCTATCACCCCTGTGCTCCCTGACCTACATTGGCTCCTGACTAAGCAGCACCTCGATATTAAAATGTTCCTCCTGATTTTCAAATCCCCCCATGGCCCCACCGCTCTGTATCTCTGTAATCTCTTCAGCCCCACAACCCTCTGAGATACCTGCACTCCTGTATTTCTAGCCTCATGAACAGCCCAGTTTTAATCTCTGCACTATTGGTGGCCTTGCCTTCAGTTGCCTAGGTCCCAAGCTCTGGAATTCCCTTCCTGAACCTCTTCCGCTCTCTACTTCATTTTCCTCCTTTAAGATACTGCCCCCCGTCATTTTGTACAGTCAGCAAACTTGGGTACGTCGCACTCGGGGCCCATCATCTGATTCGTTAATTCAGATTGTAAATAGCTAAAGGCCATGCACTACCCCACCAGTTATGGTGAAAGACATGTGTGTACCTTTATGTGCTTTATCCTGCATTTAGGAAGCGATTAACCTGTGAGGACTGCCTCAAACATTCATGGCTACAGAGCACAGACAAGGGAGGTGCCAAGATGCTGTCAAAGGAGAGAATGAAACGTTTCCTCGCCAAGCAGAAATGGAGGGTAAGAACCTCACCAGCCAATTATAATAAATTAATGACTGCTTCTCTTCTACTTATTGACAGAATGATGGGCCTCCAAATAACTTGGCACTCCCTGCCCTGCGGGAGAAGAAGACCCTTTTTTTGTATCTCATGTACCTCTCTTGTGGGGAGGCGATGGTGTAGTGGTATTGTCACTGGACTAGTAATCCAGAGACCCAGGGTAATGCTCTGGGAACCTGGGTTCAAATCCCATCACGTCAGATGGTGGAGTTTGAGTTCAATAAAAATCTGGAATTAACAGTCTAATGATGATCATGAAACCATTGTTTTTTGTTGTAAAAACCCACCTGGCTCACTAATGTCCTTTTAGGGAAGGAAATCTGCTGTCCTTACCTGGTCTGGTAAGGATGTGACTCTTTAATGCCCTCTGAATGAATGCTTGCCTAGCCAGCGACTCGTGAATAAAAAAGAAAGTGACCTTGTTTGAGGGTTGGAGAGAGCAGCCCTTCTGATGATTGCTTTGGCCTGAGGGAAGGCTGAGGAGAAGGCGGGAAGGGATGGGGAAGGGCGCTGGGAAGAGGTTTCCAGTGATGGTTCGATAACTCGGGGTACTTTCCATTAATTATGCCTTGCTAGTCAGCTGGTTGTTTCTTGAACTGATATTAGGTCCAGTTCATCTTAAATATTAAATTAATTTCCTCAGTCATGAGGTAATTTTACATTTTTACTGAATTAATTACCTCAGTTAATTTTACATTTTTACTGAACTTTCTTTACATGAATCGCAAAGAAAAATGATGCTAGACAAGGATGTGTCTAGAGCCAAAGCACTATCAGAGAAAACTGAACACCCTGGCGCTTCTTTCTCTAGAAAGAAAACTGAGAGATGATCTGATTGAGGTCTTCAAAATTATGAAGGGGTTTGACAGAGCACACGTAGGCCTGATGTTAACTCTATGTAGTTGTCAGTTTTGAGCGAGTTAAAATCTTGCCCAATGTTTCCACTTGTAGAATTGCCCAAAAGCGGAGTCTACGATAGTCACTAATAAACAATGAGGAGTTCAGAAAGAGCCTCTGTACCCAGAGAATGGTGGGAATGTGGAACTTGCTACCACATTAAGTATTTGAGGCAAATAGCACAGATTAATTTAAGGGAAGAGCAGATAAAGGGGAAAAAGGAATCCCTTTTGAGGTGTTGATATGAGGTAAGCCAGGAGGAGGCTGGTTATGAATGTAAACACCACCAGGGAGCAGTTGTGTCAAATGACCGGTTTCTGTACAATAAGTCCTCATCTTAAGTGGTGACTGCGTTCCTGGAAATCGCGACTTTATGTGAATCATGGCCTTCCCAGAGGAATCGATATTAAAGCTGGAGTTGGGTTCCCTCGGACGTTTCTCACCCGGAATAATACATTGTACAAGTTGAAATACTGGACCATATCTGTGCAGCACTGTGCATTCCTAGCTGAAATAACTTGCGAAATAAAATAAATCACCAAGTATAAAATCCTGTATAAATTCAACTTTGATAACACTCACCAGCCTCAAGATATTTGAAAACATCCAATTTGACTGAGAGCTGATGGCTGTTCTTGTTGTCTTTGTAGCAGTAGGTGCACTACCCACACTAACTGGGCATTTCTGGCTCATGTTTAAAAGTAATTTAAAAGTCTCACCCACAGCAGGTGCTCCTGAAACTCCAAAATTTCAATCCAACTTTTTGCTTGGGGGGAAAAAAGCAACTTTCGTTTCTTTTTAATTAAAAATTCAATGTTGCCCCAAATACAGTACGAACATCCTCCTTAACAATGGCACTGATCAGGTCTCAGGACCTGGCGTTACATGAAGGGAGCTGATGCATGTTGCGTGATGACAGTGGGCGGCAGTGTCACACACCCACATGCACACAATGAAAACGCACAGCAATGATGCAAAAGGAGTCTAAAGCGGAAATCATGGGAAGAATTTTCCCGCCGGCGAGACAGGGTGGGGCCCGCTCGCCGACGCGTAAAATGATGCGTGGTGACATCGGGCGGACATCCCAACACCACCGCACCTGCCGAACTGTCAAATGCCTAGTAAGGCCATTAACAAAGTAATTGAAGTTGTTAAGAATGCTGCCCGTCCAACCTTAAGGTTGTCGGGGGGCAGGCGAAAAGCCCAGGCGGCCTTCGCATTTTTCATGAAACCTCATCCATGGGTGGGATGAGGTTTCATGAAGGGTTTATTATTTAAATAAAAAAGTTTTAAAAAATGAATGGACATGTCCCAGCTCATGTGACAGTTTCACATGAGGGGACATGTCCCTAAAATTTTTTTCACCTTTATTAAATAATCCAGAACTTAAACTAATTTCCCTGAGGCACAGATTTCTGCATTCTTTCGCGTGCACACACATGAAAGAGCGCAGACCCCGACCCAGGAATCCCCCCCCTGCCCACACAGGGAGTGCACAGCAATTCCGGGTGTGCACCATGCTGGGCGGGCCTTAATTGGCCCGACCGCATAAAATGGTGGCACGCACCAGATTGGGGACACCAACCGGGTTTGCGCTTGCTCCCACCCACCCTCGCACAACCTTCCCAACGGGGCAAAAATTCAGCCCCATGACTTAAATCAGGGAAAATGGGCCTAAAACAAAACAACTTTAAAGTGAAACAGCTTAAAGTGGGGCAGCTTAAAATGAGGAGTTACTGAAATGAAATGGTAAATAGTAATGTAGTCAGAGCAATACAGGAAAATATTCTGGAAATCAGGAATTTACGTTATGAGGAAAGGTTTGGGAGCGAATACTTATTTTCTTTGCAAAAAAGATTTTGATGGGACCTAATTTAAGTTGTAACTAAACTGATGAAGGCAAATTGTAAACGGTGGTGAAGGGTTAAAAAAAAAGGACTCAGGTGAGAAAGCCAGAAGTATGGAAGCAAGTTGAAGAGATCTTATTCGGCTAAAGCATAAAGGCATTTTGGAATAGGTTACTAGAAAAGGGCATTGATTTAGAAGCATATTAGGGATCAAGGGGCAATTATAAGATATTGGCCTGAATTTTTGTGGTAATTACCTCCACCATTTTGCCATTGCCTTGTCAAGATAATGGTGGAACCCAAGTAAAAGATGTAAATGGCCGGTTTCTCTTGGGGGTTCTACACATGTTATGGCAAGAGATTGGGCCAACCAAATCTCGGGCCTGTATTTCTGCAGTAAGAAGGAATTGAGTGATATGGTGTGTAGATGGAGTCAGAAGAAACCTGTAATACAGTTTCTTGGTTTCTATCTGAAGAGCCTTTTTTAATTCATTATATGCTTTGACTGAAGGATTATCCAATATTATATGCTGTATAATTGTAATTGAGTCAAGGTATTCCAAATTATGTTGGGTTTTGATGGAGTATACAGGGAGAAATGTTTTCCACAGGCGGGACAGTCGATAACCAAAGCACACCGATTTAAGGTACCTGGCAAACGAGCAAGAGCAGGAGATGAGAATCTTTTTTTTCTCTCAGAGTTGTTAAGCTCTGGAATGCACTGCTGAAAGGACAGTGGAAGTAGATTCAATAGTAAATTTCAACAAGAATTGAATATGTATTTAAAAAGGAAAAAAAAATTGGAGGGTTAGAAGAAAGAGCGGGAGAGTGAAAGTAATTGGTTGCTCTTTCAGAGAGCCTGCAGAAGCATGATGGGCCAAATGGCCACTTCCTGTGCTGTGTGATTCTCTGATTTTTATTTTATTTTGAGTCAGTCATATCTGTCCACCTGTGGTGATTGATGATTTATTTTGAAGAGGAAGTTTTAAATGGGTGTTTCTACCTTTTTTTCATTTTAGAAAGCAGGGAAGGCACTTCTTGCTCTCAAGAGACTAGCGTTGCCATTAAACAAACAGGACAATGTAGAGTCTGCACCCACGTCTCAGGATAAAAACGGTAAGGCATTTGAATATGTATCGGAGCCCCTTTGAATGACAGTCTAACTCAAGTGCCACTTGTCATGAAGCATTTGATGCCCCAGTGACACTCTGTGAAATAAATTTCTTCACAATAAAAGGATACCGATATCTGATTATTCAGGATAAATGATGAAAGATGACATTCCTATCCTTCCCAGTCTTCACTTCTGTAGAATTGTTATTAATTTTTCCCTATATTTTGGGAAATAACCCTAATACTGGCTATAACCTTGAGGGGAGACAATATCCATAGAAACCAGTACTAAGATTATTATTCAGCAACCAAATAGTGTTTAGTAACTTTCTCTAGAGTACTCATAGCTGAAAATAAGGTTCCAAGCATGGATTGTTCAGACCGTTATAATAGGGGGGGGGTCAGTGGTTCCTACCAAAGCGATACTTGCTTGTTTCTCATTCCCTCCCCTCCCAATGTCAGTGCTCATCCTGATTGTTATACAGTTTTCAGGTAAGGCTGGCTCTGTCCTATTTTTCTTTTGGTGCAGTTTCCAATCACAACTATTCCTGTCCTGTGTGTTTTTTTTCTCCTGTTTTTCTCTAGTGGTGAACGGAAGCCCTATTGTGGTTAACTTGCAAGCTGGGTTTCCAGAAGTCAAAGAGCTGAAAGCTCATGATATTTTAATGGCCCAAAACAATCCTGTGCCTCACTCTTCCTTTTACAACCTATAATTTTGATGTTACCTAATATCTACCTTGTTTTCTCTTCAACTATTTTCCTTGTTTCTAATGTCTTTCCCCTAGATTTTTAAAACTATTCCTTGATGGGATGTGGGCGTCGCTGGCAAGATCAGCATTTGTTGCCCATCCCTAATCGCCCTTGAACTAAATGGCTTACTAGGCCATTTCAGAGGGCTGTTAAAAGTCAACCACATTGCTGTGGATCTGGAATTGCATGTGGGCCAGACCGGGTAAGGATGGCAGATTTCTTTCTCTAAAGGACATTAGTGAACCAGCTGGGTTTTTATAACAATCAGTGATAGTTCCATAGTTGTCATTACTGAGACTAGCTTTCAATTCCAAATTTTATTAACTGAATATAAATTCCACCAGCTGCCATAGTGGGTCTTGAACCCATGACGCCGGAGCATTAGCTTGGGCCTCTGCACTATGAGTCCAGTGACATTACCACTGTGCTACCATCTCCCCCCACTGATGATGACAATCAGAATAGGTCAATTCATGCCAACAACTCAGCTGGGCAGCTGAAGCATACGCAAGTTATTGATTCCTACCCTGTGCCATGTTAGTTGATTTAAGCCTTTAGGGAACCACAATTTGGTCATCATTCCCATGGGATTGGAAGTGGACAATTGGCCAGGGTTCCTGCTGCTGATTGCTCACCAGGGAAAAGACTGACTTGTTTTCTGTGACGATAAGTAACAGCCATGGGAGTTGTGACATGAAAGGTGTTTCACCCATCTACCTCAATCCACTGCAGGCAGATGTGCATAGTGGTTCTTGGCTGTGGCTGCATGGTGGATGTTATCTGTCATGTTCTACTTTCTCATTCTTTCCCAGCCCTGAGTTCAATCGAGCAACAGCAAGTGCTGTCTTCCCTGGATGAGCAAATTCAGAGGAAGCCATTTTTCAGCCAAGCTTTGGAGGACTTGGAAGAAGTGGAAGGCAGTGCCTCATGTCTTCAGTGTCACATTGAAGGTGAGCACCATTGGAAATGTTAGACAATCTTAATTCGGGATTAAATCCTTCACAGTGCTTTGTTTGTTGGTGAGGAGGGCAAACGCCATTTCCATGTTTTGTATGGACACTGCCAGCAAAAGCTGTATCTTTCTCAGCAGGATTAGACTTCAAACACCTTTTTTCAAAATTCTTCAATCAGTTTGAAGAATGAAGGATGATTGCCACACTTTGCATATAAAGGAGGGTCTTTCCTAACTAGCATTATTCTTAAAGGAACATTACACACTAAATAAAACCATAATTACTACAGTCCCAAAGCACTTTATAGCCATGAGTAGCTATAGGCATTTTTGAAAAGTGATCACTATTATAAGGTAGGAAATAAGACAGCCAGTTCATGCACAAGCTGTCTATTTTTTAGCACTGTGGACACTGGACTATATTTCTGGATGGGGCTGTTCCTTGTGTTTCCCAGTCTCCTGACCTCTTTTCCACCCCCCTCACAGTACAGCAGAAGTGGTCACTATCACCTCTCTCTAAATCCAATGATTTCATTTATTTTAATCAATTATTGAATTTATGTTTTCTAAGATGTCAAACTGCCTCAGAGTCAATGAGATTTCAGTGATCCAGGTGGAGAATAGGTATTTTGATGATTTAAGGAGGAAGTACACTTGTAGTGAAATTGCCCTGTTGCTTCTCAATCTACTTTGTTTTTGTAATAGACTGGGAACAACAGGCAATTCTCCTAAATCATCAACTTCATTCCGCCTCATACCACCACCTGCAGCCCCACCACCACCACGACCCCGCCTCCGACACCAAACAATATGGCTGAAAAATCCATTTGTTGTTTGTGGAGTCTTCCTGTGCAGAAAATGGTTGCCCCATTTACCTGCGTTAGTCACCTCACTTCAAGAGGAATTAGTTGCTGGGGAACACTTTGTAATGCTTCTGTGAGACATAAGGTATTATGTAAATGCAGATACTTATATCTTTTCTCTCTGGGTACATAACATATCATCCTGTTCAACACTCTCAGCGCTGAATCAGTTTGGTCTAGTTTTACACTTGCTGGGTGTAGGGGAGTAGCAATGTTTCTACAGGGAGTCCTAAAGCAATTTGTATTTCCATGATCCCTGATTGAAACTAAAGCCTTACCTTGTACTTTCCCCAGGACATAAAGTGTTCCCTTTATGGCTCTCATCATTCTTTGCCTTTTTCTACCCTGACTCAGGTTACCCTGACCCTGAAGTGATTTGGTATAAAAATGAAGATCCACTCACTGAGTCTTCACACTTCCAAATCAACTATCAAGAGGATGGGAGCTGCTCGCTAATTATTACTAATCTCACTCAAAAGGACTCTGGGCATTATGCGTGCAAGGCGGTGAATGCATTGGGGGAGCAGACTTGTTCAGCCACACTGATTGTTTACCCACTGGATTTGATCCAACGCAGTTAGAAACGTGGCACTCAAGCTAACAGGTGATCTGTATGTTTACTACCTGGAACCTAGCCCTCAGTATCTCAATGGCAATAGAGACATCAAGCAAATTCAGTGAGGAACTTTGATCTACAGATGATGGAGACGAGCAGCCAAATTCAATTGATTGGAGTTGCTGTTGGAAGAGAGACTCCTGAAAGTCACCGGGAAGACACTGATCAATGCTGGTTATTCTGCACACTCACACCGTAGAGTAGAACGGACCATGAAGAAGATTTTCAGAGTATTGAAGGTTGCCCCCCTCTGGGTTTTGAGTTCTTAATCCTTTCTGAATTCATAGTCACTGTAATGAAGGCTGACTATAAAGGAGTCTCTCATCTTGAACACAGCCCATTTATAGTGAACAAAGAGTTCTGTTATTTTAGAGACTATGAACCATTTCTTTTGCCTTGTTTCTTGGGGGTAACTGACCAATTGCAGTTGTTATATCAGATTTGATTTGCAGGAAAAAGCAGTTTTATTAAACATTTGGAGCCACACTTCTAGCCATTAAGCCCCAAAATGTTGAAAACTAATGTTGAGTGAGGTAGCATAACTGAGGAGAAATGTTTCAGTGATCCAATTTGTAGCTGAATATCACTGAGGGCAGGAATCTCTTTCTGAAAATGTCTTAAGAATAGGATTAGTCATTTACAATTGGAAATGTTTTCTTTATAAATTTGATGTAATTTTATCGAGTGGATTAAACGAGGCGTGAGTTCCGATGAACTTTGTTCCTGATCTTGGCCAAGGTGAGCTGAGAGACAATGTTCAGAGACTGAGCCAAGACCCACCAAGAGGGACTATTGCCTGATGGTCCCCTGTTGGTGGTTGCCTTTAGCAGATATTCTGAGCTCCCACTCTCTAGGCTACAGACTCTAGAGTACATTTCAGCTATATGGAGAAAAGGGGATAAAATTCCAATGAAATGTCACCCAAGGACAGTGAAAAAAAGTGCTGGAACTTTCAGTCCACAGTGATGTTATCACCACCACCTCAACCATGTACAGTGGTAAATCTTGTGGCCTGGTTGAGCTCTCTGTCACTTTCTGCACCGGCACAAACATTAGATGGTGAGCAACCAATCTTTTGAACAATTAGAATTTTAGCTCTAAATCTTACATCATCGACACCAGCAACACTTCAAAAAGCTGGAGTCTTTGTAAGTACAATACACTAGAGCGTACTTCAGGGAAAAGATCAGCTACAGGCAACACTTGAAAACTGAAGTAAGACAATTACCCTTTCTTTATCCCTCACTTTAAACAACCTTGTTAGATTAGAGAACTCGTATAATTGTTGGGACTCTATCCTGTCTCTGAATCTTGGTGCCACCTGTACAATGCAACCACCCAGTATCACTCTTTCATTATTTAATTCCAGTTCTCTTGCATTGGATCACTGTTCATGTAAGCCTGTTCATGTCCTTCTCCCCTCCCTAACCGCCACACCCCCCCCCACCCCCACTCCCCCAAAAAAATTTGCATTACATCTGTAATCATGCTTATTGAAGTGCGACACATTTCTGGTAATAAAAGCCGTGCTTTTTAATTTAACTAAATCACTTATTAATACTGAATTGACTAAAATTGTGAACTTCAATCCTTACTTTAATCTTGTAAATGTTAAATTGAGTTTAAGTAGTATATCACAATGAAGAGTTTCCCACATGTTAATTAAGAAATCATGTTTTCAACATGTAAAGACTTGTAACAACCTTATTATTATAGACTTTTTCAGAAAATGTAAGGATGACAGCACCTATTGGGCATTAAGGTCCTGCATTTCTGGTATAATCAACATTGTATGGCTGGCTCCCTTATTAACATCTGAGCGTTATAAAATGGATTTTGTGTAATGTACCCTTTAGACTTAGCGTGAAACCTGTGTTAAGCCTTATAATGTGATTGTTAAAACTTACTGTGCCTGACTAATAGAGACCGGCGACTGTGCTTTTGGTGGTCTCTGGGCTAAAGGCAACCTGCTCATTAATAATCCAACATACACCCTCATTATCTTATGAAAGTACCAGAGTATTAGAATGTTGGAATATCAAATTTTAATAGATCTATATATTGTTGAAAATCTTCTGTAGAGTACACACTTTTTTTACCCACATGCTTTGCTTGGTTGTGTTACATTTTTGCTTATAATTTTGTATTGACATTCGAAAATGCTGTGTGAGTATTTCCTATCTGCTTCTATTATGTCAACTGTCACAGTGTAATTGTAGGGCCTAGGCACAGGGTGACTCGGTAGAGCAACATATAAAGAATTTTATATATATAATATACATAATATATATATATATATAAGTATATGTATGATAAAACAAGTAACTGTGGCCAACATTACAATCAACTTGTGTGCTTTGTTTTTATTTAGTATTCATTGCAATGATGGCCCTTTGGAACAAGGAAATTCAAGAGATTTAATGGACTTTCTTCACCTGTACATGCATTAGGTCGTACTAAGTGATAGTCACAATCTAGGTCTAGTTCTGATAAAGACTTACACTTGATATAATAATCGAATCACATTAGGTTTTGAGGTGCAGGGTAATGTTGCAATGTGATAATTTTACTCTGGGAGAGACTAGAAGGAAGGAATCTGAATAGGTTGCAAGGTATCTGTAAACCCTTGGTTAAACCTCTCACATCGTATATGATTGAGCTTCTCTACCTTCTTGAGTGTGCTCAGGAAGACATCACAAATTCCTTCTGATTAAAACCATCCATTTCCTGTTTACATTTGGGAAGCATCATAAGAGCCAAAGGTTAGTCTCACCATTCAAGGGATCTGAAAGGATAATGGATGATTTGGCTGAATACATGGTTTGAACATGAATCCTGTGATGTATAGTAGTTTTATATAGAAGATGTCCAATCTAGGCTTCTATCTGGTAGATTGTGATATCTGATCATTCAGTTCAGTGTATTACATATGTGAATTTTAATCCTATCTCCCAATTAAACATTACATTATAAAAAAGGTATGTGCAATTCTTGATTAGAATGAGAATCGCTCATCAATAGGCCAGTTTGCTTAACATCTGTCATTGGGAAAATGTTGGAGTCTATTACAAAGGATGTAATAGAGCATTTAGAATTACATAATCTAATCCATCAGAGTCAGCATGGCTTCATGAAGGGGAAATCTTGCCTGACAAATTTATTAGAATTCTTTTGAGGAGGTAACAAGCAGGATAGATAAAGGGGAACCTGTAGATATAATATATTTGGATTTCCGAAAGGCATTCAATAAGGTGCCGCACGTAAGGCTACTTAAGATAAGAGCCCATGGTGTTGGGGGTAGTATATTAGCATGGATAGAGAATTGGCTAACTCAAAGAAGACAGAGTTGGGATAAGGGGGCATTTTCAGGATGGCAACCTGTAACTAGTGGAGTGCCACAGAGATCAGTTCTGGGGCCTCAATTATTTACAATATATTTTAATGACTTAGATGAGGGAAGTAAATGTACTATTGCCAAATTTACAGATGATACAAAAATAGGTGGGAACGCAAGTGGTGAGGATGACAGAGTCTACAGAGGGGTATAGACAGGTTAAGTGATTGGGAAAAAAAGTGACAGATGAAATCTAATGTGGGAAAATGTGAGGTTATGCACTTTGGCAGGAAGAATAGAAGCGTTGAATATTATTTAAATAGAGAAAGACAGCAGAAAGTTTCAGCACAGAGGGATTTGGGAGTCCTTGTGCATGAATCCCAAAAATCTAACAGACAAGTTCAACAGGTAATAGGGAAGACAAATGGAATGTTGGCCTTTATTTCAAAGGAAATGGGGTATAAAAGTAGGGAAGTCTTGCTAAAACTATACGAGGCACTAGTTAGACCACACCTAAAATACTGTGAACAGTTTGGTCCCCTTACCTAAGGAAAGACATACAGGCATTGGAGGCAGTCCAGAGAAGGTTCACTGGTTGATTCCGGGTATGGAGGGATTTTCTTATGATGAGAGGTAGAGTAGGTTGGGCCTGTGCTCATTGGAGTTTAGTAGAATAAAAGGAGGCCTTATTGAAACATACAAGATTCTTAGGGGGCTTAACAGGGTAGATGCTGAGAGGTTGTTTCCCCTTGTGGGAGTGTCGGACCAGTGGGCATAATTTCAGAGTAAGGAGGTGCCCATTTAAACAGATATGAGGAGGAATTTCTTCTCTCAGAGAGTAGTTAATCTGTGGAATTCTTAACCACAGAGAACTGTAGAAGCTGGGTTGTTAAGTATATTCAAGGCTGAGATAGACATTGTTTTAATCAGTAAGGGAATCAAGGGTTATGGGAAAAAGGCAGGAAAGTGGAGTTAAAGATTATCAGAACTAAAACAAAAATACCTGGAAAAACTCAGCAGGTCTGGCAGCATCTGCAGAGAGGAACACAGTTAACGTTTCAAGTCCGTATGACTCTTCAACAGAACTAAGTAAAAATAGAAAAGAGGTGAAATATAAGCTGGTTTAAGGGGGGGTGGGACCGGTAGAGCTGGATAGAGGGCCAGTGATAGGTGGAGATAACCAAAAGATGTCATAGACAAAAGGACAAAGAGGTGTTGAAGGTGGTGATATTATCTAAGGAATGGGATAATAAGTGACATTAAAGGTAGAAAGCAGCACGAGCAAGGTACAGATAGCCCTAGTGGGGGTGGGGTGGGGGGGAAGAGATCAAAATGGGCTAAAAGGTAGAGATAAAACAGTGGATGTAAATACATTTAAAAATAATGGAAATAGGTGGGAAAAGAAAAATCTATATAAATTATTGGAAAAAAGGGGGATCAGACAGGCGTTGGGGATGGAGGAGAGAGTTCATTATCTAAAATTGTTGAACTCAATATTAAGTCCGGAAGGCTGTAAAGTGCCTAGTCGGAAGATGAGGTGCTGTTCCTCCAGTTTGCGTTGAGGTTCACTGGAACAAGGCAGCAGGCCAAGGACGGACATTGGGCATGAGAGCAGTGTGGTGTGTTGAAATGGCAAGCGACAGGGAGGTCTGGGTCATGCTTGCGGACAGGCTGAAGGTGTTCCGCAAAGCGGTCACCCAGTCTGCGTTTGGTCTCTCCAATGTAGAGGAAACCGCATTGGGAGCAGCGAATGCAGTAGACTAAATTGAGGGAAGTGCAAGTGAAATGCTGCTTCACTTGAAAGGAGTGTTTGGGCCCTTGGACAGTGAGGAGAGGGGAAGTAAAGGGGCAGGTGTTGCACCTTCTGCGGTTGCATGGGAAGGTGCCGTGGGAGGGGTTTGAGGTGTAGGGGGTGATGGAGGAGTGGACCAGGGTGTCCCAGAGGGAACAATCCCTGCGGAATGCCGCCGGGGGGGTGAAGGGAAGATGTGTTTGGTGGTGGCATCGTGCTGGAGTTGGCGGAAATGGCGGAGGATGATCCTTTGAATGCGGAGGCTGGCGGGGTGATAAGTGAGGACAAGGGGAACCCTATCATGGTTCTGGGAGGGAGAGGAAGGTGTGAGGGCGGATGCGCGGGAGATGGGCCGGACATTGTTAAGGGCCCTGTCAACCACCGTGGGTGGAAAACCTCGGTTAAGGAAGAAGGAGGACATGTCAGAGGAACTGTTTTTGAAAGTGGCATCATCAGAACAGATGCGACAGAGACGAAGGAACTGAGAGAATGGGATGGAGTCCTTACAGGAAGTGGGGTATGAGGAGCTGTAGTCGAGGTAGCTGTGGGAGTCGATAGGCTTGTAATGGATATTGGTGGACATTCTATCACCAGAAATTGAGACAGAGAGGTCAAGGAAGGGAAGGGAAGTGTCAGAGATGGACCATGTGAAAATGATGGAGGGGTGGAAATTGGAAGCAAAATTAATAAAGTTTTCCAGGTCCAGATGAGAGCATGAAGCGGCACTGAAGCAATCATCGATGTACCAGAGAAAGAGTTCTGGGAGGGGGCCGGAATAGTACTGGAACTGGAATGTTCCACATACCCCATAAAGAGACAGGCATAACTGGGACCCATGCGGGCACCCATAGCCACACCTTTCATTGAATGGCAGAGCAGACTCGATGGGCCAAATGGTCTACTTCTGCTCCTATGTCTTATGGTCTTATTCATAGGTTATTGGTCAAGTTTGCTGCCAGTGGCTGCCACCTAATTCATTGATATTAATGAGCTTATTAATGAGCTCATCTTATTGATGAAAACGGGGAAATGCTGCTTTTTTCATTCATTCATGAGATGTGAGCGTTGCTGGCTAGGCCAGCATTTGTTGCCCATTCCTAATTGCCCTTGTGGAGGAGGTGGTGGTGAGCTGCCTTCTTGAACCACGGCTATCCATGTGGTGTAGGTATATCCACAGTGCTATTTGGGAGGGAATTCAGGGATTTTGACCCAGTGACAGTGAAGGAACGGTGGTATATTTCCAAGTCAGGATGCTGAGTGGCTTGGAGGGGAGCTTCCAGGTTCATGTGTCTGCTGCCCTTGTCCTTCTTGATGGTAGTGGTCATGGGTTTGGAAGGTGCTGTCTAAGGACCCTTGGTGAGTTCCCGCAGTCCATCTTGTAAAGGATACACACTACTGCCACGGTGTGCCAGTGGTGAAGGGAGTTTATGTTTGTGGATGGGGTGCCAATCAAGTAGGCTGCTTTGCCTTAGATGGTGTCAAGTTTCTTGAGTGTTGTGGGAGCTGGACTTCCAGGCAAGTGGGGAGTATTCCATCACCCTCCTGACTTGTCCCTTGTAGATGGTGGACAGGCTTTGGGGAGCCAGGATGTGAGTTACTTGCTGCAGGATTCCTAGCCTTTGCTTCCTTTCTTACTCTGTTGCAATGTTACTTCAAGGGGTTGTAATTGTGCATTATACCAAATCATTGTTCAGATCTGATTACTATTGTGTTTCAGAAAACATAAGGTTAAAATATAACTGAAACAACGTATATTACAACATGTTATATATTTGTTAGACTAATTGGAATTATAATGTGGTATGTATGTATATGTATGATAAAACAACAAGGTATCTGTAAACCACTGGTGTAGTATTCCAGCTGAGGCCTTATGCTTACTTTGGCCAGATCAGCTCTAATATGATGTTGTAGGAATGTTCAAAAGAGATCAGCAGTCTAAGTATGCCAAATGTTGATTGATTTATTGCATACCTATTAAGGGCTGCAAAATAATCATTTCAAGAGTTAGCTTCATTCAATTATAAGTTCTTTCATACAGTAATCCATACCTGGCACCATCAACAGTCCCACTATTTGGGAGCTGAGCCCAGTTTTCCTGGTAATGGAGGTCATCACAACAAATACACACCAGCGTAACTGAAGTCTTATTTGGGGCATGGAACCGATATTCCCACATTGGTTGTAAAGTGGGTTATGTGAATTTTTCCCTCTTATTGATTGCAATCGCCAGCATCAACCTGCAATTTGCTGTATCATGGGTCAGATACAAAGTAAAAGTTCCCTGTGCCTATACCTCACTGCTAATGTGCCTTAATGCCAAGCACCCGCACAAGATTGATGTCCCTATTTCTCTCGTCACGTATTATACAAGCTTTCATGAGTTATATTAACCATTTAATTCAATTCATGCTGCATTAAAATAAGTCCTCTGCATCATGGTTTCTGCCCAGAACCAATTCCCAATCTTGCCTCTGGGAGGATCTTTGTAACTGATGGGAGAGATTTCCAGTAGTGGAGTCTGGGTTGGATTCATGTTTGTGACGTGAGGTGAAAGGCAAGTTTCACAAAATTCTTGGGCTCTATAAGTGAAGGAAAATTCACGCTTAATTTGTAAAACTATTGAAGAGAATCGACTGCTGTGCTGTAACTAGTACCAAGTGTGTCCTACTGACTTTTTGAATCATCACATTTGGTTCCAACGTAAGGACTTATACTCTGTCAAGAAAATCCCAAACTTTATGCCTATACAAACCACACATGGTGATCCAAATGCTTGGCTGAGAGCCCAGAAATCTATTAGAGTACTAAAACACTTGAACCCTAGGAAATACATTGCTTAATTGACAGCTCTGGCTCTCTAATCTATGCTGTAAATTTCTCAATGTTTGTTTATACAAGATAAAGCGGTTTCAAGTACTTGTAGTTTCAGCTATTGAAACTTTAAAGGGTCTTGATTGACACTTTTTTATTGGGCTGCAGTAAAAAGGTTTTTTATAGGATGTGGACAATTTTAAATTTTTGAAGTTTGTTTTACACATCCTACGTCACTATAGAGTTCATTGCTTCTATACAGTGTATTGTGGATGAATGGACATGGATAACTTGACATGGGTGCATGAGAGGCCATAGGGGTGGGTGAGGGCTGTACCTTGGCATGTGGACATGAGGGGCCATCATGGGTGGGTGGGGGCATACCTTGGCATGGGGGGGCACTCGAAGTGTACATTTTGAACTTAACTTTTAAAAGGCTGCCTCTTGCGAATGTGGATCATGCTTCCTTTAAAACCCGGCCTGATTCCATGAAAATTGAGGAGGAGTAGACATGCCTACCTCCGCAATGGAACTGGCCTGGTTGGCCGTGCATGGTCCAGATGTTTGACCGTACCAGCTTGTGCCCTTTTTAAAGGCACTCCTGAAAATTGGACAGCCTGGGAACGGGGTCAGGTATCCAAGAATCAGGGTCTGCCTGCCATTTTCAAAGGGCTCCTGAGTCATTCCAACCCGGTGAAAATCCAGGTTAATATCACAGTTGAGGCAGAACCACGATTTTATAAAGGTTCATAATAACTTCCATGTTTTTGTACTCTCTGCCTCTATTTATGAAGCCCAGGGTCCAGTCTACCTTTATTTCAACCTGCCTGTCACCTTCAAAGGTTTCTGCACATATACCCCGAGGTCTCTGTTCCTGTACCCACTTTAAGTTGTACCCTTTATTTTATATTGCCTCTCCTTATTCTTCCTATCAAAATGTATCACTTTGCAGTCCTCTGTGTTAAATTTTATCTTCCACATGTTTTCCTTTCCACCCGCCTATGTTTTCTTGAAGTCTATCAGTATCCTCCTCACAGTTCACTAGATTTCCATGATTTGTGTCATCTTGAAGTCTTCCCTTGTATACCCAATATTTAGGCCATTAATATGTATCAGGAAAAACAATGGCCCCAATACCAACCCCTGGGGAACTCCCCTATAAACTTTCCTCTTTATTTATTATCACTCAGCCACTCTCATATCCATGTGCCAACCTCCCCTTTATTCCATGAGTTTCACCTTTGCTAGCGTGCTTATTAGGGGCATTTTACCTAATGCTTATTGAAAGCCCATTTAGACCACATCAACTGCATTACCCTCATCAACCCTTTCTATCACCTGATCAAAAAACTCAGTTAAGTTAGTTAAACACAATTTGCTTTTAATAAATCCATACCAGTTTTCTTTAATGCATCCACACTTGTCCAAATAACTATCTTGAATTTTAAAATTCAATAGAATTGGTCAAAATCAAACCTCAGTCAAACATCTGTATTTTACAAGGTAAGGTGTTGGAAGACTCTTAGTTTTGTGCCTCATCCATGTTGATCCAGTAGATCATAATACTGTTAGCGTCTAGACAATATTCACTGTTAGGTTTAGGCGGAGGCAAGATTTACCACTTGTGTGTGTGTGTCTCACTCTCCACCACCCCACTCCCCCAACCATTCCCTTTCTCTCCGTGCTGTTTTCTGTATCCCTCTCTTCTCCCTTTTGCTCATTCTTTTCTTTGTACTCCTCTTTCTTTCTCTTTTTACTCATTTTAATTCTCTCTTTTACTCACTTTCATTCTCTCTCTTTTTACTCACTTTCATTCTCTCTCTTTTTACTCACTTTCATTCTCTCTACCCCCTCTCACTTTCTCTCCCTCTCTCAACCTCTTCCCCCCGCTCTCTCTCATCTTCTCTTCACCCCCCCTGCTCTCTCTGTCTCACCCTCCTCCCCCTTTCTCTGTCTCCCACCCCCACCCACACTCTCTCTCTCCCCCCCACATCATCATAATAGAGATAGGGTGTTTTTGATCATTGAAGCAAACAGCATGTTGCCTTAAATTTCCAGGATAATATCCCGTTTAGATTTGTAGATATGGCTTTTTGCCACAACCTGTAGGAGCATCAGTGATCTGTGGAACCTGAAGATAGTTACTCTCAAAGCATGAATTTCGACTTGATTTCAGCCCCATCTCCCCACTGACATGTCATATGTTTCCATATTCTCGCCACCAAAATGCATGTACATCATTAACATTTTGAGTCTGTATGACTTCAGAGCTATGAAGAACAGTCACACGGACTCGAAACGTTAACTCTGTTTCTTTCTCCACAGATGCTTCCAGACCTGCTGAGTTTTTCCAGCACTTTCTGTTTTTATTTCAGATTTCCAGCATCTGCAGTATTTTGCCTTTATCTTATGCATGTACATCATCTTTGGAATCTCTTTAAAAAGCTTGCTTCAAAGATACTTCCCAATAATTTCCTCCGCACAATTATTACTCCACTGGAGAAATAGTTCCACTTGACTTTTCTTCTCACTCCTGAATTCTTCATTTTAAATTTGTCGGCCCTAATCTTCCCTCCTCTCCCCATCATCCTTAGAATTCAGTTGTAGTTAGCTATTTCACCACATGCCTGCTCAGAATTTGTGCATAGTGAAGTATGACAGTTAACAAGTGTTTAAAGCCTGGTGTATGAATTTTCTTGTTAATAGTGTAGCCATTGCCATATATTAACATAGACAGAGTCACAACACTATTGATGACATACATGTTCCATTGCCTGAGTCTGCTTTCAGTTCCCTCCACAATCTAGAAATGTCTAACATGCTGTGTCATTGGGGTGCTTTTCCAGTCACTGTTTATGCTCTCCTGTTTTTGAGGGGAGATGGTGGCATAGTGGTAATGTCACTGGGCTAGTAATGCAGAAGTCTAGGCTGATGTTCTGGTGACGTGGGGTCAAATCCCACCATGGCAGCTGGTGGAATTTAAATTCAATTTGTAAAAGTCTTGAATTCAAAAGCTAGTGGTTGAAAGCACCCCCTCCTGTGAGACTGTGTCTTGCATTCACTCCGAACGCCTGGCAATGTCTAGCCCTGCTCTTGCCCTTTTCACCTCCCAGTGTCGCTCTCCAGGCTTTTGCCTGTGGCCACTTCACTCAGTTTCAAAGCTAGGCCCTGACGGTGAACTTGATGGCAATGCCTCCACTGCTGAACTGTGGCTTGCCTGAGTCTAACCCTGCCACTCTCACACTATAGAAAGAGCTGGGTTGTAAAATCAACCACCTCCAGGCTCTCAACCTGCGCTTCTGCTGCTTCAAGACCGAGCTCCATGACTGGAGTGGTTCAGGTGAAGTAATGAGAGCATAAAATAATAACATTTTTACAAAGCACTTTAAAAACACAGATTTTCATATTTATATGATGTATTATGTGTTGATCTATAACACGTGAATTTTAGCAATTATATACTGAATGTTACTGTGCTGCTTTATTGCTGTTTTTGTTTTATTAATGTCTGGGCTTATGTTAAGTGTTAAAATGTGGTTGTATTGGAAAATAGTCTGGAAGCACTGTCCTAAGTGGTTCCTTTACATTCCACATATATGTCCCCAAGATCACCAAATGTGGATGGTGCGTTTAAATATTTCAGATTACCACTACACGGTTCTCCTTATCTAGACAATAGCCTCAATACGCTGGATCTACATGACTTTTTTCCACCATATTTCTGGGCCAAGGGAGCTTCCTTCTTTGCCTCCAGATTTTCATCCACCTCCGCCCCCTGCCTCTGCTATTCTGCTGTAACCATTTGCACTTCCTCTGGACCTGTCTTTTTTTTTTCTACACTTGCCCCATTATCACCCCTCCTTTGCCTTGCACCAGCATCACTTTGGCCATTTCAACACTCTTACCCTCCATTTGAAATGTTATCTCCCTTCCCTTAGACGTTGCCTTTTCTCATTTTTATACCAAGCCAAAAGGGGGCCTGATCTACTTTCTAACTGCTCGTGGGAATTTTTTGGGTTTACTTGAAGTGGATTTAGCAGAGTAATTCTCCCCAACTCCATCATTCTGAGCAGACTACCTCTTCCTACCCTATGTCAAAGTGCCAGATTAGCCACACGGGTTCAGCAACAATTTTAACTTTGGTTGTCTGGTCAATGCCAGCACTTTCCAGCAGATGGCGACCCTCTACCATCTGACTGATTTGATTGTGCCTTTATTATCTTAAATTAATTAATTAATTATTATGTTCACTAGGTTGATCCCGGGTATGGAGGGATTTTCTTACGAGGAAAGGCTTAGTAGGTTGGGCCTGTACTCAGTGGAGTTTAGATGAATGAGAGGCAACCTTATTGAAACATATAAGATTCTTAGGGGGCTTGACAGGGTGGATGCTGAGAGGTTGTTTCCCCTTTTGGGAAAGCCTAGGACCAGAGGACATAATCTCGGAGTAAGGGGGCGCCCATTTAAAACAGATGAGGAGGAATTTCTTCTCTGAGGGTTGTTAGCCTATGGAATTCTTTACCGCAGAGGGCTGTAGAGGCTGGGTTGTTAAGTATATTCAAGGCTGAGATAGACAGATTTTTGATCAGTAAGGGAATCAAGGGTTATGAGGAAAAGGCAGGAAAGTGGAGTTGAGGATTATCAGATCAGCCATGATCTCATTGAATGGTGGAACAGACTCGATGGGCCGAATGGCCTACTTCTGCTCCTACGTCTTATGATCTTATGGACATTGGTTCAGCAGAAAGCACAACCACACCTGTCTGCACTGTAGTCATTTTGTACAGGTCACCCAACCAATAATAATCCAACTGAATTTTTAATCCAGTAGAAAGAGCCATTTTTCATGAGTTTTCGTCTGTTGCGCCACCTCTTTCGATTCCTCCACTGCTGTCAGACTGCTGATCCAAAAATGAGCAGAAATTTCCTCCAGTTAAATGTTGGGAAGATGGAAGCCATGGTTTTCGATCCCCATTACAAACTCCGCTCCCTAACTACTGACTCCAGCCCTCCCTGACAGCCGCCTCAGACTAAACCCTTGGTGTCACATTCAACCCCAAGGTGAGCCTTCAACCTCATATTCATGGTGTGGTTATGACCACCTGCTTCCATTTCTGCAACAATGCCTGCCACCAACAACCCCCCCACCTCCCCGCCCCCATCCCCACCCACCCATCTCAATTTATCTGCTGCTGAAGCCCTCACTCATATTGTTATCTCTAGACTTGACTATTCTAATGCTGGCTGGCCGCCTACATTCTACCCTCCTTAAAATTGAGGTCATCCAAAGCTCTGCTGCCCATCTATTAGCTTGCACCAATTCCCTGTCAAGCGATGCACTGATTCTAAAATTCTTCTCCTTTGTCTTCAAATCCTTCCATGGCCTTGCCCCTCTCTATCTCTGTGACCTCCTTCAGCCCCACAACCCTCTGAGATCCCAGCACTCCTCTAATTCTGGCCTCTGGAGCATTCCTGATTTTAATCACTCCACCATTGGTGGTTGTGTTATCAGCTGCCTAGGCTCTTGGCTCTGAAATTCCCTCCTTAAGCCTCTGTCTCTCTAAATCAATTCCCTCTTTTATGACGCTTTGCGAAAGCTGCATCTTTGACTAAGCTTTTGGTAATCTGTCCTAATAGCGCCTTATGTGGCTCAGTGTCACATTTTGCTTTATCATTCGTCTGTGAAGCACTTTGGGGCATTTTATTATGTTAAAGGAGCGAAATAAGTACAACTTGTTGTTGCTGTTGTTTGGTTTTGAGTTCCTGATCATTTTTTAGCCATCAACGGTAACATAAAGCATATAAGCAATGATTATTGAAGGTATGGGAGAGTGCAGGTAGGAACCTTGGGATGATAAGAGTGACCACTGACTGCCTGTACAGGGCATGAGTGACCACTGATGTGGGTGTGAGGTCAGGGGCCTCACCTCTGCTGGTGTGCTGGGAGCGGAGAGTAATTGCTGCATGTTGTGATGAACGAGTGTGACATTTGCTATAGGTGAGGTGCGTATATGACCACCACTGCCTCTGGATGGGGGCGCCAGAGTGAACTTTGACCATGGGGTGTGAGAGGGTGACCATACGCTATTGGAGGGGGAGTGGAAGCGGGTGAGTGTGAATGACCACCGGCTGCTTGAGGAAAGGAGGGTGGGATTGACCTCCACCTGTCAGGGCTGGGAAATGAGTGATCTCTGACTGTGGGGATGAGAGATTGATCACTGGTAGGTATTGCTCTTAAAAGCATTAGCAAAGGTAAATCAAACATGTTATGGAAACTCAGTAACCTTTGAAAATGTTCCCAGAAGATTCTCTTTTTTACTGTACATGATTCCTTTGTCTTTTCATTCCGGTGTTCTCTTCAATGATACTTCTAGTCCTTTCTCATTATTGCCAAACAGCCCAGGTTTAGATGCTGTTTGTCAATAACACAGGTTGGAGAATTTGTGTTTGACTGAAAATGAGAACCTTTTCTCGCTACCTTTAGCAGAGAGCGTGCACCGTACTTCAAACCACTTCCTGTCAGGTGACATTTTATTTTCCTGTACTTCAAAGCAATTTGAACATCATATTATGTGCACCTTTTTTTAAAAAAATGAACACTTCCTGCCACTAGATGTGGAGCAAAGTTGGAAGCCGCGATTAATCAGATAAAAACACCAATGGAAAGGAAAATGTAATAAACTTGGAACGCAGGGCTAATTTCTTGTTAGAAACAGTAAACTTTATTTACAGACTCCTGATGAGGCTACAAGCTTATTCCAAGACCAAGGCTAAAAAGCTCTGCCCCCTGAGATTCCCCACGCTTAGGGCTGATTCGTCTATATAGTCACATGATCCCCATAACAGTAAGAAATGGTTTAATTCATTACACTACATTACCTTTAATTTTGTTTTACCCTCTTATTTACAAAAACATCTTAACCTATATTAACCTGTTTATACAATTATATACAGTTCATGCCATTATAAATTTAGTCTTTGAGGAGGTTTTCAGATTCAGGCAGAGCGACGCAACTCTACACCTGGAGGTTCTACCATTGGATGGACTTGACCAGGAACTGCAGCCTCAGGGACATCCCTAGACAATAGAAATTCAGAATTATTTACTTCAGCAGAGACATCCAGTATGTCTATTCCATGTCAATCTGACACCTCAGGTGTCAAAGTTTCGACTTTGATTTCAGGTGGATTAACTGGTTATTGGAGGGTTTCTTGACTTCTGAGATGATCCACCTGCTTCTGAACAATCCTGTTTTCCACTTTGACTTGATAAGATAACGGTCCTGTTTCAGGGACCATTGTACCAGGGACCCATCTGGGCCCAGTTGCAAAATTTCATATAAAAACACTCTCTCCCATAGTAAACTCTCGACCTTTACTGTGCACGTCATGATTCACTTCTGAACATACAAACAAGGAGTAGGAGTAGGCCATTCAGCCCCTCGAGCCTGCTCCACTATTTAATAAGATCATGGCTGATCTGATAGCGACCAGAAATAATGATAGTAATCTGCATCCCACCTACCGCTGATAACCTATCACCTAATTGCTTACCAAGAATCTATCCACCTCTGCCTTAAAAATATTCAGACTCTGCTTCCACCACCTTTTCAGGAAGAGTTCCAAAGACTCAGAACCCTCTAAGTGCAAAAATTTCACCTCATTTTGGTTTTAAATGGTGACTCCTTATTTTTAAACAATGACCCCCTAGTTCTAGATGTTCCCACAAGAGGAAACATCCTCTCCACATCCACCCTGTCAAAACCCCTCAGGATCTTATATGTTTCAATCAAGTCGCCTCTTACTCCTCTAAACTTCAGTGGATACAAACCTAGTCTGTCCATACTTCCCTTATAAAACAAGTCATCCATTCTAGGTATTAGTCTGGTAAACCTTCTCTGAACTGCTTCCAACGAATTTACATCCTTCCTTAAATAAGGTGACTAATATTGTACACAGTATTCCAAATGTGGTCTCACCAATGCCCTGCATAACTGAAGCATAAACTCCCTATTTTTGTATTCAATTCCCCCTGCAATAAATTATACCATTCTATTAGCTTTCCTACTTACTTGTGTACTTGCATACTAGCCTTTTGTGACTCATGCGCTAGCTCACCCAGATCCCTCTGCTTTTCAGAGCTCTGCAATCTCTCACCATTTAGATAATACGCTTCTTTTATTCTTCCAGCCATAATTGACAATTCCACTTTTTTGCATATTAAAATCCATTTGCCAGATCTTTGCTTATTCACTTAACCTATCTCTGTCAGTTTGTAGCCTCCTTATGTCCTCTTCACAACTTACCTTCCTACCTATCTTTGTGTTATCAACAAATTTGGCAACCATCCCAACCATCCCTTCATCCAAGACATTTATATAAATTGTAAACAGTTGAGGTCCCAGCACTGATCCCTGTGACACACCACTTGTTACATCCTGCCAACCTGAAAAAGACCCATTTATGCCTACTCTCTGCTTCCTGTTAGTCAGACAATCTTCTATCCATGCCAATATGTTACCCCCTATACCATGAGCTATTTTCCATAATAACCTTTGATGTGGCACTTTATCAAATGCCTTCTGGAAATCTAAGTACAGTACACCTACCAGTTCCCTTTTATCCATAGCGCATGTTCCATCTTCAAAGAACTCCAATAAGTTGGTTAAACATGATTCCCCTTTCACAAAAACACGTTGACTCTGCCTGATGATGTTGAACTTATCCAAGTGCCCTGCTATAACTTCTTTAATAGTAGCTTCTAACATTTTTCTTATGACAGATGTTAAGCTAACTGGCCTGTAGTTTCCTGCTTTCTGTCTCCCTCCCTTTTTGATTAATGGAGTTACATTTGCTATCTTCCAATCGAATGGGACCTTCCCCAAATCGAGGGAGTTTTGGAAAATTAAACCCAATGCATCAACTATCTCACTAGCCACTTCTTTTTAAGCCCCTAGGATGAAGTCCATCAAGACCCGGGCTCTTTTCAGCCCCCGGCTCCAACAATTTACTTAGTACCATTTCTCTAGTGACTGTAATTTTCTTGAGTGCCTTCCCTACGTCCAAGGTTTATAGCTGCTTCTGGGATGTTACTTGTTTCCTCTATAGTGAAAACTGATGCAAAATACCTGTTCAATTCATCTACCATATCTTTGTTTTCCATTATCAATTCTCCAGGCTCACTTTCTGAAGGACCAATGCTCACTTTGTTAACATTTTAAAAAAAAAATATTTATAAAAACTCTTACAATGTGTTGTCATATTTCTGGCTAGCTTTCTCTCATACTCTAATTGTAGTCGTTCTTTGCTGTTCCTTATATTCTATCCAATCTTCTGGCCTGCCACCTATCTTTACACAATTATATGCTTTTTCTTTAAGTTTGATACTATCTTTAACCTTTCTAGTTAATCACGGAGGGTGTGTCCATCCCTTGGACTTTCTCTTACTCGTTGAAATGTACCTATTCTGTGCATTCTGAAATATCCCCTTAAACATTAGCCACTGCATCTCTATTGACCTACCCCTTAACCTAATTTGCCAATTCACTTTTGCCAGCTCTGCTTTCGTGCTCTCATAATTGCCCTTATTTAAGTTTAAAAGCTTAGTTTCAGACTCACTCCTCTCTCCCTCAAACTGAATGTAAAATTCAATCATATTATGGTCACTGCTATGTAGGGGCACCTTCCCTATGAGATCATTAATTACTCCCATCTCATTGCGCAACACCAGGTCTAGTATAGCCTGCTATACTCCAACTCCAGCATGATGCCACCACATCTAGGAATGAAACGTTAACAAACACATCTTCCCTTCACCCCCCCCGCCATCGGCATTCCATAGGGACCATTCCCTCCGGAAAACCCTGGTCCATTCCTCCATCACCCCCTACACCTCAACCCCCTCCCATGGCACCTTCCCGTGCAATCGCAGAAGGTGCAATATCTGCCTCTTTACATCCCCCCCACCATCCTCACCGTCCAAGGGCCCAAACACTGCTTTCAAGTGAAGCAGCATTTCACTTGCACTTCCCTCAATTTAGTCTACTGCATTCGCTGCTCACAATGCGGTTTCCTCTACATTGGAGAGACCAAACGCAGACTGGGTGACTCGGTCTGTCCGCGAGCATGACCCAGACCTTCCTGTCGCTTGCCATTTCAACACTCCACCCTGCTCTCATTCCCACATGTCCGGCCTTGGCCTGCTGCATTGTTCCAGTGAAGCTCAACGCAAACTGGAGGGACAGCACCTCATCTTCCGACTAGGCACTTTACAGCCTTCCGGACTTAACAGTGAGTTCAACAACTTCAGATCATGAACTCTCTCCTCCATCCTCACCCCTTTTTGATCCCCTTTTATCAATATTTATTTTTAAATTTTTATATATTTTTTTCCCACCTATTTCTATTATTATTTTTAAAATTTATTTCCATTCACTGTTTTATCCCCACCTTTTAGTCTATTTCGATCTTTTTCCCCACACCATCCCCTCCCACCACCCCATCCCAACTAGGGCCATCTGTCACTGGCTCATCCTGCTTTCTAATCTTACTATCACTATTAGCACCTCCTTTAGCCAGTGTCACCACCATCAACACCCCTTCGACCTTTTGTATATGACATCTTTCGCAATCTCTCCTTTGCCTCCACCTATCACTGGCCTTCTATCCAGCTTCACCTGTCCCACCCCCTTAAACAGTATATATTTCACCACATTTCTACCTCTCTTTAGTTCTGAAGAAGAGTCAGATGGACTCGAAATGTTAACTCTGTCTTTCTCTCCACAGAATCTGTCAGACCTGCTGAGTTTTTCCAGCAATTTTTCTCCTTGCCTAGTATAGGCTTCTCTCTGGCTCCAGAGCAGCTGTCCCAAGAAACTATCCCGGAAACATTCGATGTACTCATCATCGAGGCAGTCTTTGCCCATCTGACTTTTCCAGTCTATATGTAAATTAAAATCTCCCATGATTATTGCCGTCCCTTTCTGACAAGCTCCAATTATTCTCTCCTATAGGCTCAACCCTACCATGTGGTTACTGTTAGGGGGCCTGTACACGACTCCCACAAGTGACTTCTTGCCTTTACCATTTCTCATCTCTACCCAAACCGTTCCCACATCCTGGTTTCCTGAACTAAGGTCATCCCTCTCTATTGTGCCAATACCATCATTAACTAACAGAGCCGTCCTTCCACTTTTTCCTCACTTCCTGTCCTTCCTAAATATCCTGTACCCTTCAATATTCAGGTCCCAATCCATGTTCTCCTGTAGCCATGTCTCTGTAATGGCTGTTGAGTCATAATTATTTATTTTTATGTACGCCCTCAGTTCACCTGTTTTGTTTCAAATGCTTCATGCACTCAGATACTGAGCTTTTAGTTTTATTCTTTTATTCTTTTTATAACCTCTAGTTTCGTCTGTTGATTTATTATTAGATTTGTACTCTCTATCCCTTCCTGTCATGCTCTGTTTTTCAAATCCTGTAATAATACATTTCTCTTTTGCTTTGTCTCTACTCTTTGGTTTACCGCATCTTCCCAAATTTGCTCCCTTGCCCTCACTACTTAGTTTAAAACCCTTTCTATTTCCCTAGTTATGTGGCTCACAAGAACACTGTCCCAGCACGGCTCAGGTGTAGACCTTCCTGGCAGTACAGATCCCACTTTCCCCAGTATTGGTGCCAGTGCCCCAGGAACCGGAACCCACTTCTCCCACACCAGTCTTTAAGCCTTACATTCATCTCCCTAATCTGATTTGTCCTATGCCAATTTGCACGTGGCTCAGGTAATAATCCAGAGATGATGATCTTTGAGGTTCTGCTTCTTAACTTGGTGCCAAGCTCATCATACTGACTTTCTAGAGCCTCCTTCTTTGTCCTGCCTATGTCGTTGGTACCTACATGGAGCATGATGATTGGGTCATCCCCCTCCCACTGCAAGTTCCTCTCCAGCCCCGAGCAGATGCCCTGAACACGGGCACCGGGTAGGCAACACAGCTGTCTAGACTTATGTTCTTTGCTGCAGAGAACGGTGTCAATCCATCCAACTATACTATCCCCGACTAGCACTATATTCCTTTTTGCTCCCCCACCTTGAATGGGTACCCTGGCTTCTCTCCCCCTTCCCCTCTAAATTAGGGAATACTAGGCTCAACCTTGTATGAAGTTGGTGCTTCATTAACAATTTTGAAGGTGTTAAAGCAGTGGTCACATGAGGGGTTGTGCGATAGCTGAACAGAAATCTTGAAATTCATGCTTCCAATGTTACCTTTGATAGTTTCTTCATGCCTGTTTTAAAAGTTTGGAGTGCTCTTTCTGCTAACCCATTGGACGAGGGATGATGCAGTGCTGTTCTGCGTGTTTAATTCCACTTAGGTTTGTTAATCTTTGGAATTCAGGGCTAGTGAAAGCATTACCATTGTCTGACACAATAACTTCAGGTAATCTAGGAACACTGAAACTCTGGCGCAGTTTTTCAATGGTTGCAGATGATGTAGGTGATCCCACTTCATACACATCCATCCACTTTGAATGTGCATCGATGATCACGAGAAACATGGTACCTAGAAATAGGCCTACGTAGTCTATATGTAATCTAACCCAGGGTCGACCAAGCCACTCTCACAGATGCAGTGGAGCTGAAACAGGCAACTTCTGCTGTTGCTGGCACTGGAGACAGTGTTTCACCATTTTTTCTATATCCCTGTCTGTACGTGGCCACCAGATATAACTTGGTGCAAGCATCTTCATTTTCAAAGTACCAGGATGCGCACTATGAATTTCTTCCAATAATGGTTCTCTTCCTTGCACAGGGATAACGACTCTTGCTCCCCATAATAGGATAGCATCTTGACCACTCAGTTAATGGCATCGTCATTTATGCTGCAGACCCAATGCTCTCGCAGCAAGTTGTTTTAAGTATCACCGAAGTCACAGTGCTCCATTAACTGTTTTAACTGCACGATGTATGTTGCAGTTGTCTCACCGGGGGCACATACTTGAGAGTTAAACTTGAATCTTTGCATGATCACTGAGGGCTTAGGCTGAAAATGTCCTTTCACAAGGTCTACTAGCTCAGTGAAGGATCTGGAATTTGGCGCACTCTGAGCCATCAAATTACGGATTAAGTTATATGCGTTATTCCCGCAGACACTTCAGAGAATTGCCTTCTGTTTATCCTCTGCCATTATTTCATTAGCTACAAAGTAGAAACCTAATCACTCAATGTACTGATTCCAGTCCTCGATGGATGAGTCATACGGGTCGATTCTGCCAGAGAGGCATTACTGGTGAGTATACTTCTTCTCTTCCCTTCCTTTAAAATATCAGAATACTCACATTCGTGAGGTGAGGTGTTGGTCTGCGCTACTTATCCTCATCGCCAATTGTAATAAACTTGGAATGTAGGATTGGTTTCTTTTAAGAAACGGTAAACTTTATTTACAGACTTCTGATGAGGCTATATGCTTGTTCCAAGACCAGGGCTAAAAAGCTTTGCTGCTAAGACTCCCTGTGCTTAGGTCTGATTGGTCTATACAGTCACATGATCCCCATAACAGTAAGAAATGGTTTAACTTACAATTATTACAGAGAACCTCAGCAATATAAATCCATGAGATCAAATGTACCTGTTACAATAGATTGAGACATTTATGATTTAAAACATTCTCTGAAGCACTCTCAGCCATCAGTTATGCTCTTTAAGATACGTTTTAGAAAATATGCAGGGAATAATGAATTCCTGGGAATGGGTATATACAAAATAACAGCCGGGGTCATTTAAAAAAAAAATTCACTCTCAGGGTATTGGTGTCACCAGCAAGATTGGCACTTATTCCCCATCCATTTATTCATGGGCATTTGATGACTCTCCTTGAACCACTGAAGCCCATGCAGTGAAGGGTATTTCCAGACTGTTGTTAGGTCGTGTTTCCAGGATTTTGACCCGGGCACAGTGAAAGATTATTGATCACCCTTAAAGCAAGTGCATTAGGTAGGGTCTTCCCAAGGGTGAGGTTTGTCAACATTTTGGGTTTAACTTGATACCAGTTAGCTATCAGCCAAAAGATTGAGGAATTTCCCATGCTTAATATATTCATCTGAAATTCCTCACTCTACCCTTCAAGCAACCAATTTCAAGTAAATGTGTTATTGTCTTTGCTAAAATAGTGAAGAGATCAATTTTAGACAAACTTATTAAGGTCTAATTTCGATCCTTAAATAGCATTCATCATTCCTCTGTGTAACACACCTTACCCTGTGCATCATTGCATGTGACCTCTTAGAACAAAATCGAGTGGACTTCATTGCCTGGCAGAACAACGCAAGGTTGCAAGTGTTGAAGGCAGCATTGCAACAGCTCAAGTCTGATGCTCAAAGACAAATCTGGAAGATAAAGGAGATGTGGCAGAAACAGAAAGCCCGAGAAATCCAAAAGTATGCTGATCATCAAGATGTGAAAAGCTTCTTTGAAGCTGCCAGGGACATCTATAGACCAAGGTCAAATGGACAAAATCCTCTTCACTTACGGGATGGTGTTTCTCTTCTGAAGGATGACAACGCCATCCGTCAATGCTGGAAAGAACACTTTCAACATGAATCCTGAATCCACAGTGGCAGCTGATACTCTCCAGTCTATACCCCCCAGGAACCTGTGGCAGAACATGGATGAAGCACCATCAATGGGAGAGCTGCAACAAGCAATCAAACAGGTGAAAGACCACAAATCCAGCAGCCCTGATGGTATTCCAGCTGAGGTCTTCAAATATGGTGGGCCATTTTCTCACATCAAGATTCCAAACATTCATCCTATGGATTTGGGAGGAAAGAGAACTGCCCCCTGACTTCAGGAATGTGACAATTGTAACTATCTTCAAGAAGGGAGGTGAATCATGATGTGGGAACTCTTGAGGTATTTCCTTCTTGTCCATACCAGGGAAAACCCTGGCACACATTCTCCTGGATCGCCTCCTTCCTATGGCTGAGGAAATCCTCTCAGAGTCACAGTGTGTCGTTAGACTTTCCAAAGGAACCTCCGGCATGGGCCCAGATTTTTGCCATGACTAAGAGGCTCTTGGTCATGGTGAAAATAGGGGAAATGCACAAAAATCGGAAGTCACGCCTCCAAACACGGCACTTCTCATTTTGGTGAGGGCAGGGTTGGGGGTGAGATGTGTTTTGCACATGCATGTTTTACAGAGGCAGCTGGCCATTTAAATCATCAGCTGCCTCCCCTGAAGTGGGACTTTGGCAGACCAGGATTGTGAAACCCCCACGTGGGCAGATTAGACCAGGTAACAGCAAGTCTAAACTTGGTGGATTAGTTTGGATAGCAAGGATATCCCTCTGGAGATGTAAAGTACCCCTTTGGATCTGGTCCTGGGTCACCTTTGGTGGAGGTCAGGTGCCATTTGGAAGTGTTAAAAGTAGGCAGTGTGTGTGAAAAGTGCATGAACTCATTACTGTCAAGCTCATTGGAACTGTCAACAGACCTGTCAAAATCGACTCTCTCTTTTTATTGGAGGGAGTGCATGTTTGTGGATGTGGTGCCAATCGAGCGGGGCTGCTTTGTCCTGGATGGTGTCAAGCCTCTTGAGTGTTATGGGAGCTGCACTCATTCGGGCAAGTGGGAAGTATTCCATCACACTGCTGATTGTGAATTGTAGGTGGTGGATAGACCTTGGGGAGTCAGGAGGTGAGTTACTCGCTGCAGGATTCCTAGCCTCTGACCTGCCCTTGTAGCCACAGTATTTACATGGCTAGTCCAGTTCAGTTTCTGGTCAATGGTAACCCCCAGGATGTTGATAGTGGGGGAATTCAGTGATGGTAATGCCATTGAATGTCAAGGAGCGATGATTAGATTCTCTCTTGTTGGAGATTGTCATTGCCTGACACTTGTGTGGCATGAATATTACTTGCCACTTGTCAGCCCAAGCTTGGATATTGTCCAGGTCTTTTTGCATTTGGACATGGACTACTTCAGGATCTGAGGAGTCGCAGATAGTGCTGAACATTGTGCAATCATCAGTTGAACATCTCCACTTCTGACCTTATGATGAAAGGAAGGTCATTGATGAAGCAGCTGAAGATGGTTGGGCCTAGGACATTACCCTGAGGAACTCCTGCAGTGATGCCCAGGAGCTGAGATGATTGACCTCCAACTACCACAACCATCTTCCTTTGTGCCAGGCATGACTCCAACCAGCAGAAACCTAGTTTTGCTAGGCCTCCTTGATGCCACACTCGGTCAAATACTGCCTTGATGTTAAAGGCAGTCACTCCCACCTGACCTTTGGAGTACAGCACTTTTGTCCATGTTTGAACCAAGGTTGTAATGGGGTCAAAAGCTGAGTGACCTTGGCAGAACCCAAACTGAGCATCAGTGAGCAAGTTATTGCTAAGCAGGTGCCACTTGATAGCACTGTTGATGACCCCTTCCATTACTTTACTGATGATTGAGAGTAGACTGATGTCACGGTAATTGGCCGGGTTGCATTTGTCCTACTTTTTGAGTACTGGAATAGCTAGGCTAGGGGCGCGGCAAGTTCTGGAGCCCAAGTCTTCAGTACTACTGCAGAAACATTGTCAGGGCCTATAGCCTTTGCAGTATCCAGTGCCTTCAGCCGTTTCTTGATATCACGTGGAATGAATCGAATTGGCTGAAGATTGGCATCTGTGATGCTGGGGACCTCCGGAGGAGGCCGAGATGGATCATCCATTTGGCACTTCTGGCTGAAGATTGTTGCAAATGCTTCAGCCTTATCTTTTGCACTGATGTGCTGGGCTTCCCCATCATTGAGGATGGGGATATTTGTCGAACCTTCTCCTCCAGTGAGTTGTTTAACTGTCCACCACCATTCACTACTGGATGTGGCAGGACTGCAGAGCTTAGATCTGATCCATTGGTTGTGGGATCGCTTAGCTCTGTCTATCACTTGCTGCTTATGCTGTTTGGCATGCAAGGAGTCCTGTGTTATAGCTTCACCAGGTTGACACCTCAGTTTTAGGTATGCCTGGTGCTGCTTCTGGCATGCCCTCCTGCAATCTTCATTGAACTGTCAGGGGCTTTGTCAAAGGGACCAGTCAAAGGGAGCTGTCAAGCCGTCGTAGCTTTTAAAGTATAGTCCTTCAAATATCTACAATGTTAAAAGGAATGGTTGTTTGCTATTTCACTCCCTCTGTTGACATAAGCCTGAGGGCTTTCATTACTGCATTGGGCTGTATGACTGATTTCACACCCAGCCATTATCACGGTAGGGTGCCAGCCATTTCATAGTTTGATTGTCAGCTACAGGTGGTTATAGACTCTTTGATGTGGGACTATGAATTCCAATGATTGTTGTTATAAGGGATTGTGCACTTGCTTAAAATGTTTATTGTTATAAAGCTTTATTTAGTTGAAGGAATGTAAATGTAGTAAATAGATGTTTATGAATGGGAGTGTTTTTCTCAATATAGTGAAATCTGCCATAGACACTCCGAACCTTATTTTATAGAACTTTATTTTATCTCATCTCTGCATGGGTCCTGAGGCATGCCCATGGTGGATATGAGGTGATTTGGCATGGTTGGTGCAAGGGCAAAGGATGGTGGGTGAGGGGTATGGGTTGGCATGAGTTGGCACTAAGGTGGCATGGGGGCTATAAAGGGCCATGGGGTGTGGGTGCAGGGGTATAGGTTGGCATGGAAAGTATGAGGGGTCATGGGGTGGGTACATGGCATGAGGGGGCTTGGTTTGGCATGGATGGGAAGTGTGTGGGGGAGTTAGAGGGTGTGAGGGTGAGGACTGGAGGGACATTTATGTTTTAATTTTTGGAAACAGAGGCAACGTCCCGAAGCAGGCCTTCTGCCCAGCCCACCTCTACAACTGACAACCCCCTCACTCCTCCCCAGCTCACCTCCCCCCAGGACCAAACATTCAGCATCCAGACAGCCATTTAAAAAGGTTGGGTTTGCAGAACTGGGAATTCTCCCATCTCTGAACACCCGACCCGGGAGCGACTATCTAGGCCATGGTCTCTCTTGCCAGGCAAATCCAAGAAAAATGTTGAGAACAACACTGGGAACTCTTATTGCATTCATCAACCTGACCAAAGCGTTTGACTCAATAAATCGTGAGACTCCAAAGATTTGGATGTCCAAGAAATCATATCATCATGAAGCAATCTTGCAACTGCTTCATGATGATATGACTGCAACTGTCTTGAGTGGGAGGATCTGAAACAAATGCTTTCAAAATCCAGACTGGGGGTCAAGCAAGGCTGTCTGATAGCCCCCATACTATTTACAATCTACCTAACAGTCGTTATTTACCTCATCAAAGATGGAAAACTCTCTTTAACCTTAGTCACCTCTGCACCAAAACTAAACCGACCCCCATAGACATCGATGATTTACAGTTTGCGGATGACTGCAGTGTCGTTGCCCACTCTGAACCAGATTTGCAAGCCACTCTCAGTCTCTTCATTTCTGCATACAAGAAACTCGGCCTGTCCTTGAATGTTGCCAAGGGAAAACTCTTATATCAACCCATACCTGGTCAGCTAGTCATTCCGCCTCCCAAATGTGTTGAAGGAGAGACTCTGGAATATGTTGAGCACTTCCCATACCTTGGCAGCCACCTGTCTCAAAAGATTACCATTGATGAGGAGATCCAACACCAGACCAGCTGCACCAGCTCAGCCTTCTACAAGCTACAGCAGTGAGTGTTTGACCACAAGGACCTCCGAAGGCCAATGAAAGGCCTTGTGTACAGAGCAGTTGTTGTCACATTCCTGTACTGCACTGAGACCTGGACTATGTATCAGTGACCACACAACAGCACTAGACAAATTCCATCAGCATTGCCTCTGCCATAACCTTCAGATTCAATGGGAGGACCATCAAACAAACACTGGTGTCCCTCTTGAAACCAGCTCCACAAGCATTCAGACAAAACTGCTGCAAAATCAGCTTAGATAGACTAGATACGGTGATCAATGACCGAAGAGCATCTCCCCTGCCAGATCCTGTTTCCTCAACTCTAAAATGGCCAAAGTTCCAGGGGAGGACGGAGAAAACATTTCAAAGACACCCTGAGGAAAAGCATAGCAGCATTGAGGTCGATGACTGGGAGGAGCTTGTCACCGATTGTTCAAAATGGCAACAACTTGTCCATCAAACAGCATCACAGAGAAGGAAACAAAAGGAAGCAAATCCTGCATTCTGGATCCCACTACCTCATGGTTCACCCTTCCATGTGCTCAAATATCTGTGGGTGGGGCATTGGCCTGTTTAGTCACATGACCCGTGGCAAAACCCTTGACCCTGAGTAGGCGTCATCCTCAAATCAAGGAACAGTCGACAATGACAATTATCCCATTCTGCACAAAGTTACAACAGTTGCAATGCTTCAAAATATATTTAGTTAAATGAAGTATCTTGGGACATCCTGTGGTCATGAAAGGCACCATACAAATGCAAGGTTATTTATTAACCCCTTCCTTTCTGCTCTTCTTTCTCTCTTTCTTACTTTCCTTCCTCCTTTTTTCCCATAAAGCACCACAACTTGTTCATTATCTTCTTGGTAATACATTCCATCTACTTCTAAGTGCTGTCCTGTGTGAAACATTCCGGTTAATGTGGAAGCAGGCCCAAAATGAGTGAATGAAACAGCATCTCTATTAACAGCTACAACTATGGAGCCAATTATGCATTTTAAACTCCTTCCAAAAGATGTCACTGTTTTGTATGGCGGCTGTACCGTTTAATTCAGGTATCTGTACCCTCTCAGCCCACTGATGCACATGGCCTGAGTTTGTTGTCATTATTTTCAGGGCAGCAGGCTGGATGGAGGGGCCAACATGCATTATAAATGTATACAGACTGCTGGATTGATTTACTGATTGACTGTCCCTGTTTTGAATGTGGCTGGCAGTGACAAAATCTAATAAGACTCAGTGATCAATTGAAGGGTATTCAAGAAAGAAACAAGACTGGGGATTAGTCAAACATGTAAACTATTTGAAATGTTTGGGAGCTGAACCTAAGTGACCATTCTTGGTGTACGAGCACAGCTCGGTGGGCCGGATTTTCATGCCTCCATCCATGTTGGAAACAGAAGCGGGAGAGATTTCAAAATGGCGGGCCAGACCAGTTTCCGGGATTCCCATCCCCGTTCCCGTCATGCGGAAGGGTATGGTTAGCGAGCCCACAACAGCAATCCCTTCCTTGCCTATCGCATTGCAGGGGTTGACATTTTAGCGCCCCCGCTATTTCCATAGAGCCAGGCCCATTTGTTAGGAGACATGGTACACAGCACCACAGTGGAGTCATGATCATTGCTGTGGAACCGGCAATCTTTGGACAAGTAAGTTTAAAAGGTCTTGCTAACTTTAGCTGTCACAATTAGATTCTGTATGATAAGTTGAATACGCTTTTAATACGGTGATTGATCATGCAGCTCTATCCTTAAAAGGTAAGTGACCATTAAATTAACCAGCACTGTGTAAGTGGACAAAGTCCTCTTCTGCACTCAACAGTATTGAGAACCTGACTTTAATGTTTCATCTGTTCCCCGCACGGCAACCAATGGTAGAGCAATTAAAATTGGGGATGTTCAAGAGGCCAGAATTAGATGAGCGCAGATATCTCAAAGGATTTGGGCTGGAGGGGATTAGAGAGATGGGGATGAATGAAGCCAAGGACAGATTTGATATCAAGGATGAGAATTTTAAATTCACGGTGTTAGGAAATAGAGTTAGTTTAAGTAAGTTATTTTTGTACTTGTGAGTGTTAGGAATGAGTTTTAGCTTTAAAGTTTAAGTTAGATTTGTATTTCTGTATTTGTGTGTTAAGAAAAGGTCAAGTTGAGTTTTAGTTTTACTTTAAAAAAGCACTTGTAATGAGTTTTACGACTCTAAGAGAAGTTAAGCACAAACGAGTAGAAAAACTGGGCTGTTGCCTAGCAACAGGGGTCCAGAGTGGCAGGCCCACACACACACATACACACACAGGAGAAACTAGAAACAGCAGTTATTGAGTTCAGTCTTTGAAAACAGCTGCCAGGCAGAAGCAGCCTACAGGGCTCAGATGGCCAGTTCCAAGCTAAAGTTGTTTGAAAGTAGCTGCAGGGGAGAGGGTGGAGCAAAGGGGAAGGTAGCCGGTCCCAAGCTAAAGAAGAAAGTCTCCAAGAATCCAGGGGAGTGGAACAGGAGAAAGTCCCAAGCAGAACTTCCTGTCAAAGGAAGGACAGGGACTGGAAAGGTCCCGTTAAGTGAAGTGAGGGGCAGGGAAAGCCTTCAGGCTTCAAGCTTAAGCTCCAAGCTGCAGGAAGCAGAGTAAAAGTGATATAAAGGCTTGTGAGAAGTCAGAAGGTCCAAAGAGGCAACTGAAGGTCTGTAACTCTTTGCTATGGACATGTGAAGCAGTGGTGTACTGTTGACAGCTGACTTCAGTGACTCTGTTCAGTAGCTCCTGTCCACCTATCTAAACAAACAAATAAAAGTTAGGACCTATCAAGCTGGGTTCCACCCTGGGTTCAGGCTTGTCCAATGGTAACCTCAGCTGGGGATCATAACAACTGCTTGACTGGGATCCAATGTAAGTGCACAAGCACAGGGATGCTGGGTGAACAGGGATTGGTGTGAGTTTCGACGTGCCAGCAGTTTGGAAATCTACAAGGGTAGAATGTGGGAGATCATTCAAGAGTTTATTAGATATTCAAGTCTAGAGATAATAAAGGCACGAGTGAGGGTTTCCACAGTAGAAGAGCTGAGGCAGGGGCCAAGTTGGGCAATTTACAGGAATGGAAATATGCAGTCTTAGTGATGGCATAGATATGTGGTCAGAAGCTCATCTCGGGGTCAAATATGATACCATGTCACATTACCTTAATTAGTAGTGAATCTACCTGCCACTCACAACTTATGGAGCCTAAAACTTTGTGAACTATTTGTAGCTCTAAAGTGGATTTATTGTAAGTATTTGATGCAATTAATTCTGTACATACTCTGAAAATATGTTGGCAAATGATTTAATGCAATATCTATCCAATGTGCAAGTTCACCAACTTAACGTTTGAATATTCGAGTTGTCCATTATGGGTTGGATCCATCATGTGGCCAAATATCCTCTTGACTAGATTTCCAACATCTATCCTCCAGTTCTGACAATGTTATTCACTAATATTGTGTTAAGAGGGAAGGTTATCGATGAAGCTGATGAAGATGGTTGAGCCTAGGACACTACCCTGAGGAACTCCTGCAGTGATGTCCTGGGACTGAGAAGATTGACCTCCAACAACCATAAGCATCTTTCTTTTGTGCTAGGTATGAATCCAATCAGTGTACAGATTTCCCCCCCCACCACCCCCCACCACCCAAACTTACTTCAATTTTCCACCAAGAGAAGCACTCTTAATACTGTACAATAGAGTGATGGGCTGTTCCAACCCACAATACCTACACAGTAAGCTCTTGGTTTCAAACATGCCATTTTGGAAGTTGCTGTGGAGCAGCCAGGAAGAGGGAGGAATGGATTACAGGTCTTGTTAGCCTATTAGAATTAATTAAGTCCTTTAGTTCTACTCTGCCTCTTTATTAGCTCTGTAGGTGGGATAATAGCTGCTATCTAATGACATTCCTTTGTTTTGCTTGGGGGTAATTTTGTTTTGAAAGAGACTGTAATATGGCGATAGTGAATACATTACCCCTCGAGCTCAGTCACTATCATTCAATGTTAAAAATCACCTCCTCTCCGTGGACAATAGGAGAAGGAGTGGGAACAATGCTGATTACTAGGTCAAGCAAAATGCCAAAGGTAGATAAATATGTGTACCAGAAAGCCAGTCGAGTCATAATTCTGACGTAGAATATTCACAAACTGCTTAGAGCCACATTTTCATGAAGTGAGCAGTTCCTGTCCACACCTGAAACTGTGTTCCTGGAGCAGGCAACAGGTGTAAACCAAACAACAACAACAGCTTGCATTTAGATAGCGCATTTAATGTAGTAAAACACCCAACTCTGTCCTTTTTGGAAAGCACATCATTTATGGTAGGTGGATTAGATTTGCAGAGCACTGTGCAGCATTTTCTTCTTCATTACAGATGCCAGTCTTCAGCCAAATTGATTCACTCCTCGTGATATCAAGAAATGGCTCAGCATTGGAGACAGCAAAGGCTATGGACCCCAACCACATCTTGGCTATAGCGCTGAAGGCTAGTTCTCCAGAATTAGCCTTGCCTCCAGCTGCTCCAGTGAAGCTACAGCCCTGGCATATACCCAGCAATGTGGAAAATTGCATAGGTATGCCCTATTGACAAAAAGCAGGACAAATCCAATCTGGCCATTACCGTCCCATCAGTCCACTCTCAAACATCAGAAAAGTGATCATCATCGACAGTGCTATCAAGAGGTACTTGCTCACAATAACCTGCTCACCAATGCTCAGTTTGAGCTGAATTCCAGGGGTGAGGTGCAAGTGACTGTCCTTGACATCAAGGCAGCATTTGACTGAGTGTGGCAAAGATTCCCAATAAAATTGGAGTCAATGGGAATCAGGGGAAATCTCTTCGCAGGTTGGCACAATAGCACAAAGGAAGATGATTCTGGTTGTTGGAGGCCAATCATCTCAATCCCCAGGACATTACTGCAGGAGTTGCTCAGGATAGTGTGCTAGGCACAATCATCTTCAGCTGCTTTATCAATGACCTTCCCTCTGTCTTAAGAGGGTTAGATCAAAAGTTCAGATTTTCATTGGCAATTGCACAGTGTTCTGTTCCATTTGCAAGTCCTCAGACAATGAAGCAGTCTGTGCCTGCCTGCAGCTAGACTGAGACAGCATTCAGGCTTGGGCTAATAGGTGGTGAGTAACATTCGCACCACACAAATGGCACGTAATGACTTGACAATAAGAGAGACTCTAATCACTTCTCCTTGACATTAAACAGCATTACCACTGTTGAATCCCCCACCACCAATAACCTGGGGGTCACTATTAACCAGAAACTTAAAAACTGTGGCTACAGGAGTAGATCAGTAAATGGGGGCAGAATTTTAAAGGTGGAGGGCTTTGTAAAATTCCTTAGCTGGCCTTATAACGCCCCCCTGCCTGCCCACAATTTGACATGGGGACGGTGAAATCTAGTATGGACTGCCCATCCATGTCCCAATTGAGGCCCTTATGTGGTCAATTATTGACTGCTTGAGGAGCGCATCTGTCCCAGCCTCAATTTTGAGGTTGGTGGGAGGAGTTCAGGGGCAGTGGGGAAGCATCCTCAAGGCCCCCTTCTATATTGGGCACCCCACCTCCCACCCACCCCCCCCACAGGTCTTCCGTGCAGGGTGCTCCACCGGCCCTCCACCCCGCCCCCCCCCACCACCCCAGCATCTCCATAATAACCCCATCCCCCTCTCCTCTCCCCACCCGCCCCGGGCCTCACCTCCCTGCCTGCTGTGACACCCCCTGCACTTTCCTGGTCCTAGACTCTGAGACTTAGATTCTGGGGACTGCTTGTAGCCCCAGTCTCGTTTACAGGAGCTTCTGGCACTGCTGGGACTAGAGAGCTGCCGGCCAATCAGATTGGCTGGTTGCTCTCTGATGCCGGGTTTCTGTCCTATTGAGGGGCAGAAGACCCGCCTCCAGGCATCTTTTTGCTCCTCAGAGGGATAAATGGCTGTGGGGCTGCTGTGATTGGCGGGGATGAATTCTCCACTGACTCTTCAGAAGGTGAGGCGGGAAGCCCCGACACCTGACACCTAAAATTCTTTGGCGAGTTACTCACCTCTTGACTCCTTAAACCTTTCCACCATCTACAAGGCACAAGTGCATGATGGAATATTCTGCACTTGTCTTGATGAGTGAAGCTCCAAGAACATTCAAGAAGCTATGCACCATCCAGGACAGAACAGCCTCCTTGATCCACCTATTATCCGCCATCTTAAACATTCGCTACCCCATCACCAGGGTACAATGCCAGCAGTGTGTACCATCTACAAGTTACACTGCAGCAATAGAGGCTCCTTCGACAGCACCTTCCAAACCTGCGACCTCTATCACCGAGAAGGACAAGGGCAGCAGATGTATAGGAACGCCACCGCCTGCAACTTCTCTTTGAAGCCATTTATCTTCCTGACTTGGAACTATATCACCAATCCTTCACTGTCGCAAGGCCAAAATTTAGGAGCTCCCTCTGTGGGTGTACCTACACTACAATTCAAGAAGGGGCTCTCATCACCACCTCTTCAAGGTCCATTGGGCATGGGCAATAAATGTTGACCTTGTTAGCAATGCTCACATCCCATTGATGAACAAAAATAAATTAATTCTTAGCTCATTATTTAAGGTACAGATATCTCAACCCCTCTGAAGTCTGACTTGGCCCCTATGACACGAATACTATCTTAGAATTCCTTGATACCATGAAGAAGTTGAGATGGTTTGGAGCAGTATTTGAAATGTAATGCAACATGAAGGAGAATTGTTTCCTCAAACTCTACAAAGATCATGAAATTTCACCAGGGGCCCTGTTGAAAATGGATACCTCGAATTGTGGGTTACCACTGCCCCTTAACAGCACAAGAGCTCGCTTGAAATCCCCACAGCCTTTATCATAGCATTCGAATGAGCTTCCTTCATCACCTCGGTTCCCATTGATTTAAAATGAACCCTACAGACATTCTCATCGCTAGGTTACATGTTAAAGATTTACTTGTGATCTACGCAAGATGCAACATGAGCAACACAGGTTCTATTACACCAGCAGTCAGCCTCTTCTGATGTTCATCTAATTCTAAATTAAAGAATAATAAAATAAGTAACATGCTTTTGTGAGACGACTTTTCTCTCTCAAGCCAGTTAATGTGCTGGATTCTCACCCTCAAGGCAGCTGGTGGGAGTTGGGAAAGTTCTGAGTTTGGCCTGCCCACCTCAGGCGAAAGTGCTCACAAAGGTGGGATTTTTGTTGGGGGGGGTGGGGGTGATGGTGCGGGGGGTGGGGTGGGGGTGGTGGTGGTGGTGCAGGGGGTGGTGGTGGGTGGTGGTGGTGCGGGGGGAGTGGGTGTGGGTGGTGGTGGTGCGGTGAGGTGGGGGGTGGTGGTGCAGGGTGGGGTGGGGGGGAAGTCGGGGGGGTGTGGGCTGCAGTCGGGCCAGCCGACCCAGGAACAGTTCAGAGGCAGCCACAGGGGCTGCCGGGTGAGGAGACGGCCTGTTTAAAAAGCCCGCCTCAGTGTTGTGGGAATTTGTCCCAGTTGCAATAAAACAGAAAGGCCCTCTAGCCCTCACCTCTCACACTCCTCACTCTCACCTCCTCCCCATGCCCCCTCATGCCACTATGTCAAGATATGCCTCCCACCCACTCCCTATGGCTCCTCATTCCCCACATGCCAAGGTATGTCCTCCAAACGACTCATATGAGACTTCATGCCCCTATGCCAAGTAATGGTACTTCCATGTCCGTTCACCCAATATGCACTGGATAGAAACAATGAACTCTATAGTGACAGTAGAATGTGTAAAAAAAATTTTAAAACACAGCCATTCATTGATAACTTTCCACTTAAAACCCCTTTTTACTATAGCCCAATAAAAGCATTAATCATCCAGACCCTTTAAAGTATCAGTAGCCAAAACTGCAGGCACTTGAAACCTCTTAACCTTGTAAATAAATTATACAATTGATGGTTTAGATCAGAGAGTCAGAGCTGCCAATTAAACAATGTTTTCTCTGAGGCTTAGTGTTTCAACAGGCTAATGGTTTAAGCCTCATTATGTATTCTTGGTTCAGAGTGCCGATATCCATTAGAGTACTAAAACACCTTAGCCTGGGGGCCATAGGGGGTGGGTGGGGGGGAATAGATTGGCATGGGAGGCATGAGGTGCCATAGGTGGTGAGTGCAGAGGGGAATACATTATCATGGGGGGCACAAAGGCTATAGGAGGTGGTTGGGCAGATAGCTTGATCTGGGGAGCATAAGGGGCCATAGGGGGGCATGGGGTGGCAAGAGAAGGAGCTTTTCAACTTATCTTTCAAAATGTTCCGTCATGCAGACTATAGTTCATGACATCCCTGAGGTGCTGTGAACCATGACTCTTTGACATGCTGGCCTGACTCCACGAAAATTGCAGAAGACTGCGATATGCCTATCCCCACAATGGAGCCGGCAAGGTCAGGATTGCAGGATCACAACCTGAACCAGCCTGCACTCTTAAAAGGCACTCATGAAAATCGAAAATCCCGGGAACGGGGTCAGAAACTCCAGAATGGAGATCCACCCACCATTTTTAAAGGGCTCCCGAGTCATTGCAACTCTGTGAAAATCCTATCTAATATTGTGTCAACACTGGAGAGTTTCTACAACATAGAGTCATAGAGGTCCACAGCACAGAAAAAGGCCCTTTGGCCCATCGGTTCTGCGCCGGCCAAACAAGCACCTAACTATTCTAATCCCATTTTCCGGCACTAGTCCCACAGCCTTGTATGCCATGGCATCGCAAGTGCACATCCAAATACTTCTTAAATGTTATGAGGATTTCTGCCTCTACCACCCTTTCAGGCAGTGAGTTCGAGATTCCTACCACGCTCTGGGTGAAAATATTCTTCCTCACAGTCCCTCTAAACCTCCTGCCCCTTACCTTAAGTCTATGTCCCCTGATTATTGATCCCTCCACCAAGGGGAAAAATTCCTTCCTGTCTACCCTATCTATGCCCCTCATAATTTTATACACCTCAATCACGTTCCCCTTCAATCTCCTCTGCTCCAGGGAAAATAACCCCAGTCTATCCAATCTCTCCTCATAACTAAAACTCTCCAGCCCAGGTAAATATCCTCTGCACTCTCTCTAGTGCAATCACATCCTTCCTATAATGCATTCATGTCACACTTATCCGGATTAAATTCCATTTGCCACTGATCAGCCCATCTGACCAGCCCGTCTATATCCTCCTGTAATCTAAGGCTATCCTCCTCACTATTTACCACCCCAACAATTTTTGTGTCATCCGTGAACTTACTGATCAACCCTCCTACATTCAAGTCGAAATCGTTTATATATACCACAAACAGCAAGTGACCCAACACCAATCCCTGTGGAACCCCACTGGACACAGGCATCCAGTCACAAAAACACCCCTCGACCATTACCCTCTGCTTCCTGCCACTCAGCCAATTCTGGATCCAATTTGCCAAATTGCCTTGGATCCCATGGGCTCTTACCTTCATTATCAGTCTGCCATGCGGGACCTTATCAAAAGCCTTGCTGAAGTCCAAGTAGACTACGTCAAATTGCCCTCATCTACACACCTGGTCACCTCTTCAAAAAATTCAAGCAAATTGGTCAGACATGACCTCCCCTTAACAAAACCATGCTGACTGTCCTTGATTAATCCCTGCCTCTCCAAGTGTAGATTAATTCTGTCCCTCAGAATTGCTTCCAATAGTTTACCCACCACTGAGGTTAGATTGATTGGCCTGTAGTTCCCTGGCTTATCCCTCCCTCCCTTCTTGAATAACGGTACCACATTGGCTGTCCTCCAGTCCTCTGGCACCTATCCTGCGGCCAGAGAGGTATTGAAAATTATTTCCAGTGCCCCTGCTATCTCCTCCCTTGCCTCACGCAACAGCCTGGGATACATTCCATCCAAGCCTGGAGATTTATCTACTTTTAAGCCTGCCAGACCACTTAAAACCTCCTCCCTTTCTATTCTAATTTCTTTAATTATATCACAGACCTTCTGCCTGATTTCCATACCCATGTCATCCCTCTCACTTGTGAACACCAACTCAAAGTATTCATTTAGAACCCTACCTACGTCTTCCAGCTCCACACACAAATGACCACTAAGGTCCTTAATGGGCCCTACTCTTTCCTTAGTTATCCTCCTACTCTTAATGTACATGTAAAATAACTTTGGATTTTCCTTTATTTTACCTGCCAAAGTTTCTTCATGCCCCCATTTTGCTCTCCTAATTTCCTTTTCAACGTCCCCCCTACACATTCTATACTCCTCTAGGGCTTCTGCTGTTTTGAGCCCTCTGTATCTGCCATAAGCCTCCCTTTTTCTCTTTATCCAATCCTGTGTATCCCTTGACATCCAGGGTTCCCTAGATTTGTTGGTTCCACCCTTTGTCTTTACTGGAATATGTTGGCCCTGTACTCTCCCTACTTCCTTCTTGAATGAGTCCCACTGCTCTGACGCAGATTTACCTAAAAGTAGCTACTCCCAGGCGACTCTGGCAAAATCATATCTGATCCTATTAAAATTGACCTTCCCCAATTTAGAACTCTGATTTCTGGCCTATCCTTGCTCTTTTCCACAGCAACCTTGAATCTAACGGAGTTATGATCATTATCTGCAAAATGCTCCCCCACTAATACCTCTACCACTTGCCCAGCTTCATTCCCTAAAATTAAGTCCAGGACTTCCCCCGCTCTTGTTGGACCTTCTACGTACTGGCTTAAAAAGCTCGCCTGGATGCATTTTAAGAATTCCGCTCCCTCTAAACCTATCACACTATGACTAACCCAGTTAATGTTGGGGAAGTTGAAATCCGCCACTATTACTATTATTTTTACACTTCTCTGAAATTTGCCTACATATCTGCTCTTCTATTTCGTTCTGACTGTTTGGGGGCCTGTAGTACACTCGCAGCAATGTGATTGCTCCTTTTTTGTTTTTCAGTTCTACCCATATGGCTTCATTTGAGGAGTCCTCTGAAATGTCATCCCTCCTTACTGCTGTAATTGATTCCTTGATCAATATTGAGATACCCCCTCCTCTTTTGCCTCCTCCCCCGTCTCACCTGAAGACCCTATATCCTGGAATTTGAGCTGCCAATCCTGCCCCTCTCTCAACCATGTCTCTGTGACAGCAATGACATCATACTTCCATGTGTTCATTTGTGCCCTCAACTCATCTGAATTATTCATCAGACTCCTTGCATTAAAATAAATACCATCCATCCTTGCCAAACTCCCTTGTGCCTTAACTGGCCTATAATTTCTATGCCCTCCAAACTCACTTGCTCTCTCTTCTAATTTTGGCTGTGCATCTTCCCCTGCTAAACCTCCTCTCAGGATCCCATCCCCCTGCCAAGTTAGTTTAAACCCTCCCAACAACACTAGTAACCCTCCCTGCAAGGATGTTGGTCCCATTCCAGTTCAGGTGCAACCCGTCCGCCTTGTACAGGTCCCATCGCCCCCAGAAATGGTCCCAATGTCCCAGAAATCTAAAGCCCTCCCTCCTGCACCATCTCTCCAGCCACACATTGATCTGGACTAACCTCCTATTTCTATACTCACTAGCGCGTGGCACCGGAAGTAATCCAGAGGTTACTACCTTTAAGGTCCTGTTTTTTAATCTGTTTCCTAGCTCCCTAAATTCTGCTTGCAGGACCTCATCCCTCTTTCTGCCTATGTCATTAGTACCAATATGTACCACGATATCTGTCAGTTTGCCCTCCCCCTTTAGAATGCCCTGCAGCCATTCAGTGACATCCTTGACCCCGGCACCAGGGAGGCAACATACCATCCTGGAGTCATGTCTATGGCCACAGGAACGCCTGTCTGTTCCCCTTACTATCGAGTCTCCTACCACTATTGCTCTTCCTCTCTTTTTCCTCCCCTCCCGTGCAGCTGAGCCACTCACAGTGCCATGAGCGTGGCTGCACTCCCCAGAGGAACCGTCACTCTCACCGTTTTCCAACACAGAAAAATAGTTCTCGAGTGAGATGCATCCTGGGGATTTCCTGACTACCTGCCTGACACCTTTCTTCTGACTGATGGTCACCCATTCCCTCTCTGTCTGCACTTCCGTAAGCTGTGGGGTGACCACGTCTAAAAACGTGCTATCCACGAAACTCTCAGCCTCGCGGATGTACCTCAGTGCCTCCAGCTGCTGCTGAAGCTCCAAAACTTGGAGCTGCAGCTGGTGGCACTTCCTGCACACGTGGTCAATCAGAGCACAAGGAGCATCTAGAACTTCCCACATGTTGCAGGCGGTGCATAACACGGGACTGAGCTGCCCTGCCATGCCTCTAGTTGAAAAAAAACCCCCTTACTTTATGTTAAATACAGCAAAAAAACGTTAATTTATTTATGAACTTTAAATAAAAACTAGAACCCTTACCTTTCCTTAGCTTAATCTATTTTAAACTGGAGGAAAAAAACCAGAGAACGCTTACCCACAATCACCAATCAGCTCTCACCTTTGTGCTGACATCACTTTTTGAAGCCTCACCGCACTCACGTTGGTTCTGATCTCTCCGCCGCTCTCTCGTACTGTCTTGTGGTGTCACTCTTGTTATTTTCAACAAGAACTGACTGCAGGGCACCCTTCCCAACTCTATAGATGTTAAAGCTCAGAAGAAGAGCAGTTGATCCCATGAAGTCTCTGCTGGCTGCTTGTTACAGTAATAGATCTGTTGTAATTTCAATGTAACAAAAACAAGAGCAACTTACACTTAGATAGAGCAGTTAAAATAATAAAATATTCCAAGGCACTTCGCAGCACCATTAAAAAGCAAAATTAGGCACTGAACCACATACATATCAGGTCAGATGGTTAAAAGCTTGGTCAAAGAAGTAGGTTTGAAGGTGAAAGTGAATCAAACTCAGTTTTCCCATGTTCAGACATCTTGCAGCCACCTTTGGCTTTGCAGCTACATCCTGCAGAGTGAGCACTTATTGGCATTCAGTAAATGTCAATGCTCTATATCAGATTGGATCTGCATGGTAGAGAGATTCCATTAAGATTCATTACCTGAATGTTTCAATTGAACAACTGGTATGAAGCAGCTTGCTCCAAAGCACTGGATTCCAAAATGGAATGTGATAATAGAGGGTGAACTGTTATATAATGATGCTTTTCAACTCCATAAAGTTTATTCAATCTCAGATTCTAAGCACTGCCTGCTGTTAGCAGTGGCATTGGTGTAGCTGGTGAAAGGGGGCTGAGAAGAGAACAGGAGAGTGGAAGGAGGCTCATGTGGAGCACAAACGCTGGCTCAACCAGTTGAAGTAAATGGCCTATTTCTGTATATCCTATGTAACAGTTTGAATAGTTTATCAGAGCAATCATTGATGAGAAATTGTAAGGGAAAGGTTTAATTACAAAAAAGGATATTTGTTTTGAAGGAAAGACAATGTAAATATATTTCATTTATAGGGTTTCCCTGAATTTTGTTTTGTTCAGCTAAGCTGCTCCAAACAGCCCCTTCACCACAAGAAAAAAAGACAATTGCAAATAACCCAGAGGCCTTACGTAAATTTAAATAATGGGTAGAATTCTACGCCTGGTGGGCGGGTGTGTGCCCGACCCGATCGGGCTTTAAATAGCGCGAGAAGACGTCGGAAGAGTGTCCCGACCTCATCCCGCATGCGCGCAATCTTCAGGTCGGCGGGCACGCGCAGGAGTCAGAGCTGCACCCGCCACCAATTCAGGGGCCACTTAAGGCCATCAAAAGCCCAAATGAACCCGATTTTATGTTGCCCGTCTGGCTTTGCGCTCATTGCACGGGCAAAACGGGCAGGCGGGCAGCCCACGTTTTACAAAACCTCATCCAAGGGCGGGATAAAAAAGGGTCAGCAGCATTGGCAGTGTGAGTAGTGAGGAGTTTAGGAGATAGTTTGCTGCTGGTTGCTTATTTGAAATTGACAGCTTCATCTCCATCCTGAGCTTCATTCTTAGCATTTCCAGGCTTCATTTCAGGACTCATTGGTGTCCCCAAGGCCCCCAGAGGATTGTGTGGACCTTTTCAATGATCAGATAGCCTGGTAACGGGGACTGTGGTCTCCGCTGGACGTACTTCCCCTGAGGGGGAAGAGAGGGGCAGAAGGGGGAGGAGGCCAGGTGTCCCAGTGCAGCTTCCAGAGGAGCGACCTGTGAGAGGAGAGGCGCAGGCACAAGGGGCGCAGGGCCAGCAGGTAGTCCAAGGTGGAAGGGGCTGCAGAAAACGCCACTATCCTGCTGCCAGGGTTTACAGGCAGCGATGCAGCTACCTCAAAATGCAGGAGGTGCAAGGCCGAAGGAGGCTCCGCCTCTCCAGGGAGACAGTGACCTCCATCTGTCAGATGATTGGGCCTAAGATCAGCTCTGACTGTGTGGGTGGACACCCCATGCCAGTGGCTCTGAAGGTCACAGTGACCCTCAACTTCAATGCCTCTGGCTCTATCCAGGGCTCAGTGGAGGATCTTTGTGGAGTGTCCCAATCAGCTGTCCACAGTTGCGTCAAGCTGGTGACAGAAGCTCTGTTCAGACGGGTATTGACCTTTATTCTTTACCGTATGGACGAGGCCAAATAGGCTGAGTGAGCCAGTGGATTTGCAGCGATTTCTGGGTTCCCCCACATCCAGGGTGCAATCGACTGTACACATGTGGCCATCAAGGCACCAGCAGGTGAGTTCGGTGCCTTCATCAACAGGAAGGGCTTCCACTCAAAGTACGTGCAGATAGTGTGTGATCACAGGACGCAGATTCTGCAAGTCTGTGCAAAGTACTCTGATAGCTCCCATGACGTTTATATCCTGAGAGACTCCCAGGTGCCGAGTCTATTCAGTGCTTCAGCCCAACTGGATGTATGGCTGCTGGAAGACAGGGGCTATCTGTTCAAAAGGTGGCTTATGACACCTCTCCGCCACTCAAGAACAGAGACAGCGGAGCAGCGTTATAATAGGAGTCACGCCTCCACAAGGGTGGTGATAGAGAGGACTATCGGTCTTCTGAATATGCGCTTCTGATGCCTGGACCGTTCAGGGGAAGCACTACAATAACCTCTAGAGCGGGCGTCACTGATAGTGGTTACATGCCACGCTCTCCACAATCTGGCACTGGCAAAGGGGGACCCACTGGAAGAAGAGGACCTTGACGCAGCTCCACAGACCACAGAGGAAGAATCCAGTAGTGAGATAGAAGAGGAGCACAGTGAGGAGAACGCTGAGGGCATGGAAGCTGACCTCGGTATCCTTCAGGGAGGCAGGGACACCAGGGATGCCTTGATCCAACGCTCCTTCAGCTAGGCTGCCAAAGATCTGCTTCCACCTCAGGCCAGGGCTGCTGCCTCCATCCCCGATGTCTGAAATGACCCTTTCTTTTGAACCCAAAGTCCACTCAGTGCCTGTGCAATAAAGTTTAGAGCCACCCACGTCCAGCATTACACACTGGCGTACCCTGTACAAATTAAAATACAAAGGTGAAGAGTACTCAGGCCATTACGACAAAAACAAAATTTATCTCATTTTGAGAATCCAGCAAAATTAACATCACCTTCCCTGGTCTTCATTCCCAGACCAGTAAACAAACAAAACATTACAAAACAGAAGATCACCCATGGCCAGTCCTTCTTGTGCTCATAGTGCCTTAACTTTACGTTTGAAAGTGCTATACCTTGGTGCCCCCTCGCTGTCAACAGCATTGGAGCCAGCCTGCTGACTCTGCTGTCTTGTTGGCCTTAATGACCTTGGCGGGAATCCTCTGGCCAGTGGAGCCTGTGCTGGCGCCGCCTGGGAGGGAGCGGCCAGTGCCATGGCTGGCATCTCCCCAGTCATCACAGCTTCATCAGATGCCATGGTCACTGGCAGAGGGGTGGAGGAGCTGCTGCCGTCATTCAGAGTGCCCTGAGAGGAACCCGCAGAGACAACAGGCAGCTCGTGCGCCAACGTGAGGTCGCCCTGGACCACCCTGCATGCCATTGATGGACGTGCACCTAGCTGGGATACTAGGTACCTCATCCATCTCCCACACTGGCACTGACTACCAGAGGTCATTGCCTGTGTGAGGGCTTACAGATCTGAGCGCAACGCCAAGAACCCCTGAATCTGCTCCTGGAACTGATTTGCCATGAGACTCGCCACTCTCTCAATGGAGGTGGCAGTGCGCTCAGCCATGAGGGTCACTCAGTGCTTATTCTCTGCATGGACTCCTCCACAACAGAGATCATGGCACGCATTCCCTCATGGGTCTCCGCCAGATCCTCCCGCACATCCCACTGGACATCCAGCATTTGCCGCCTAATGGATGACTCCAGAGGCTTGAGTCAGCATCGTCCTGGTCTCCAGCAGTCCCCTGACTGCCAGCAATCTGGGCATTCTCTGCCTCCGCCTGCTCCTCAAGTGAGTGTGAAGTGCCCTCACCTCTGTGCTCTGACATTCTAGCTGAGAATCTAACACCCACTGAGGTGCTGGTATCTGCGCTGGTGCCTGGTTCAGAGAGCGGGTGTGACGCAGGTGCATGTGAAGCCTGACAGTCCTCAGGTGTCAGGGGTGGCTTTTTGGGGTCCTGCGAATGACTGCGTGCTGGTGAATCTAAGGGAGAACAATGACACGTCATTAGTTTAAATCATCGCACTGTCACTGTGCATGCCAGGCACCCTGGTGAGACAATGGAGATCTGCATCATGGTGCCATCGCCTTTCAGTGATCAATGGGGACTCCAGTTTTGAGGGTCCCAACAATGATGAGACTACACAAGAATGTTTGCACCATTCAAAACTCTCAGCTCCGTGCACTGCACTCCTACCTTCGTCTGACACCCCAACCTCTCCATGACCGGCTGACCAAGGTTTGTGGCAGCTCTCCAGCTCCAAGGTGTCCTGCTCAAATTTGGATTGGATTAGGAGGTTTGGGGAGCCTCAGCCTGTCTGTGATCTCTCAATGTTGTTATGGGTCGTCTTCCCCTGAAAGGACAGAGGAGCATGGATTAGTCCACTCTCTACCTACAGTGCCATTGCAGCCTGTCCAACCCTAGCTGAGGAGCACCTTGCAGGGCATGTCCGAGTCTTAACCCTCGAGCTGCAAGGCACTCAGTCCAAACGGCCAAGACTCACCCCTTGGCCGGCTCCAGCATTATTGTCAACTGGCACTCAGACTCTATCACCCCTGAACTCCATGGGGGGATGGCCAGGACTTAACACTTCAACACACTGATCCATGCCAACATGGTACTCACCCTTGCCGAGCGCAGCAGGTTGTTAAACGGTTTGCGGCGCTGCACCCATGTGCACTGCACAACATTGTGGCTGCTGACTTGCGCTGTCACCTCCTCCCAAACTCTTTTTGTCAGGTGCTATGGCCTTCACCTTCCATCTCTAGGGACAAGGGTGTCCCTCCTGGCAGCCACCTCCAACAGGAGGACTGTGAGGCAATCATCCAAAAACCGGGGAGCTGAGTGCGCACCTGACCTGCCCTATCGCCTGACGCCTCCAGCTGCACTTGATGCCATAACTTCAGTGTTCACAACGCAGAAGATATGTCCTTTCCTGGCAGCCTCCAAGGAGCTTTCTGTGCCATTTTTAAACCGGCCGCCAGGTCGCCATTGGACCCGGCGGCCGAGGGGTCCCCGCTGGGCAGGTCTTAATCGGCCAGCCAGCGTGAAATTGTGGTCGGGGGCCAATCGCAAGCGGTGGCTTGTTTCTAAGGTTTAAAAAATAATGATAGTGAAGGTTCTACCTCTGCTTAACTCCATCTTGCAGTTATCTGCTTAGTGTAGATTGTCCAGATTGAAATTTTGATGGTGGTTTGTGAATTCAAGGCTGTGAGAAAATCAATGTCCTGCAGTGCCCACCGGTTACAGGAAAGCTCAAACAATCTGATGAATGTTGTGCAGTTATAGTTTATGCGTATCTGGAAATATACTAAAGAGTTGAACATGGGGAAGGTAGGCCCAGAAGTACAGTGACTGGATAATCCTCAGGCCTGCTCTGTAAGTGTCTGTTTTTTGTTCAAACTGATACTCAGATTTTTTTTATGTGCCAAAATTTCTCATTGGTTTCAGTGGGTGTTCTTTAGCAAGAAATATTTGGCAGGCTTTCATTTAAGCAATTGGTTTGATATAATCTACACTAAGCAGTTAACTGCAAAATGGAGTTAAGCAGAGGTAGAACCTTCACTATCATTATTTTTAAACCTTAGTTCAGGTATTTTTTTTCCTCATAAAGCTTTTGATTATGAAGGAACCGTAAAATCAAAATATTCCTCCCTTGGCTGCTGAGGGACCATGTGATGACTCGATGGAGCAGACAGGTTTCGAAAGGAACAGTAAAACTTTATTACAGAGTCATCCCGGAGTGCACCTAGACCCGATCTTTCATCTGAAAGACCCTGCACCCCCCGCCCCCCCGGGATTGCCCGCGCTTAGAGCTCACAGGTCAAAGCCCCCGCAGTACATCACATGACCTGCGATTGACAGAAGGGAGGGACAATACATGCAGTTACCACATTTCCTCCCCCTTTAGTTTTTTTACAACTACTCTTTACAAAACACATTTGAACATCCAACAAACGTATATACACAATTTCAAATGATTATAAATCAAGACTTTGAGGTGCTCTTCGGATACGGCTGGAGCGGCGTAGCTCTACCACTGGAGTTTTCTGAACGGGATCGACAGGGTCTGGAACTGCAGTATGAGACACATCATTAGAAATGGGCAGTTCAGAATTTGGCAACTCCCGTGAAACATCTGGAATGTCTGTTCTAGGTCGATCACACACCTCAGAAGTCAACGGTTCAACGTTAATCACAGGCTAATCAGTTAATTGTTGGAATGTCTCTCTGGCACATATATGATCTATGTGCTTATGGACGATTCTATCTCCCACTTGTACTTGGAAAGATAATAGACCAGCCTCTGAAGCGATGGCTCCCAGAACCCAACAGAGTCCACTGATGAAATTTCACACGTATACCGTGTCAACTGCACTGAATGTGTGAGCTTTACAGTGTGTGTCATGGTCAAATTTCTGATTACTCTGGTTCCGTGCTGCTTTCCTCCTAACTTCGGAAACGCCAAGTGTAAACATGTACACAGGCAGCGTTTCATTAATAACTCTTGACGGTGTTGAACCCGGAGTAGAATGTGGTGTTGTACGATAACTTGAGAGAAACCAGGAAAGTTGGGGTTCCAGAGTGCCTTCTGATAACTTTATCATACCAGACCTAAAAGTTTGTACAGCCCTCTCGACTGGACCATTTGATGAGGCATGCCAAGGAGCTGTCTTTATATGGCAGATTCCATTCAGATCCATAAATTTCTGAAACTCACTGCTGGTAAAGGCTGTGCCATTATCAGAAACGACAATTTCAGGTGGGCCATGTATGCTGAAACAGTGACATAGCTTTTCGATAGTTGTGTTCGACGCCTGGCGCCCAGAACTGTACACAATATTCCAGCTGAGGTCTAACGAGTGTCTTATATAAATTCAGCATAACCTTCCTGCTCTTGTACTCTATGCTCCTATTAATAAAGCCCAGGATACTATATGCTTTATTAACTGCTTTCTCCACCTGTCTTGCCACCTTCAATGATCTATGCACATATACACCCAGGTCTTTCTGCTCCTGCACCCCCTTCAAAATTTCACCCCTTATTTTATATTCTCTGTCTGTGTTCTTCCTACCAAAATGCATCACCTCAAACTGCTCCACATCTGCCACCTATCTGCTCACTCCACCAACTTGTCTATGCCCTCTTGAAGTTCCACACCATCCTGCTCGCAGTTCACAACACTCCCAAGCTTCGTATCATCTGCAAACTTTGAAATTGTCCCCTGCACCAAGCTCTAGATCATTAATATATATATCAGGAAAATAAAGAGTCCCAATGCTGACCTCTGGGGAACTCCACTACAAACCTTCCTCCAGCTCGAAAAATATCCATTGACCATTACTCTCTGCTTGCTGTTTTTCATCCAATTTTGTATCCATGTTGCTACTGTCCCTTTTATTCCATGAGCAATAACTTTTGTCACAAATCTATTGTGTGGCACTGTGTCAAATGCCCTTTGAAAGTCCATGTACACCACATTAACAGCATTACCCTCATTAACCCTCTCTGTTACCTCTTCAAAACACTCCAGCTAGCTAGTTAAACATGAATTGCCCTTTAGAAATCCATGCTGGCTCTTCCTTATCAACCCATATTTTTCCATGTGATTACTAATCTATCCTGAATAATTGTTTCTAGAATCTTGCCCACCACTGAAGTTAAACTGGCAGGTTTGTAATTGCTGGGCTTATCTTTACAACCTTTTTTGAACAAGGGCGAAATGTTTGCAATTCTTCAGTCCTCTGGCACCTCCCCTGAGTCTAGGGAAGACTGAAAGATTATGGCCAGTGCTCCTGGAAGGAAGGCTGATTTCTGAATGCTGTTTTTTAAATTTTTTTTAACCTCTTCAGAAGTCCAGGCCTGGAGCCTACTGATGGAGCCCACATGCCTCATGTGGGGACTGTGGATAGGTCACATAGCATATCAGCTACCATTGCAAAGGCTGACCCCTGCTGAGGATCAGGACCAGGTAGTCCCTGTCCCGCCCTTCATATGCCATGTGAAGAGAAGCTCTTCCACTGTCAAGGCACTGAGAAAACTCCCAGAAACTGCATTTCTGCCATTCCCTTTGGTCTCCACTGCTCTCCCCTTCTGTCAAGTTTCAGCCTCATTATTTCTAACTGCGACTGTGAAGTAAACTACAATCTAATATATGCAGAAGTCTGTCATACTTCTCTTCTATTTTGAAACTAGCCTCATTCTTACATTTCTAAATATACTTTTCTTCCTATGTCCTGACAGGAAAACACACGTCAGTCTTGGTCCTGCTACAGTTTGCCTGAGGCACTTTTTATCTGATGTATTCACTTTTATCAACTGCATGAAACGCCAACTTACATTTCCAGATAAATTTTTAAAATTTCCTTGCAATCTATTCCTAGCAATCCTTCGCCATTGAATCCACTGAATAAAACCTTTCTCATTATGTAAATCGGGCATGTGTGTCAGATCCTCTGTGTCAGGCTTATTCCTAGAACTTTTTATGTTAGATTGATCTACTTTATTTAACTCTGCATGTTTGTCATTCTTAAGTTTGTGTGCAAAGACTGTGTGGAGGTGATTTTAACCCTCGCTAACCCTGACAGAAATGAGAAGAGTGGGTAGTTCAAATCGCCAGCTTACTGGACACTGTCGCCCATTCTGAATTTCAACTTGCTCTGCTGCACATGCTGCGAGGACACCTGCCAGAGCCAACGGGGTCCCTCTTTACACGAGCCTGTCAATTCCCGATGATGTTATCAGGATCTGGGTGGAATTTAAACTGAGTGTAAAGCCATTTGTGGATTTCCCAGCAGCTGAAGTCAGCTGCAAGATGAGCAAAGGGGCCAGTCGAGGTCCAAACAGGTTTGCCTTTTTTTACTTGTCTGCTGGGGTCAGGTCTATGCCCCACAAGGAAAGCTTAGATTTCCCCTGTGGATTCAGCCCCTTCCCAAACACAGAAAACCTGCAAGATGACCCCAGGCATCAACCCCACAGCCTTTTGTAAGTCTACAGCCTCTTGGCCGCTCGATTTCCATTAAATTCCTGCCTGGAATGGGAAGTCAGGCATTATTTAAATGAAGCTCGGGAATTAAAATAGCTCAGGCCTCATTTCTGGATCTGTGGCTGAGTCTCACTGTGCCCCCACCCAAAACCCATCTGGAGTTAAAATTGGGACCTCCATGGGCAAAATGATACAGCCATAGATTTTAAACATGGGCTGGGACCATTTCCAGGTTCTGATCTCGATGGTTATACGAACATACTAATTAGGAACGGGACTAGGCCATTCGACCCTTTGAGCCTGCTCCACTATTTGATAAGATTGTGACTGATCTGATTGTGGTCTCAACTTTACCTTCCTGTCTGCCTCCAATAACCTTTGACTCCCTTGTTAATTAAGAATCCATCTAACTCAACCTTAAAAATATTCAATGACTCTGCTTCCACTGCTCTCCGGGGTTTCTGAGGTCCCCCCTTCTGCGCAATCTTACCAGAGGCTGCTTCTGGGAGCCCCATCCAATTAAGGATGGTGAATGGGCTGTGCAAATGGGAGGACCAATGGTAGCACCCAAGGCTCTAGGCAGCCGGCAGCTCCGCTGGGAGACTTGGGGTCCTGGTGCTGTAGGTGGGGGCCAAAAGGGCACCTTAAGATGGCTCTGGGGTGTGTGGGTAATTAAAGGAGGCCTTGCTTGGCTTTGTCCTCAACTGGGGATCATCCGCCATTGGGAGAATCTCAGCCACAACCACCAACTTTCCCCCAGGTGAGCACAGAATTGCTGATAATTAGCTACCTGCTGCTCTCGGGTAGGTAACTGATGCCAATCGCACCCCACCTCCAGCATGATCACTTGGAGGTGGCTATGGGTTGGGTAGAAGACCAAAGCACACATTTCAAAACTTCCCACCCACCTGCCCCCAAAGCTGCGTCCACACAGCTGATAAGATTCCGCCCTGGGTGTGGTACCCAGATTCTTAAACTTGTGCATCACGGCCTCCAACCTCAAACCTATCCAGAGATCTTTTTAAAATAAGCTGTTCTTGGGGTGTGGGTGGTGTTGAGAAGGTCCCATTTGTTACCTATTCCTGAGAACCATGCAGCTCTGGCAGTGATGGTACACAACAGGGTTACATAGGGAATCCCAGAATTTCATCCAGAGATGATGAGGGAATGTTGACGCAGGCCTCAGTCAGGGTGCTGTTTCCATGATATGGTTGAGGTTGAGTGTGTTGGGAAGAGAGTCTTGCCATGGGTCATCCTGAATACTACTGCAATAGGGGCCAGGTGGTAGAGTGGCTGATGTTTAGTGCAGTGGCAAAGGAAATCTAGAAAACTCCTCCCTTAGATGGCAGTGAACCTTTTCAATCTTGTGGCTGTGCCTATGCAGGCAAGTGATGAGCATTCCATCATACTGCTGAGTTAATCCTTGACTTGATTTTGAAGGGCCAGATGGTGAGCCACTCATCACAGAGCACCCAGCCTCTGCTTGTTCTTGTATTAACACTGTTAATATAGGTTGCCCAGGTAAGTCTATGATTGTACAAAATTGATAGACAGGAAAGGACCAGTTGCTCCATTGATGCTGCCTTATACAATCATGGTGCATCTGAACATTAGGATTTAACAGTGATCCTCAAATCCACTAAACAGCCATTTAATCTCTAGGGAGAAGCAAAATAATAATCAATAAAAGGTAATAAGAGCTAAGCCAAGGATATTGGTGGTGGGGAACTTGATTTTGATGGTGTCAACGAGAGTTGGGTTGTGGGAGCTTTTTTCTCTTTGAAGAAGGTAGCAATTACATGCAGTGAGTATTACCTACCATTAGTCAGCCTACACTTAGATGTTGTCCATGCGATGTTTCATTACTGAAGACGATGTAAATGGAACTGAGCACTGCGGAATTATCAGCAAACAGTCTGGCATTATGATGGAGGACATGTCACTGATGAAGTTACTAAGGATGTTTGCCTTCCACTTTCTCTTGTACCGTATGACTCCAGCTACTGGGGTGTTTTCCTCTTGTGACCCATTGATCTCAGTTTTGCTGGGGTTTCTTGCTGTCATGTAATGTTGAATGCTGCCTTTATGTCAGGAATACCTTACATTTGGCATTTAATTCTTATTACCATGTCTTGATCAAGATTTGGTAAAGCCCCAAATACAGGACATTCAGGCACTTACAGGAGTGTCCAATTCTGTTATGCCCAAGACAATATTTAATGCAGTTCTGCAACTTGTGACAATGTTTGTCAGTGCAAAGTTGAAACTGCTTCACATTAAGTACAAACTATGCAATGTAAGTGGCTATTCAAGTGACCTGTAACTGAACAAGGTATTTTAATATTCAAACGTAGGAAATTAGCAAGTTTTATTGTGAGTTAAATAGATGTTAAGCTTGTCACTTTTATTATAGATTTTATAATTGAGAACAACCAGTGCATCTGGGTAATTTCTAGAGTTGACAATGACAACAGTAAGTCTCACCTATAATCTGCACATGCATGTCAGAGAATCATTTGCATCTATAATGGGTAGGAAGTTAAGGGCAGCATGGTCATCATTTTCCCATATACCTGGCTGACAAGCATAGCTTCCTTTCAACTGTGGAAAACAATCCATTCTGTGCACAATGTTATTTTAACTGCACTAAGCTATGACTTTAAACTCATTACAGGCAGTAACAATGAACACAGCAAAACTCATCACCATTAATTAATGATGAGGAAATATTTTAGCACTCAGATTTGTTGGGTTAAAAGCACTTAACTAAAGGCCAATCTACTTCATACTCAGTTTTACATACTTAAGCAATAGATCAAGTTACACGTCAGTCCCAGGGTGTAGGATAGTGTATAATTTAATAGGAAAATACATTAGCTTAACAACACAGGAGCCAATATGAATGCATTTATTGTGTTCTCCTCTATCGGCTTACATTCACACAAAAGGTTTATCAAAAGAAAATTCTGCTTTTCACTCCATATTTATTGACCTGTTCAAGTTCTAAGTCTCAAGGACAGCTTGGAAAACCACAAGCAAATGGAGAGTTGGTGCAATTGACTGGTAGAGATATGATCAGCCAGCTCTATCCAGTCAATATGACAGAGCATGCGTTCCTAGTGAATGGTTGGAAGATTTTTTAAAATTCATTTACAGGACGTGGGCATCACTGGCTAGGCCAGCATTTATTGCTCATCCCTAATTGCCCTTGTTCAGGGGGCAATTAAGAGTCAACCACATTGCTGTGGGTCTGGAGTCACATGTAGTCCAGACCAGGTAAGGGCAATAGATTTGCAGATTTCGTTCCCTAAAGGACATTAATGAACCAGATGGGATTTTACAACAATTGGCAATAGTTTCATGGTTATCGTTAGACTTTTTATTCCAGATTTTTATTGAATTCAAATTCCACCATCTGCTGTGTGGCCCTAGAGAATTACCCTGGGTCTCTTGATTACTAGTCCAGCGACAATACCACTAGACCATCACCTCCCCTTGGAGATAATTTCAGCTGAATCATGTTTAATGACCTTTAATGGAAAGCCTGCACGTGATTTAAGTTCCGCAGACATACAGTACAGCTTTAATACCAGGGTGAATAGTTTAATGGTTTATCTGTTGCTGATTATGGTGAAGTTGACTGTTCTGTTTAAAATGATGTGATTTTGACAGGATTCCCAAGGAATACATCAAATGTATTCCAATCTTCATTGATAGGACATTGGTCGCCTCGCAAAAGAAAAAGGCTTGCCAATCCAAGGTGGTACATTGACAGAGGCGATTGATTCACTATGGCACAAAGTGGCAAGAAGCACGTTGATGTCCACAGCAACATGCTCCTGATCGCAATCTTCTCATTGCTGGAATGGGTTAAGCAGAGAACAGGTGTTCCGAAGCAGAAGGGAGAGTCAGCCAATATCCCATCATGCAGAAAATTAAAGAGGTATTGGAAGAGAAGCCAAGAAACTGATCACTTGTCTTCTCCCTCTCTTAGGAAGGGATAGCGAGACCAAATCATGGTGAAGGGATAAAAAATCTTGTCAAAATAATTTAAGAAAATAGTGGACTGGCAAATATTGCTGTCATAAAAGCAAAAAACTGCGGATGCTGGAAATCCAGAACAAAAACAGAAACAGAAATACCTGGAAAAACTCAGCAGGTCTGGCAGCATCGGCGGAGAAGAGCACAGTTGACGTTTCGAGTCCTCATGACCCTTCAACAGAACTAAGTAAAAGTAGGAAAGGGGTGAAGTATAAGCTGGTTTAAGGGGGGGTGTGTTGTTGGGACAAGCAGCCAGTAATAGGTGGAGATAACCAAAAGAAGTCACAGACAAAACGTCAAAGAGGTGTTGAAGGTGGTGATATTATCTAAAGGAATGTGCTAATTAAAAGTGGAAAGCAGGACTGATAAGGTACAGATAGCCCTAGTGGGGGTGGGGGAATACTAAAAGTGCTAAAAGGTAGAGATAAACAATGGGTGGAAATACATTTAAAAATAATGGAAATAGGTGGGAAAAGAGAAATCTATATAAATTATTGGAAAAAACAAAAGGGAGGGGAAAGAAACGGAAAGGGGGTGGGGGTGGAGGAGAGAGTTCAAGATCTAAAATTGTTGAACTCAATATTCAGTCCGGAAGGCTGTAAAGTGCCTAGTCGGAAGATGAGGTGCTGTTCCTCCAATTTGCGTTGGGCTTCACTGGAACAATGCAGCAGGCCAAGGACAGACATGAGAGCAGGGTGGAGTGTTGAAATGGCAAGCGACAGGGAGGTCTGGGTAATGCTTGCGGACAGACCGAAGGTGCTCTGCAAAGTGGTCACCCAGTCTGCGTTTGGTCTCTCCAATATAGAGGAAACCGCATTGAGAGCAACGAATGCAGTAGGCTAGGTTGAGGGAAGTGCACGTGAAATGCTGCTTCACTTGAAAGGAGTGTTTGGGCCTTTGGATGGTGAGGAGAGAGGAAGTAAAGGGGCAGGTGTTGCATCTTCTGCGGTCGCATGGGAAGGTGCTGTGGGAGGGGGTTGAGGTGTAGGGGGTGATGGAGGAGTGGACCAGGGTGTCACGGAGGGAACGATCCCTACGGAATGCCGCCAGGGGGGGTGAAGGGAAGATGTGTTTGGTGGTGGCATCATGCTGGAGTTGGCGGAAATGACGGAGGATGATCCTTTGAATGCAGAGGCTGGTGGGATGATAAGTGAGGACAAGGGGGACCCTATAATGTTTCTGGAAGGGAGGAGAAGGCGTGAGGGTGGATGCGCAGGAGATGGGCCGGACACGGTTGAGGGCCCTGTCAACCACCGTGGGTGGAAAACCTCGATTAAGGAAGAAGGAGGACATGTCAGAGGAACTGTTTTTGAAAGTGGCATCATCAGAACAGAGATGTTGTGGAGGCCCGCGGGGAAGTTCCCTACCCCTGCTCTGGCTGCAGGATGGGCAGTAATATCACTAACCCAGCTTGGGAGGTGGTGGCAGCAGTGGTCAGCGCCAAAGCCCTTCAGAAGAGGACAGCCACCCAGTGTCGCAAGATGATGAATGATCTCCTCCATTCCACCAGGGTAAGTCACTCTTATCATCACTCTCAACTCACACACTCACAAACCCATCACACATCCACAGGGATCTCACTCACTGCCAGTTCAAGGGACATCACCATTCAGTCTCTCACACTCACTGTCATTGTCCTCATCCTGTCCATGGGACCACTCACCACCCACACAGGCCAGGTATACTTATCATCTGGCCTGACAGGCATCCTGCTTACACTTTCTCCATTTCTATCCATGCAGGACAAGCTGGCACACAACGAGAGAGATGTTGCAGATCGGTGGCAGAATGCCCAAAACCAAGGTCCTCAAGGACTTTGAAAACAGAGCTGGCCGGTGAGGATCTGGACCGGTCCTGTGCTGATGGTAAGGTTGGCGCTGCTCAACCAAGTGAGGATCCAGCAGTGCAACATCCATCAGACAACCACGCTGTGAGTGATGTGTCCTGTTTCACAGGCCACTGCCATGCACTAATTATCTCTCCTTGCTTTCGCAGATACATCTGTCAAACAGCCAACAGAATCCATGACCCAGGGCCTCCAATCAAGCTCTGAAGAGGAATCGGAAGGCACCCTCCCTGAAGTCCCGTCACAGCGTTTGCCCACACCCCCCACCAGCGGAGAGACACACACCTCGGTGGGACCTAGCTTTAGAATAACCTTGGGGTCACAATCTGCTAAGCACATCGCACCATCCCATCCACAGCAGGTGGAGGCAGGGACTTTCCAGGTCTCTGGCACTCGGAGGACTGCTGGGGGCCAGAACTTTGCTGAGTCCGAGTCAGATGAGGAGCCTCTGGACTCGGTTATGTCACAGTTGCTGGAGCTGTAAAGGCAAGTTCGGGAACATCAGGAAGGGATGTCCGCTGCACTCCTCAGATTGCAAGGCACGATGGAGGAGTCCGTCTGCCTTCAGTCTGAGGTGATAGCGCCCGCATGCCAGAGCACTGAGGTCAACTCTGGTAGATGGCGGCCGCCATGGAGACCTTGGTCCAGGACTTTGCTCCAGCTCTGCTGCGTGGGCTCAACTTCATCACTGATGCCACAGTTGACCTCCAACAGTGTGTAAGCGAGAGGGGTGCCGGGCAGCTTGATCTCACTCCAGCTACCCCTGCTCCTCAAGGAGTCAGCCTGGGGCCCTGGGCACCAATGGGAGGAGGATCAGCAGGTGCACACTCCGGGCCCATCCATCCAGGTAACTCCAAGAGTGTGCGGCCCATTCGACTCCCTTCTTCCTGTGACCTCAGCAGCCCCAGCTCCACAGGCCAAGGAGGGTGCCACTGCCATACAGCAGGACCCCGAAAGCAGACCGGGGCCCTTCAGGTCTCGACCCTCCAGAGGACACCCACCAAAGTCATCACAGACAGGGCGTCACAGTCAGCAGGCTGCCTCCATCTCTGCTGTGGATGTCCGGGGAGCACCAAGATGTAGCGGCGGGGTTAGGGAAGTTAAGGAGAATTAGTTGCACAGCCTGGGCATGGGTGTTTTAACCACTTGTACATACTGTTCACGATTGTCAATATACTCCCAAGAATGTCTCCCTGCCTATGGCTCCTTGTTCTGATGAACAATGTTCTTGTCACAAAAACAAAAACAAAAATAGCTGGAAAAACTCAGCAGGTCTGACAGCATTTGTGGAAAGGAAGGCAGAGTTAACGTTTTGAGTCCGTGTGACTCTTCAAACTAAAGAAAAATAGAAATGAGGTGAAATATAAGCTGTTTAAGGGGGGGTTGGACAGGTGGAGCTGGATAGAGGGCCAGTGATAGGTGGAGGCAAGGAAGAGATTGCCAAAGATGTCATAGACAAAAGACAAAGGGGTGTTGACGGTGGTGATATTAACTAAAGGATGTGCTAATGGTGACATTAAGAGTAGAAAGCAGGATGAGCAAGTGACAGAAGGCCCTAGTAGGGGTAGGGTAGGGGGAAGGGATGAAAATAGGTAAAATAATCAAATAATGGATGGAAATAAATTTAAAAATAATAGAAATAGGTGGGAAAAGAAAAATATATTAAAAAAATATATAAATTATTGGAAAAAGGGGGATCGGAAAGGGGGTGGGGATGGAGGAGAGAGTTCATGATCTGAAGTGGTTGAACTCAATATTAAGTCCGGAAGGCTGTAAAGTGCCTAGTCGGAAGATGAGATGCTGTTCCTCCAGTTTGCGTTGAGCTTCACTGGAACATTGCAGCAGGCCAAGGACGGACATGTGGGCATGAGAGCAGGGTGGAGTGTTGAAATGGCAAGCGACAGGGAGGTCTGGGTCATGCTTGCGGACAGACTGAAGGTGTTCGGCAAAGCGGTCACCCAGTCTGCGTTTGGTCTCTCCAATGTAGAGGAGACCACAAGAACACCTTAGTGTTCGTGTCACTTAGATGTGAAACCTTTCTGCACAAGTTAAAGGCAGGTGTCTCAGTCCAGAGCCTCTTCCCTGTGCTTTGTGCAGCCTTCAGACCAAAGTGATAGTCTGGCCTCACATTCCCTGGACACATTACTGACACCTGCACCTCGATTGTTGCCAGAATGTCGTGGGCAGGTGTCACAGAGTTCCATCATTCTCTCTGTGTGCACTCAGCACCTTTAAGGAGGGGCTGGCCCCTATCCCTTCAGCATCTGTGACCAGGGATGCTGTGCTCCTGAAAGGCTCAGGGGCTGAAGGCAGACAAAGGATCAGATACCTCGAAAGTTTCACGGCTGCGTCACTGTGATATGACACTGATCACAGAGTGCAAGCGATCTGCCCTCGGCCAGAGAGGAGTCAGACATTCTGAGGCTATGTGAAGATCTATGGAGTGTCCTCACTGCATGTTGTCATCATCCTCCTTCAATCAAGCGACTATTAGGGCCTCCACTGTGTCTCCATGACAGGAGCGTTCTCACAGAGGGTATTCGTGTTGCCATAACCAGACTGGAGTCAAGTATTCACGGATGCAACGTGAGGATCTATGGGGTCTCCTCACTGCATGTGGTCATCATCGTCCGCAAATCTGGCAGCTGTGAGAGTCTCCTGAGCACGCCTGACTCATCTAGCTATTGCGAGGGTCTCGTCCCCTCCATTGTCGCCTCCGAGGGCCTCCTCACCCTCATCCCTGTTGGCGTCCTCCTCATCGGAGGAGCATGCAGCTCCTCCATCTCCTCCTCTGCCACCTTATTTCCCCTTTGGAGCGCCAGGTTTAAAGGGTGCAGCAGACGACGATGATATGTGACTGCATTGCAGGGCTCCAACCAGACCGGTCCAGGTTCCGGAACCTCATCTTCAGCATCCCGATGATCTGCTCCACCAACTTCCGAGCTGCAGCATGAGCCACATTATAGCGTCGCTTATACCGCCACTCTGCTGCAGTCTGAGGCCGTCACATGGGTGTCACCAGCCACGGCCTCTGTGGGTAGCCCTTGACCCCGAGGAGCCAACCCTGCAGTCTCTGTGGACCCTGGAAGACTCCAGGGATCTGTGACCTATTCCGAATGCAGGAGTCACACACACTCCCTGGAAACCGTGCACACACCTGCAGGGTGCGTTTCTGGAAGTCACACACCAGCTGCACATTCAGCGAATGGAACCCTTTGTGGTTGATGTAGTTCACCTTGTGGGAGACCTGAGTGAACCCAATCACTCTTCCATCCTGGCTCTCCTGTTCTCGGGAGAAATGCACAAAGTTGTGTGGCCCTCGCAAAGATGGCATCTGTGACCTCATGGATGTATTTGTGGGTGGAGGCTTGTGATACCGCACACAGGTCACCTGTGGAGCCCTGAAAGGAGCCACTGGCATGGAAATTGAGTGCCATGGTCACTTTCATGGCCACTGGAAGTGGATGCCCTCCATGTTCCTGTGGTGCCAAATCCTGCAGCATGTGGCAGATGTGACCGACCAGTTCCCTAGACATGCGCAGTCTTTGGTGACACTAGTTCTCAGTCATCTGCAGGAATGAAAGGCGGCATCTATAGACCCTGGGTGTCACTTGGCACCGGCCTGTGGCAGCTCACTGTGGCTCTTGGGCGGCGTGTGCGGGAACCCCAACTGCCCCTTCTTCCTGAGGTTGCTGCTCCTGCCTCTGCACAGTCAGGAGCCTCAGTCACTCCCTCCTCCATCTTCTTTGCACGCTGTAGGCCATCAGGCATACAGTTAGTTCACCAGGCTCCATGATCCTGATGTAGTCCTCCTGCAGGATGAAAGAGAGAGACACATGGTTAGCATGGGTTTACTAAGAACCTGTCCTGGTTAAATGTGGCGGCCCTTTAAAGCTCCTGGAGAGTGCTGGCCACCACTTGGATGCCCAGAGATTAGTGTGCTGCACGGCTGCCCTGTTAGCTTGAACCGTGGGGGAGACTGGTCCAAATCGGAATACTGACATTGCAAGGGGCTGTGAGCACCTCCACCAGTGACTGCTCCATGGCCAGTTTTAGTGAGGAGATTGTACAATGTGTGCAGCGGTCCAACTGTTCTGCAGTCCACTAAAATGCTCATGAATTTGCAGCCTGTGCTGGGGGCAGGGCAGGGGGAAAGCTCTGGGGCACTTGGTGGCACTTTGATGCCTCCGTGATGCCTGAGTGGGCAGATAAGTTAGGAGCCCGACCCCAATCATATCAAAGTGGCTGTGCCTGAACTGTCTCAGCTGTAGAGGAATGATCACTTCAAACAGGTTTCCCTAATGTGTGGCCACTTCCCTTGCTCATCCTACCCCCCAACCACGAATGCCTGTGTACTATATTCACTGGCAGGGCTGCCCTTAAACCCCACCTCCACCAGTCACCTCAATGGCAGGGCTGCCATTAACCCCAACCCCCCCTGAATCTTGAAGTGCACTGCACTGCACTGCACAATGTTACTGTGTACTCACCTCCGAGTTCTCCTCAAACTACAGGTCGCCAAGTGCCTTTTATGAGCTGTCGTGAAACACGTCGGCGTGCTTTCCCGCCGATGCAGACAGGCGATCCAGTGGAGCTGGGTGGGGGGAGCGATTCTGGCGGGCGGGCTTGATAATGACATGCTGATGTATTACAATGAGGTTCCCGACGTCCAATGGCGGGAAATGCGGCCCTCCATCAGCAGGTTGAGCGCACGACTGCGAACAGGTTTACTGCTGTCATAAAACCGATCACGCCATATCGTCCACTCACGCCACCAATCACGCCCGACACCAGTTTACATGGAAAATTCAGCCTATTACCTGTGATTAGCACATTGATGTTTATGGAAGTTTGCTGTGTGCAAATTAGCTGCCATGTTTGCTATAACAACGATTACACTCTAAAATACTTAACTGGCTGTAAAGCACTTTGAGAGACTCTGAGGTTGTGAACGATGCTATATAAATGCAAGTCTTCCTTCCTTCCAACATTTCCTATCTCGGACATAAAAATTGTGGAGTGTGCCTGGACAACAGATAGGATGACCACCTGTCTGTGAGCTGAGACCAACTGACGGTTATCAAACAAACTACATTTTAGAATCAGAGCAGCAGCTTGAAACCCCGTCTGCTATTGAGAAAGAAATCTTCACACAATCAGTTCCTGTTGCAAGAAGCCATCGTACTGCCAAGCCCTAGCGCTGCCATCATTGTCCGAGGATATCTTCGTTCTTCCAATGTTGTCCAAAGCCCACTGGCTTAGAGGCCCTTCAGTTCCATCTTCCAGGGAAAGTGACCAGATATTTTAAGTTCAAGTCTTGATTAATTAAGATTAAAGAATACAGTGAAGTTGGACCCTTGTGCACACATTTGGGTATCTGGGCGATTTTTGGCTGTCACTGAAAGAGCCTTTTTCCCCCATTTCCAATATTTTTTATAAGGAATAAACAGAAAACAAAAAAGAAATCGAAAGAAACACCATTGTTAACACCCCTCTGATTGTTTCTCTCCGTGTTTACAGGAGCAGCCGGCAATTAACCTTCCGTCCCTGGAGACTCCAGGCCAGTCCTAGAGAGTTGGCCACCCTGCTGTGCTGCCTCAGAACACATCTATTGCTGCTTTCTCAGGAACCAGTGACCAGTCTTAATGCTTTGAAGCAACAACCAACACTTCACCGAAATAGTGAAATCACGGGTGGCACTTTTTAAGAATTTAAGGTCAGTTCCCAATTCATGTCAGAATATGAAGCAGAATAACTACATTACACATCTTTCAGGCTGCATGTGGTCTGCACAGTTCTCACTGGCATTAAGAAGTCATTGTTTATTGAGAATGGTGATATGAATGGTCTCGGTGTGTGGCATCGTTTGGCTCAGAGGGAGGGTCAAATCTGTTCTGCTTGTCCTACCTCAGGCCCTCTTCCCTTGAAACCAGTTGTCGATGCCTTTGTCACCTTAATCCACACAGAGAGCTGTCTTTGCCTCTGGGAGCTTCAACTTGTCTCAAGGTGGCAGGACCCAGCTGTTAAGGACACCCGGCTTCTCTGGCCTCCCTTCCTCTCCAAAACAGTCTGCAATATTATTTTTAAAAAGGGGGAAAACCCCTACAACATTCTCAGTACAGGAGAGGGGACTAAAGGGTTAATGTGCCTGTGCAGCACCAGGCTCTCACTTCCTTTTTGTCCTTTTCCCATTTGTGCCATTTTCAGCCCCTGATCTCATTACCGGAGATTATATCAGTCCTGTCACATGCTGGGTTACACCATACTGTTTTATAATTTCTCAACATCGATTAGCATCAACATCTCTGCCTTTCATCCCACTTGAGTCTGCACAGTTATTTCTACTGTACCATGTCTATTCCATTTACGCAGCTCAAACTGTACTCCCAACCTGCAAAGCAGCAGCATTTGCTGAAATTTCCTTACAATCCTGATCATGGGCATAAAATGTTTGACATTGATGAGTCCGGCGGGCTGGCCTTATGCTGATGTATTACGATGAGGTTGCTGATGCCCGAGGGCAGGGAACGCTGCCCTCCATCGGGGGGCAGGGCGGACGATCGCAAACTGGTTTCACAACGTCGTTAAACCGATTTTTGCCCTTCTCGCTCATGCCACTGATCATGCCTGACGTTGGCAGGCACACAAAATCCTGGCCTTTGTCTCAGTGTCTAGTTTTTCTGATTGTGCCTCTGTGAAACACCTAGCATTGTATTTACATTAAAGGCGCCATATAATTGCAAGTTAGTCCTGAAGTAGCTGAAACAATGGTCAAGATTTTCTCAGGAGAGGAGTTAAGTCCTGGCATCGGGACTATATGTGGGTCCGGAGGCCACAAGGGCGGCCAACAGGACCATGGTAGCAACCTTCCCAGAGGCAGCCACTTAATTGGTTACCACTGGGTCCACCTTCCAACCAAGGACAGCCAGCTGGCTCTCCACACTGGCTCTCCACGCTGGCTCTCCACACTGGCTCTCCACACTGGCTCTCCACACTGGCTCTCCACACTGGCTCTCCACACTGGCTCTCCACACTGGCTCTCCACACTGGCTCTCCACACTGGCTCTCCACACTGGCTCTCCACACTGGCTCTCCACACTGGCTCTCCACACTGGCTCTCCACACTGGCTCTCCACACTGCTGGCTCAGAAGGCCGAAAGCTATACAGCCTTGGCAGTACCACTGACAGTTGGCTGTTGCTGAAGCTGAAAGGAGAACAAGAGGGTGTTTCCATCTTGATGCACCCTTGCAGGGGAACCAGAGAGTTATTTTCTCTGGCTGGACCAGGCAGGCAGGTAGGTAGGTCCCAGCGATTGGAGGCGTAACCCTACCAGTGGCAGCATCAAGGCCTCGGAGGAGGCCTTTCCGCACATGGGCCTCTCCTTAGGCCATGGAGCTGACAGTTCCGATGATACCCTTCCCCCCTTTGCTTGCTGCCTCCCCATGCAGCGGGTGGCTGCTCCACCACAGGCAAAATGCCACTGGCTCCGCAAAATGGCCCCTTAAGTGATCCTTAATTATTTAAATGAACTGCCTGCCTCTGGTTGGAGGGCAGCTGTTTGAGTTTGCAATTTGGGTCTGTACCTGAGCCAGTAAGAACGATCAGCAAGGTTGGTCTCTGCTGCACATTTCTCCAGAGATTCTTAGTCTTATAGCCAGTTGCTGAAGGATAGAGATCGGAAGTCAATCTTTACTCAGTTTTAGATTTATTCACAGAGTGAGACATTATAAATGTATTGCTCCCAACTCTACAACCCACCGCCAGTGTCAATAAGTGTCTATTTTGCAAAACAAATCAACAGTGAGATAAATGCAATCTATGTGCACAAGCCGCTACACAATGAGTGCCTCCCACCTGTAGACACTTAACCTTAATTTATACAATTAACACTTCATTTCCCTTGGTACCTGAAGGCAGAAATTAAAATTATAATTTATATGAAATTTAACAAATTATTCTATCTTCTTGGGCACTTTTAAAAAATGTCTCCTTTCCCTTTTCTTCCCATCCACCAATGGGCTACAGAATCATTATGTAACAACTTAATAAACCAAAACACAAATAGTAAAGATGAATTTTGTAACTAATTTCTGATTTCATCCGTCATGAACATTAGGTTCTTTTTTACTCATGAGCATTAAGATTACATCTCCTTCACCCATTAGCTGTCCTCTGTTGGTTGTACAATTACCTACTCGATGTCCTTTACAGACTGGGAGTTCTTGTCCACTCCACAGTTATCTATTCATTTACACATTTGCAGTTTTTTTCTTTATTCTTTCATGTGGGTATCGCTGGAAAGGCCAGCATTTGTTGCCCATCCCTGATTGCCCTCGAACTGAGGGCAGTTAAGAGTCAACCACATTGCTGTGGGTCTGGAGTCACATGTAGGCCAGACCAGGTAAGGACAGCAGATTTCCTCCCCCTAAAGGTCATTAGTGAATGAGATGGGTTTTTACAGCAATTGTTGACAGTTGTCATGGTCACCATTACTGAGACTAATTTTATATTCCATATTTATTAATTGAATTTAAATTCCACCAGCTGCCATGGTGGGATTTGAACCCATGTCCCCAGAACATTAGCCTGAGCCTCTGAATTACTAATCCAGTGACATTACCCCACAGCAGCACCATCTCATTGAGATACCCACTGGCTGCCACCTTCTAATCCATAAATTTCATTGGCTGCCCTCTTCTGATCTATAATTCTCATTGGTTGCCCCCTTCTACTCTGCAGTTACCCATTGGTTGCCCTCTTCTAATCTATAGGTCTCATTGGTTGTCCTATCTTGTCCAGGTAACCTTTGGGTATCTTCTTGTAATCTACAGTGACCCATTGTGTGTTTGCCATCCACCGCTACAGTGTTATGATCCTGGACCAGACCCACAAGTTTTTGGTAAGATCTGATTGGGGATCAATAATGTTTCATTCAAAGTTGACAAAGTTTGAGATTCAAGAAAATTGCTAAGAGAATAAAGCCACAGGATTGCCCAGGTGTGGAACAAACGAAAAATAAACTTAAAATAAACAAGGTCAAAAAGATAAAACACCTTATAATATCTATCTTGTACTCTAACAATCAGGGTTAATTTGAGGTACATGTGAATTAACAGGCAAACCGTGTCCGATCACATCACTCTGTACAATAACTAGCAACTGCAACCAGGACATATCCAATGGGTTTTTCAGTGACCCACCCAGACATCAGTAAACACTGTGGGTAGAATTTTCCCCCCGTTGGGAGGATTGTGTGGGGGCGGGTGTGGGTGGGCGTGGACCTGATTGGCGCCCCCGATCAGGTCTGCGTCACCATTTTATGTGGGCACGCCAATTCAGGCCCGCCCAGCATGACATGTGCCCGGAAGCGCTGTGCGCTCCCTGTGCGGGCGGGGGAGGGGGTTGCCTGAGTCAGGGGTGCGCTCTTTCGTGCATGAGCGTGAAAGAGCGCAGAAATCTTCCTCAGCCAGAGGTGCCTCAGGGAGATTAGTTTAAAGTTCCTAAAGTTTAATAAAGGAGAAAAAACTCTTTAGACCATGTCCCCTCATGTGAATCTGATATATGAGCTGTGTATTAATTTTGTTAAAAATTTTTCCAAGATTTCAAAAACATTCATGAAACCTCATCCCGCCTGTAAGGTTGGATGGGCAGCTTTCTCAATAGGGTTAATTAGTTAATTAATGGCCTTAACAGGCCTTTGACAGATCAGCGGGCGCACAACCGACTCAGCTGCCTGCCCGCCGAACTGAAAATCTAAACGCGGTGATGTCAGGACGCATGCCCAATGTCACCCCGCGTCATTTTGTGTCTTGGCGAGAGGGCCCCACTCCCGCTCGCCGAGCCGAAAATTCTCCCCTGTGAGTCTTGTTGAAACTCTGTCTCCCTCATGAGGGACTCCAACTCTTCCCCTTTGAAGATTGTGTATTCCCTCAAAGCCGCTCCAACTTGTACCACCTCAACAACTGTACACCCCCTCCCAGGTTTCAATCTCGTCTCCTGAAATTCTGTTCCTCTGGATTTCCGAGCTGCACTGCTATTGGCATGATTTCAGCTCTTTAATAGCTGGTTAGCTTCACTGGGCTGGCATATCCCCTAGATTTCATCGAGCTCCAATCTCCCCAGCTATACCAAGCTATAAGTGGCACCCAGATCTTCTTCTGAGCCTTTCATGAATGGAGTCAGTGACCTTCTGCCACCTGCTCAGCTCCTCAGGGCTCCTTAACCCTAAATGCATGGAGCAATCAAACAACTCCTGGGACTTCTCCTGCATCCAGAACCAGCGAACAGCAACACTTCTGCTGCCTGGAGCTGTTAGGAGCAGCACCTTCTCCCCTACTGCAGAACACGCTCCCCATGCAAACACACAGATAAATCAAAACCCTGGAACTCTCTTATGTTCCACTCATCTCCATGATGATGTAGACTTCCAGGGCTCACTGAATGCTTTTAAATTAATTGTAGCTTTAACTCCCAGAACAAAACAACTCTCTGGGCTGCATTTCATTGCAAGCAGACGTCTTGTCTCCAACTCTCCATCTAAGTAAGCCCGCCTACTGTTTTATGACCTAACCTTTCTAGCTGTTAACCTCTTCAGTCAACATGGTGCCAAACCTTTAAGTGTACTAGTCTTCAAGATGATTTCGTTGCATTTGTCCCATTCTCCAAATCTTCCCAGAACTAAAAATTACCTCTAAAATATTACTGTGAGCCATAAACTAGGGGGAGAATTTTCTCCCCGTTGTGAGAGGGGGGGGCTGAGTGGGAGCGGGCGTGGGTAGGCGCGCAGCCAATCACCACCCGTGACCAGCTGCGTGCCGCCATTTTATTTGGTGATGTTCACCCGGAAGCGCTAAGCGCTCCCTGTGTGGGCAGGGGAGGAGTAGGCTGGGTCTCGCGCACGAAAGAGCGCAGAAATCTCCCTGAGGCACAGAGCTGCTTCAGGGAGATTAGTCTGATTTTTAAAAACTTAAATAAAGAAAGAAAAAAAAAATTTAAGACAAGTCCCCTCATGTGACAGCGTCACATGAGCTGGGACATGTCTATGAATTTTTATTAAAAATTTTTATTGAAGTTTAAAAACGTTCGTGAAACCTCATCCCGCCCGTGGATGAGGTTTCATGAAAAATGCGAAGGCCGCCTGGGCTCTTCACCTGCCCCCCGCCAACCTTAAGGTTGGACGGGCAGCTATGTTAATTATTTAAATGGCCTTAATAGGCCTTTGACAGTTCGGCGGGCGCACACCGGAGTCGGCTGCATGCCCACCGAACTGAAGTTCTGAATCACACGCGGTGACGTTGGCACGCTTGCCCGACATCACCGCGCGTCATTTTACCCGTCGGCGAGCGGGGCCCACCCCTGCACGCCAACCCAAAGGTTCTGGCCTGGTTATTTATAACAAAGTTATTTACTGAGCATTTTGAATGTTTTTCTACCTCGTTGTTCTTGTGACTTGAGCGAAGCAGTGGTCTGCACGAGAACACCAGGAACGGGAGCTGGAGTAGACCACATGGACATCGAGCCTGCTCCGCCATTCAACACGATCATAGCTGATCTTGGGCTGCAACTCCACTTTCCCACCTGCTCCTCATATCCCTTAATTCCCTAAGAGACCAAAAATCAGTCTGTCCCGGCGCTAAATATATTCAACGATGGAGCATCCACAGTCCCCTGGGGTAGAGACTTGCAAAGATTCACAATTCTAAACGTTCAGCCCCTTATCCTGAGACTGTGCCCCCATGTTTTAGATTCCCCAACCAGTGGAAACAATCTCTCAGCGTCCACCCTATCAAACCCCTTCAGAATTTTTTAGGTTGCAATGAGATCACCTCTCATTCTTCTAAAGTCCCATAAGTGAATTTTTAAAAAAGCCCAATTTACTAAGTTTCTCATCATAGGACAGCCCCCCTCATCCCAGAAGCGAAACCTTCTCTGTGCCGCTTCCAATGCAAGCATATCCTTTCATAAATGTGGAGACCAAAACTGCACACAGTATTCCAGATGTGGCCTCACCAAAACCCTGTACAATGGCAGCAAGGCTTCTTTATTCTTGTACTGCAATCCCCTTGCAACAAAGGCCAGGTTGAGGCTTTTGCTATTGTTAATATTTAAGTGAAAGAATCATGTTCCAAGCTTTATTTTACTTAGAGATAGTTCTGACTAAATTCTGAACATTAATCATTCAGTGTATTAAATAGATATTTTCAAAAGATAAAAAATTTATTTAAACACTTGTCATTTGTTCTCGATTCAATAGTCTCAGAGGCCAAAATAAATGGAGATTTTAAGAAAGCAGTTCAGTAATAATTTATAATATTAATACGGAGTTTTATTCTGTCGGTACTTTTCTGATTATTGAGTGGCTTGCCTTGGTGAGTAGAGTCTGGCACACCGGAAGAGATGCACCGAGGACTATGCCACTTATAGTATTAATTCGGGGGTCACAGAGGGCAGGTTAATTGAGACATCGCACAACAATCCCGTTATTATATTTTTATTTGTTTCAAATAATTATATTGTCTCTGCTTTTGGCTGGCTGAACAGTCTGCACCTGTCAACCGAGCAGGGCACAAATTTGGCTCCTTGGAGTTTACCAAAACCCCCCTAGCCAGGAAAGGCCAGAGCCCATCTTTGTGACTTTGAGTCACTCTCCCATCTGATTTTCCCCTCTCCCCGCCCCATTTCTTCCTGCCTCCCCGCAGAAGGGAGGCAGCCTCCTGATGAACGTGGGCTGAGAGATTTGAATATTTGAGGAGCAGGACTTGAAGATGTGTCTGTCCACATGCTCTTTGATGATCTCCCTTCAAAAAAAGAGAGCTGTACTTTCCTGTGAGCTTTAGCCAGTAGCTGCTCTGATGCAGTATCGACCGGAGCATGTGGTTCACGTGTGGCTGCCAACAGTAGCTGGTGGTGGCAGCAGCAGCGGCAGAATGGAAGGGGTGTTGGTGGAGAAGAAGAACAGCGGAAGATAAAGGGAGCTCAACAACAAAGTTACCCTGGCTGAAGGGACTGGGGGAGGGGGGGAGTTGGAAGATGGCATGCTGGGGGAGGGAGGCGTGGAGAGGGGGGCTGCAGTATGGGAGGTATTGGTGGGGGGAGATGACACTGGTGTTAGTGGGGGGAAACGACTTGGGAGGGAGGGAGGACGCTGTGAGAGGAAAAGAATGCTTGGGAGGTTTTGGGCGGGGGTTGAAAGGGATTGAATGGGTTTGGGGATGGTGTCGGAAGAAGATGTCGGATGGGGGATGAGATGGGGAAAGGGATGAAAGGGATGGGATAATCATGACATGAGAAGGATGGCATGGGAAGGATGGAACGGCATGGGATGGGGAATTTAAAGAAGGACTGACGCAATAAAGAAACTAATTGCAATGCAAATGTTTAACGAGCCTCTGCTCGTTTTATTTAAATAATGATGGAACTCAGTCATCACTCAATGGGTGACTGTTGATTAGGAGAGGACATTCAATATGTAACCTCAGCCAGTTCAATTGCCTGGGCACAACGCATTGCAGGATAGTGGATAGGGAGGATCAGGTATCTAGAGCACAGCTTGGCCGATCTCCCATAAAACCAATGAAATCAGGTGGCCTCCATTATGGGCTAGCATCCCCTCAGTCCATTCATTGTGGGCTGGCAGTCCCTTCAGCACAATTTTCCTCCATGTGCTGGGCCTTTATAGGGCAAAAGGAAACTGTCTCAGAATCTGCTGACAGTCAGGCTTTCTTCATCTTTCTCAGCTGATGATTCCACAGGCCATGCCTTTTTCTGAATCATTAATGAACAGCGTGAACAACAGTGAATTCAGGAAGGACCCCTGCAGAAATCTCTTCAAGACAGAGCTTTCTCCACTTAACATCACCTTCTGCTTTCTCTTCCTAAAACTGTTTTCAATCCAATTAGCTAATGTGCCATTGATTGTGTAAACTCTAATCTTCTTCATAATCCACAGTGGAACTTCAACAAGCAATATTTAAAACCTAAATCTGTTATAGTTACTGGATTACCCTCATAAACTAATTTAGTTATCCTCGAATGAAATTCCGTAGATTTTCAGAACATGAAAGATTATCCTGGATAGCCAGCATTCGCTACATTATTAGTGAATTTTTCAGCTGATGATGTTCGAGGAGCATTCAAAGTTTAATCTTTTATGCAGTTTCCAAGTTTTTGTATCCAAAAGACTTTCAGTCCCACAATTGGTCTTCTGGCTTTATCAGATGAGACAATAGCAACTGATCAAGAGGGGCCCAGTAATTCTAATAAATTAATCATCGAGATAGGTTCGAATCAGCCAGAAAAACAAAATACCATTCCCCTAAAAAATAACCTGTATTTTCCCTTCTAAATGTCAACTAAGAAACCACAGATTCTGTGAATCACCAGTGATTTCTCACTGTGCTTGAAGTCAAGTTGTGCAGTTCAGGTCACATAAGAAAGAGTTAGTTATTAATACTTCAAATGTGAAATGTATCTGGAATGAAACTTTCAGAATTCAACCTCCAGTTTATTTAGAAGTCTTTTGCCGGAGGGGAGGGGGGGGTGCCGGGGTGTGAGGGGAAGAAAAAAACTAAGATGCAACAGAAAGAAAGAAATCCTCACAGGATGAGGGTGTAACTCAGAAATGTACTGATGCATGTTCGGAGATTCTGCAAACTTTACAGAGTACATGGATCCGGCTGACAACTTCCGACTGTTCTAGTGAAAAAATAACCCGATCAGAAGACCAATCGCATTGGACAGGCCGAGGCCTTGAAGCCAAAGCTTTAGTCAGGGACTAAAATATTCAAGAATTGAATGAGTAAATGTAACTATCTTATTGCGACATTTATTTTTAACTTTGTTTGAAACCTTATTCTGCATCTTATGGGATAGATTTTCAAACTTGCTGCTAGGCCCTAAAACTGTTGTTGTAGATCAGTTGTCCATTTTTAATGTTGTATACCTGGACTGAAAGTTAAAAATCTGCCTCTATAGGTTACAGGGAAAAAAAAAATGACAAATTTTCTTTCAAGGACTGTTTTGAACGTTTTGATTGATGTAATTGTTTTTTTTTATTCTTAGGCCAGAATATAACGCTCGTCGGGCGGTCCCACGCCCGACCCAACCGAGCATAAAATAACGCACGGTGATGTCGGTCGAGCATCCTGATGTCACCGTGCACTCGCGCGATATTTCGGTCGATGGGCATGCGCAAGAGTCGGCAGGGTGCCCGCTGACAATTAAAAGGCCCATAAAGGATTTAATTAGATGTTATTTTTCGCTGCCCATCCAACCTTACGGTTGGCAGGCAGGTGAAAAGGCCAAGTGGCCTTTGCACATTTTAGGAAACCTCATCCACGGGCGGGATGAGATTTCCAACAGCCATTAAAAATGAAAGAAAAATGTTACCATTTCATTAAGAACATGTCCCTGCTCATGTGACAGAGTCACATGTGGGGACATGTTTTATAGCATTTTTAAAATCTTTATTTTTAATATTCTAAACTTCTCGTCTCCCTGAGGAAGCTCTGTGCCTCAGGGAGTTTTCCAGCGCACACCTACGTGCACGCGCGAACTTGCACTTTCACCCTCCTTCACCGCCCCCCCTCCGACACAGGCAGTGCTGAGCGTTGCCGTGTGCGTTTCACACTGGGCAGGTCTTAATTGGCTCATCAGCGTGAAATCGCGGTCCGGCCCCGATTGCGGGCGGCAGTCGGCTTCCCGCCCGCCCCCACCGAGCCTACTGAACAAGGGAAAAATCCTCCCCATAGGGTTTACTGATTGGTTATTTGGGACTGTTGCTTTTCATAAGCCTTTAACAGCTTCCTATTGGCTGACCTTAGCTGCTTGTCTAGCTTTCGGTTTCTATGCTAAGCCCCATCTAGAAAGACAAGGGCAGCAGACACATGGGAACATCACCACCTGCAAGTTCCCCTCCAAGACACTCACCATCCTGACTTGGAACTATATCGCCGTACCTTCACTGTCGCTGGGTCAAAATCCTGGAACTCCCTCCCTAACAACACTGTGGGCGTACTTAAAGCATGTGGACTGCAGAGGCTCAAGAAGGTGATCCACCACCACTTTCTCAAGGGCAATTAGGGATGGGCAACAAATGCTGCCCTACCCAGAGATGCCCACATCCCATGGATGAATAAAAAAAATGTTGCCTCTCTGTTTAGTTCTGATTTGCTGCTAGGAACCTTTGAGCTGATCACGAAAGATTGGCAGAAAGAGCGACACAGGGAATATGCGTGACAAATGGGAAGGGCTGAATCTTTGGATCCCGCCAAGGTTGGTATTGGAGGCGGATGGGTCGAAAATACCCGTGTCAGCTGGAGTGCCAATTTCACGGCCCCGTTCCCAGTGCCAGCCATTTTTGCTGAGGTGGGGTTCGAGGCTGGCAGAGCTATCCACCCCCACAAGGTGGATAGCCAATTACACTCATTAAGAGTTTGTTAAGGGCACTTAAGCAAGGCCGACTGGGGTTTTCCAGTTGGTCTCCAGTTTCCCAATATGACCCGGAGACAGTTTAACTGCCTGGAGGCTGGCTGCTTAGAGCTCCAAGCAAGCCTACCCTCCCTGCTTCACTGGGTGTGGGTGCTGCCCCCCAACACTGTGCCACCCACCCCTCCCCCCATCTCACACAGAGGTGGCCTGGCTGCTTTTTTCATTTTTTAAAACAGTTGGGGAGAGGGCACCTTCATGTTGAAGCACCCTCTCAGTAACCCATCTTTACTGCAGTTTGCTGCTCCTCTCAAACTGGAAGGTCTCCAATTGGCCCTCCAACTTTGAGAGCCTGCCTGTGGCCTTTAAGTCAGGGAACCAGTCTCCATGTTAATTAAAGTTGTTGCCTCCATCAAAACCCCAAAAAGCGACTGTCCTACCCCTGTTTCCTGCTCCTGAGACAAAAATTCAGCCCAAGGTATGTGCTCGACAGAACACCTTGAATATATTTTATATCTGGTTAAAAATGGATATAAAGGCAGATGGACATTGTCTGGTGGTGCAGCTTACCTCAAACATAACCTTTCACCTGCTCTTTGCTGCTGGGGTCCTGTGGTCTCAACACTGAGCAAGAAAAGGCCATTCAGTCATCGAGCCTGTTCTACCATTCAATTAGATCATGGCTGATCTCTACCACACCTCCACTTAGCTGTCTTAAGCTTTAATTTACCTCCAGCAATCACGTTATTTTGGGAAGAGAATTACAGATATATTTGTTGGTTTTTGCATGCAAAAATGCTGATTTATTTCCCTCTTAACTTAGCTAGCTCTAATTTTCAGACTATTGCCCCCACCCCTTGTTCTAAATCCAAAACCCAGGGCAGAATTTAACCCAGGCGATGGGGGTCTCACCTTCCGGTTGGAGAGCCTCGCATCCCCTCCGTGGGAAAGCCGTGTTGATTATTAAGTGCCCATCAGGCAATAAGCTGGCCACCAGTGGGCCTTCCCTGGGATCTAGGACCCTGGAGGTGGACATCCCCCCTCTATGCAAGACCTGCCGGCCAGTTCTCCACTGCCATGGGGAGCTGGTAATGCACGACCAGAAGCCAAGGATCACCAAGGGATCTAGGCCACAGGTCAGTGAGAGCAGGAGGGGGTCATGGGGAGGGGCCTGCTGGCTGGTGGAAGGGGAGAGGGGTCATTAAAAAAAGGCAGGGGATGTCTCTCAGCGGGTCTCCCTCTTTCCGATGTTGGGTCCCTTGATCAGGCAGTGATTGCTTTTGAACGAAGGATTCCACCCCCCACCTCCAAGAAGCCAACAAGCTTAGTCGACAGGGCATGAATTACCCACTTAAGGGCCTCAATTAGTGTCTGGGTGGGAAGGCTGTCCACAAGCCTTCGCACCCCAGACTTATCGTAGACTGCCCTGCTCTGACGTTGCAGTTGTAGCTGTAACAATTAGAAAATTTCAGTGAAGACCCCCTTAATGAAATACAAATGTCTCACACACTGTTCCTCACTGAGGTTCAAGCAGGAGAACTGTCCCCTGAATAACATGGGCAGATATGATCTCCTGTTGAGAGCCTTTTTCCCCCTCCTCCTCCTCCTCCCTCTTCCAGCAACTTGTCCTGTTCTACATGACTACTGCTCACCCCCCAGTCATGCTCCATTCCAAGAGGAAAGCCTACTAGTGCATTCATGTCTGGCACAAACATGCCAAATATATATAGAATTGTAGCAACAGCCAGAAAACAAATCAACCAGTAATTAATCTGGAAGTGTTTAATGATCTCTTTTAATAGCATCAGTGGGGGATATTTCCTGCAGCTTAACACTGTTCAGTATGTGGGCTTAAGAGAGGACATTGGCTAGATCAACAGCACTGGTGTCAAATCAGTGTTGCGTACTGACTAACACCATTATAGGTCTGCTCTGCATACTTACAGCAGAAATTCACTTTGCATGCTCACATCCAAGACTGCATTGCTCATGTTTTGCATCACAAGTGCATCAGTCTGCCATAGGCACCTTTTTGTAACTCTAAGGACACTCAAAACTCCCAAACGACACGTGCTGCACATCTCCCAGTTTCTCATCCAGAGAGTTTGCTGTGGAGAATGGAAAAAATATCACATTGGTATGCCGTTGGAGCTGAAGGATCGTTATTTAGAAGAGCAAAGGGGGCTTTGCTGTGCAGCTGACTGGCTGTGGCTGAACTGGGAGTGTCTGCTGCTGATATTTCATATCTAAAATGGGAACATTTCTATTGTTTAGATGCTTCTATCTGATCGGGAACAAAATCACATTATTTTGTAGAATAATTTCTGTAATAATATTTCTGTAGATTAGAAAAAAGACATCTGAAATTATCAATTTTCAGCTACACAGCTTACCTTACTGTTAAGATCCCAGGATAGCAAACCGTCTTTATCTGCACCATTACCATTTCGCAGAAACCAGTTCATAAATCCAACTTAAAGTGAGTCACGTCTTGTTAAGTAACTAACCGCAAAGTTTAATCATCGTTCTGTGTTAAGGGTCAGCTGCAAAGCTGACTTCAAAAAAAGATATTGGCGACTTAGTTCCTCAGCACTCCAAAACTGGGTGTAATTCTGGCATCGTGTGACAATGGTGCTCAAGTATTGAAGTAAGTTTCATTCTCAGGCACCCTCAGGGAGTTGTGGGTGTTGGAAGAGGGTCAGTTTCGAGGGGTGGTGGTGGAGGTGAAGGTGAAGCTGGTACCAGTCTGCTGGTGCTTGCGGCAGAGGGGGACACTCCGGCTGCTACTGGTGCCACAAAAAAACAACAATTTGGAGGTTTTGGTGCCTTTTTTTGAACAGCCTCCGACATCCCCCTTTAAGCAGCACTGCTTAGGCTCCTTAAGGTCCCAGATTCATTGCATATCACAAGCTGCCTTTGGGACAAACAAATTTAAAAGTCTGGTCTGAGAGGAGCAGCACAAATCAGAAAAAATGGTTTTGATATAACATAGGTCAGACAGTCAATGGCTCCTGGACATGTTGATGCATTAACAAGAGCTTTCTTTTTAAATTAAGTCTTATTGAACTGTACAAAGGTTTCCTCAGTCATAACAAAATGCAGATCATGCTTACATATATTGCCCAGACTAATGGGTCAGAGAGTCCTGTAACTTTGCGAAGTAGTGGACATTGGGAAGGTCGAGGTTGTTCTCCACCATTACTCTGAAGAAAGCATTGTTTCTGTTCAACTAAACTTATTTCTTACCTGCATCCTCTAGTTATTTGTTGAAATTAAATAAAAAACAAACAGAAGAACTGAAGGAAAAGGATGAGACTGAGAATGAAAATCAAATTAAACCTATAAGACGGCTAAATTGGAACATAAAGACTTGGACAGACCAGTTGGGCCAAATAGGCATTTCTGTGCAGTGTAATTACTGATCAATGTACCTAGAGCGGCAGCGTTTGGATACATTTTACATCCCATAAAGAATGTTTTTATTCCTCCTCTTAAGACAGTGACAAGTACTAGTGAATAATTCTCAAAGACTCCTCTCATGTCTCACCTTCATGTCACTTGGAGGTCTTGTAGCTCATTTGGGAGCATCCTTGCCTCTGGGCCAGCAGGGTTCAAATCCCATTCAGGACGTGATAGCCAAGGAAGGAGAGTTTAAGTTGAGGCCTATCAGGTTGTCAATTGTATAAGGGTGTTCGGGCAGAGAAAGGGTTAATGTGGGACTGGAGAACAGTACCACCCAAGGCAGGTTTCCAGAGCATTACCCTGGGTCACTGGAATGCGAGTCCATTGACAATACCACCACCTCCCATGCCATCATCTCCTCCAAAGTAAAGAATTTGAAACAAAGCAACTTGTCAGTGTTTGACTATAGTGACCCCACAGCTAAGGCCTAGTCTATCCCTACTCAGCATCCACATGCACACACTTCCAGCTGAATCACAGAATATTCATCGGCCCAGTGCTCAGAAATAGGAATGACTGGTGGACTTTTCACTTTCTCTATCCCTGACCACTGATTCACTTCTGGCTATGATCTTCTAACACAGCAAAGTCCTGGTCTGGGTGGGTCAATACCTCACTATGTAGCTCTGTTTTTCTCACTGTTGCAGAAGAGATAAATGGCATTGAGTGTAGAAAATACAGTAAGGCTTTGTGACAGTTTTCATCTCCTATTACAAGCTTGACCAAAGGAGCTTATAAATTGATAACTTGAAGCCCTCGCTCTTCTCTCCCATCTATAACTTTTTAAAACCAAAGCTTATCATCACATAATCACTATATCCTGACCTATCTCATTTTGTTTTGCATTCTTCATTCTTTGTAATTGTCGGGGTGCCTGCATTACAGGTCATAACAATTCACCCAGGTTTCTCAATGATAAAATATTGAACACATTTTACTAGATGCCATGAGCTTAATGAGGTTAGTGACGCTTTACTATGCCAAAGGTGGTATATAAGTGCAAATTGTTGTTGTTGCTAATGGTCTTGCTTTTAATTTTGAAAACTAGATGGAAATAAAAGAGCCGGAGGATAATTTATTAATAAGATTGGATGAATTTACTTTGCCTAATGAAGGAAGGACCTGGTGTTGTGTTGTTATACTGATATAAACACCAATCACTCATAAGGGATTGTGCAAACACATCGTGGGTTCATTTATTTCGAGCAGGCACATGAGAACATAGATAGAAAGCTTGAAGACATCAGCAGCAGAGCTGTGCATAAGCTCTGCTCAAAGGCAAAATTGAAACTAAGACTGGATCGCATGACACACTTCCCTTCTAGTGATGTCGTGCTGCTACTCCTGAAAGGCATATTACAACACCTGGTTATTTTCATCAGCTTAACAACTTGGTTAAATTTACAGCCAAAAGAACCTCTTGCAAACAAATTACTGCTAATGTCACACAACTCAATACAAACCGTCACTGACACTGTGTTTTTGGGAATTTGCAATATTGGTAGCAGACAGTGTAAGCTAGACCACTGTGCTCTCCAACCCTCCTGTGGTGAACACATGCTGAAAATTTCTGTAAAAATAATCAGAATACACAACATTGAGCATAGAGAAGGATTGGGTGTACAGTGGCCAATCCAAGTACACATCCAAGACACCAAGGGGCAACACAGAATAGAACAACATGGATAAGAGGGTAAAATTAGAGGAGTACAGGATCTCAGAGAGATGTAGGGCCATAGGAGGAAGTTACATAAATAGGGAGGGATTTTAAAGCAAGGATGAGAATTTTAAAATCAATGCATTGCCAGAACAGAATCAAGCAAGCACAGAGATTAGGGGTGAACAAGTTAGGTTAGAAGACACTGAGGAGTGAAAGCTAATGAGTAAGAAGAGGAATGTGGTTTAAATTAGCTGATCATGTTCTGTGAATGCAGATGGATAGGAAATAACACTAAACGTGATTAGTACAAGAAAGTAAAAGACCTTTTAAAAGATAGTTGCACTGACAGAATTAATTCAGTAACTAGTGGATAGCTCTGATGAGGAAACTGACTCCAACACAGGTATAGTCTCTTCAACCAAAAATTTGTATGTTAGTAATTGTCCCATTTAACTAACAAAGAGAAAGAGGCAAATAACATAATTCGACATACTGATTAAATGGTTTATACAGTTGGGAGTGAGCTAGGGCTGTAATTTTATTGAAGGGTCCAGAGATCATTTCAAAAACCACAACAGTAGAACTTTGAATGACTTCTGAACATCATTGGAAAGCCAAGATTAGATCGTGGCCTTTTAAGAGCCCTACTTCATAGCTATTACTTTATATAACATATTCTGCATCTCATGAAAAAAATGAAAGAGCTCTGAAGATAGTTAAAAGCAGAGCTGATGTAACGTTGATTTGAGACTAAGAGGTAATGCCATTTTGCAAGGGAATATGATCAAACAACTCGCAGGCTGGTTTAATAAAGAATTATTTTGGTGATGAGAAGCAGGATGATAAGACCACGGGGACTACAGTCTATATAATTACGTCAGGAAGCAAAATTACCAAGCTTTTGAGACCACATTGTATATAATTACATTAAATGCTGGAGATTTGGTTCTATGCCTGTTTCTGTTAATTTAATTAAAAGGGTGACTACCTTCATAGAGTTATGGAGATTTCTATACTGAAAAAGGCCATTCAGCCCATTATGCACCTGGTGGTACTATCTTCACTGCTAGAATATTCACATTTCTTTGCTCTTTATTCATGCCTTCATAATTCTTCAAGTACTTGTCAATTATCCCCCTAAATGGTGTATTTAGCTCAATTCCCCTTGAGATAAGAGCCAGAATTTTCTAGCTTCTCATGCCAGTTCCGCCGATGTGAACAGAGATTTCAATGTCTCGCGGCTCTACCGCAGGGGAACCTGCCATAGTGGGGGTGGGGGGCTGCAAAATTACGCCAAGGTCTCACATATCCTAATATCGTTTACATTAAACAAATCTTCTAAAACCCCTTTTTATATTTTCATCCTCAATCCTCAACTTATGCCCATTGTGAGTAATTGACATGATCTTTCACTCTGGACACGCTGAAACTTTTTGCAACTTTGAATAGTAGATCCAGTATTAAGCTTCCCTACTCTTGGGAATTCAACTGATAAGATGCTTCGCAAAAGTCATTTAATTTGCTTTCGAACATCCGATGTGTCATGTAAGAGCTGTTTTTAAAAATTAATTCACGGGATGTGGGCGTCGCTGGCTAGGTCAGCATTTATTGCCCATCCATAATTGACTTTGAGAAGGTGTTGTTGAGCTGCCTTCTTGAATGGCAGCAGTCCAAGCGGTGTAGGTACACCCACAGTGCTGTCAGGGAGGGAATTCCAGAATTTTGACCCAGCGACAATGATGGAACGGGTGATATATTTCCAAGTCAGGATGGTGAGTGGCTTGGAGGGGAACTTCCAGTTGTGTTCCCATTTATCTGCTGCCCTTGTCCTTCTAGATGGTAGTGGTCGTGGGTTTGGAAGGTGCTATCTAAGGAGCCTTGGTGAGTTCCTGCAGTGCATCTTGTAGGTGGTACACACTGTTGCTACTGTGCGTCGGTGGTGGAGGGAGTGAATGTTTGCGGATGGGGTGTGCTGCCAATCAAGCGGACTGCTTTTGGATAGCATTATTGTAAAGCTTCTTCGATCCATGGCATCATCCCTATTCCCCAAATGAAATAGGGACAGCCAACTGTGGCTCAGTGCTGGGCACACTTGCCACTTAGACAGAAGGTTGTAGGTTCAAGACAAATTTTCAATTAAGCACAAGCCCAGGCTGATACTTCACTGAAATACTGAGGGAGTGCTGCACTGTCAGAGGTATCCCCTTTCAGATAAGAAGTTAAACCTAGCATCTGTCTGCCTTCTCAGATGAATGGAAAAATCCCATGTTGAAGAGGAGGGGAGTACTCCCTGGTGGCCTGGCAAATTGGCTGCTCCGCTTCCTACAGTACAACAGTGATTACACCCCACAATGACTTAATTGGCTGCTTTGGGAAACCCTGAGGTTGTCAATGGCGCTAAATAAATGCACAGGCGGAATTTTCCATCCTGCCTGTGACAGGTTTAGTGGTGGGCGGGAGTGGAGAATCCAGCGGCAGGCAAAAAGCCGCAAATCCACTGTCATAAAAAGGAGTGGCAACTCACCCGATGGCGGGTTGATGGCAGGTCGGTTATCCCGCTGCCTAGTGGCACGAACGCCATTTGCATTCATGAACATGTCATGAACGCTGATTAAAACAGCTGCTCTCCGGAATCTTGCCACGCCTTCCAATCTTGCGTCACGCCAATGGGAAATTACGTCAGCTTCAAATCCATTTGAAAAAGGACGACATGCACAAGTCGGACCTCAGTTCACTGGTAACTTCGGGGGTGAGTGGAACATACCTGCCATAGCCGCTGCGCCGGTCTTGTTGTGATGAATGCCACTCTCTCGGGGCTGTAGGGTTGGACTGCTCCTTCTCTTTGCTTTCCCTGTCCTGAGGAACACCACAGTGCTGTGGTCCTCATGCAGGCCTCCACTTTCAGAGACTAGCATTTCAACCGGGGGTGCGCTGTGAGGCGAAGGCGGGGTTGGTGAACACGAGGGGGGCAACGGGGAGGGAAGGCTGTGGAATGGCAGTGAGGGGGATGGCTGAACACGAGGGGGGTCTTTCTGGGGTAGCCCTCTAGTCTCTTGTTGCTGCAGGAGTGAGAAGGAGTCTGCTTAGAAAGCAAGGAGGAAGACTTCCTTGCGATGAAAGCTACTGAAAGACAATGGCTTTATTAGCACTGTTAAAGGGCCACTCAGGACTTAGTGGCTTCACATCAGAGTCACTGCATCTCAAGGATAACACATAGGCCTGAATTTTACCCTTGGCAGGCGTGCGCGATTGGTGGACCCGGGAGCAGTTGGGAAACAGGCCCTGACCCATGATTGGCCCCCGACGGAATTTCACAGTGGCTGGCCAATTAAGTGGAGGCGTGACTCCTATTATAACGCTGCTCTGGTCTGTTCTTGGATGGCGGAGAGGTGACATAAGCTACCTTTTCAATGGATAGCCCTTGTCACCCAGCAGCCATCCATCCAGTCGGGCTGGAGCACTGAATAGATTTGGCACCTGGGAGTGTCTCAGGGTATAGCATCATGGGAGCTGCCTGGGTACCTTGCACAAACTTGCAGAATCTGCATCCTGTGATCACACACTATCTGCACGTTCATGGAGTGGAAGCCCTTCCTGTTGATGAAGGCACCGGGCTGACCCACTGGCGCCTTGATGGCCACATGTGCAGTCAAATGCACCCTGGACACAGGGGAACACAGCAATCGCTGCAAAGCCTCTGGTTCACTCAGCCTGGCTGGCCTCGTCCATATGGAAATGAATAAATGTCATTACCTGCCTGAACAGAACTTCTGTCACCAGTTTGACGCAACTGTGGACAGCTGATTTGGACATTCCACAAAGATCCCCCACTGACCCCTGGAAAGAGCCGGAGGCATAGAAGTTGAGGGTCACTGTGACCTTCAGAGCCACTGGCATGGGGTGTCCACCCACACCGATGGAGCTGATCTCAGGTTCAATCATCTCACAAATGGAGGTCACAGTCTCCCTGGAGAGGCAAAGCCCCCTTCAACATTGCACCTCGGACATATTGAGGTAGCTGTATCGCCGTCGGTAAACCCTGGCAGCAGGACAGTGACATCTTCTGCAGCCCTTTCTGCCTTGGACTACGTGCTGACCCTGCGCCCCTTGTGCCTGCGCCTCTCCTCCCACACGTCCCTCCCTTGGAACCTGCATTGGGACACCTGGCCTCCTCTCCCTTCTGCCCCTCTCTTCCCCCTCAGAGGAGGTGCCTCCAGCGGAGACCACAATCCCCATTACCAGGGTTACAGAGAGCTGCCTGATACCTGGAAGGGTCCACATGGTCAAAATCCCCCGGGAGCCTTGGAGACACCAACGAGCCCTGAAATGAAGCCTAGAAATGTTAAGAATGGAGCTCAGAACAGAGATGAAGCTGTCAAGTTCAAATAAGCAACCAGCAGCAAACTATCTCCTAAACTTTTCACTACCCAGACTGGCAATGCTGCTGAACATTTTTATAGACCATAGACTCATAGACTTTTACAGAACAGGAGGAGGCCATTCAGTCCATCATGTCCATGCTGGCCAACAAAGCTCTGACTACACTAATCCCATTTTCCAGTGCTTGGCCTATAGCCCTGGAGGCTATAGCAACGCAAGTGAATATCTAAATATTTCTTAAATGTTACGAGAGTTCCTGACACAACCAACCTTTCAGGCAAGTGAGTTCTAGACTCCCACCACCCTCTGGGTGAAAAAAATTCTCCTCAACTCCCCTCTTAGCCTTCTACCTCTTACCTTAAATCTGTGCCCCTTGGTTATTGGCCCCTCTACTACTTGAAAAAGTGCCTTCCTATCCAATGTACTTATGCCCCTCATAATCTTATGCCTCTAACAGGTCCCCTCTCAACCTCTGCTGATCCTCGGAAAACAACCCCAGCCTATCCAATCTTTCCTCATAGCTCAGACCCTCCAGTCCAGGCAGCATCCTGGTAAATCTCCTCTGCACCCTCTCCAGTGCAATCACATTCTCCCCTTAATGTGGTGACCAGAATTGCACGCAGTACTCAGGTTGTGGCCTAAGCAGCATTTTATACAGTTCCAGCATAACCTCCCTGCTCTTGTATACTATGCCTTGGCTAATAAAGGCAAGTATCCCACCCTTGGATGAGGTTTTGTAAAATGTGGGTTGCCCACCTGCCTGTTTTGCCTGTGCAATGAGTGTGAAATCACGCGGGCAACATAAAAACTGGATCAATTGGGTTTTTAATGACCTTAAATGGCCTTTTAATTGATGTCGGGCGTAGCTCTGACTCCCACACGCGCCTGCCGACCTGAAGATTGTGCGCGTGTGGGATGATGTCGGGACGCTTACCCGATGTCTTCTCGCGCAATTTTATGCCCGATCGGGCCGGGTGCGCACCCGCCTGCAAGACGTAGAATTCTGCCCATAGGAATGTAGAATTTGGGAATGCAGGCGATAGTGAGGGAGGCACAGCTGTATCATATATGGCATTCCATCAATTAAGGCCTGTCACATGTTCACCAGAATTGACACTGCTAATGGGCCAAAGGGCATCCACTCGCTGACCATGACCAACTGATTGGTTATTAAAATGCCACATCAGAGATTGGAGCTCAGAGCTAGGTTGTGTCACTCATCTCACTGAAACTTTAGCATCCTAAACAGGGCTTAAGATGTTACATATCGGTGATGCCATCTTGCTCACCTTGATGTGCGCGCCAGTGTCTCAGGGACAAGGCGGCTTCAGCCACCATACAAGTAGGGCAGAAAAAACTATGGACCCTTACAGTCTCCAAACGTGTCATCTTCTGAGCTTCAATTTCTTGCCTCTTGAATCATTAATGTCTTCAATGTTTCCTTTCAGAGTGAAGGCAAAAGCAGATATGGATCCAGGGCTCAATGCTGCCTTTGTTAGGGTCCTAATGCAATGGAGGAGGTGAAGGAGGGAGAGGTGACTCCCCTGCAGCTCCAGCAGGAGGGACATTTTCAAGCGGAGCCAGAGCATGAACAGAAGGGTCAGGAAGAGCGACCCAGACAACTGGGTGATTCACCAGACCTAGGGTTTATTGTACAAGAGTCTCGTATTTACAAATGTGTGACTGGCAATGCCGAGCATGTCTGTGTCGTCCCAAGCTCTGGTGCATCACATATGCCACATTCTTTGTGAAGACCTGAAGCCCTGTGGAGTTGGAGGGTATCCCCTGCCAATGGCTTTGAAGGTGACCAGTGCACTCAATTTCTCGGCCTCTGGTTCTTTCCAAGGATCAACAGGGAACCTTTGCGGCATCTCTCAGTCCGCAACACATTGATGCATAAAGGAGGTCACGATGCGCTTTACAAGAAGACCCATCATTATGTCAGGTTTGCTTTGGATGAAGATAGCCAGGCTGCGAGATTCACCAGCTTTGCCGTCATCTCAGGAGTCCCAAGAGAACAGTGTACAACAGACTGCACCCATGTGGCTATACGGGCTCTATGGCAGCAGCTCCTAATGTTTATAAACCGCAAGGGCTATCATTCCATCAATGTACAGCTGGTGTGTGATCACTGGAAGCACATACTGCACATTTGTGCTCAGTACCCTGGGAGTTTCCATGATTCCTACATTCTGAGTTACGCCCAGGTGCCTGAGATTTTTGAGGGGCCATTACGTTCGCAGAGCTAGCTGCTTGGGGGTAAGGGGTACCCACTGAAACACTGGCTGAAGGTGCCGGTGCATCGCCCTCAGAGTCGTTCCGAGGAGAGGAACAATGCTGCTCATAGCTCCACACACTCCCTTATAGAGCAGACCATTGGGCTTCTGCAGATACATTTCAGATGCTTGGCCTGCTCAGGTGGTTCTCTCCAATACACTCCCAACATCTCCCATATCATCGCAGTGTGTTGCACCCTTCACAATCGGGCTATGCAAAGAGGTGACCCCCCCCCAGCCCCCACCTCCCCCCGCCAGAATGGAGGATGGTGGAGGATGAGAGCTCATCAGAGGATGAAGATCCAGAGGCCCAGAAACCTCAGGTGGCTGCTGAGAGTCAGTATGAACGTGTTTACGCCATGGAGGAAGGGAGACATGAGAGACGTGCTCGTGACACATTAATCGCTGGCAGGTTCCGGGAAGAGTAAAGTCAAGTGAGTGAATATGGCCACATCTCTCCTAGCCCTCAATGCCCTCTTCTTTCCCCATTTGCAGCGAGAACGAATCCTGCGTTCACACTTGCCTCATGAATCGCCAGGCCATGATCTTTGATTTGGTCCATGGGGCCCTGTGAGTGAGCTCACACTGGGAACTGAGAACCCACTTAGGAACAAGAGCAAAGCGAGGGAAGTCTTAAAGCCTTCACCGCCATCTAATGATGCCAACACTGCTGTCACTGGGATGTGGATATGCCTAGGGATCTCCTCCTCCCGTGCATGTCTTTCCTTCTGCCACTACCACTGAGGAGACATAAATGCTGCTAGAATATCAATGCTGATGAGCTGCCCTCACTCAGTGGTGCTTCTTGAGGAAGAAGGGTTAGAAACACTGACATCACACATTTCCAATAAAGATTTAAGCACATCTTCCTGACATCACACAAGAGCTGCGGAGACTTGTTCAACTGAGGTTGACATCACAGGAATGTGAATCTCACAGTGGGACGCTATCGCTGAGTGGGAGGAAGGCTAAACCTCGAAATAAGAGGATTCCAAGGTACAACGCCTTCAGCTGACAGGAACATTCACATAACCATCAAATGTATTCACAAAAGTGCAATTTATTTACATGTCCGGCACACCCATGACCCAAAAGTGACATCAATTTTTCTTAACTTTCCTAACTCGAGCGCTAGGCCTGGGTGCAGCCCCGACATCCACAGCAGAGGTGGAGGCAGCTGCTGACTGCTACGTCCTGATGTCTGTGATGACCTTGGCGGTCATCCTCTGGTGGCCCGTGGCCTGGAGGGCTCAGGCCTAAGGGTCACCTGCTCAGGGGCAGAAGCACCCTCAGCGGCCTGAGAAGCTGGAGTGGATAGGGTCACCGGCAGATGGGGCTGTGAGCGGCTGCAAACCCTTGGAGTGTCCTGAGAGGAGGCCCTGGGGGTGTCCAGCTGACACTCAACCTCCCTGTGAGTGCCCGAGGGCTCCACCCTGACTCCTGCAGGAGATGGTGCACCTGGAGGGAGGTCAAGGTGCCTCATCCCCATGTTGCCTACATCCTGTTGGTGTCCACCAGCCTGTGTGGCCATGGAGTGCAGGGCCCAGCGCAAGCCCGGCAAGTTCTGCTGGACCAAGGTCTCCATGGTGGTCACCAGCCTTCCCATGGTGACCTCGAGGCGGTCACATGTTGGAGCCACGACATCAGACAGAACGCGGTCGGACTCCTCCATTGTTCGCTCCAGTCTGCTAAGTGACTATTGAATCTCTGCCTGATGTTCTACCGCCTGTTGTTGCATCTCCAGCATAGATTTAGTGGCCACTTCCAGTGGTTCATCATCTGACTTGGACCGAGTGGGTGGCTGGTCTCCAGCAGCCCTCCGAGTGTCGGAGACCTGGGCTATCCCTGCCTCTGACTGCTGCAGGGACGTGTCAGTGATGTGTTCCCCAGAAAGTGAGCCCGAGCCTAATCTACAGCTGTGCCCCACCGACGTGTGTGTCTCTGAGCTGGTGCGTGTGAGCGCTGGGACAGTTCTTCTGGAGCTTCCTCTCTGGGTGAAATCTGTAGGCTCGCACGGGTGCTGGACTGGCTTGGGGGCCTCGATCTGCTGATGCCTAGAAAATAGAAAATACAGTTTCAGTTAATGAGCATGAATTAGATGAGGCTGCACGTGATTCACTGTGAATGTCAGGATTTGATGAACTGATGGAGCTGTGATCGTACTACATTGGTTGGAGAGACCGATCTCCCCTTCTCCACAGGAGCGATCCCCGCCCTCCTCAGCCAGCTCAGCTGCAGCCTCCTCAGACTCAGGGAGGGCAATGATTTTGGCTGTCCCTCCCCGGGTCTGCGCTCTCTTGCACCTGTTGTCCACCAGCTTGGCCAGTATGAAGAAGAAAGAAAGACATGTGATAAGAAGGGATGGAGCAGAGTTTGGGTGAGATGCATGTCCTCTGTGTGTGCTAAACCCTCCCCAGAAAGGCCAGAGGATGGAGTGTAATCAACATAACAGATGGGATGGTGCTGACGTGAAAATCTCGATGAGAGAATGAGTGTTGATAGGTGTCCCCTGCTGTTACAGAATTGATCTTCAGACAAAATTTCTTAGTGGAAACATTTTTATTTACAATACAGCCAGTAGCAACTACACACATCCATTAAAGTCCATAACTAAAGAAGTACTCTCCTGTAGATGTTTCCCACACTGCTAACACATTGATTAACACAGATCATGTGATCTTACAGCACAGGATTATTCTTAAAGCTACAGTCCAACATTTCCCAAAACTAGAATTCCTACATTCCTCCCCCTTTAACTTTTCTGTACATTCAGTATTTACAAGGGTATTTATCTCATGACACCACAATGTTTACAAAGGTCATGACATCACAAGTTCAATCCTT